>NW_024429200.1:38590932-39790932 GCF_017639785.1 Mesocricetus auratus
ATAGCTCTATGTGACAGCACTCAGGGAAAATCCTTCCTGGTTCCATTCCTGCCTACTGCTCACAAAGGCAGTGTAAATTTACGAGCTAAGTGAGTATATTGATTTTACTATGAGATTCTCACCCCTGGGAGAAAGACAACAGAAAAAAGTCTGTAAACAAGAATAATGAAAAATTGATGCAACTGAAATTTCTTCCAGACAACTCAATGATAATAAATTGCAGAAAACTGAACAAGATTATTAATGTCATACACTCATACTAACATCGTGAGGTTGTTTTCTATTCCCATGTAATTATTTTCAAGTATGCCTATGACTAAAAGTAGTATCTAAAGTATTGAGTGTAATGTAACATTGCACCTAGAATATTAGGGTTAAAATTATTTAGTTTCCATTTTAATATTAATACTGAAACTGCTTTGCTAATTAATTCAAAGTTCAAATATCACCTAACTAATATATGTTATCTCATAATAATTCTGATTGTTATTTGACTTTTCTGTGACTTGTAAATGTTAGGAATAAAATAATTAAGGGATCTGGAGAGATGGCTCAGTCGTTAAGAGCCCTGACTCTTCTTCCAGAGGACCCAGGTTATTTACCAGCATCCACAGGGCAGCTATCAACCGTCTGCAGCTCCATCTCCAGGAGATCTGATGCCTCTGTGCATCAGATCAGACAAAAGGGCAGTATTGGGAGATACTGTGAAAGCACTGGATAACAGTCCTTAGGACTGACCAATGACAGATAATGCCTGTGGGAAAGAGGTGGAATGAGGTCAGAGGTAAACAGGAAGCAAGTCACAGAGGACACTGATTAAATATTCAAAGACCAACTCTACAAACTGAAGAGTAGAAAGTTCAAAGGAAATCAATAAATTGAAACAGTAAAATTATTACTCCTAACTAGAGATGGCACCAGTAGAAAAGACAGCTGGTAGCAGAATTCCAGAGGCTCTACTAATAAGACATTGGGAGAAATGGAGTAAAGGCAGCATAGCAGTCGATTCTCATTTGATGGACACACTGTCTTTAAGTGGGAGACAGTGATGAGCCTGCTTTGGCACGGTGGTGGTAATAAATAGTCCTATACTATTATTAGTGACTTTAACTTAGAACTTTCTATTAGAAATGTGTGTGCCAATTTCAATAATTGTTACTTTTCATGCAAAAGACATAATTTCTGAAACATAAAAGAAAAATAATATTGATATTTACTTCTTCCATGGTTTCTTAGAAATTGATAATATTCTGATAATACTAGTTTTTGTTTTGTTTTGTTTTGGTCTTTTTTGTTTAGTTGGTTGGTTTGGGGGTTTTGATTAAGGCAGGGTTTCTATGTATAACGTCCCTGTATGTCCTGAAATTCACTTTGTAGACCAGGTTGGCATGTAATTTACAGAGATCTGCCTATATGTGCCTCCAAAGTGCTGGGATTAAATGCATGCACCACCATGCCCAGCCAATAAAAAGTTATATTTTTATTTTTAAATATAAATTTAAATTAGAAAAAAGGTTGATCCACATATCAATTCCAGGTGCCTCTCCCTTCCCCTCCGCTCCTCCCATGCCTTCCCACTAACTCCTCCAATATCCCCTCATTTCCCCAGGGAGGGTGAGGCCCAACATGGGGGTGTCCATAGTCCGTCATTTCATCCAGGGCAGGGCCTAGACCCTCCCCTAAGAGTTCAGGGTGAGAGTGCATCTCTCATTGTTGGATGGGCCCCCAAAGTTCATTTGTATACCCAGGATAAATACTGATCTACTACCCAAGGCCCAAGAGATTACCTAGGCCTCCTCACTGACACCCACGTTCAGGGGATCTCAATCAGTCCCATGCTAGAATCTCAGCCATCAGTCTGGGATTCAAGAGCTAATCCTTGTCAGGTCAGCTGTTTCTGGGTGTTAAACCAGCCCAGTCTTATCCCCTTTGGTCATCAGTCCTCCCTGTCTGTCACTGGATTTCTTGAGTTTAGCTCAGTATTTAGCTGTGGGAGTCTGCCTCTGCTTCCATCAGCCATTGAATGAAGGTTCTGTTTCCCAGACTCTGTGGTCATGGGATTGTAGACTGGCACTTCCCAATTCTATGTTTAAAATTCATATATGAGAGAGTACATGCCATGTTTCTCTTTTTGTGACTGGGATACCTCACTCAGGATGGTTTCTTCTAGTGCCATCTATTTGCCTGCAAATTTCAGGATTCCATTGTTTTTTATTCTGCTGAATAGTACTCCATTGTGTAAATGTACCTCAAAGGTATTTTTTATACATATACAATTTTATTTTTGCTTCCATAGAAAGGTCACAGAATGCCTCTGAGAAAAAGCTTTAAGAAGAGACTATGTTTCTCTGTCCAATATTAATAAAGGAGCTAAGATCCACAAGAGAAAGGTAGCTTGCCAGTTGCGAACACTGGTCAGAAGACCCTGTTGTAGAAGCCATGAGTTCCAGTAGAAGAGTGTTAAGCAATTTCCTTTCACTTATATTTAACAAGACAGTATATATACAGGCAGTCATCATTTATTAGGAATTATTGGGTAAATAGATAAAACATGTGTGCATTGAAAAGGGCCACAGATAAAATTGTCATCACATATCAAATATTGCTATAAAATCTGTAGCTTGTTCTGTCATGATTTTATGCTATTAATTATATATATTTATGAAAATGATTGTGTGGCATATTACACTGAATTATACAGTTTGAATTTTTGATTTTTCAATCCTAACGATGGATTTAATACTAAATTGAAGTGTTTGATCCATATTGTATTTGCGAAATATGCCCTGAAGTAATTGACTAGTTGGTGTCTGCACATGTTCTCCTGACATGATGAAACCTGCAGGAACAGACTACTTTAATTTTATAATTTGAGTCAGATGACAAAATTGAGGTTACATAGTAGCACAAAATTTATTCCCCCAAACAATTTCATTATCTTAAACTGGACATGTGCACTATTACCTAATAAGTTTAGCGTAGGTTTCAACCACATACTTCAAGTTACTTAGATTATAGGTAAGTGCCACCATCACTTCAAGTCAATTACTTCCCTACACAAATTGTTTAAGTTGTAAAATTGCTTGACTGTTACACAATCATCCATAAATTCATTCTAAAGTTTTATGTGGATATTATTATTTTCTTTTTCTAGAATCCAAGTTTGATAGGCCAACTTTAATAAATTATGGATAGAGTTCATTTTCCCAAAGGTTAGTATTTATCACTCTAGTTACTTCTGGAATATTTTAGAAGGAGAACAAATTTGTAGTAAGAACGTTAACTCTTATCAAACTGCAAGGAACAGGTATTGTGTAAGAAACACATGTATAGTGACCATTACAGGATGGTATATACATTGAGTTTAGGAAAGGAAAAGAAAACATGGAAATGGAGCTTTGTGACTCTGAAAAATTACATTATGATTCATTCAATTAACCTGGGATTCTTCTCAGCATACTGACAGTGAAGTTCTACTTGACAGACAATCAATGAGTGTCCCCAATTTCAACTTGAATGCTGTTATCTTTCATTACAGATATTTCCGCAACTTTTCTAAAACCTGAGTGCTGAATTATATCAAATGTTATTCCTGCCACTGACCATTCTGCTCAGAGTACAGGGATGCTCTTGGTTAAAAATGGAATTAATCGAACAGTCAGTGTATGACTTCAATTACCATTATGAAATACACATTACGTATTACTATGCATATTAACCAACTACACCTTGGATTTACTATTTATATTTTCTTTAGATTCTGTAGAATAAAAATTATTTTAACATGAGAATAGATCAACTAAATTTAAGCAGATAATTTGAGAGATTTCAAAACAGAATTTAAATGAATTTAGTAGTAAGTTAGAAACTTCATTCAAAATGATTAACAATAACAACAATGCATATAAGATACAGCTCAACGACAATTCAAAAATTAAGAGAGTTTGAGTCAAAGAAAAATGGGGAAATCTTGCAACTTTTCCCATAAATGTACATATACTCCAATGTTATATTACATTATTTTTCAATATTATACCTAGCATAATTTCAAACTGATTAAAAGGTTACAGTAACTCATAGAACATCTGCAATAGATTGTTTGAGAGTGGGTTGTAGTAATGATGTATGACACCACTTGGACACGTTAGTGAGCATTTCCTGGGATCACAAGTGTGCTCTGACATAATTACCACGACTTATAAAAACCCATAGTACTAGTTCTGTGAAAAGTCTAGCTCATAAACTCTTGTCTAATATTTAACATGCCCTTGATGTGGACAATATTGTTTCCTCATTAAAATACTTCAAAGTTAGGAGTGGAACTCTGCAAATCATCTCAATTCTATGAATGATTTTCATTGTTTCTCACTTAAAAAGAGTATTAACTTAAGCATGCCAACCCATTCTAAGTATGCTGTGTGGCATCTTTTCATCTTTATACGTCTTTATCAGATAAGAAGCTTGCATCTTTTTAGTACATACTCTTTTTCTGTGGAAGGATGCTGAATGCCAGCTTTATATAAGACATCCCAAAGAACATTCTGAGTTTTTCTCTGATCAGGTTTTGCCATTTTCCTGATATTACTTGTAATGTACATTCTGGAACATAAGTGAGCATGTGTTACAACTAAAACAAATGAAAATCTATGACAATTGAGTTGATTTCAACACAGTCATGTGCAAAGCTTTGTGAATGACAATAAGACATTAAATTTCTCTCATATTTTCCTCTTATCTATAAAATTTATTTCCCTTCTTCTATGTCTTTTTCCTATGTACATATTATACTGATTTGTTTTTCTAAATTTAGTTCCCTAAGTTTTACAAAATATTAATTATGCTTCTCTACGAGTAGCATTTTTATAAATAATAAGAATGAATCTTAGGGCAAGTTAATTGATACTATTGATACATACAAAATTATTAAGTACTTTTTCTTTTTTTATATATATATATTTTTATATAACTTTTTACACATGTCACTTTCAGTTCCCTCTCCCTTCCCTCCTCCCCCATCCCCAATCCTTCAAACCCCTCACCCCCATTCCATCCCCCCTCCACTCCCCAGGGAGAGCAAAGGCCTCCATAAGGGATTTTTAGAGTCTGTCACATCATCCCGGGAAGGGCCCAGGTTCTTCCCCATGTGTCCAGGCTGGGAGAGCATCACTCCATGTGGTATGGGTTCCCAGAGTCCTTCTGTATGCCAGGAATAAATACTTCAAGGGCTCACAGATTGCCAAGGTCTCCTCTCTGTCAACCAGATTTTGTGGGAGGGTGTCTGGATCAGTCCCATACTGGCCCCACAGTCATCAGTCTGGGGTCCATGTGTTCCCCCTTGGTTAGATCAGCTTACTCTGTGGGTTTCACCAGCCCGATCTTGATTCCCTTGGTCATCACTCTTCTTTGCAACTGGGTTCCAGGAGTCCAATTCGGCTATGGGTGTCTGCCTCTGGCTCCATCATCCACTGGATGAGAGTTCTAGGATGGCTTATAAGGTAGTCATCATTCTCATTATCATGGGAGGGCATTTAAGGGAGCCTTATTGCCAGTTGGTGTCATTCTTGTAGATCTGTGAAGATCTCACTAGTGCCAGATCTCTCCTTCAACTTATGATGACTCCCTGTTTAGGGTATCTCACATCCTTTTCTCCTCTATTCTTACCCTGGCTCAACCTTCCTGCTCTCCCATGTCCTCCTCTCCCCTCCTCTTTTCTCCCTCTCTTTCTTCCATCTCCTTTTACCTATTCTTTCCCCTCTCCAATCCAATTAGGAGATCACATTCCCTAACCCTTCTCCGGGTTACCACGCATATCTCTCTTTGGAAACTCCCTGCACCCCAGACTCTCTGGCAGTGGGATTGTGGTCTGGCAATGCTCTACTCCGTGTCTAAAATCCATATATGAGTGAGTACATACCATACTTGTCTTTTTATGACTGGGTTACCTCACTCAGGCTGGTTTCTTCCAATGCCATCCATTTGCCTGTAAATTTCAAGATTCAGTTTTTTTCTGCTGAGTAGTACTCCATTGTGTAAATGTACCACATTTTCTCTATCTATATTATTTATTAATTTTTCCTTTTCTTATTCTTCATCCATCTGTATATGCTTCTTTCTTTCTTTATTAAGACAAATTCAGACAATGTAGCTACAATTAACCCTGAACTAGTGATCCTTCTGCCTCAGCCATCTCTGCGAATGAGCTTATAAGTAATTCTTTCCATATTCAGCTCATGCATTTAAACGTGCCACCTAAAAACAAAGTTAACTGCTCTAGGAAGATTGTTACCACTGGGCCAGATTTGTTATTGAAATAAGAGCGTCAGAAACTTGTGACAAGATAGGCAAGCTGCTGAAAGGAGCCCTCAGTTTGAGTCCTGGGAATGCTGGGAAACAGTAACAAAGGCAAACATTAGCAAGACATCTGAATCTGAAGTACTTTCAACCCCGATACTGATATTGTATTTCCGCTTTTGAATTTAAACATATATCAGAGCTGAAAGTACTTCATACTCAGATGTCTATATACTCTTGTATAAGAATATATATTTGTATTAAAAGTAGCAGCAATATGTATTAAAAGTAGTATTCTTATATAAGAACACGTATATGCTACTGTAGCTATCTTCAGGAAGCTGTCTCCTGTACCAATTAGTTCAAGGGTACCTCCCACTTTCTCTTCTAAGAGGTTCAGTGTGGCTGGCTTTATGTTGAGGTCTTTGATCCATTTTGGCTTGAATTTTGTGCATCGTGATAGACATAGATCTATCTGCAGTCTTCTACATGCCAGCATCCAGTTTTGCCAGCAACATTTGATCCATACCCCCTGATTATCAGTGAGGATGCCTAGGCAATCTATGGGGCTTTGGGTAGTAGATCAGTTTTAATCCCTGGCATACAAATGGACTTTGTGTGCCCATCTCACAATGAGGGATGCTCTCTCAACCTGGACTCTTGGGGGAGGGCCTAGGCCTGCCCTTAACCAAATATAAGACTGTGGAGATCCCCCTCAGAGGGATCCACCCTCCCTGGGGAATGGAGTGGGCATTGGGTGGGGGGGTTGGGGGGCTGGTAGAGTGGTGGGGGATGAGGGGAGAAGAAGAAGCTGGGATTGACACATGAAGCAAGCTTGTTTCTAATTTACATAAAAAGAATGCGTATATATTAAAAGTAGTAGCATCTAATTGAATAAATGTTTTCAATGATCTATATGAGTTCCAATATGAGTTTCCTTGAAGGATGTCACTCAGAGTACTCGATGCCATATCAATTCACATGAAAGAGACATTTGTGATGCTTCTAATGTGTTGCATATTTCTGTAATTATTCTTACCTGATGAAAAATTATATGAAAATCCCTATTCAAATAGTACTTCTAGAAAAAAACTGAATTTCTTGTAGCATTTGGTAGTTAGGAAAATTGTTTATATGGAAGATGTTAATTGATTGTTTTATTAAAATAATAAAAAATCACTCTTGAGGTACTGGTGCTTTTGAGTAATGTGTCTGTGGAAGTGTCTTTGCTGGTTTGAGATGAACTTTCTTGGTGAAGGAGGCATTTGGTCATTTTAAAGTGTATAGCCTGGCTGGGATTTAGGATATTCACAGAGCCTCAGGAGGGAGAATAATCCTAATATAACTGTGTTAAAAACTGGACACCAGAATTATATGGTGAACTTTTCAATTCTAAACTCCTAGCTCCCAAATAACCAACATAGAGACTTAACATTATTTTTAAATGCTGGGTTGATAGCTTTGGCTTGTTGCTAACTAACTCTTACATTTTCAGTTAATCCATATTTATTATCTATGCTTCGCCACATAGCTCTGTACCTTTTCTCAGTATGATGCATCCATAATGCGTCTCCCTGCATCTGTTAATGACTCCACTGACTCTGCCTTTCTTCCTCCTAGCATTCTCAGTTTGGCTCTTCCACCTATACTTCATGACCTGCTACTGATGAATCAGTATTTATTAACCAATGATATATAAAGAACAGAATGATTTTTCCACAGAAATACATATTATGCTATTTCATGCTAAAAGTTTATGATAATATCCCAGGAAACCAACAAAAACTCACAAGTTTATTTAATAGAAAATTATGAAACTCTAGACATCTTGTTACAATATCTCATCCTATTTACCCTTAACTGTAAATGTAACAGTATGAACATTATTTCAAATGGTTATTATGTAAGCACTTTGTGAGTTAATATGTGTTTTATTAAAATTTTAGCGATCTGGGGTATAGTAATATCACATTCTATTTGTCAGTCTTCCTTGGTAAATGAAGAATAGCATAAAAATATCATGGGCTACATGATTTAAACAGAAGGTTTTGTATCTCACATCTCAGATGACTGACTATTCTGGAATCAATCTGGATGATGGATCTGTTTTGGGCTAGTAGTTATCCTCCACTTACTGTGCCTCCGTAAGATGAGAAGCAGAGAGAAAGAGAAAGAGAGAACGCACAGGCAGCACAGGCAAGAGTGAGAGAGAGAAACACATTGCAAGTTTTGGGTCTATTTTTCTAATGGTACTAATCTTCACAGTGTACAACCCCATTTTCTTAGCTCTATCAAAACTTAGTTAATTAATGTTATCCTCACCACAGTCACATTGTGAATTGGAGCTTGAACACACAGATTTTAATGAAATATAAATACTACCATCAAATTATAACAATTTGCAAACTTTTACTAGCTTGAATGATATTACACAGTAAAATCTGAGTGGAGAAGTAAATTAAATTGTTGTTTATTTAGCTGGGATATGTAGTTTGAGTTTCCTTTTGCTGTCAGCTTACAGATAATGACCAAAGACTTATAATTAATTATGAAAGATTGGAATTTTCTTAGCCTTTTTTTTCTACCTAGCTCTTACAACTTAAATTAACCCATTTATATTACTCTAAAATCTATCATGTGGTGCTACCTCTACTCTATCTTGTGCCTCCTATTTCCTCCCCATGTTTAGCTGGTGACTTTGCCTTTTCTTCACAGAGTTCATTCTCTGCCAGGAACTCTTTGCTACACCTCCTGCCTAACTATTGGCTGTACAGATTTTCACTAAAACAATCTCAGGCTATATATTTTCACACAGTGTACAAATATACCACAATATTTCCCACTTTTGTCTAAATACAAAGGCAATGTTTTAACTCTAACATAGTGAAATTATATACAACAAGAACAATTATCAGGCAAGAATTACATTCACAATATCCAGTCAATATATGTTTTGCAAATCAGAGGAAGTACTGTATTGTCAATTCTATCTTATGAGTCAAAGTTTTATACCTAAATTATTTTTATCAAAACTTGCATTATCATCCTGAAAAATGTCTTTTTAAACCTCAAACTATCTTCTTAGATAAACAAGCTAAGTTTTTTATGTTTCTCAACTTTATAAACTTTATGTCTCTTATGAAAGTTTCTTTTTGAATTGGATAACAAGGAAAACTGTAAAACTTTTAACTAACTAGTTTTTAATCCCATCAAAGACCTGAGAAGGATATGATATTGCCTGAGTAAATAGGAAGTATAGCGCAAAGACCTTTCAAAACTACACACATGGCAGAGTCTGCAACATTGTGGTGTCCCTCTTCAGCCTGAAAGTTTATAATATCTGACACACTTTGCTGTAAAGGAGGAATTTTATAGGACTTTGTCTTGACAAAGATCCGCAGATGCCTTCTTTTTCATCCTGCTCATACAATATGATAGCATAATCTAAGCAATCAAGGTAAGGGCAGTTTTTTTCCCAGGGGTTAACTTTTTACCACAAAGAAAATAAACTCCATATGGAAGTTCTAAGATGCCCATCATCTTCTATAAAGTAGGTTGCTGCTACCCAGAGCAGACCTGCATCACTGTCATAAAACTGGATACTATTAAAACATTTTAAATGCCATATTCAATAGGTCTTTGAAGTGTTTAAAGACCATCTATCTCTTTAAAATGTATCTCTATTTGACTTTGAAAACATGACTATAATTTTATTGTTGTAGATGACTAACTACTAACCTGAATTTCTTTTTTATCATAAATAGCTTTCAAGGACTAAAACTTTACATTATAATTGTCAATGAGCTGTATAGGTACAATACCTTAAACAAGAGTAGGAATTTATATAGAGTATAACAAAAATAATCTTAAATTTCTATAAAATTCATACCAGTATAAAACATTTGAGACTAGTAGTTGTCCAAAAGTTGACTTAACCATCTACCCTTTTATCCCATCACTTTTTTCCCTTCAGAAAGAAATCCCTGAATCTAATCTTTGTGCAGTATTTTTCCTGATTTTACCCCATAGCAACTTGTAACCAATTCCCCTAAATGATGACAAACATCTATAACCTGCCAAATGACCAACAACCACCTATCCTACCTCTTGATAATGTGGCTGCTGTGTTGGATAGACTGCTTCCTGTTGTCTGGAGGCAATGGTGCCTTTGGTAGACCGTGAGAAATTTGGAATAATAGTCAAGTGCTAGGAGAGCTGGCTGTATTATTTTTATTTAGATTCTATGGTATGGGAGAGTGTAGAGTTCATCTGAAGTATTGGCTGGATAGAGTCAACCTAGTAGCTTTGAAGTTGTTCCAGATGCATTATTTTGAGGAAACTTTAACACAGGCATTCTGAGAGGCTGAATACCTGGGCTACTTGTCTTTAGTGGATTATGGTTCTTTATTTCTGAAAACACACAACTTTTAAAGGTAACATACGTATCTGTATTAACACAAGTATGGAATGTGCAGTGTGCCCAAGTCAATTAAAATGACTTCTTGTTTTATGTTTGAGCAGGTAACCGATATCTTTTATTTTTATAAGTATTTTTTAACTATGTAACCAAACTCTATCCATGTCATATAAAACATATAAAATGATGGCATGTAATAATAAGTCATGAGGGAACTCTGTAGCCTACAAGATTCATCATGTCTCATTCAGTCTTAAAACTTTTCCCGTAGTAGAAAAATGAGCATATATGTCACCTGACCTGCAGTCTTTCTGTTTTTTTTTTTTTTTTGCTTTGTTTGGTTTTGTTTTTTGTTTTTGTTTTTTCATGTTTGTCACCAAGATTTTCAGGACTCCTCCAGTAAAATCTGATTTTCATTAATTTTAAAGAGTTTTTGTTTCCTGTGGAAAACTTTCCCAGACACAACATATTTTCTGACTTCCATTTGAAGTTAAAAATAATAAAATATATAGATTCATTTAATTTAGTAATTTCCATAACTTAGTGTCTCTCAGTAGCTATTTTTATATTAGCATTTAAAAATTCAAAGTCAACAATACTCAGTACAAGACCCTTACACCCAGTGTATTTTCCATCTTTATGTGTTTTTTAGAAGTTTATTCTTTCTTTAAAGACTTTATTATTTTTAAACTATTTTTCCATGACCTTCTATACCCTTATTCTACCGCACGTATTTACTGTTTTTCTGGACTGGACTGCTTTACTGCAGGTATGCAGCATTCCCTGACTTCAAGACAAATACTAAATGGTCATGCCAGCCACTGCATGGCTCCGCTGACTGGTTCCATTCCCCTCCTAGGTGCCTTTAGACCCTACCCTCATGATGAAGCATTTAATGCCCCAGTTCTCAGAAGCTGCCTGTCACCAATGGGGTAGACATTTTTACCTTGCAAATAATCTGCTCAAGTGCTCTATTGCACAGCATGGCCTCTTAAAAGAGCCATGCCTCTGTGAGCCTAACCTACCAGAGAGACTGCTTTCATAGACCCTACGTGTGTAATCAAGCCTCCATACTGGGTGTCAGACTTTCCTTTTTGCCACCAGCTCACAAAAAGTGATACAGAGGCTTGTTATTAATTATGAAAGCTTGACTTTAGTTTAGGCTTTTTTTCTAACTACATCTTATAACTTAAATTAGCACATTTATGTCTGTGTATATCTACCACATGGAGTTGCCTCTCTTTTATCTTGCACCGTCCATTTCATCTCTATGTTTGGCTGGGTACTCTGCCTTTTTTCTTCTCAGAGTTTTCTTTCTATCTGGAATTCCTGCCTGTACCTCCTGCCTAGCTATTGACCTTAATTGTACAGGATTTTATTACACCAATAACAGGCAATACATTTCCACACAGTGTACAAAAATTCTACAACAACTGTAAGTGTGGCATATTTAACTGATTGAATTGCATTTTATAATTCTCAATTTGTCCCCTGTATTCCATTTACCAAAATCACAAAGACTAAGGGCTAAGATGTACTAAGTTTGAAAATAGCTGTTTTGAACAAGTATGTACCTTGTTAACTGTAATGATGAATTGGAATACATACAATCTTTAACTGAATACACATTTGGAAGTACGTTTATTTCATTAATCATTTTCTGGTATATCTGTGTGAATTCCCTAATGCTGGGTTGTGTGTGTGTGTGTGTGTGTGTGTGTGTGTGTGTGTGTGTGTGTGTGTGTTGGGGCTGCTCCAGGAGCCTACTTTCAAATATCAGTGTTCTCCTTCTATAATCTGTGTCTCTGGGATCAAAGAGATCAGGTGGCATGGGCCTTTGCCCTCTAAACCATTAACCTAGGAATACCTAACATACATTGCTCTTTCTGGGAACATAAGTCAAAATGAACAATGACAACCTAAAAGAAAATACACCAACAGAACATCTATGCACTCCTGGAAAAGTTAACTGATTCACTCTCATTGCATTTCAGTTTTAATTGTCCATCTCAAACTATCAATAACAGCAACTTGCTGCAGGAGGGGAAGGTCAGACTTTGAGCACTACATGAGTTTCAGACCACAGTTTTCAGGGAAGAGTATAATGCAGGATCTGCAAGCCAAGGTCAGTCCCACAGCACTGAGCTCTTGCCAGGAAGGAAAGCTACTGCCAGGGGAATGTTTGAAGTGCGGTTTAGCCACACTAAGGAAATACCACAGAAATGAGATGTCTTGGAACTGAGAAATAAATTAAAGATTTTCATAGAAAATTTGCAGGAAACTTCCCTTGAAGTGGTCCATGGGTTGAAAGATACAAATACTTCTGCCTTGCTATAACTGCCTTTGGACCTGTCAGTCTTCCATAGGCAGAAAGCACATCAGGCAAGGCTTCTGAACCCTTTATAGAAAGTGGGTGGAGTTGGGTGGGGTTTGGTGGGGTGGAGAGAGTAGTAGCTGCTTTCTGTTGCTGTCACATACATTGAAACACTGTCTTATGGGATCTCCTGCCCTTAGCCAAAGATTGGGGAAGGATACAATCAAAGATTGCTCGATCTTTCATTCATTTGAACAATTATGTTTATGCTCTGCAAATTCCTCTTTATTTTTGGGATACACTTGATACTATATACTTTTTTCCCTAAGACACTTTTTCAAGCCAAAATTAAAACAACTAGGAAATATTTGTAAAAACTCAAATGCATGGAAAGGGGTGAGAAGTCAAGGGGTCAGCAATGGAGAATTGGCTGCTCACATCAACTCTACACAAGGGAAGCAGAGAGCGAAAAGGAAGTGTTAATGTGTTGTAAACATCACGGCCTGCCATGGTGACCACTTTCCTCTATCAGGCTTCCACATTAAAAGGTATCACAGACTTCCCAAAGGGCACCACCAACTGGGGGACCACGTGATCAAACACAGGTGCCTATGCAGGGACATTACTTGTTTGCACTACAGCAATACACTCCTGGCCCTCATAGGAGTGAAATGTTGCATATGAATAAAAAAATGTATTCTGTCTAACTCCCACAATCTCACAGTCGTTCAGTCCTAACAATTCTTCTACGGTTAAAGCAATTTCTTACCCACCTGCCCTGAAAAATCAAAACAAGTCACATCACATCCCACATACAATGTACAATGCATATATTCTTACCATTACAAAAGGAGAGGTAGGAGAGGAGAAAGGACAGAAAGACCAGGCAAAAACAAGAATGAAACCCAGCAGACACAACACAAAATCCTACAGTTCCACTTCTCCAGCATGCAGCATCAGGTATTTATGATGAAGTTTGCTCAACTCCAAAACTTTGGGTCATCCTAGACCTCCTAATCTGCTGCTTGCACCACCTGTGGCTTCTCTTTTCCACAGCTCTCCGTGGCTGACACACTGAGTCTGCTGAAGTCAGAGAGTCTGGCCCCACTCACCCTTCAGTCTTCCATCTTTCGTGTCTCTAAAACCAGTACGACGTGGATGGCACATTTTGGTTACCATCTAGACATGGAGCCTGGATCCCTAGGAACAAAGCCATAGATTCCCCTCAGAAATCTGTCCTTATCATTCCCCTTTCAAATGAATTTGTATTGTCATAATTTGGGATCGTTGAAGAGTAGAGTCTTGTCTTCAGTGCACCGTTATTATTGTCGCAGAATAAATTCAAAGGTTTTCTTTTTAATGGCTCTAATGTCTCTGACAACTGTAATTATCTGTCATCTTCACTCTTTTTCAGTGTCAAGCTTACTCAAATTCCTTTCCTCAACAAACCACATTTTCCACATTTTTTTCTTTTTGCTCTACTTTTTGTTCTCATTTATACTTGAATTAGATTAGTGAGCAAT
Source organism: Mesocricetus auratus (assembly GCF_017639785.1). Classification (NCBI taxonomy): domain Eukaryota; kingdom Metazoa; phylum Chordata; class Mammalia; order Rodentia; family Cricetidae; genus Mesocricetus; species Mesocricetus auratus. The sequence goes on from NW_024429200.1 coordinate 38,605,478, forward strand.
AATCATGGCACAGCTTCAATGTTGTCCTTGAGAGATATCCATATATATATATATATATATATATATATATTTGGAGTCTTTAAGACATAGGAATAAGTCAATCAGACTCTATATGAGAACATAACCCAAATGGCCTGTGTCCAGTCCCTATTGAGTCTTGTTCCCCTGAACATCATGAGCCAAGACTCCACAGACCACATTTTTCTCTGTCTTCCAACCTCCTACCAGAATAGCCCATTAAACCTTACTTTCATCCTTTGATGGCTTTTTTAGCCAAAGTTTTAAATTTCTGTCTTCCTCCAACAGACTATTTCCAAAGGCCTAAGAATCACAGACTCTGGTTTATAGCACCACTTTTGGTGACCAGAGTAGGATTTTGTCTTGTCACATTGTGTCTGCACTCAGGTAGCAGAGAGTGAACAGGAAGTGATAGACTGAAGCCATTGAATCACTTCCTCTAGAAAGAACCCATCTCCAAGAGGTTCTACAGTCTTCCCAACGAGATGTATCAGTTGAGGACCAAATGTTCAAACACGTGAATCTATGGAAAATATTTCGTATTTAAATATAAGTACTTACTATAAACACATATAGTGAGGAATATAAAAAGTTAATTTGCTGTTCTAAAATAACAGATTATAAAATTCAAACTCATTTTTGTAGGAAAGAATAATTCACTTGTCAAACTTCTTGAAGGTCACATCATGATACTGATGATTCTTGTATAATTCTGAACTATTATAAGTATCTAGTGGGTACATTGCTTTTATTTATTTTATTTAGCATGCAAAAAGAATGTGTTTAGTTATGGCATTTCCATATTGTATACCATTGTTCTGTGCTCATATTTACCCCCCAATACCCCCCTTGTTACCTTGTTAATACTTGGCAATATATATGGAAAGTATAAGGTTCAGGAATTATACTGGCCTACCTTTGTCACCTGACAGAATTCACGTGGGCAGTATCCTGGTCAGCCCAGGATTCCATGGTTGCATAGTCTACGTGCATGTGCCAGGGAGCCCTTCAAAAGAAAGGCCCTGCCCACTTACAGTACCTTCTTGCACACTTTCCCACTCTCTATCTCCACTCTTTTCCTGCTGTGCCCCTGGGGCAGACAGGACGTTTCCTGTCTCCCTCTTCTCTTCTGTCCTCTCTGTTTCTCTGTGTCTCTTTACCTCTTTTTTTCTCTTTCCCCACGCCTCCCTTTCCATTTCTAATAAAACTTCCCAATTAAGCTCTTTCTGCCTGCCATGTTTGTCCCTCTGCCTCGGTCACCCTTGTCTGCCATGGAGTCTGCCAAGTTTCCCAACAAGTAGTTTATCATAACAGAAAGATGTAATGTTAATCAACAATAGAACTCACAAATAAGGAATTGTTTCACTAGCAGAACTTCCATACTTTAGTATAATCACAGATCTTTTTATAACCACAGGTAGATGCCTAAGATACATAACAATCAGGATGGGGTAAATAATATGTCTCTGTCTAACCCAATACCTTCCTTTTCTTTCACTCAATGAGTGTTACCTCGTCCCTTTTCTTAGTAAATTTTCCATTGTATGCACATAGAATGACAGTTCATGCAGACATCCTGCTGAATTACAAGATCTAGAATAACCTTATACTAATGATAACTGGACCATGTGGATGTGATCAAAATAATCATGTCTATTTGAGGCAGCTTAATCCAAGATTTAACACAAAGTTGATGATAGCAAACTAATGAGCAATAGTTGGCTATATTTCTGATATATGAATAAGACCCAGCTACATACTCAAATAAAAATGTTTAAGAACTGAAGGAATATTTACCATTTTTTCCAGAGTTAGTCAACAAACTCAGAGTCAAGAGGCTGATCATCTAGAATTATAGTTTCAAAAACTCACCTTTTGTAGGGAAGCAGGACTGATAATGGGCATGTTATAGAAATGAGGTGCATTCCCTGCAGAATTTGGATTAGTACCCATAAAAGTGGCAATGCCAGAGTAAGTCAATTCCAGAACTACCAAAGATTGTTCCAAAATATAGCATAATGGAGATCAGTGTTAAATACAATATTGAAAAAAGGCTTCTTAAATTATGATTTGCAATCCTGTGTTGCAAAATATTTAGCAATAGTAAAGGCCCTCTGAACACACAGTGCTCCCAAGTCTTCTGGGTATTTGAGCCTGTACTTACAACAATGATGCATCCCTTACTTTGTAGCCTTGGCTCTGAAGTCCTAACATGTCCTCTTTGCATTGCACATGACATCAAGCAAGGCAATGACAGGGGATGCCACCCCAAATAGTCAGACTCCAGCCTGTTGCATGTTATAAAGTACATAGTTTAATTGCATATATAAAATTTTCTGCTCTGACAGAAAAGATTCAATTATAGAAAAGAGGTCCTTCCATCACCTTTCAACATGTAAATGTTGAATTAGTTTATTTTGAGACTGTATTGGTTAAAATCAAGCTCATCCATAACACTGGCATCCAAATTTAGCTTCCTATTTAATGAATGATAAATTACAGATATACCAGTAATGCATTGCTAATGTCATTTCATTAAACTACTGGGGCATCTTAAAAGACTGAATACGGAGGCTAGAAAAGGCTACAATCATTTGATGAGTAATACCTGGCCAATAATATTTTATTTTTTGTGTTGTCAAAACAATATAAATATTTGAAGCTTAACAGATGTAATAACTGGCAATTATTCTAACATATAGTAAATAGTGTCTTCACAATTGTACAGCCTGTGGCTGACAGAGCAAAAATTCTGCTGAAAATGGTGGTTTGGGCTTTCATATTTTTCTCTCATTTGGCCATCCTATTGTGGCCCGAACTGTATTAGTACTGGTCCAGAAATGTACTACATGAGCATGCAATGTGTTTATATCAATTTAGGAGTTGGTTTTCTTTATCACTTTATAAACTTTCCACATGGCAAAGATATTTTGTGCTTATATAACAGAATTCTTTCCTACCTCCATTTTTCCCTTAGTATAAGATTACATTCTTTTTTTGCTTTTAGAAACCCACATAACTCTGTCCACTGTAAATTGGCCAAATATTACAACCAGACAGAGAATAGATAAGTAAACTTTCAGGCCAATGTTGATGGCTAATTAAATTTTTAAAAATATACAGAAAAGAGAAAATAGATTTGAAAATAATAATAATCCAATTTGTTTTCAAAGACTCTCACAAATATGTGGTCAAGAAATATTTCCACTGTTCACATATGTCTTTCCAAATTGCAATGTGTTATAAGGAAATTATATATGTATAAAATTTTAGAGAAATGTTGAGAATAAACAACATTTCAGAACAAAATGTATATTTTTCTGAAAACCCTTAGAAATGAAATTGGTCATTTGATTTTTTTGGGTGATTAAAGTTTTTACCACTATTTTAAAAGTCATGGATAGCACAACTGGATTCTGACAGTCACTCATTGCTTGTCTACTTAACTCAAAAATATTTGCTGTTCACACGTAGAAGACAATCCTGAAGTATTAGTTAAAGAATTCTGACGCACCATGGCATGCATGTGTCACATAATTCAACCGCAATATGTGTGCCTAGGTAATAACCATGCAGTAACAGCTAAACTAAAAAGCATTTGTTTCAACTACATAGTCAATCTTCATTTACTATTAATTCAAACTCTCCAATGCCTTGCAATTACAAATTTACTTTTCATATAAATTAATCTGTAAAGAAATTAAATGCTACTTCATAAACAAAGGATCCAATCGTTTTGATGATTTTATTACAGATATTAAAATGATAGACATTTTATGGTTTTGAAAACATAAGACTTTATAATTTAATTTATACAATTACAAATGCAACAGAATTTTGTTCGTTGGTGGAATTTAAGATAGTTTGTCAAAAATGACCTTTCTACTCCATGGTCTAATATGAAATATAATAAAGAATAAAAGCTGTTGCTTACAAACCATCACTGTCCTTTCTTCTTCTCCTTCTTTTTCTCCTGTTCTATGTTTATCGTCCATGTGTTTACACATGGATGAGTACATATGTTTGTGCTTGTGTACATTTGTATGTGTGTATATGCCTGTGCATGTTTGCTGTTGATGTCAGTCTTCCCTATGATTCTTTGAAGCAAGTTCTCGAAATCAACCCTTCAGCACACCATGTGCATTTAGTCTGGATATCCAGGCTGCCCAGGATTTCATGGATGGAATTGCAGGAAGCACTTATGTGGATTCTAGGGATCTTCAACACCACTTTCAAGGCTGCCAAACAATCTCTTCAGCTAGTGGGCTGTCCCCTGCCCCAGTCATCAGGCTGTTCTATAATTTTATTTAGCTAATAGGATAAAATTCACCCACATTGGCAAGTGGATTTGCGTGAGACTATATATATACATATATATATATATATATATTCAAATGCTAATCTCATTAAGTAACACCTCATGCAAAGAGTGAGCAGATACCTGGGTACACTTTGGACTATTAAAGCTTTACAAATACCACAACTTAGAGGATCACAGGTCTAGTTATTTTTATCCCCTTAGACAACATGAGGATACTAAATAAAACACAGATATCGATTCTTGAAAAACATGTAAGATTCAGACGTGGGAAATTTGGTTAAAACTTGAGCAGATCTTCAGTCAAAGGCTAAAATCTTCAAGCTCTCAATACAGAGAAATTTTTGCTGAAATAGAGGAAAGAAACTTAAAAGGTATGGTAGACAAAATGAGAATCCTAGTGTACATGTGTGGTGGTTTCAATGAGAAATGTGACTCATTGACTCAATTAACTGTACACTTGCTCCCTGTTGGTAGTATTGTTTGGAGAGTCTATGAAATTTTTAGGAGGAACAGGCTTGCTAGAGGAAGCATATCTCTGAAGGTGCCATCCCTTCCCTCTCTTTCTGCTTCTTGTGTGTCAATGAAATCTAATAAGCTAATTTCCTCTTCCTGTCTCAGTGCCATGCCTTGTACATCATTATGTACTCCACTCTGGAGCCATAAGCTAAAATAAATGCTTTCTTCCTGATATATTACAAAGGGACTGGAAAAGAAATCAGAGAAGCAGCACCTTTCACAATAGCTTCAAATAATAAAAAAATATTGGAGTACCTTTAACCAAGCAAGGAAAAGTCTTGTATGATAAAAACTTCAAGTCTCTGATGAAAGAAATTGAAGAAGAACTCAGAAGATGGAAAGCTCTCCCATGCTTATGGATCAGTAGGATAGTACATGGGTCCAAAAATCTGTCAATACTATCAAAATTAATCCACACATTCAGTACAATTCAGTAAAATTTTAATGCAAGTCTTTACACATATTGAAAGGAGAATTCTGAACTTCATATTAAAACAAATAAGCATAGTTAAAATGAACCTGAACAATAAAACAATCCCTGGATTTGTTACCATTTCCAATTTCAAGTTGTATTATAGAGTTATAGTATTAAATATTGCATGTTGTTGACATAAAAACAGATATGCTGATTAATAGCCTCCAACTGAAGACCTGGGCATAAATCCACACACCTTTGAACACATGGTTTTTGATAAAGATATCAGAAATAAAAGCTAGAAAAAGGACAGAATGTTCAGCAAATGCTGCTAATCAAACTTGATTTCTTCATGTAGAAGAATCCAAATAGATTCATACTTATCACTCTAACAAAACTCAAGCTCCCATGGATCAAAGACCTCAAAATAACTCTGGATACACTGAACCTGACAGAATTGAAAGTAAGGCATAGCCTTGAACACATTGGCATGGGAAACAACTTCCTGAAGAAAACACTAAATAGTCTAGGCACTAAGATCAACAATTAATATATTGGTACTAATCAAATAGATTTTAACATCAGAATGGAGGAAGTTGGGGTGGGATATGTGGGTTCATCAGGCATCAGGGAGATAGTTTGGAGGGAGAGACTGACGGGAAAGAGAGATGGAATTAGGGGCAGGGCATTTGTATGATGGTGTGGAAATGTAGTACAATGGAAACTTTATGTAATCGATGAAAGTGATCCTATTGAGGACTCATGGTAATGGGGAATACAGAGTCTCAACTGTCTACCTCTTATATCATGGTGAGACTTCCAGTAGAGGGATTAAGTTTAATTCAATTGAGTTTGTCAGCCAAGGGGTCTCCATGTAAATCCCCAAAGAACCCAGGATGTTGCTAAGATAAAAAATTGCTTTCCAAAAACTGACTGTGAGACCCTATTGCCAAAACCAACACCCACACAACTCATTAAACAATGAAAAATTTACCTAGTAGCTACATAGAATCCTAACCCCTACTTTCTAGTTTCTTTGGTGTTGGAATGTACTCTACAGGCGGCTGAAAGAGAAATGTGGACCCCAACCTAGCTAAAATACCTCTGACCAACAATCTGTCTTGCCTGCAAATATACTAGGGCAATGCTGGCACAGAACTCTATGAGAAACCAAGTGATGTCTGATTTTACCTGAGGCCCCACTCAAGGAGAAGGAACCCACATGTGACTGTGCTTTAGTAACCAAGAACCAGAGATGTACTTAAGTGTATTGAAATGGAAAATTATTTTTGTATGATCATTTTTACATTAGAAACCAAGAACATATTCATGGTGTGAAATCCCTTAGGGTATTTCTATCTGAAATTAAAAGCAACACCAAGATTCTATCTCTATAGGGGAATTCCAGCAACACTAAGAAGAAATACAGTGCTAAGACATCAGGCCCCACGTTATAGCCCATAAGTAAATCATTTTACAAGGCAGACAATTGCTTCATATGCAACTCCAAATTCTAAAATGTCTGAAACTTTTCTGTTAATCTGTGATGTATCTTCCCTGTTTCTTAGGCTTCCTACAAATGCCTACTGGTAGCGTCTGTTTCTAATGCTAACACTAAACCATAACCAATAAATTCAATAACTAAATAACTATTTAAGATTTGTTGTATCCATTATTAGAAACCTCCTAGTGTGGATACAGTTAAGTACAAAACATCTGAACAGAGTGTTCAAAGGTTTTTGGCAACCATACAACACTTAATATGAGAATATCCCGTGATTTGGGGATAGTTGGCTCCTTAACAGATTTCATAATTCTGGTAATTAGGTTCAAGTTCATGCCGACAGTCTTGACTTTAAAACATATTTGTAGAATTAGACTATAGTCATGATTGGTCAAATGCCTAGTTTTGTAAGCACTTTTCCTTTATCTAGTTTATAGTAATTTTGCTTTGTCATTAATTTTTACTGCTGGGATTTCCTATGTTGGAAAGGAAATATGGTTACTTTAGTCCTTATTTTACCATCCACAAGAGAATTTTTACATCAAATATTCTGAGTCTTTGCTTTTGTAATTTTCCTTCAATTTTTATTCTTATAGAAGGAGACACTTTACAAAATACTGGTAAGTGTATTGTGTTTGCCTACCGACAGACACACCCACATATGTTTGTTGACAATAAAGAAAATAATAAATTTACTATTTATTTTTATGTACTTTTTAAAAATTTGTAGTGGAATGAATGAAATTTGTTTGTATTAATGTGGGAAAATCATTATTAGAATACTGTATTGTCTAATACAACCCCAGTCATACACTTATACTAGAGTGCGAGTAATTCTATCAACATTATATGCATTTATACAAACATAATTATACTACTTCTCTATGTAATAGGCACTTTCAGCTACATGCGATAAAAAGACGTCTAAAATGTGGCTAAATATTATAAGTTAAAAGTCAAACTTCTGTATGAAAATGTAACTATAGTAATTTTCTAAATGATTTTAAAGTGATATATCACTATCTCATAAAGAGTTTGATTATTTTCTGGTGCAAAATACACATATCATTATTGTTTTTGAATAGGCATGTTATATGAAAATCATATAATAGCATTTACAATCTCATTGTAAGCTGCACGTATATTTTTAACTAGTTAATGAACCAAATATGTTTTATAGCTATATTATTGAGAAATAGCTTGAGGATACTTACTATGTAAACATTTTTTAAAGAGCCATTTGCATCAAGACATTTAGTATAGTGAGTGTCCTCTCCTATAGAGAAATACATGTATTTTATACAAGAATTTCTGCTAGTAGTAATGGCGAAGTAGTTCCTGTCAGATGTTTTTTTCAATAACTGCAGTCTCTGAAGGAATTTAATTTGAAGTCAATTTTCTTTTGGAAAGAGAAAATGATAAGGAGCAGGCAGAAGATACTAAATGGAATCCTCATTTATAAGTCAAAAACATTGCTGAGTCTGTCATTTATGTGTGTACGTATATGTATGTGTTATAGCTGTATGTACTTATATTTATTATATAGTCTTCTGTGAACAAACCCAGTCAGTGAAATGTGATAAAAGCTAGGAAAGTTAGACCCTTCTCAATTACAGGATTATAGGAGAGAGTTTGGTGACACTCTGAGAAAACTTTCGAGGATTCTATTGCACACACAAACTCCTTCCTCAGCTCTGACTACACACTTGTTCATCTATGCAGAAAAACTGGAATGGCCCAGGAAGGCATCAGCCATTGCACTGCAAGTCTGCTGCCCCATTGTTCAGAAAAGTGGTAAATGCCAGGGTAATCAATATAAACTTGTGCTACTAAAAACAATATTACATAAAATTTGGAAAATACAACCATAATTGGAAATTCTAAAATAATACCCTCTGCAATGCCGAAGACATAGAAAATTTAATTTGTAATCAAGAGGAAATTCAACTACCATGAGAAAACCCATTGTTTGGAATTAAACGATGAAACAATAGTAAATAGACTTTTGTAATTATTTAAAGACAAAAGACATATAATTTTCATGAGCAGACAATAATTCTCAGGATATGAAATGATTAAATTTATCAAATTGCCAATTTTTAATGAAAAACAGTGTCTGAGATTTTGTATATATATAAATTTTTATATATATATATATATAATCTTTCTCTTTTCTTTCTTTTCCTCCTTTGCTCCCTCCCTCCCCTCTTCCCAACTACTTCCCTCTCTCAGAACAAACCTTCTTCTCTTCCTTCCTCTTCCTCTTCTTTCTGTATTTAACATTAGTAATTTTTTCCTAATTTTAAAATATAAAGGAAAAGAAATCCTAGCTAACCAATAAGATCACACTTAAGCCAATTTATAAAGTGCTCAAAAACCCTTCTGTACACTTAGAATTTGTACTTAAAGGGCATTGCAATAGACATTTTGTGTTATCCCTTTCATAGTTTGTAAGGATTCATTTTGGCCATAATTTACATTGGTACAATAAATGTAAACATTTATGCCATATACACATATATTTAACACTTTACTTCTTTTTCATAATGACTTAACTACATTGTCATTTTCTCTCAGTTCTTTGACCTTAGGAGTAGGAAAAATATAACTGTAATATGCATTTAGAAAACTGTCAAAATGTTTTTAAAATTTAAAAATAAACAAAGAAGTTGTTTTATAGCATGATTATTTTAGTGCAATTATTGCCATTATACTTACTGTGTATGTTATGGCTGCCAACATTCTAAACTTTATTATTATTCCTAATTGAGTTACTATAGTATCCAACTGGTGAACTATCCTCTTGCACCCATAGATTTAAGCAGCAGAATTTAATTGGAACAAAATTTTAGATCAGAGATATAAAATATTATTACTTAATTTTTATATAATTTATGTATCCTCTAAATTTAATAGCCCTGATATAACTATAATGAGAAAATTGGAGTACTAAAAGTAGAAAATTGTATTTTGTGTACCTTTTTATGTTTGAGCATTTGTACCAGGGCCAGTGACCACTCTTTCTTTAATGGATGTAGTTACTTTTGAATTTCCATAATAAAACCAGTTAGCCTATTCACATTTATGTTATCCTAGCCTCCTACTAATGGTGATGGTATAATTGATACCAAAAATATTAGCTGAAGAATCATCACTTAAAATATCCAATGTATCTTTTTAAAATGATAACTTTTTAGTAAATAATACTGATTCTTCAATGATAAACAGCATGCTTATTGAGAGTATAGGTATTTATTGTAGAAATTACTCCCAAGCGCAAAACAAGCAACCCAGATGAGCCAATTATTTTTCCGCTGCCAAACTGGAAGCTGAAAAGAGGGCGAAAGGTTCTGCTGCTCAGTCTCTTATTCCTTCCTCCGTACATGCCCCTAGCCATGCCCAAAAGTGGGCCTGGCTAGTGAAGTAGTTCACCGCCTATGTCTGTATAAGTCTTTAGTCATGCCAAAAGTGGGTGTGGTTAGCGGTGCAGTAAACCATACTTTTATTACCTCACCTGTGTGCACCTCTAATATGCAACATGGCTAATGGCAGAGTACCAAATTTCCCCTTACAATTCCCCTTTTAGTCTAAAAAGGATATTTAAACTTAAAACAAAACTAACTTGTGTCAATGAACAAAATGTCTCAAACATGTATCCCATCTAAACCTAAACTTATCTGAAAGAAACACCCAAGTCTGAATACCTCCTTCAAGTCCCAACTCTAAAATAATTGAAAACTAACACTAACAGATGTAAACTATCCTATAATATCAATAGTAGGGAGAGTGAGCATGGAATTCTCAAAACTACTTCCTACTGAGATGGGATGATGACAATCTCATGGGGACCTGTGAGAAGAAAAATGCTTGTGTAACAAAATCTTAAGTAGATTAGACAGTCTCTGTTTGGCAGGAGATGCTTGATTGAAGTTCCTGACTGGAGTTCTAGTTTTGATTGGAGCTCTTGTCTGAAGCTCTGGCCATATTGTAGAAGGTGCACTGTATCAGTTCCTTGGTCTGGAGTTGTGTCAAGTGATGTAGTTCCAAGCCAGTTCCAGGATGGGGCTTGTCAGGTGGAGTCGATGACATGGGGCAGTTTACATGCATCCAGTCAAATCAGGTGGAGTTAAGGAAGTGGATCCTCATTCTTTTTCCAAAGCAGTTGAAGATTGCTGTCAGGAAATCCCTTGTTCTCTGGAAAACTCAAACATTAATGGTGACAAAGAAATATTCTAACTTTTATATGTATGCATACTGGAAGAGGTGACAATAGGGAAGATGGTAATCAAGAAGGAGATTAGACTTTTCAGAAAAAGAAATCCACAGATAAAAGTCCCCAATTTTATTTTCTTCTGTCTTATATCAATGTCTCTTTGATATAATACAGAAATTCTGAATTTTATTTAAATAATATACTTCTATTTATAGTAGGAGAGCCAATCCATCTCCAATGCCAGCTTCAGTTAAATGAATTGGATCTAAAGCATATTAAGAAACAGAAAGAAATGGGTATTATAAAAAACAATATAGAGAGATTTTTAGACTTTGATACCACACAGTGAATTATTGTTTGTTTGATGGTCCTCTGGGTAGCTATTCACTCTTCTTCAGGAACTCATACATCCAGTATTCTTTGCTGAGTTTACCTATGAAGACAAAAAACAAAAGACTTCTTTTTCCTTTTATGAGGTCACTTTACCCATGGTAGAATATGATTTTATAAATGAGCATTTATCTTTCCTCCTCTTGAAATGTCTTCTGTTCTGATCGAATCTTATTTAATTTCAATGGAACCCAAAGTTTTTCTTCTCCTATGGAAAAAAAAGCAAAACCCCTTCCCCAATGTAACACATATCCTGATTTCCAGACTGAGGTCATAACATCCTTAAAATACACTGGTTGGTTCATTTCAGAAGTCTTCTCTGTAGTCCAGTCTCGTTCTGCTGCTGTTAGTCCTTTTTCATTAGCATTAAGAAAATTCAGCGTCAATAAAGCATTATGTAACCTGTGTTTGGGGGGTCTTTGATTCCCCTGGCTGTTTATGAAGCATCTCTTTAATGGTTTGGTTAGATTTTTCAACCACTGCTTGTCCTGTGGGATTGTTAGGTATATCAGTCACATGTTGTATATTATAATATTTGAAAAATTGTTCCAATTTCCTGGACACATATGCCAGAGCATTGTCATTTTTTATTTTTGTAGGTATACCCATAACAGACATCACCTCTAAGAGGTGTGAAATAACAGAATCAGCTTTGTCAGAGCTGAGGGCAGTAGCCCATTGGAAGCCTGAGAATGTGCCTATGATATGGTGTACATATTTCAAACTGCCAAATTCTGGGAAGTAAAATACATCCATTTGCCAAAGTTCATTTCTGTGAATATCTTTAGGATTACAACCTGCTGGTAACAGTGTTTGATTGTAGAATGAGCAAGTGGGGCAATTTCTTACTATTTCTTTGGCTTGTTGCCAGGTAATAGAAAAATCCTTCTTTAAATCTTTGCTGGTAAATGTTGTTTCTTATGAAATTGTGAAGCTTCCAACACATTACCTATTAATAAACAATCAATTTCATCATTGCCTTGCACCAGAGGACCTGGCAGACCCGTATGGTATCTGATGTCTGTTTTATATATATAGGATGAGTCCTGTTTCTAATGGTTTCCTGTAATTTTAAAAACAGTGAGGTTAATTCTGTGCCATCTGAAACAAATTCTGCAGTCTCAATGTGCAAGACAACTCTCTCTGCATACTGAGAATCCATGACTATATTGAGAGGCTCTGTAAAGTCTTTAAGTACAATGAGAATGACATATACCACTGCCTTTTGTAGAGAGTTATAAGGGCTTTGAACTACTTTACTTATATTTCCTGATTTATATCCTGCCATATCTGATTTCTTTGCATCCGTGTAGAAGGTAAGAATTCCAGAAATAGGTGTTTGTCTCATGATACTCAGAAGAATCCAAATTGTTTTCCTTATGAATTTTATTCTCTCTGTTTTGGGATAGTTGTAACTAATAGTTCCCAAAAAGTCAGTGCAAGCTATTTGCCAATACTCATTATCCTTCCATAAGGAGGAAATTTCCTCATTAGTTAAAGGTACAATAATTTCAGGTGGGTCTTTCCCCATCAGTTGACAAAGCCTTAACTTACATTTAATATCAAATCTGAGATCTTTTCTATATACGTTTCTAGTTTTTTATTGTGTTTATGTGGCAAAAATACCCATTCTAGTATGATGTCTTCTCTCTGTATTCAAATTCCTGAGGGGTATTCTCTAGATGGTAAAATAACCAGAATACTATACAGTTTTATATCCACATGGTCCACATATGCTTCTAAATTTGTTTTTTCAACCCATTCTAATTCCTTTTCAGCCTCAGCTGATAGTCCTTGTGGGCTATTTAGGTCTTTATTTCCTTTAAAAGCCATTTTCAGGTGTTTTAAATCATGCTCTTCTACACCAATAATTTTCTGTAATTGAGAGATTTCTCCAAATAGTTTTTGAAGATCATTAGGAGTCTGGTAACAATCTCTTCTGATCTGTACTTTCTGTGGTCTGATTTTCTGAGAGTTTATTTTATAACCTAAATAATTAATAGAATCTCCTCTTTGTATTTTTTCTGGGCCAATTTGTTATCCCCACTAAGACAAATGTTCCCTTACTGCTTCAAACACCTTTTCCAAATTATCCTTATTTGAATCAGACAGTAATATGTCATCCATATATTAACGAATGTGGAAGTTGTTTACGAATTATTTCTTGAGGTTTATGCACAAAATATTGACACAAAGTTGAGCTATTTAACATACCTTGAGGCAGCACCTTCCACTGGAATCTTTGTACCGGTCGGAAATTATTATAGGTAAGTACTGTGAAGGTGAACTTCTCTCTGTCGTTTTCTTGTAACAGTATAGTGAAAAAGCAATCTTTTAAATCTGTAACTATAATTGGCCAATCCTTAGGTATTAGAAAAGGTAGTGTCATCCCAGGTTGTAGAGACCCCATAGGCTGAATTACCTTGTTGATGGCTCTAAGGTCAGTAACCATTCTCTATTTCCCAGATTTCTTCTTGATAACAAAAGCAGGTGAATTCCATGCACTAGTTGATTCCGCAATATGTCCAGCATCTAGCTGTTCCTGAACTAACTTCTCCAAAGCCTCTAACTTCTCAGATGTCATAGGCTATTGACCCAGCCAGAGAGGTTCATTTATCTCTTAGCCATTTTAAGGATAGAGTTTTTGGTTGCTCTGTAGGTTTGGCATTAGCATCCTGTTTGTGTACAGCCTGTATGTTTGACATCTGTTTTCTGTATTCTTTCTACTACCAAGATCTTGTCTATAATTCCTATCTGGTACAGGAGGAATGTTAATCTGCATATTCCATTGCTGTAATAGATAATGACCCCAGAGTTTTACAGCAATATCTGCAACATATGGCTTTAGCCTTCCTCTCTGTCCTTCTGGCCCAATAAAGTCAATCCATCTAATGCTCTGTTTAGCTTGGGATAGGGCTCCAATCCCTAAGAATTGAACTTTTACCTTTTTTAAAGACCAAATTGGGTGCCAAGACTTCTGATTTATGATAGTGACTTCATTACAGATGTCTAAAATGCCATTAATCACCGTATTATTTACTTTAACTGGTAACTTGGATCTATTACATTGTATAGAAGTTTGCCAGATGACCAAAGGGATTAAGACTGGACTGGTTTAACCCCCAGAAACAGCTGACCTGACAAGTGTTAACTCTTTAATCCCAGGCTGATGCCTGGGAATCCAGCATGGGACTGATCAAGATCCCCTGAATGTAGGTGTCAGTGAGGAGGCCTAGGTAATCTACTGAGCCTTGGGCAGTAGATCAGTATTTATCCTGAGTATACAAATGGACTTTGGACTCCCATCCAACAATGTGAGATGCACTCTCACCCTGAACTCCTGGGGGGAGTGTCTAGGCCCTGCCCTGGATGAAATGACAGACTATGGACACCCCCAAGGAGGGCCTCACCCTCACTAGGGAAATTAGGGGATATTGGGGGGGGTTGGGGGTGGGCAAGGGAGGGGAGGGAGGGAAATGGAGAGGGACCTGGAACTGACTTGTGAAGCAACCTTGTTTCTAATTTAAATTTAAATTTAAATTTAAAAATAAAAAATACACTATCCAAAACCAAATTAAGGGAATGTCTTCTATAAAAGTCATATTCTTGTTCATCCAAAAGTAAAATTACCCACAACTAATAGTAAAACAGATGACAAAAGGCAAAAAAAAAGAAGTTTGCCAAAATATACGTTTTGTATTTCCTCCTGATATAATTGATTCATCCTCTGTAGCTAACGTATTATCCAGCACTGTATTATTTACAATGGGCAGTGGATCTTCTAATTGTCCTGGGAGAGGCTATCCTCCACTGTCACTGGGAATGACTGGACTACCTTGGATTTTGGGGCCTTCATGAGTCCCCTGGCCCAGTTTCATGGCTGTAAAGGTCTACCTTGTCTGTCTGTAGTTGACCAGCATTCCTTGGTCCAATATTTTCCCTTTCCACACCTCCTGCAGAGACCAGAAGGCTGAGTCCTTCTGTCCAAAGCATTCCTAGTAGAAGCAGTATTTCTAAGAATGCTTCGTCTACAGGTCCTACTCAAATGTCCTATTTTACCACAGTTAAAGCATGTGGCATCTTTATGTCTGTTGAAATTTTTGGAGATTACCTCCCTAACCCATGCCTCTATATCATCACAGGTAGGTCATTTGGCATTCTGGTGCCTCCTCAAACCTGTAGAAATTGCTTCACCTACCCAAGCTCCTGTATCCTGACTTTTACATTCAAGGTTAGCTGCATAAAGGACCCGTTCCTCCAATGGCACTGATCTATTTTTTTTTATGGCCAAAGTACCTGCTTTCATTGTGGATTTGCGTTCTCATTTGACAAAGATTCTATAAGGAGTCTCCTAGATTCTGGATTTGTTACTTGTTCTTCTATTGCTCTGGACAATCTTTCTAAATATTCAGTGAACCTTTCCCTTGGACCCTGTAATTCTTTGGTATAGGGTTGCATTAACTCTCCTGTTTCACAAACCTTATCCAAAGCATTCAAAATGGCTGTATGGCATAAAAACAACAAGAGCTCATCATATGCAGACTGAACCTGTGGGTCAGCGTAAGCATCCTGGATCTGGGTTCCGGAACTTCTGACACCAAAATGATACTGCAACGATAAGCAGCATACTTATTGAGAGTATAAGTAAGTGTTTTTGTAGAAATTACTCACAAGAGAAAAAGAAGCAACCCAGATGAGCCGAGTATTTTTCTGCTGCCGAATTGGAAGCTGAAAGGAAGGTGAGAGGTTCTGCTGCTCAGTCTTTTATTCCTTCCTCCGTACATGGCCCTAGTCATGCCCAAAAGTTGGCCTGGCTAGTGACATAGTTCACTGCCTATATCCGTATATGTCTTTAGTTCATGCCTAAAAGTTAGCGGTATGGTAAACCTCCCTTTTATTACCTCATCTGTATGCACCTCTAATATGCCACATGGCTAACAGCGGAGTACCAAATTTCCCCCTACATAATACCAATTCTGGTTTTATGAATAATTAGAAAATTTTAAAGTCTTATCCTATACTTAATTTAATAATATAAGTAATATTTTAATTCTTCTTGTTTTGTACCAAATTGTATCTCTGTAATCTACACACAGACCTTAAAAATATCAGTGTACTTGGATACAGAAAATTGTTTAACTGAGTTTTGCAGAATATATTCTGGTTCATATTCCTAAATGAAGTGAAAATCTGGGTCACCTTCAACAGGAAAGACATTTGAATGTAGGGGGCAAGGGGTTATATATTCACCTGTAATGCAATGAAAAGGGGCCAATGATGAAATCAAACTACTAAACTTTGACCTTGAATTATTTGCCATAAAAATTTTTTGAAAATAAATTTCTCATTTTCCACATGCCCAATCTATATTCTTCATTAAGAGATCACTAGCAAGTTAATACATCATTTTATTCATTTATTGAAAGAAGAAATTTTCATACAATATATGCTAATTTCATTTCTTTTCTAATTTCTAGTCCTATGAGTTCCTCACCACCTACCCTCCCATCCAGATACACTCCCATTCTGTCTCACATTATAAAAATATGTCTAAAACATAATAGATAAGATAAAAGACAATTCAGAATAGGACACATAAAAAAGAAGCAAAAGACTATAAAATTGCACAAGTAACAGATACAGACACAAAGACCCACTCATTCATATACTCAGTAATCTCCCAAGTCACAAAACTGTAAACCATATTATATACTCAAAGTACTTGTAGGGTTAAGTGCTAAGGATAGAGAAGGAGAGAGAGAGAGGCAGAGACAGAGACAGAGATGAGAGAGACAACTGGACATATCACTATGAGTCAAAGAACCTTCAAAGATGCCACTGAGTTCATTTTCTGTTGGTCATGTCCTGCTGGACATGGGGCTAACACGTAAGAGTAGCTTGTTTCCCCAGTGAGACTCCCTTGGAGTAAACTGGATTTGCATTTTCAATTGATTATCAATTGGAGGTAGCATCTATGTTAGGGATGGGGGCATCTGTTCAGTTCTCCTTCCACCTCTAGATCTGTTATAGAAGCCAGGAATCCCAGTGCATGTTACCTCAGTCTCTGTGAGTTTCTTTGTGTAGCAGTTCTGCTGTACTTAGATGGGCTTGTTTCATTGGTATCCTCCATAACCTTTGGATCTTACACTTTTTTTTTAAACATATAGGCTCTCTGAGCCCTCTGTGGAGGTATTGATGGAGACATTCCATTTAGAGTTCAGGATATCAAGATCTCTCACTCTCTCCATCATATCTGGCTGTGGGCCTGTGTTTATTCCCATTCAGGGCAGAAACAAGCTCTCTGACAATGACCGATCTATTAGTATAGCAGAATGTCATTAGAATTCATTTTATTTCTATATTCTGTTAGTAGAACAGTAGTATTTGATTTCCCCCTAGTACACTGGGCTATCTAGTATCAGGTTCTTGGTAGCCCAAGCAACATCAGTATGAGTTCCATATTTTGGATTGGACCTTAAATCAAATCCAGTATTGGTTAGTGACTCCCATAAGATTTGTGTCTCCATTGCACTAAGGTATTTAGCAGACAAGACATCATTTTAGATTAAAAGGTTTGTAATTGGGTTGGCATTTAATTAATGTTAAAGGTGGTATGCTTTCAATAGTATAGTGTTAGCAGCTAAGTTATTACTACATTGGAAAGAAAGGCCAAATTTGGTGCTCTCTAATAGGACATGTACGTCATTACACACTTAGAGTATCATCAGAGCTTAATTTATCATTTTGGAAAACAGAGTTTAAAAATTTAGAAAGACAGTATGGGAATCCTTGAATTTTAAAACATTATCACCATATAATCTATGAAGTCAACATGCTACACATTCAAAGAACACTGATCCAGGTATCATAGAGGCATATGATTCTTCTCATTTATTGAAAGCTTTTCTCAAGATTAAGGACTAAAAATGCATGGAAGTATTCATAAACTAATGAGTAAGCAAAAAAAAAAACAGGTGGCTACTAGAGACTTGCCGAAGTTAAGAAAAATAGATAGGGGAATTTTTGTTAAAAAAAACCCTCAAAATTAAAATTAATCAGGAAGAATTCATTATGATGTCAACAACACATCATGAATGTAAATTATGCCATTCTATATTCACGAAAAATACAAAATATTTTAATACAAAATAGAGAAGAGTTTTATTATTGTTTGTATTTTAAGTTGTTTTAAAATTTGTATTTTGTATACTATTAAAATAAAAAGCAAAGGAGTTTTATTAAGTGTCTTCACCATAAAAATGATAACTACATTTGGCCATATACACGTTAATTAACTCTATTAGATTATTGCATGGTATTATAAACTCTAAAATATTTTGTTATATATGTTACATGCATTTAAATTTGTCTGTCAAGTAAATAAAAATGAATTTTTGTTTAGTTTTGAGCCTTTGCATTTTGTGTGCTCAGATTATAAGTGTGTGCCACAATGCCCAGGTGAATTAAAAATTTTTAAGTGAAAATCGTTGACTTTCAAAGATCATTTTATATAATTTATTGGCCATGGTATTAAAGGTGTAAATGAGTTATTTTAAAACATGATTCAACAAAGGACAAGAGTTTCATAAAATTTTTAACTGTTGCTGAAGAACTTTATATTCATATTCTGTGATTTCCTTGTCTAAAAAAATCCTTAAAGATCTAAAAGGATTTTTGTATGATTCCTTATCTTGTTTTAAAAAATTACCTTTAGCCAGTGCAGTCCCAATGCTCAAATTGGGGAAGAGGAATTGAAGCAAACTTTGTAGAAAGAAACTACTATATTTTTAAAACCTTTGATCCTAGCATGAGGAAGTAGTTAGACCAAGGAGACATAGTAGTTTATAAAATGTGCATTTTTGCATAAAATGTTTGGACACTTAATTTGCATGTTATCCAGGAAATTTAGAGAAATAAATGAAGCTTTGTGTTTTCTTGGAATTATCCCATATGGGAAAAGTCAAGGAAAACCCTCTATGCTGTTTCACATTTGTGATGTTACACCCCACAGAAGCCTTCGTTCAACCACTATGATGTCTATAAAATTAATACAAATGATGGCAGGAAATTAAGAAATTTTCAAGGTAAACCCTAATCCTCTTAATAAGTCCAATTTAAAGCCATATAAATGCAAGTCTTGTTGCATTATTTCTGTTCTCTAGATTTCATGGAACAACCACTTTGCTTATATGCACATAATCATAGGTGAGATATAATAAATGTAATCAAAGAGAAATGAAAACAAACAATGGTTCATGAAATGTTCATTCTTTGCTAGGCAGAGATAAGATTTCTCCTAAAGAATTATATTATGTTACTTTTACTTATATCTATTTTAATGAAAATAGGATGTTAACATCTCACCAGATATTATAGCCATCTATATTGGATGTGTGTGTGTGTGTGTGTGTGTGTGTGTGTGTGTGTGTATGTATTCTATTTTAAACTCTATGAGTTAAGGTAGAATTTATAAACCTTTCAAAGGGTTATTTTAAAGGTAGTCAGAGTTTCATAATCAGCAATTAGGAGTGTTTGGCAACCCAGCTAATATTGCCAAGAGTTAGAACTACGAACAAGAACTGAGCCAAGGCAGTTTGCTGGACAAGAACTGACCCCAGTAAAATAGCTTATCTGTATAGTTATTCAAATAATTATTCACTGAAAATATTGTGAATTAAATAAAGTATAAAGTATCCAATTGGGTTACAGTGATACTGTGAGTATTTAAATCAACAGACACCCCACTGTATGTCAATTCAAACAGAAATAAAAAGGACAAACAGGGAGGACAAGGACAGAGAAGGAAAGGAAAGTGACAAAATGAACAGCTGGTGACATCAATGTTAGCCTCCACATCTGAAATTGTTAAAAGATATGCCACATATTGTAAACTGATAAATAACACATGTAATCATAAAAAGTAGGTGTGTTTTCCCTTGTGTATGTTATGTCAAGCTGGAAAAAGGATATGATTTTATAGTAGAATAATGAATACTTAAGGATGATCTGTATTTCTCATAATTATATTTTAAAATCATTTTCTTTTCCCATACTTACTTACACATGGCTTTTAGGTAGTTTCAAGAAATTATATGTATATGTGGTGGCTGACACTGATTGCTAAGAGCTGGGTACAAATTGAACAAAATAAGGGGAATTTGAATCTGTGAATCTGAAACAAGAACATAGCTATAAGCTCCATAACTCTGTGAGAAAGAAACGTATGCTACTCATTTTTATGTTATACTCCAATAGAGTGCAGTTGAACCCTTAACAGTCATTACTACTATGCGAATGATGATTGAGGGAAGAAATAATTCATGCAAGAACATAATGAGGCCATATGTTCCAGTCACAGGACACACCTTGTCAGCTAGGGTGGATACACAAAGCAAAGACATGTCACCACACATGCTGCAAGTTATGTGGATGCCCTACAACACGGAGCAAAAGGAAGGTTTTTAGCACTTTACAATTTCTGTAGTCTTTTTGAATTGAGTACTCTCCATTATCATCTAGATTCAGATCTCTGTTTTCAGTGGTCTACTCAATAAACTGTTTAAGTGAATTGATTACTGAAAATGAACAGGGAGAAATCCAATTCCCTTCACCTTTCCCATAGCTATGAATGTTGTCTGTTACATAGAAAAGGAGACCTAAATTGGTAGGATTTATAATGCCTTGAGTACACATTCTTATCTATCTAGGCTGTGTGATTTCTATTTTGTTAGTCCATATCCTGCTTATTTTTCTAGTTTTGCTTCTTTCTTTGTCTGTCTTCTGCTATTTCTTTTGTTGTCTATCTCATGGTCTCATAGTTCAATGCCTTTTCATATAATTTAGTTCAACTCAAGAGTTCAAGTTACTCTTTATCTTGCTTCAAAGTTATTACACTAAAAAATTAACAGTTTTCAAATTAGACACAAATTGCTCAAAATGCCATCCATAATCAAATATGGGCATCATTTTCCAGATTTGTCCTTGTACCTTTCTAACTTGTCACAGAAGACAATCAGCAGGGCACATCTCTTTCTGAAACATGAACAGAGTTTTGTTTTGTTTTTCTTTGGTCTTCATAGGTCACACTGCTCCAAAGTGTTGAAAGCCAATACAGTTAGGATTTATCTTCTGTGTTTAGAATAACATGAGTTTTACTAATTTGTGAAGTCTGTGTGATATTTCCAATGAGATGTGATACCATTTTCTGCTAAATCTACATGGGCCTACTTATAGTCTGTCTGGTGGTGTATCTATTCCTGTTTCCTTAAATTTGTATGATGCAAGCTACTACATTGGGAGAACCCTGGTCTGCTTTGCTTTGCATTTATTATAGACCACAGCTCCACGATTTCCTCAGAGTGGCCAGAAGAGTCACTGAAGAAAACTAAAATGTCATCAAGATAAATACAACTTGGCCACCGATATCCATTTCTAGGAACTTCTGGTGTCTACAGAAAGACTGGATACCTATGTAGGGAATCCCTCACCACAGAATGATAGCCACTGTCTGACTCAGAACACACATGTGGGTGTATTCTGAGTGGAACAATCTTTGCGGTAGTCTGCTCTTTGAAAGACTTTATTTGAAGGACTGTTATCAGTGGAAAAGAATTTTCATTCTTTTTCCATACAGGTCTGGCCACAAAAGGGAATCCTGGTGACTCAAGAAGTAGACACATTTATTTGTCCCCAGGAACTTTTCATCTAAAGACAGGTAGCCAGCATGCAACACGTGCTGCCTACTGAATAAGGGAAAGAAAAATGAAAGGAGAGAATTATGGATAGAGTTGGCAAGTGGCTCAGACATTTGGCCACACTACTTATCCTCTAGAGGAACAAGGAAGATGATGAGTTAAGGCACGGCACTAAAATGTTTATTTTCCTGGTAGTTATAGCTTAGAATTAGTAAATTACCCATAAAATATCACAGGATGCTTTGTTATACATTTAACATATCAAACCAAGCAATTTGATGTAATTTCTTTAAAAGAAATTTAAGTCATTTGTAGAGTTCTGGGAACATGGATCAGCTATTAGAGAATTTGGGTTCCATTTACAGCACCCAAATACGGCATCTCACAATAGCATGAATCCAGTTTGAAGAGATTTCATGTCCTCTTCTGGTCTCTGGAGCAACAAGTATATGCATGGCACATATATGTACATGCAGACATCCAAACATTCTTTAAAATATTATATGTTATATATAAACTTATATTTCTATATTTAGAACATATAGAAATATACACACACATACACTCAGGTGGTTAATGTGTTGTACATACACACATATATATATGTATATGACAAGACAAACATTATTAGATAATTAAAGTAAATAGCAGAAACTATTTAATTATATTAAATAATTCAGCATTGCTGGGCGGTCGTGGCGCACGCCTTTAATCCCAGCACTCGGGAGGCAAAGGCAGGCAGATCTCTGTGAGTTCGAGGCCAGGCTGGACCAACAGCCTCCAAAACAATAGAGAGAAACCCTGTTTGATGATGAAATGTATCAAGTAAATTTTTTTCTGTCTCTGCTAGTATTAGCCCCCTGATTTCTCTCCACATGTGGTCCTCCCATTTTTCTGCCCCCATCTTTCCATAGATATCTATTCTGTGTCTCTTTCCAGGAGATATCCATCTGCCCCCAAGCCCAGTTCCTTACTCTATGCATTACCTTTGTGATTCTATGTATTTCAGCTTGATTATTATTGATGTTTACAAGATGAACTATTACACAACAATTAAAAAGCTAAATTATTATATTTTGGTGTAAATGGCTGGAAATAGAAAAATCAATCTGGGTGAGGTAACCCAGACACAGAAATACAAACATGGTATGCATTCACTTATATGTAGACCCTTACTGAAAATAACAATTTTATGAATTAACGCTATCCTATTATTTCTCTTTTTCCAAGTATAGATAGTTTGCAAAGAAACTAGGTAATACAGATATTAATGTGCCTAATGCTAATATATATATATGGTTAGAAAAGAAATAAACTTTTCAGAAATAGCAATCTACTTCAAGATTGAATGCAGATCATAGATACAAATGATAAACTATAGACTAGAACCAATACACTAATTCAGTATAGCTGGAGGACAAAGAATCAACTTTCAGAAATCAATACCATTTCAATATATTAATAATGAATTATCTGAAATAGGAATCAAGACAATTTCATTTAAATGTCATAAAGATACACTTAGAAGTAAATTTAATCAAGAAGGTGAAAGATCTGTTAATAAAGACTTTTATTTAGTTATGTATTTATTTATATCCATAGTGACAGAAATTAGAGACAGCATTGTGAATGAAAATATGCACTGAATTCACAAAGTGAAATAACAGATGTCATACAAATGCTTATGCTACTTAAAGTGATCTGCAAATTTAATGCGATTCTTCTCAACTTTACAATGAAAATTTGCATGGAAATTTTAAAGAATTTTGAAATCCATATATTACAACAAGGATACTCCCAATAAGCACAATAATCTTAAGCAACAAAAGACAAGATCGGAGACATCAAACTACTATATCAAAAAAATCTGTAGTAATCAAAATAGCACAGGCATAAAATCATACATATAAAAGCATAATAAAATGAAGATCAAGTGATGAGTGAAAGTCTCACATTTGTAGTCACTTGATCTTCGGTGTAAGTGGCAAAAACACGTAAAAGGAAAAATGTGGTTCTGTGACAAACATCACTGCAGGAGGCTGAATAGTCACAAGGAATCCGAATGTTCTAACAATACATAGAGGCATCAATTCATGACATTATAGCATATGTCTGTGAGCAAGATACTCAAGAAGCAAACAGCTAGCTAAGAATGTTGTGCATTCAGAACAATTCCAGAATATGTTACAATATCTTGTTCCTCAAAAATAAAAGCTTATAAACTGAAAGGGGATTCAAGTATTAAATGTAGAATATTTGAATGTAAAAACGATGAGGTGGAAGATATAACTTAGTGATTATGAACACTTGATGATCTTCAGATGATTCTAAGTTCAGTTCCCAGGACACATGTTGGGCATCTCACAATCACATATAACTGTACGTCCAATGGATTTGTGCCTAGACAAACAAAAACATATCAATCTGAAAACAACTGTTGACATGAAAAGTTAGATTTTGGAATGGAAAAAAAACATTGCAAGTCATAAAACATTAAAACTTGATAAAATGTTAATAACCAAAATGCAAATAATTCAATAGCATTAACACATATCATAATGGGAATAGATACAGGGTAGAGATTTTTTCTAAAAATAAGCTATGAAAATGGGCAATATGTATATGAAAATATGTTCACTGTTATTGGTCATCAAAAAATGCTAGTAAAAACTTTTAGGAGATACCATTTAACACCAATTACAATGAAATGATGACAAATAAGTCATTAAAATAAAAGAAATTACAATGGCTCCTGATGAACAAACACAGTTCTGACCTATGTGATGGAACTTAAATTACTTACAACCATTATAGAAAATTTTGTGACATTTCTTTCAAATTAGATATGGAAGTAAAATACGATCCAGTTGTATCATTTCCGTACATACATCAAAATAGAAATCAGTTTAGCTCATCAAAATGTTACCTATGCTCCTGTGTTAATTTCAGAATCATGCACAATAGTCAAGACAAAGAATAAACTTTAGTATTTAATAAACAATGAACAGATAATGTATTAAGATAAAATAATTTCACACAGTATTAGCATAAAATTCACTCATGACTATGATATTGGTGTTAAATAAAAATTCAATTTTTTTATTTTGTAATTGGTTAACTGAATTTCTTACTAAGCTAGGAAATAATTTTCTGAAAAATTAGGCCACTTGAAAAACGCCAAGTATGGTAATATGAAGATGTTAAAGGAACTCTTTCCAAAAGAGTGATGATCATTTCACACTTGATAATTGTATTCACTGTCTTTGGCTTACATTTATATGAGTGGAAACAAAGAGATAGTTGATAAATGTAAACTATTATCCTGACTAAATTTCACATTTAAGAAAAATGAGAGCTTGTGGAATTGAATTAAGTATTTCTGATTAGTACTACAGTTTAGCAAAATATTTATAAGGAAAAATAAACATTTCAACCAAAAGTTGTAATGAAAGTAATTTTCACTTACAAGAAATAATTGTTGAAATTTTCTTAATGTTTTTTGTAAGGTCTGTGCTTTTCTTCTGATATATATTAATCAAAATGAGGCTGTTTTGTCCTAAAAGCAAAAGATAAATCATTGAATAAAATTAATATATCCCACACTGTATGTACTTTTGAGTTATCACTTTGTTTACATAAGTTTATAAGCATCTCCAAATGAGTTTAATATTGAGTTTTTCATTTAAATAATGAACTGTAATGAAATATATTAACTTAGACTAATTCAGCTAGTACTCTCTAGATCTAATAAGTTTTAAAGAATTCCTGTCCTGAAATGGATTCTGCAATCCATTCTGTAGATGCTATAGTTAGAACATCTCATACCCATATTTTATTGTCAAATGCCTATAAATATTATATTACCTTTTGGCAGTTTTTAAATCTTAAGAATAAGGCTATCTACACAGGTTTGGTTTGCCTAGCACTACCCTTGAATCCTGGAATAGTCTCACAGTCACAGCAATTCAAATGAGTTAATTTCACGGGAGGTGCCATGAATGATACATGTTACCATGTCTAACTGTCCAACTATTATTTCAATTTTAATATATACTATTCATTTTTAAGCTTTCTTTAGTTTTGGATAAATCATAAATATAAAAAATTACAAATAAATATTTCTATCCCTAGTTTCACACCTCCAACTCCTCTATGTCTTCCTAACACACCAGTCTTGCAAAATTCGTGTCTTTTTTTTTTTTTTGTGGTAACCCACCATGGCTAATCATTGACACCATTACCACGGAAAATCTTATAATGTAAAACATTTAACTGGAGTTACTTACAGTTCAGAGATTACATTATCATCATGGCAGGAAGCATGGCAGAAACCAGGCAGACATGGTTCGGGAGAGGTAGTTGAGTTCCACATCCAGATCTGAAAGCAGCAGAAAGAGAAGGTGACACTGGGCCTTTCTTGAGCATCTGGAACCTCAAAACACACTCCCAGTGATGCTTCCTTCAAAAAGGTCATAACTACTCCAACAAGACTACACATCTATTAATGTAATGCCACTTTTATTCCAAACCTCCACATTCTACTCCCTGGGTCCATAGTATTATAGCCATATCACAAGGCAAAATGTCATACTTCAAAGACCACATAGTCTGTCAACCTCAACAATGTTTATCCATAGTTCAAAATCTCTTCTGGAATTTATGCGAATCCCCTGTAAATTCAAAATAAAAATCAGATTATATGCTTACAACATACAATGGTACATTGTATATGTTTTATGCTTCCAAAAGGGAGGGAAGGGAGCATAATGCGAACATATTGAACCAAAATAAGACAAAGAATGAATTGGGCAAACTCCAAACATGGCATTTCCATGTCTGATGTCAAAATATTCTTCAGATCTCCAACTCCATTCTGTTATGATGACTACATCACATTTCTTTCTAGTGGACTGGATCTACTCCCTGTTATCAGCTTTCCTCAGCAGGTATCCCATGTTTCTGAAGGCTTCCATGCAAGAGTACTAATGACACATGCCTCACCTCACTTAGGAGCTTTTCCTGGGCATGGAGATAGGTTCCATGACCCCTTTCTTGTGTCCTTGACTAGGAAGCTAGAATCATGTGGTCAAGTTTATCAAGTTGTGATGCTTGCTGAGGCTGAAACGTAGGCCCTCTTGCTCAAATACATTTTCCACAAGTTTTCTGTTCTTAATGGTTTCCTTCTCTGCTTAATCATGGCTGTCCTGGAACTCACACAGTAGATCAGGTAGGTCTTGAACTCAGAGGTATAATAGCCTGTGATTTCTGAGTTTTGGAATTCACTCTTGGTCCCGAGTTTGTCTTTACTTCTTTTCCAAAAAATTTTAGATTAGCTAGTGGTGTCTTGCTCGGAGGTTACTACTCACTTTATTCCTTTTAGCATCAGGCCTTTCTTTTGATATGTTTATACTTCATAGTACTCCTTTTCTCCTCCAACCTCATAGCTTGTATTTTTCCTTGCTCAGCTTTTCCCTTTTCGTTATAGATCTGCATAAGCCTAGCCACTAATAGCCACCCAACAGAGTCAATGTTAGATTGCTTGGAAATGTCTTCTACAAAAGCTATTAATCCATAACTTTTCAACTTAGTCTCAGGCAGATATTTCAGGGCAAAAAGCAGTCATATTCTTCATCAAAATATCCCAAAAATAATCTTTAGGCCACAAATTAATGTTCTTCAGCTAAGAAACCTCTTGATGCTACCTTCCACAATTAAATCATTCTCAATACTAGTGTTTTTCATGCTCTTACTAGTATGGCCAGTTAAGCCATGTTTAGGTCTCCAGTCTCTTTTCTAGTCTAAAATCCCAAGTGTTCCATATTCCTTCAGGGAAATGATCAGGACTATCAGAGCAATCTCCTAGTCTGTGATGTGAACTTCTGTTTTAGTTCAAGTTTCTGTTGATGTGGAGACACCATGACCACAGAAACTCTTATAAGGGAAACATTTAATTAGGGCTAGATTACAGTTCAGAGGTTTATTATTGTCATGGTGAGAACCGTGGCACAAGCAGGCAGACAGGTTACTGGGCTACCAGATAGGTAGCTGAGTTACACATCCAAATCTGAAGGCAGCAGAAAGAGAGTAACATTGGGCTTAGATTGAGCATCTGAAACCCCAAAACCCACTCACAGTGGCATACTTCCTCCAACAAGGCACCTCCAATAAGTCCCTGTGGGGGCCATTTTCACTGAAACTATCATACCCTACAAAGTCCATACAGTTGAATATATGTACATTGGTTTAGGACCATCCCCTGACATATGGGAATACTGTCAGTAATTACATCTTCAGTAATGAATGAGTCTTCCTTCCCAGCTGATATCCACTGCCAATTGCTTCTTTTGTTTCTTTTCTGATTAGAGGGTACTAAAATGAGAACTACTGACATTTGACATACATAAAGCATTTTCACATTTAAAATGAGATCTTGGAAATTGATGATGTTTAAGTCTAATTTATCCCATTCCAGTGAAGTGATTGGTCTTTATATGTTACAATCTAAATTATTTTGCTTTGTTTTGCTCTGTTTTCATGTAGTGGAAAAACAGAACATCTGGTTGTGATTAAATATTCCCAGTTTCCTAATTTATGATTATATAGTCCTGTCTTAATTTTTTATTTTGGAATCAATGTAATATTTACAAATACATGCATTGGTAGATAAATCATTTTATGCATACACTACTTGGAAAATTTCCAAGCTTTATGAAAAGTATCAATAGAAATCATAAAATTCCTTATCAAGAACATCAAGAACAATAGTAGTACTTCACACTTCATCCTAAGTTAGACCAGCACTCTGTGATGGCTGTGTTGGACAATTACTAGCTCTTAGTTACTGCTCAACACATGTCTAAAATAAACAATAAAACTATAGCTCCCCAAAGCAAACATTAAAAATTTTGCATTTCAAAAGAGGCTCATTAAAACCATATGATAAGCTTGGCTCATAGAATGAGCTGACTAAAACTTGCCCTCTTTAATTCTATAGTGGCATTTGTTAACATCACAGATTCAAGACTTGAAGGTCCTCCAAAGTTTATCTAACCTCTTTCATGGCACAATTTCCTTAAAAATATCCCATAGAGGTTCTGTAAAATTTCTACAGCTTTAAATGCAAGCTCTGCCAAAACACTTTATATTCTTGACATGAGAAATTTTTAGGAGAAAATAACATGAAATTTTCTTTGTGGGTTCAATTATTTATTTATTTGCCCAATTCCTATATGTACATGCATAGCCCTTTCATTTAATTCCCTCCACTGATAAGAAAATTACTAGTCATGCCTATGGAATAGTTTATCAACCAGTTCTTCAGATTCTGAAGATGCAGACAGTACAAACTGCATATTTTTTTATGACAATAAGTCACAACCATCTAAAAAAGAAGAAAATACCAAGGCTGTATTTAGTTAGCATTCTTTTAACTACACATAGGCAATTTATAAAGTCAATTATTTAGCTACTCATTAGGAGAGAAAAATGAAAGGAAATTAATATCAGATTTCCTAGGGAAATGTGATTTATAAAAACCATGTTTTACCTTTTGTTTAACATATCCTTCATTATAGACAATCTAATGAGGTAATGGGTAAATAACCTCAAGCAGTGTAGGAATGGGGCATTGAAAACAAGCATATTCTTTAAAATAACTGCAAGTCACATTAAATTAGTTAATAAGTGTACTAATTATGAAGCCTGTGGGGATTTATTATTTAAAAAATAATCCTAACTCAATAAATTATGATGCTTAAGCAAATCCTTTTTCCCCATTGGAAGTGTATTAATGCATAATCAGTCAGTATTTTTCCTTTCCTGCTCCTGTACCACAGGGCAACAAAATTACACAACTTAAAACACTGTTTATTCAGAAGACTCACTTTGAAAACACAACATGTGTGACCCAGGAATAAGAAGACAAGTCTTTTGAGGCCAGGTAAACATTGAGTCATGTTCCCTTTCTGGCCACACCTATTTGCTCTGATGGAGTCTATGTGTGAGTACATGATGCTGTTGAGTCCAAAGTCAAAACCCTGAACAACATGTAGTGTGTTGCTTCAGCTGAAACTATGGAAAAGCAGCATGGTTCATAGTCCACATACTACTAAAACCATTACAATTTTAACCTCCTCAATATATCATTTGAGACCTGTAATGTGCTTATTATACTGAATTATTTTATTCATCTAATTGTCTTAATGAAATAAAATTCAATTTACTTATCTACCACTAAGTAACTTTTTCTTTGTAATTTTATGTGTACGTGTGTTTTTCCTGTACATATGCATATAATCTGTGTGTGTGTACCTGGTGTCTGTGGAGACAAGAATAGGAATATGGATACCTTGGAACTAGAATTACAGGTAGTTGTGAGTTCTAGGAACATAGCCTTGGTCTTCAGCAAAAGCATCAAGGGCTCTTAACTGTTGAACCAATTTTTCAGTCCTCTAAGTACAGCTTTTTATATTAATATAAGATTTAGTAGGAAATAACAAAATTCATCCTCTAATCATTTCAAAGCACAAATTTCTTTTTCTGTTGTAGCATAATTTTCTAGATCCCCATGACAAAGTGTAAATGAAGATATCTATAATTAGTTTTCTACCAAGTCTCTGCCAATCTTCTAAGGCTAATCAGCTCTTCCTTGCTCTGATAGTGGATATGTTTCTAATTCACAGGCTATATGAGCTTTAATGACATTGAGGCACACATTAGCTCATCACTCTACCTTTGCCAGCTCTGATCTTAATATCAGGAACATCATCTGGTTTTATTGCAGGTAAGATGTCTCTATACAGGGAGAGAGTAATAAGTCACTCAATGCTCTGACTTTTACAACAGGAGTAAATGACTGGATGAATATGCCATTCTTTCCTTTGTCATATCTGGGTTACATTTCAGGAAGCACACATGGTGACATGATTGAGACAATGATAGTCATTAAAGCAATGGGCAACATAGTAAGGTTGATAATTTAGAACATATACTCCTCAGCTTCAGGCAGACAGGTATGACACTGTTCTACCATAACCACGTGCAACAGAAGAGACATGTTTTCCACTAAAGGGTACAATTAGCTGTTAATATATTCAGTATGGTGCAGCAACAAAAATGTACTCATCCTCTCCCTTATGAGGACAACCCTAAGACACACTGTTAAGCTGTCCTGTTTTAAGTCCAGTGTCTCAAGCTAAACATATGTGTCTTAATTCAGGCCAGATGTGGATCCTTGCAGCATTTAGATCAAATTCTAATTATAAATATACCAATTCCCATCTTACACAAACAATGTTAAATATTCCAATTTTGAAAACCGGGAATTAATGAAAGCCCTTGTCTGTTAGGGCTATCTACATCTTTATATGAGTTATCCATTTATTTTCCATTATCATCCCAATAAGGATACCAGGAAGGCTGATGCTTCTTTGAACGCGGTTTTCCAACTATATCACAAGCAGTACCCCACAGTGGACTGAGCCATGGTCTTAAAGGCCTTGAGGGAATACCAGACAGATTATTTCCACATATGGAATTCACTAACAATCCAACACTCTTGAAACCTCAGTGATCTTTGAATAGACTAATACTTTACAATTGTGATAGATGAGAAGTTTAGGTATATCATTGATTTTTAAATTCATACCTTGTCCTTGTAATCTCTCTTTTACTATGAAAACTGTAGAGTCATGGCATTTCCATGTACACAGGCTAAAGGCTAGTATCTCTTGATTTTAGGAGGCAAGTGACATGAAATTTTGGAAGAGTTCTGGTGATACAATTGGACTCATATTATTATAGCTGGTTTGGTAGTTTGAATGTAATTGCCCACCCATAAGTTCACTGGGAGTGATATTAATAGGAGTCATGGCCTTGCTGTGATAGGTGTGGCACTGTTGGATGCAGTTCGTCAGTGTGGGAGCAGGCTTTGACATTTCCTGTGCTCAAGGTACCCCTCAATGTGACATTCCACTTCCTATTGCTTTCTGATCAAGATGTAGCTAGCACCATGTCTGCCTGCACACTGTCATGCTTCCCACTATGATGATAATGGATTGAACCTCTAACTGTAAGCAAGTCACCCCAATTGAATGTTTTCATTTAGAAGAGTTGTCATAGTCATTGTGTCTCTTCACAGTAATAGAAACCCTAACTAAGACAGAAGTTGCTAAGAGAGACTGGGGTATTGCTGCGATAGGCCCGGACATGTGTTTGTCTGAAAAAATGTGGTACTTGGGAATATGGATTAGACAACAGTTGAATTGCTTTAAGTGCTTCTTAATGAGCAGTAGTAGGAGCATGGAACACAGTGGATCTGAATGTGAATTGATGAACTGTGGGAGGTACGCTCAATAGGTTTCAGAGGAGAATACTAGTATGTGGCATAGAGATTGTTTTTGTGATATTTTTGGAGAAGAATGTGGCTGTCTTTTGCCCTTGTCTGAAGAGTCTGCTTGAAGTGATTTGGAGTAACTTGGCAGAGTAAATCTCAAAACAGCCTAGTACAGACTCTTTTTTGCAGTTACTAGTGTTAACTTTAATGTAGATACATAATGAAAAGGTGTGCAAGGAAAAATATCTGAGGAGAAAAAAAAGCAACAGAAAGTAGAATTGAGCTAAATTCTGTGTTTAAGGAGATAAACAGATTAAGAAATGGAATTAAAGTAGTGACCTTAGGGCAAGATCCTACCTGGCCAGCTTTCAAATTAGTGAAAAGAAACCACAGAAATGTTTATCACTGGGTGTGGTGCTGCACACCTTTAATCCCAGTACTTGGAAGGCAGAAGATGGTGAATCTCTTGAGTTTGAAGCCAACCTGGTCTACAGAGCAAGTTTCAGGACAGCCAAGCTTCAGTAGTGAAGGAAAGAAAACTAAAGAGATGTAATTAAATGAGGGGACAATGTTCTAGCCCCAGTAAGTAACAGAATTTGGAAGTTTCAGCCTTGTGGTTCTTGCTTTAGAGATAAGGATTGAAGAAACAGGTCATAGAATTTCCCTCCACACATAAAGAAAGCTGCTGAGGCCAGGCACGTGTCAGGGGTATCCGTGAATGGAAGCCTAGAGAGGTCATTATGTACAGCTGTGAAGCTGAATCATGGATTACCTTACAGATCCCAAGATGTTAGAGATGCCAGAGCTGTGTTACCTGCCGAGGAGAACTGCCAACAGGAAATGGAACCAGCCACAGAGAAAGAAGTGTGTTGCTGTCAACAAAGCTGAATGGATTTGCAGATCTGAAGAGCATTTTAACATCAGACAGGGAGATGCAGAGTTTGAAGTTTGCCCAACTTGTTTTTGGTCTTGCTTTGGTCCAGTATTTTCTTGCTTTGCTTGTTCCCTGTGTTTTGGAATGGTAATGTATATCCTATGCCATCATATGTTGGAAGTCTGTGAACTTCTTTGTGATCTTCATTTTTATAGGAGATTACACTTTAGACATTGCATGAAACCCAGAAGAACTTTGAACTGTTAAACATGTTGAGATTATGATAGACTATGGCAACTTATGAAGTTGAACTAAATGAATTTTTCATCATGATATTGTTACAAGCTTATGTTTATCAGGCTTACTTTTGGCCTGCCAAGCAGCTCCCAAATCATGATACAGAAACTTATTAGTTATGAATGTTTGGTCTTTTGTATGCTTGTCCCCCTAGCTCTTATAACTTAATTTAACCTGTTTCTCTTCATTTATGCTTTTCCTTTCTTTCTTTTTACCTTTCTTTCATTCTGTATTTCCTACTCTGTGTCTGTCTGACTGGCAGCTGCCTAACTGACTGGCCCCAGGACTTCTCCCTTTCTTTAGTATTTTCTTTTTTTTCCCTCTCTCCTCTTGTTCTCTTCTCTCCAGCCTAAAATCCTCTTCCTACATATTCTTTATGCCAGTCAGCCATGCCTGTCTCTCTGCTGCCTAGCTGTTAGCCATTCAATATTTTATTAGAACAATTAGATGCCTTAGGTAGGCAAAGCAACATATCTTTACATCATTGAACAAATGTAGCATAAACAAATGTAACATGTCTTTGACTGATTAAAGTAATATTTGATATAATTTATGGGGAACAGGAAGTAGAATGTGGTAGTCTGAATGTAATTTCCATCCCTAAGCTCTATTAGGAGGCATGGCTTTGTAAGAGGAAGTGTATCACTGTGGGGATAGACTTTGAGAAATCCTATGCTCAAGATAAGATGTGATAGTCCACCTCCTACTGCTTTCTGATCAAGATGTGGCCAGCACCATGTCTGTCTGCACTCCCCCATGCTTCCTGCCATGGTAATAATGGAATGAAACGTTATCTGAACTTTAAGCGAGCTACCCCAATTAAATGTGTTAGTTTATAAGAGTCACTCTTGCCATTTTGCGTCTTCACAGCAAAAGAAACCCTAACTAAGTCAGCTGGATAAATTTACTTTGCAAGAGCACATTCGCAACATATGATTTTTCTGAATACATAATGAACTTTCCAAAATAAATATCAGAAATAAATGTAACTATGCTACATAATATTGATTAATCATGTTATTTAAGAAAGAGCTTCAGTAAATGAGGGAAGGTTCTACTTACTGTCACAAACATAGATCCAGCATAATTTTATATTGAAAAGATAGCATTATAGTATTGTAACTTGACTAGTTATACTTTGATACATGTCTACATGAGTTCATTTAAAATGTTATTCAGAGATTT
Source organism: Mesocricetus auratus (assembly GCF_017639785.1). Lineage (NCBI taxonomy): Eukaryota > Metazoa > Chordata > Mammalia > Rodentia > Cricetidae > Mesocricetus > Mesocricetus auratus. The sequence continues at coordinate 38,640,238 of NW_024429200.1, forward strand.
TGAACCATAATAATGATTATATATTATAAAAATACCCTTTTCATACTAAAGTAATATATCTCCATATGATTTTGATTATAGACCACAAATATCCAACAATATAATATAATAGCCATATTATATACATATTTTGAATATCACATATAACCCAGCTAAAATAAAACTAGTTATGATACAGATCAAATTACATGTCTAACAATGGATAAATGAGTAACAAAAACCTGGTATTTACATAACTGGAATATATAACTGGATTCACCAGAACCCATATAAAAACCTAGATGGAGGAGCACATACCTGTAACCCCATCATTCAGGAGGCATCTATAAATCTGTGGGAATTGCTTGTTAGCCAGCATAGCAAAAGCTTGGAGCTCTAGGATCAATGAGAGACCTTGTGACAAAGAAACAAAGCAGAGAACAAAAAAAGAAGACATCTGATTTTAACTTTGGGCCCCCACACAACCATACACATTCTATTATACACATCCTAAGGAGAACATGAGTGCCAGCCAAAAAAATACAAACAAGTCTTAAAAAATTAACTCTGATATCCATATACACACAAGTGATGCATACACACACACACACACACACACATACACACATGATTCTGTGTACACACATATACTGTAATAAGTACTGTAGGATCTCTTAAATAAATTACCTAAATTTGTCACATTCATCTATAAACAAAAGGCAAATTGTGGTTGCCATGGTCCAACAGCATGAAACTGTAATGATTTATTGATGTACAGTCCCAAATTTGGGTAAGTGAATAAAAATACAATCAATAGAGAAAAGGTAACATCTCAATGCTTATATAAACTGTATAGAAGTGTATTGAAGTAAATACATAATTTTGTTCTGGTAATATTTGGTGAATAGTTTTTATTTCCAAGATTTTACAATAAATTTAATTTAAAATTGTAAGTACTTTTGTTTTCAGATATTTATTTGTCATACTTCCAGGATTACTGGCTCCAGACATACTTGCTCAAGTGTACTAATATTTATGGATCAAGATATCCATTACAGCAAACTCTACAATGGCACATTATGCTATTCAATGAAAGAAATAGGTGGTTCTCTGCCCTTATTTCTCATTGTGAGGTGAGTTCTTTAAAAGGTGATCTATATGATATCTGCCAATCCAATGATCTGTTTCCTGTGCTGCACAAGCATTCACCATGCTTTCAACCAGTGACATTGTTCCCTGTGTGCTAAGGAAAATACAGCATTCGGTGTCTCTCTAATTATTGAGCACTAGATTGATTTGACCTCTTTGAAATATGGCAACAAAAATAATTACTAGAACACCTGTATTCACTAGCATATATGTGTGTTCAGTTATTTATAATTCATTTGTGTAGCTGCAAACACTTCAACTGAAAAAATGAAGAAAATGTTGCTAATATACTTCAAAAGATTGTTTGTTTGTTGTTTTTGAGAGAGAATTTCTCTGTGTTACCGTCCTGGCTGTCCTGGAACTCGTTTTGTAGACCAGACGTGCAGAGAACTCACAGAGGTCCACCTGCCTCTGCCTCCTGAGTGCTGGGATTAAGGCGTGTGACACCATGAACTGGCTAATTCAAGAGATTTCATACCCCATCTTCATTTTGTAAATTTTTCCAAAAGATCCTGGGTAGTTCAATGTTTAGCTGTGGGTGTCAGAGAGGGAGTAATGATGAGTAAAAGTGTAAAGACCAGGCTGATGAAACCCAAAGAATCTGCTGACTTGAACAAGAGGGAGTTCTTGGACACTAGATTGATGGTGGGGAGGCCAGCATAGGTCTGATCCAGACCCCTGAACATGGTTGTCAGCAAGAAGATGTGGCCTATATATTGTGCCTTGGGCAGTAGATCAGTATTTATTCCTGGCATACAAATGGACTTTGGGTGCCACTCCCACATGGAGGGATGCTCTCTCAGCCTGGACTCTTGGGCAAGGGCCGAGGCCCTGCTAATAATGACATGAAAGACTCTGGAGATCCCCCTGGAGGGGCCTCACCCTCCTTGGGGAATGGAATGGGGATTGGGTGGGGGGCTGTGGAGGTGGAGGGGGCACGCGAGGAGGGGAGGGAGAGGGAGCTGTTATTGACAGGTGAAGCAAACTTGTTGCTAATTAAAAAAATGATCCTGGGCAGATACCTCTTCAATGCCAATGAAGGCATAAAGGTAGGATGTTGCATTTATCTTACATTTTATGAATCACATAATCCTATTTCAGGTGGACACAGTGGTTTTTTATGATGCCTTTGCTGTTAATACTGATGAAAATAATTCTTTTTTATAATCACAAAAGTACAAAGGTCAATAACCATTGTATTAAAATAATTATGTTTTAAAGTATTTTACTGGAAAAGTAATTGCAATCTGAGTGTATATAAAATATATGTGTGTGTATACATTTCTGTACCAAGTAACATGTTTTGCTTTTCTCATATAGTTCCTGAGAACATTATAGACAATCTGACATTACAGAGTTTATGTTTTTTTCAAATAAGGGATTTGTATTCAGGGAGCAGTAGTGAGTTAAATATGAAACAACCAGCTGCATTGAATAGAAGAAATACAAATTGAGGCATCTCTGGCTTCTTGCTGTTTTCCCATTACATCATGCTGCTTTAGAGAAATAGAAATAGACCTTTCCAAACACATTTCTTTAAGTAATTTCTAATCTTGAACTCCTGATAGTTTCCTGTGCTGTAAGAGTAACATGCATTGATTTAATATCTGAATTTCCTTTTATTCAATATTCATATTTAGCTAGTTAGCAAGAAACGTGAAAAATGTAAACATATTTAGAATTCCAGTTCATTTGAAACTATACATTAAAAGCTGAATGACCCATCTCCGGTCACAGAGATCATATAAAGTTGAACTTTGAGTCAAACTTGTTTGCTTACCAAATTTGGTATATGTTAAGTGGTATGTAGCATCCATAAATACAGAGAACACAAAAGGTCTTCACCACATCACAGTTTGGCTAACACTTCATTTTACCAAGCACAAATATAATATAACTTCTCTATTCTATATTTATGGGGCAGGTGTTGACCATATAATAATAACTTACTAAAGTAATGTCAACCGGCAAAATATACCCCATGCCCAGCATTGGTAAATACAGTAAGTGCATAGGAAAACACACTGTTTATTTCTGTTTTCTGAACAGAAGGAAGGGTTTCAGCACATGGCAATTACCATGAGGCTTTCTGCTTCATGAAGGCAGTTTCCAATTTCATAACCACAATTCCAGAGGATGCAATCAATGTGGCCATGGGCTGTAAGCCCTCCTTCCACATCTCCCTGCCAATCAGAGGAAAGCATGCCCACCCTGGGAATGGAAACGTACAAGTTCTAAGATAGAGACAGCAGCGAAGGAACCAACTGGCACAGAGTGAGGTCATCACTGAACAGATGTGACAGCCCTAAGCTTTCCACAAGGCCTCTTAATTAACTACAAGGAAGAAGACTCTTCATTTCCAAAATGGAACCTTTTTTATTTATACGGAATTAACCTTAGCTTTTTCACTCAAAACCATTAAAGTGAAAACAACAAAAATTGACCGGTTTACTTCATAATATATTCAGGCTGTAGGGCTGCTGTTTTAGAAATTATGAAATATAACATTGTCAATTTGAAATGTTTTTGTTATGAATTCAATTCCTGAGTTAGAATAAACTCAGTGGACAAATTCCAGTGCTGTGGTGATAAATTTGTTGACTCTTTCTTACTCCTTTGCCCTTTTTCTGGAGAACTTCTATATAAAAAACCTGACAGCAATGACAGACAGGTTTTTACACCTTTTTATTTATCTAACATTGAATGTGTTATATATGATAGAGTGCTAGCTGACATTATTTGGTACATGTTTCATAGAAAGAAGTGAATAAAGCTCCAAATAGAAGAACTATTGTTGTCAAGGTACACATAGAAATTATTGGATTGTAGAGTAAAAAGTAGTCCTGACATGATCCTGAGATAACACCAGGAAGAAAATTCCAAAGTAAAACCAAACACCAATTTAAATGAACTACTTAAACTGAATTACTTAAATGGAAGCTTTAAAATATTTAGACAGTTTTACTTTGTGTGTATTGTAAGTGTCTACATGTGCATGCTTTCTGACCATGGAAGATAGCAGAGTGTATTAAATACCCTACAAGTGGACTTACAGGCAATTATGTTCATCTTGCTGTGAGTGCTGGGAACTGAACCCTGAGAACTCAAACCAGGTCCTCTGAAAGAACAACAAGTGCTCTTAAAAACCACATTCCCCAGAGAAGTTCAACTCAATGATTTTCTTCCTATTGAATACAATGTAGTATGAATAATAAAAACTCAGAGACAGCCTGGGACTCAAGGTGAAGTCCAGAAAAGCAAAGGAGCCAAACTACCAGAGAGCTCTTACCTCTAAAAAGACTGGTAAGATCTTGTCCTCAATGTGTCTGGAGACTAATTGCCAGGTTTGAGACCCTGTTCCTGTCTTATATACCTTTCTAGTGCTTGGATTAAAAGTGTACACCAACACCACCACCTCCCAGCTTCTATGACTAACTAGTGTGGCTGCTGGGATTAAAGGTGTGTACCATCACTGTCTGGTGTCTATGGCTATGAGTAGTTTTGCATTCTGATCTCCAGACAAGCTTTAATAGTTCATAAAAATATAACACCACAATATAGTTTTGCACAATAGGGAGATATTTTGGGTATGATAGGGAAACTTCAATGAAGGTGTTCATTTTTGATGGATTAATGCATTAATTTAACCCTATACATTAAAATATAAACCAAGTTAACACAATCTAAAAACACTAACGCAGGTTTTTCATTCATTATGGATTTCTTCCATTTTACTTTACTTCTTGGTTTTCTTTATAATTTTACCTAATAATTATATGTCTGATATTAATACATATACCCTTTCTGTGTTGTAAAGTCCCTTTAGAAAATGACAGAATTCAATATAAGCAACAAAACATTTTTAAACACCTATACTAAAAATGAAAATAATTCCAGGATTAAGCAAAGACCAATTGCTCTTAAAAAGGTGAGTAAATAAAAATTGAGACAATAATGGTTTGCTAATTATTTGTCTATTATGAACCATAAGTTTGTGATTTAGTTAACTTCTCCAAGTAGGATTTAAGAGATCTCTTTCCTGTTTCCTTCAGTTATGGGGTCATTTTGAATTTCCCTTAGATATTGATGTGAATGAAAATGGCATTTATGCAAAGATTTCATGTTACTTGAAAATAAGTTCAGTAGCTTCTGTATTTTCTAAAAAATTAGAGAAGTTTAACAAAATAAGCAAAAGTATCTTGATCAAAACTTTATAGATCTAGAGATTTTAATAATTGAACACTAAATGTGAGTGTCAGTGAGAAGGCCTGGACAACCTATGGGGCTCTGAGCTGTGGATCAGTGTCTATCCCTGGTATACAATCTGTCTTCATGTGCCTATAGCACAAAGAGAGATGCTCTCTCAGCCTGGACTCTTAGGGGAGTGCCTTGACCCTACCAAGAGTAAAATGATAGACTCTAGACATCCCCTATGTGGAAGGATTTGGCAACAGGGTGGGAGGGAGGGTGGAAGGGGAGTGCGGGAGGAGGGGAGGGAGAGGGAACTGGGATTGACATGTAAAACAAGCTATTTAAAATTAAAATAAAAAATAATAGAAAAAAAACCACTTGAAATATTAGTAAAAATTTTAAATAATTAATAATGTTCCTAATGACAATAATACTAAATAAATTCTGCCATAATGTGTGCATAGTGTCTATAGGTGTTTCTTCTCCATTGTTTGTACTCTATTCCATCTTTCTTTCTACCTTCTTTCAGTTATAAATTTAAATAGTCTCATTTTCAAAAAGATACAATTAAATATAATCACTCTGAGAAAGAATCCAGGTAACATCTAAAATCAAATGAGGATATTTTAAGAATTGTAGACTGTTATATAAGGCCATTTCTCCATGATTCCTTGGGTGGCTTTGACCTCACCTGCTCCAGTTTCAGAATATACGTAAGATTTTGTTACCACCATGTCTTCTCTGTTCTTCCCCAAGTGATATATTGACTACAGCCCTTTAAAGTAGTAAAATGTGTAATATGTATACTGATATTTAGTATTGCATTCATTTTGAAACTTTCTGAATTTATATCTACTTCTAGTTATTCCTTAGTCTATCAATAAGGACAAAATTATCTATACATTTTTTCTCACATAATATATACTGATTATAGTTTCCCCTTCAGCTACTCTTTCAAGTTCTTCCAACTCCTCTCCCAACCAAACCTTCTCCCTTTCTATCACTCATTAGAAAACAAAAAGGATTTTAGAGAATAATACTAAAGTAAAATAAAATAAAAATAAAAATAATACTTTGGAATTGAACAAAAAAAAACAGAAAGCAAAGAGTCCAACAGAAGACACAAGAAATAGACACCCAATCATCTGCATACTCAGATGTCTCATAAAACCACAATAAGTCATAATATATATACAAAGGACACCTTTTCTGCAGCGTTTCCTGAGCACTGATGGGTGGGATTTGATGGAGACTCCCCATATAGGACTGAGTTCCACAAGGTCTCTCACTCTCTGCTTAATGTCTAGCTGTGAGTCTCTGTATTTATCCCATCTGTTGCACGAAGAAGCTTCTCTGATGGTGGCTGAACAAGGCACTTAAATGTCATTAGCATTCATTTTACTGATTCTTGTTTGATTATATCAGGTTCAGTGTATCTTATTTTATGTTGCGATATTTGATTCATATGGAATGAGTTTTGTACATTTTAATAAATATGTATCTAATTGCATTCTTCTACATGAAGACATCAGTTTTGACCAGCACCATTTTTTTAAAGAAGCTCTGTTTTTTCTAGTGTGTATTTCTGGGATCTTTAGCAAATATCAGATGTCCATAGGTCTGTTGGTTTGGCTATAGCTTCAACACTATTACATTGATCAACCAGTTCGTTTACATGCCAATACCATGCTGTTTTTATTACTATAACTTTGAGGTACAACTTGAAATACAGACTGGTGATGCCTACAATAGTTCTTTTATTGTTCTGGAATTTTTTTGTTTCCATTTGAAACAGAATTTTCCTTTCAAGATTGGAGAAGAACTGTGCTGGAATTTTGATGGATATTGCATTGAATTTGTAGATTTCTTTTTTTAGGATAGCTATTTTTACTATATTAATTCTACCAATTCATCTCATGATTATCATCATCATCTTACTTCTTCAATCCTTTAAAAAATTTCATCATAGAAGATTTTAAATTGCTTGGTTAGAGTTTCCCCAGGATATTTTGTATTATTTGAGGTTTTTATGAAATGTGCTGTTTCACAGATTTCTTCCTATCTTTATTTGTCATTTGGTTGTTGTATTTGCTTGTTTTGTAAATTTATTTTCATTGAAAATATATTCTTGTCACAGAAATACCTCCCCACTGTCCACAGATATCTCCCCACCACACAAACATATTCTTCATTCTTCTACCCATATTTCTCCTTCCCCTGGTCCACTATACCCTCCATTTCCTCTTCAGAAAATAACAGGCCTCCAAGAGACAACAACAGAATATGACAAGAAAAGACGCAACAAGACAAGATAGACAATAAATCCCCTTCATATGGAGGCTAGACAAGGCAACCCAATAGGACAAAACTAGACAAAAGACTATCCAAAAGAAACCCTCCTGAAACTGAGAAGCTTCTGTAAGGCAAAGGACAGAGTCAGCAAGACAAATAGGCAGCCCACAGAATGGGAAAAATATTCACTAACCCCACATCTGAGAGAGGGGTGATTTCCAAAATTACAAAGAAGTCAAGAAGCAAGGCTCCAAAACAACAAAGGATCGAATTAAAAAGTGGGCTGCAGAACTAAAAAGAGAATTTTCAATAGAGGAGTCTAAAATGGCTGAAAGGCACTTGAGAAAGTGCTCAACATCCTTAGCCATCTGGGAAATGCAAATCAAAACAACACTGAGATACCATCTCACTCCTGTCAGAATGGCTAAAATCAAAAACACCAACGACAATTTATCCTGGAGAGGATGTGGTGAAAGGGGAGCACTCCTCCACTGTTGGTGGGAGTGTCAACTTGTACAGCCACGTTGGAAATCAGTACGGAGATTCCTCAGAAAGTTGGGAATAAAACTACCACAAGACCCACCAACTCCACTTTTAGGCATATATCCAAAAGATTCACATTCATACAACAACGATGTCTGTTCCACTATGTTCATAGCAGCATTATTTGTAATAGGCAGAACTTGGAAGCAACCTAGATGCCCCTCAACCGAAGAGTGGATAGAGAACATGTGGTACATTTTCACAATGGAGTACTATTCAGCAGAAAACAAAATGGAATCCTGAATTTTGCAGGCAAATGGATGACACTAGAAGAAACCATCCTGAGCGAGGTAACCCAGTTACAAAAAGAGAAACATGGCATGTACTCTCTCATATATGGATTTTAGACATAGATCTGTGGAGTGCCAGCCTACAGTCCCATGGCCAGAGAGTCTGGGAAACAGAACCTTTATTCAGTGGCTGATGGAAGCAGAGGCAGACTCCCATGGCTAAGCACTGAGCTGAACTCACGAAAGCCAGTGACAGAGAGGGAGGATTGATGACCAAAGGGATTAATACTGGGCTGGTTTAACCCCCAGAAACAGCTGACCTGACAAGGGTTAGATCTTGAATCCCAGACTGATGCCTGAGAATCCAGCATGGGACTGATCAAGACCCCCTGAATGTGGGTGTCAGTGAGGAGGCTAGGTAATCTATTGAGCCTTGGGTAGTAGATCAGTATTTATCCCGAGTATACAAATGGACTTTGGACTCACATCCAACAATGAGAGATGCACTCTCACCCTGAACTCTTGGGGGACGTTCTAGGCACTGCCCTCGATGAAATGACAGACTATGGACACCCTCATTGAGAGCCTCATCCTCCATGGGGAAATGAGGCGATATTGGGAGGGGTTGGTGGGAGTACACGGGAGGAGGGGAGAGAAATGGAGAGGGAACCAGAATTGACATATGAAGCAACCTTTATTCTAATTTAAAATTAAATTTAAAATTAAAAAAATATATAAATGATTCATAAAGTAAAAAAAAAAGATTCAGAGACATACCTGTTTCCACTGTTAAGAGTCCCAGAAAAAAAAATCACCCGTCTAACAGAGCTAACTGCACTAACGTACACACAGAAGACCTACTACAGTCCCATGTAGGTTCCTTGCTTTCTGTTTCAGTCTCTGAAAACCTATATGTGCCCTGCTTTAGTTGATGTAATAGGGTCAAGTTCTCCTGATGTCCTTCATCGCCTCTGACTCCTAAAATATTTCCTTATGATCCTTCATGGAGTTCCCAAACTCCAAAGGGAGAGGTCTAATAGAGATTTCCAATTTAGACTTTCTCTCCACATAATGTCTGACGTGGGTCTCTGTATCTATTCCCATCTGCTGCTGGTGAAAGCCTCTCTGATGACTGCTAGATAATGCACCAAATTATGAGTGCAGTAGATTATCACTAGGAATCATTTTTCTCATTTTTTCCACTAGTATTTAGTTCTACCCTTAGTCTCCCGGATAAAATGTATCCAGTTCTTGGTCATCCAGGCAGGGTAGGACATGAGGTACATCTTGCAGCTTGGGTCTCAAGTTAAACTACACCTTGCTTGGCTGAGCCCAGAAGTTTTGAGCCACCGTTGCCTGAGCACATCTTGCAAGCAGGACAGATTTTAGACTGAAGGTTTTTGGCTGAGTTAGTGTCTCAGTTTCTCTTTTTCATGGCCTGCAGTGTGCTTTCCTATGCCAGAGAGACTAGAATGTCGGGATGAAGGCTCCAAGCAAGCACCGGCTCAGCCCATCTATGTGCAATGAACTACCTATATGTTGTCTTTGGCAATGGGATCTCTACTGTAAGCTTTCAGATAATGAATCTCTGTCCCAGACTCACCTTTTGTTTGTTCAGTGATCTCTACACCACCCCCCCCCATGGCCAACAAACTCAACCATATGCAACACTTGGTCCCCCCAATGGAAGCCTTAGACTCAGTATCCTCCTATCCTAAGAGTCCTCACTAGGGATACCTTCAGAGATTTCAAGCAGGTTCAAATATACTATGTTTCTACATTACCTCCAAAATGCCACCCAACTCCAGCTGGCTCTCCATATTGTCTCTCTCTCTCTCTCTGAATCTTCTTTGTCTTTTGAAATAGGGTCACAGAGTGAGGAGAAGCTGCCACATGTGATCTGTTCCAGATCTGGGGATGAGAATCAGGGTTTGGAATTGTAGGAATACAGACAGATGTGATGATTTGTAGTTAGCTTACCTGCCTCTCTGACCAAAGTGGCCTGTGGGTTCCCACAGAACCCTACTGGATATAGAGGTGGAGATAAAACAATGCATCAGGAGAGACAAGTTTGGAGGATATCCAGATCTGTGTGACCCATTGGAGCTGGGGCAAAGAGGTTTCAGCATGTGGTCTTCTACAGAGTTGCTCATGAAACTTGACAGTTGGAATTCAAGAATTGGAGGACTAGGTGAAGATCTTCAGTTAGTCTACCTGCTTCCTTGACCAGAGTTCATAGGGATTTTTAAGACTACCACTGTTTTCCTTCTTGTCTGTCTGTCTATAAACAGTCACTGCAGCCGGTGGTATTAGTCTTTCAAATGTCCTGATGATTAAGAACAGTAGATTCACCACTTCTACACAAGGTTTTGCTTGATGTAAATTCATCTGTTACAAGAAGAGACATTCCTGGCTACACAGGTGTTGAGCCAGACAAACAAAATTAAGGTCATATCTCCATGAATTTCCCATCTAACCCACAGCATTTTTCTAGGAATAAGATAAAAATTTTCCCAGGCACTTTTTGTTTACAGGTAGAATAACTGATTCCACTAGTTCCACCCCTGTAATTTACCATGTCATGTGTGCTTGTAGTAAACACTCATTTACCAGTTTATCTCAACTGTCAGAGAAGTTACTGTTATCCTGTTCAGCATAGTGACGGGATCTTCACTGCTCTCACTTGGAAAGAATGTTTGAGTTCAGAGAGAGGAAAACAACTCGCATGATATTGCTAAATTTTTCCAGAGGTGTTTATTCTGAGCAGACAGTGGAAGGTACAGAAAAAAACAACCCAGACTAGACTTTTTCACCACAGCCGTGGGTGGGGCCAGTTGTTTTTGGAGTAGCTATAGCATAGAGAGTATGACTTCTTATTTTCTGGGTTAGCTTACTTGCCATGACATGAAAGGAAGCTGTGGGATGGTGACTAACACAACAGGAAGAGTGGAGAAGCTTGAGATGAAAATAGAATTGGTGTTTAAGACATCTCCTTACTTGTTGTTTTTTGACATGGATTCCCTCTTTTTTCTATCACACATCTTCCATGGGCCTTCTGTTTAGTCTTTTAAATATGTACTGTGGCAGTGGTTATTCTGTAAGCAGAATATAGAGGATTTCCTTTCTCAGACTTCAAATACATTTGAAAGTTGGCATAAATTACTTACTGTGGCAATGATTAAAAATATTAAAGGGACCATTAGAAGACAAATCTAGAATGCAAATGAAATACCAACCAGAAGCATGAATATCTTTTAAACCTTTAAAATCTTAAGTTTTAATTGGAAAAGACACTTTCATGATCGACATTTACAATTCTGCTCAGAGACTTAATAGCAAGTTACAAAATTTCAAGGAATCCAACAAATCCATAAAACTTTATATTGTGTTATTTTGTTAGGCTCAGTTTCACCACACTTTCCTGGACATATCTACTGGCTGTTTATTTTTAGGTAATCACCTTGGTCACCCATTTGTTTGCATTCACAGAATTTTTTATTACTTCAAGTTTCTTTGTTCCTTTGTACCCTAATGCTGTCTCTGTATTTGCCATGCCAGAGCTTTTTGTGTGAAAAAATTACATGTTTCCACCAGCCTCACTACTCACTATGGTGCCTTCTCATCAGGTTTGTGAATATGGCTACTAGTCTATTAGAGAAGTTGAAGCAACAGTAATAGCACACACCTATAAACACAGCTCTAGGGAAACCAAGGCAGACAGAGGTCTGGCAGCTCAAGGGTAGCCTACAGTACAGAGTAAGTTCCCAGCCATTTACAGTTACATTGAAAAACTAGTCAAAAAAGAGGGTAGGGGCTGGAAAAATGGCTCAATGGTTAGAAGTAGTTAATACTCTTGTAAATTACCTAGGTTACATTTTTAGCTTCCATAGGGCAGCTAATAATTGTCTATCAATTCACGTCCAGGGTATTGATCTACTTCTGGCTTCCATGAGCAGGACACGTGGTTCAAAAATATACATGCAGAGATGAAACATCTGTACACAGAAAATAAAAATAAATAATATTTTTAAAAAGAAAAGAAAAGATAATGAACAAAGTGTCTCTCTGGATACAGTCATCTATTGATTTGTTGCTCTTATTCTTATATTTTTGCTTTTTTTCTGAAGATTTATTGTTAACTACGTTTATAATATGTATGAAGACAAACAGATACATGAACAAAACTGTGGGTGCTTGTGGCAGCCAGGAGAAGTTGTCAGAACCCTTGGAACTGGAGTTACAAGCACTTATGAGCTGATTGACACTGGGTGCTGAAAACCCAATTCATGTCCTCTGTAAGAGGAGTGTGAACTCTTGACATCTAATCCATATATTCAGCTCTTCTTTTACTTTTCTTTGTATCATCACTCTTTTGTGTTTTGACCTATTGTCTATCTACTCAACTAACCTCACTTGGAAATACCTTTAATATTCAAATATTTATCTAGTACTTATTATTTATCCTAAGTCTCCATGTCACCATTCATCCAAATGTTTAGCATTTACTAAGTAATGAGTGGGTATTCATGCTTTGAGAACCTTATCTGAACCAAGAGCCGGGTATTCCAGTAAGAATTCTATGTCTGATGACCACTTCAGGAAATCCATACTTTTTTTTTACTTTAATTTTAAATAACATGCTTCACATGTCATTCCCAGTTCTGTCTCCGTTCCCTCCTCCCGCATCCTCACCCCATTCCCCACACCCACAGCCTCCCACCATATTCCCACTTCCTTCCACATAGGGGATATCCAGAGTCTTGCATTTCACTCAGGGTAGGGTCCAGACACTCCCCTAAGAGTCCAGGCTGAGAGAGCATACCTCTTTGTGTTATGGACACATGAAGTCTGTTTGTATGCCAGGGACACACACTGATATACTACCTCCCAGGCCTCCTCGCTGACTCTCACACTCAAGGTGCCTGGATCAGTCCCATGCTGGCCTCCCAGCTGCCATTTTGTGGTCCAAGAACTCCCCCTTGTTCAGGTCAGCTATCTCTGCTGGTTTCACCAGTCCATTCTTTGCCAATTTGCTTATCGTTCCTCTCTCTCTGTCACTGGATTCCATGGGTTCAGTTCAGTGTTTAGCTGTGGGTGTTTGCCTCTGCTTCCATCAGTCACTGGATGAAGGTTCTAGGATGACATATAGGGTAGATGTCAAATTCATTATCAGGAATGGGCATTTAAGGTAGTCTCTCCACTATTGCTTAGCTTGCCAGTTGGTGTCATCTCTTTAGATCACTAGAGGTCTCACTGGTGCCAGATCTCTCTTCTAACCTATGACTCCCTCTATTATGGCATTTCTCATCCTGTTCTCCCCCTATTCTACCCCCCACTCAACCTTCCTGTTCTCTCTTCCTCTTCCCCCCTCTCTTCTTCCCAGCTTCCACTCCCCCCCCCACCTCTTAATGTGTTCCCAATCTGTTAAGGTGATCTTGCCTCTTTCCTCTTCTCTGGGGTACCATGCATATATATATATATATATATATATTAGGTTCTTTCCTGTTTCCCAGACTCTCTGTCAGTGGAAGTGCAGACTGGCACTCTCCTGATCCATGTCTAAAATCCATATATGTGTGAGTACATACCATGTTTGTCTTTTTGTGACTGGGTTACCTCGCTCAGGATGGCTTCTTCTAGTGCCATCCATGTACCTGTGAATTTCAAAATTCCATTGTTTTTTTTTCTGCTGAGTAGTACTCCATTGTGTAAATGTACCACATTTTCTCGATCCAATCTTCAGTAGAGGGGCATCTAGGTTGCTTCCAGTTTCTGGCTATTACAAATAATGCTGCTATGAACATAGTGGAACAGATATCCTTGTTGTATGAATTTGAATCTTTTGGATATATGCTTAAGAGTGGAATTGCTGGGTCTTGTGGTATATTCATTCCCATTTTTTGAGGAATCTCCATAGTGATTTCCAAAGTGGGTGTACGAGTTGGCACTCCCACTAGCAGTGGAGGAGTGTTCCCCTCAATCCACATCATAATTACCTGTGGATTATCTTCTACATATGGTCTCAGAGATATACCTCAGGCCTATTTGATTTGACTGAAGAGATATGGGAGTCATTGATGTTATTGGATTTATCCTGAAACTGGTAGATGTGTTTCCCAGTGGTATAATAGAATTCTTTTTCTTTTCTTGTGTTGATCCAAAGAGTCTATTGTTTCACTAAGCCTTTCCATTATAGAATTAGTGGGAAAAGGCAAGAAGACCAGGGAACAGATCTTTCTTCTCCCACCTGAGAGATCAGGATGCATACATCAGTTGTTACCAGGCTTCACTGTTGAGATGGACAGACAGCTTGAGATGGAATGTAATGAAGTTTCCAAAGATTAGGGATATTACCCAAATAACAAGAGGAGAAAATGCTACAATTGCAAGAACAGAAATTTCACTCCCAACTTGTGTTTTCATAACTTTACTGTCTATGTTAGGAAAGAGAAAACAAATACAATAAATACAAAAACTTAAAACTACTCTGCAGACTGGGCTTGTTTAACCCACAGAAACAACTGACTTGAACAAGGGTGAGCTCTTGAACCCCAGACTGATGGCTAGGAATCCAGCATGGGACTGATCCAGACCCCTTGAATGTGGGTGTCAGTGAGGAGGCCTAGGCAATCTATGGGGCCTTGTATAGTAGATCAGTATTTATCCCTGGCATGCAAATGGACTTTGGGTGCCCATCCCACAATGAGAGATGATCTCTAATCCTGGACTCTGGAGGGTCTAGGCCCTGCCCTGGATGAAATGACAGACTATGGACTTTACCCTCCCTGGGTAAAAGAGTGGAGATTGTGGGGGAATTGGTGGGAGGGCCTGGGAGGAGAGGGAGAGAGAGGAAGAGGGAGCCCTGATTGACATGTGAAGCAACATTGTTTCTAATTTATATTTAAAAAACAAAAAAAGAGACAAAAAAACTACCCTGCAGATATGTCAATTGTTTATATCTTCCTGCATTCATTTATTGCTCATTTCCTCACAGTAAGTTTTTGATAACATTAGTATGTCTGTTTATTCTATAATATAGCATGAAGATTGAAATATGCCAATGGTCTTATTATCAGGTGATCACAACACCATGAGTATTAAATAGCTTTTGTTTTATTTTAAATTTATCTAGATAGTTTTAGTGACTTTTAAAACTTTTATTAAATATATTTTTATTTACTTTCTGATTATTGTTTTCCCTCCCTCCACTCCCCCGAGGTCCTTAGATCTACTTCCTTTCTCTCATTAGAAAACAAACAAAACATACTTCTAAGAGATAAAGATAAAATGATAAGATTAAATGAGATTAGGTGAAATAAGAGAAAACAAATAATAATCAACTGCAATTAGACAAAACAAAGAAACAGAGAAAAATAGAGCCCAAGGAAAACTACTAGGACCAAAGACCCACTTATTTGCACACTCAGGAATCCCATAAAAATCCTAAGTAGAAGTCATAATATATATGCAAAATGCCTGTATGATAAAAACAGAGAAGTAAAACTACAGAACTAAGCAGAATAAAAGTGGGATGAAATTAAAAAGAAAATTTTAAATCCCACTAAAAATGTAAAACAGGGAAATCCCTGACATGATACCACGAAACAAGGGACTTTCAAAGATATAATTGAATTCATTTTCCTTTGGCTATCTGCTGCTAGCCTTGACGATAAGGAAGGAACAAAATTTTCATTTACAAGTGGGCATCAATTGGAGATTGTCTTGGGTGAGCTAGACTTTTTAGTTAAGTTAAAATTTAGATAATAAAATCTTTCTTCCACTAACAATTTTTATTAGTTTCTGGAATATCCTTTACCAGGGTCATTTCAGAAGAAGAAATATGTATATTCTTACTCACACTTTGTAGTATTATCTACGGTATAAAATCCACTTTGAGGCTGTATTTCTTTCATTAAAATAGAGTATAAATATTGTTTTTTATGGATTTTTATTGTTTTCTAATAGCTGCTGTTCTCATTTCTATGATAATCTATTTAATCTGTTTCTTACATGTGGTTCAGATTTTCAAATTTTGCCATCACAAAATGTCATTAAAATCTACAAACTTTTACATATGTTGTTGGTACTTTTGAATATTTATTTTCAGGGACAGCTACAGAAAGTATGCTTCTAGTCAGAGGGTGTGTGTACATGCAGATTTTATTATCTATGGGCAAGTTTACCTCAGAGGGCTGAAACATTTTGAACAACTGAGAACACCTGCTTTCAAAGCCTTAGCTATGGAATATGATATCAACCTTTTGAAGTTTTACAGTGTAATAAGTAATACCTAGGTATCATAGTATAATTTCAGTTTTGTTTTATTTGACGTTAAATGGTGTTTACTTTAGAGTATGTGTGTGTGTGTAGATTCTCCCATGCCCTTTACCCATTTGTCATTTTACCTTCTTTTTTTGTTTGTTTGTTTGCTTTATTTATTATTTGGAGTCTTTATTTATTTTTTTAGCTGTGTTTACTATAAGAAGACTTAGGGAACAAGTGATAGATGCATTGTTACTGTCTTATGTGACTTCCATCATTCTTACTACAGAGTAAACTCTGTCCTTTCACATTTTGCATGATGCCATGTCTTAGCTAGTGCCTTTCAGAGCATGCCCTGACTGGTTTTCCCAGAAAAGTAAGCAATGACCCTTCCTTATGTTCACTAGAAACGAATGGAGAAGACAGGCAAGTTTCCTATGCAAACTTGGAGATGTGAGTTCTCTGGTGGGATGCAGGACTATGGAACTGATTGCCAGCTAGCATGAAAGATCCAAAGAGAATTGCACTCTCCTTACTCCAGTGTATAAGGGGAGTGTGTCAAGGGGATGGCATTTACATTTCTTGCAGTCAGAATACACTACTGTGTGGTCTTGAAACCAACTTCTTTGCCACATCTAAGGCCCTTGCTAAGCCTGTATAACTGGGGCATCAGAACGGAAGTGACAGATTACTGAAAAAGTATTTAGCAGTGACAGTTTTAAGATGTGATGATTGATTTCCTTGGGAAAGGATTTTAAAATTTCAGGAAAGTATGTCTTAACCATGGTACACATCAGAAACCCTCAGGGAACTATTTTCAAAATTAATTTTCCTAAGCTCCACCCCAAATGTAGTGAATCAGAGCTCCATGAGCCTGCCCAATGTGGCTGGCACAGAAACTCTTGGGGGGTGCATGTCAAATCTGAATTTGAGATATATGAAATAATACTTGGGATGGTCTAATAATGGGCATCATTTGGGATTTCTTATATTTTTGGTTGTGAGCCTAGCCTTTAACGGCTGAGCCATCTCTCCAGCCCCATTTGGGATTTCATAGTCACCCATGTACATTCATTTTTTACTGGTACAATTTAATTGTTGTTAATAAAGAATAAGAATTACTCATGTATTTTGATGATAATCCTTTTACAATCAGATTTATGATAAATTAATTCTCAGGTTGTAGCTTGTCCTTTTTTCTATATGTATAAAAAGTACCTTTAACGTAGATTTTAAAAAGAAATATGGTTAAGTATTTTATCGTTAGCATTTTAAGATGAAGTTCTATCAAGAATATTTCCTTGACATGAAATTGTGCCCCAAATATTTCCATTTTGTAATAAAAATAATTATGCTTAATTGGCAAGTTTCAGAACACTCTATTAAATAGCAGGATTCTCAAAAATAAAACAAGCACTTAGTATTGATCAAGATTGGGCTTTAGTTTAATGGCTTCAGTTATGGAAATTAAAAAAGCTTAAGAAACAAAAAAATTAAAGCATATTAAAGGAAATATCTGAAGAGTACTGTTTCCATTTTCATTCTCAAATACACACAGAATTAACTGTTTCTATCAAAGGGTGGAATAGGAATCTCACTCTAGGCTTTTCTAATTATGCAAGCAGTTCCCCCCATAGCTTATTAACAATTCATTAGTCTGCCATTTCAAGAAGTCTGTCTCTGAAGAAACTAAGAAACATTGACTAATTCATCAAAGTTATGAGGATATATGTCAGGTTGCTTAGTTAATTAGTTTTACTTAAGTCTTTTTAAAATAAAATATATTTTATCACATTCTTTCCTCTCCTCTAAACTTCTCCCAGATCTTCTCCAACTTTCTACCCAACGAACTTCATGTTCTTTCTTGCAAAAATAAAAAAAGAAAATCAAGCAAACAAACACCTGCTAAGAGAAAAATCAACAAACCAAACCAAAACAAAAAGTGAGCAAAAGAAAACATGAATCTGTTTTGTGTTGGCTGATTGCTCTTGGGCATTGGATCTGCCAGAGTGTGATTGATACCAAGGAACACTTGCTTGTAGGAAACTGATTTTTTTTGCTTTCCCAGCAGCTATCAATTACAAATAGGTTAGGAAAGGGGATGTTTCCTCTTCCCCTCCTTTATGCCATGGTTTTGTCTTTTCTTGTGCAGGTATTGTGCATGCCTTCACTACTTTATGTGTTCATGTGTGCATCAGTCCTGCATGTCTGGAAGATGTTACTGCTGGCTTGCAGTTGTCTATCACCGAGAGCACTTACAATCTTCCTACCTCATCTTCACTATAGATGCCTGAGCATTAGGAGGGAACTAATAAAGTTATCCAATTTAGGGCTTAGTGCAGTAAAGTCTCATTCTTTGTATAATATACAGTCGTCCATTTGTAGGGTTGACATAAGCTTGCAAGGGAAGTTCTGTGAAAAAAGGTTAACCTTTGGACAAAATGCAAAGTGATCTATTATTTGAAGTGTCCTAAAGTTCGAATAACTTTCTACCATTGTCACATTGAATTCTAAATGATCTTTACTACTAAGGATATATTTAACCATATATTTTATTAATCCTTTGAAAACTGTATATGTGTTTTGATCATAATCTCTCCCCTTCCATGACTTTTCCCAAATCCAACACTTTCCTTCCCTTCACACCCAAATTTGAGCGTTTATCACATTAATGTCAACGTGCACTGCCCAAATAGTCTGCCATGCGTGATCTTATCATGGGCTATACAGGTCAAGACCCTTCTTCTGTCTCCAGCAGCTAACAATTGGGAAGAGTTCCTCTTTCTGAAGTAATGCCACCATTAACAGACCCAGGTTCCACTGATCTCAGAAAGTAAGCAGTGTCAGGCCTAGCGTCCTGGCACACTTCAATTAAAATTTGCATGAGACCTACAGTTTACACAGTCAGCACTGTGGGGAAAACATGACCTCACTATGTCTTGAGACTATTCATGTTCTAACCTCTACTAATTGAAATCGTGTAGGTGTAGGAATGTAAATACCAATATTGCATTCAAGAAAAGATTCTACTCTTCAGCTTCTAACCTCCAAAATGAAGCACCTTCATCTTGTTCTATAGATAAGGGCTTCAAATAATGGTCCGATTGTCACTTTTCTCTAATTGACTAATTTCATCTCTATTAAAATGCACTAATTGCATATAATTACAAGGATATTTGTCTACATTTCACCTTCACCCTTACCCGCAGCAGAAGCCTATGATAATGTTTTTGGTTCATTGTCTACAAACAACTGAGACAATGGACAATGGGTTCAGGCTTTTGTGGGAAAGAACGAGTAAAGAAAAATGGGTCCAAAGAAGGTCACTGTCCCAGTGGAGTTTGTCAGATAGCAAGAACACATCCCTTTCATAGTCAAGAGGCCTGTAAGCCATGGTAGAGGATATCAACCCCATTTGGTATGAATTGTCACACAGCAAGAAAGCATAACTCTATTAGCCTATAGCCCCATGAGCCATAGTAGAAGATAGCCACCCAGTTTTAATTGGATGCTCTTGGCACAGATAGATATGTTTAATGTAAAGTGAAAATATTAAGTCCTCATAAATATATGTATGAGGAAAACTGATTAAAAATTGTAGATCTTATGTGAAATTGAACAGATTGTAGGTATAAGAAAGAAAAAGCTGGTTTCTTAGAGATTTTAATAGTAATGGAAGTCATAGAATACTAGGCTTCAGGTCACAGGAAAGAGAAAAATTGACTTTTCTCATATCTGGAAAATATATTCGACAGTCATATATATGTGATATAATCATACAGCAGACGTCTGTAGAAGCAAAATTAAGAAGCATCCTGTAAAATAAGTTAATGAAACATTTGTTTACTTAGATCATTAGAGGGATGAATTAGTCACATTTAAATTATTTCCTGTCTTTGGAAGACATTTTTAATCCACACTGAATTATTGCCATGAAAGACATTCCTATTGGTGTTTGGTGTTCTATAAGGTAAAATCAAAATTGGTTATCACAAGCACTAGATTTCAGCAGCACATCTTAGACCAACTGGAACTAGGGAATGAAGATGGGAAAGACAAACAGCCATTGGCAGCAGGGCACGTGTGAGAATAAGGTAATGAGATGTTGCACTACAAAAGTGATATATAAACTGTAACCAAATCCAGAAGTTGTAGTGATACCTGTGAAAGCAGCGGATATGAGGAGAGAAGAGGCACAGATGGTTCTGATAAAGGGCCTTAAATCCCAGGTGATCATGAGATCCAGAATTACTCTGCTTCTGAAAAAATTAATAAATACAATCAGAACACAGCAGAAAAGTATGGAAATGGAACAAAATGCAATTGGATATATTGCATGCATTGAATTTACAAGTAAATCTCAATTTATGAAACTATTGCATCAGTTCAAAATTTATATGTACACAGGGAAATACTTATTCTAATTATAGTCTAAAAATATACATTGTTGAGACCCTCTAAATTTTCATCCTTCTCTGAGATACTTAGATTACTTGATTATTATTGACCAGGATTGTTTTGAGACAAGGAGATAGAGAATGGGAATGGAGAGCGCAGATTGTTTCAGGTATATTCTTTACATACAGGAAAAACAGTGTGACAGTCCCAGATTTTTCTGTGATCAAATGTTATCCTTAATCTGAGCAAATACACACTTGTTACACTATAACTTTAAAACAAGTTTGTATAAACCAATGTGTTAGGCTGGTCAATAGAATATGAGAAGAGAAAGAAATGAGTATGTGAATGAAATTTGAAATGTGTTCCCCTTGGTTTCCTGCACTCAGTATAATTACATAGCGGATCCACCAACCCTACACTGTAAGCAGTGAACTTCTCTTATTGCATTCCTAGCATCCATCAGGAAGGGCTTGGAAGGGAGTATCACAAAGCTTCTTGCTAACCCCAAAGTTTGTGGAAGTGGTAAAGCTAAATAAGCTTCTGTTAAAATATTATATACAACTCCACAGGCATTTATGTTTCACTGCACAAATGGTAATCCTTAACTCAGACATTGTCTCACCAAAGAGGGAAAAGCAAAGCCTGTTAAAACCCAGACAGTGCAGCTGAAGTGAGGAAATGGGGGAAAGTATAAACAAATCAAACACTTAACCTTGCAATGAAGACATGTCAACATAAACACGACTGTACTCCCATTTCCAGCTCATGGGATACTGGACACAGAATGCAAACTGGTTATGGCTAGTATGAGCTAAGTAGCACTGTTCATTGTACTTCAGAAAACAGCCATTAGATTCACTGCTAGAATTGCAGAGTTCTGTGCACATTTATTCATCTATGCTAGTTTTGCATCCCTAGAAGTTTTCCCTGTTCTGGGAATGGCTAGCCAAATTTTCTGAAAGGTCTCTAACTGCAAAACTACAGCAGAGACAACAAAGGGAGGGCAGTCATGCTTCAATTATGCTTTTCTGTGTAATAAACTACTATAACACTTAGTTGCTTACTTAGAACACCATACATTTATCATTTCTCTCATCCTTGGGCGGTCTCAGACAGTTTCTTCTGGCTGGGTATGTTCAGCCATGGCTTGATGGCTCAGAGTAGGCCCACACATGTGCTGGTCATTGATGAGAAAGCTGACCTGTAATGTCATCATTTGGGGTTCTTATCCCATCACCAAAATTCTCCTTGGTGTCAGCATAGAGGAATGCCATGATTCTCAAGAAAAGCTAGAGACCTAGACCCAAATCATAAAGTTTTCAAGATCCTTGGGGGGTATAAAACACATTCATTCATTTATTCAATTCTATTCATTTAGTCTAAGTATATAAAGTAGTTGGCAATATTTTGACATTTGTAGACACATATGTACGTTCCTATATTTATCCCCCTATTACTCAGACTTATTCCTCTGCTCTCGTGGTCTTCTTCCCCATCTACTTTCATCTATCCTCTCTCTCTCCGTTAATATTCCTTCCTCTTTATCTTATGTCACAAATATTTGGTGCTTTCTTTTCTGAATCTGACTTTTTCATTTACCAAAAAGCTCAAGTTCCATCCATTTTCATGAGTTTCATGATTAATTCTTCTCAATTTCTAGCAATATTCTTTGTATATATAAACATGACATTTTCCTTATTAATTTTTCCATTAACAAGAATCTAGGTTTTTTCAAAGTTGGATATTGTTAGCATTGCTGAAATAATTATTAGTGTGCCAAATGTGATTTTTAGCATAAAGGCAATGTGAAAACACATAATTTGTAGGACTCAAGGTTTTCTTTCATTGATTAGTGTATTTCCTCTAGTGAGTCTTCAACAGCTGAGATTCTCTTCCATCTCTTGTATTCTATTGCTTATAATTCTATCTATACTTCCAGATCATTTACTCAGTTTTTCTATTTACAGCATTCCCTCATTCTGTGCTTACTTTATTGTTTCTATTTCAACTTTCAAGCCTTGAATTGTTTGAATTTTTTCCTTCAGTTGTTTGGTTGTTTTCTTTTTCCTTGACTTTCTTTGGATTCTTTAAGGGATTTGTTTATTTCTTGAATTTTTTGGTTTGTCTTTTCCTCCATTTTCTGTGTATTTTTGTTTTTTTTTTCTCTTCCATTTCTTTAATAGATTTCCTCGTTTTCCCTTTGAGGGTATCTAATATCTTCATAAAGTTGTTTTTAAGGTCCTTCTCTTCTGCTTTATCTGTGTCGGCATGTTCAGGTCTTGCTGGCATAGAGTCCCTAGAATCTGATGGTGTCATATTGTCTTTCTATTGTTGAGTGTGTTCTTACGTGTTCTTACACTGTCATCTTCTCATCCCTTCTTCAAGTGAGTGCAGGTGGGGTCTCTCCTCTCCTCTCCCAGTGGCATAGGTGGGCCAAGTCTTCAGTGTCTGCTACACTGGATGGTCCAGTCTCTCTTGGTGTTCTCCTCACTCAAGAAGCGCGCTTAGGGGAGCCAAGAATCAAGTGGAGGGCAAAAAGCAGAGAGCATGGGGGGGAGAAAGGCTGAGGTGTGGCCGGACTCTGGTTGGTCCCTCCTGCCAGGGTGGATCCATTCTAAGCACTGAGCAGGCCCAAGAAGATCCAAGGAGGGGGGGTGGCAGGAATTGGAACAAAGACCATACTGGAGAATCCTGAAGAAACAATTGACCTGACCTAGTAAGAGAACAGAGACCCTAGTTGTAAACCTGGGAAACCAGCATTTGACCTAACCAAGCCTTCTGAATGTGGGTACCAGCATTCTATGGGATCTCTAACAGTGGGGCCAGTTTTTGTCCTTAGTGCACAAATGGACTTTGGGAGACAATTCCCTATGGAAGGATGCAATTGCAGCCCAGATATAGGAAGGAGGATCTAGGTCCTCCCGGAAATGATGTGAAATACTTTGATGGACCCCTGTGAAGGGCCTCCCTATCCTTAGGGAATGGGTGGAAGGTGGGTTGGGGTAGTAGGTGGGAAGCATGGGAGGAAGGAAGGGCGAGGGAATGGGAGGATTGATAAGTAAAATAAGACTGTTTCTCAAATAAATAAAATTATTAAAAAACCCACATAATTTATGATGACAACATTAAAAGTAGTTTTATGATCTTTCAATCAATTTTAATCAGCATTTTCTGTGAGAGCCAGAACTTTTGTCCCGAAGTTGCTTTCTTTATCTGAAAAGCCAAAGTGCTATATTTGCTTTTAGAGCCACATAAAACTAATGTTTTGACATTATATGATGGACTTAACAAAGGGTCTTTGTCCTCATAGTCTTGATGTCATTTAGATTTTAAAGAACATAATTTGGGTTCCCTTTTAGACCATCTTCTGCTCTTCAGGGTTAAAGGCAAAGAAAACATAATGTGCAAGTTCACTCTTGCATTTTCCTTCTATGAGTTTTTCTCTATTTAACACATCTTAGCATCCCCAGGTTTAGTCATGTGTAGCTCTGGTGATTGCTGGCAGGTGGGAAGGGGTAAGAGAAAAAGGAGAGTGAGACTTAAATGGTCCCTGCATCCCCAGGATTAGACATATGTGGAAAGTTGCTTGCCTCCAGGCAAGACACAGCTTGAACATAGTCACACAAGCATTTGCAAATTAACCATGAGGCACTTACCAAATGTAAATTACTCTTCTTTGTAGCAATGACACGGTATACACAAATATTCATATGAGGAACATCTCTTAGGCTAGTTACAACAAGCATAAAGAGATAACATCCTAGACAAGGAGGGTTCTGTCACACCCATGTTCGTGACCATAGGAATCTCTTAGGCTTTGAGCAGTCACAAAAATAATGTGCAGGAGTCCCACCTCACCTCAGGATTGTAATTTCCTACCACACCTGAAACTGTGAATCAACTGTAGCTCAAGAAATATTTAATATTGGCATCAGAAATCTGAACATACAACACAGAGACCAGATATCCTTATAGAGGTCTCATTCATAATGCAGGAACTGATAGGATCCCAACGTCTGAAGTCATCTTACAAACTTCAGTTTCCTATTTTGTCATCTGGGTAACAATCCATTCTTACAACTGTAAACAAAACATTTTAATGATTAAATTATAAGAAGAAAAAAAATGGTATGAAGAAGCTTAAAATTTGTCATATAATAGATACTAACTATGATCCTGGTTTACTAAAGTCATCATTTTTGCTCTGGAAAACAATAGGAGCATGATGACTTTTAGCTTTCACTAAACATAACTACTACTTCAGTTACAAATGTAATTATTAGCAGTATAACAATCACAGATGTGTTAAAAACTGAAAAGAATCAACAAAATGAACAGAAAAGAGTAGACCCATCTAACCCTTTCTGACTGCCCCTGTATTTGGATTTCCACTTTGAGATCAGTCTTTTTTCAGGTACTGGGTCTACATTTCAGTGGCCAATCCTTCTTGCCAAATGAGAACTGAGAGCACTAATTCTGAACCTAGAGGACCATCTTCCATAGAGTTAGACTTGGTTGGGGATTGGGAAGGCAAGTACATGCAGATACACAAAGATAGTTTCTTTAAATAAATTGAGTCTCTTGTAAACTGCTATGCTTCCTGTTTATTGTCTCCAATAATTGGCCAGGTGCTAATAGAAGCCAACTTTGAGGTTTCTAAATTCTTTCCATCCTTTCTAGACCCCTGGGGCAGTATTTACCTCAATGGAAGATCAAATTCCCCCAGAGCACAGGAAGAGAGCTGTTTATTGTAAGCAGTTAGGTGCCAAGTGCATTGTTGGAATAACAGCTAAGGTTTTTTCACTTGACTCCATAAGAACACCTCATGGTACTTTGTTTTCGTTGGAGGTTAGGTGACTGCATTAAAGAGGGTAATGGAATACTGAAGCCTCTGCATGAATACAAAGTCACAACAAACAAAGTCCACCTTTCCTAAACTAGCTATCCAAACTGTGAGGCCAAGTGAACCAACAAAGGAAAAAGTATGACCAGAGCTGCACTTTCAGAAAAAAAATGCAGAAATGACATATGAGCCAAGACTTAACAGCAGTCAAATGGGAGATACTTGCCTGTACCACCATCTTGCCAGTACACTTTGCCAGAAAAAAAAATGCTTAATCCTCTGAGGATACATACCTGTTGAAACAAAGGCATCAGAAAATCATACACTGTGTGAAAGCTATTTTCTAAAATAAATTAAGAGACGAGTAAGATGAGATCTACATTTGCAACTACTTTTACATTCCTTTCGGTCTCAGCCTTGCAGCCACATTTGGTACCTGTTATAACAGCATCTCCTATAACGTCTGTGTCAAAAGAAAGGAAACCTTAAAATATCAACTAAGATTGCCATTCTTTATAGTGTATCTACATTTTATTCCGAATTTTGTTAACACTTGTGTTTTGACGTACATGTGAAATGTATTTTTCCATTTAAAAAAACATTAGCTCCCTTTTAAAGACAAAATATCATCAATATTTACAAAAGAATAATACTAAGCTTATGTTATTTACAAAGAAGAAGAATAATCAAAAATTCTCCTAGAGTACACTTGTTATGAAAATAATTCATATCAGCTAGGATTTTTAACATAATGGAGGCACATCTTCCGCATAATATTGACTATTAAGAAAAAAATTAAATTTACATTAAAAAGTTTGTTTTCTTTTATGACATAAACAACATATTTTACTATTATATAAGAGTACTAAAGGAAATTCTTACAGTTTTGTGATTTTGAATAGTATGAGACATTTTGTTTCCTTAGCAGCATGCTAGAAAAGCTTTTCATAATGAAGTATATGAAGTTTTGATAGGAGAGAAGAAACTTCACTGGAATAGAAATGTGCTTATTAATTAAGCTGGCTGTAATAGCAACCCTTACCTTAATTCTCCAGGACTGATACTGACCTCTCTGACAACTACCACTTTTTGAATAATGATGGAAAACTGTGGTGATGCATTGTTTATCATCTAATAAATCCACTGAAGATCAGAAGGTAGGGCCAGACACACTATTTAACCATAGAAGCTTGGCAATGGTGGCACACAGTGCTTTAATCCCAGAACTCAGGAGACAGAGGCAAATGAATCTCTGTGAGTTCAAGGCCACCCATGTCTACTTGAGAGTGAATTAATTTAAAAGAGAAACAGAGCACATACCTTTAATCCCAGCCCTAGATGGGTATGTAAGAAACAAGACTCTAGGGTCTCAAGGGAGATTCTGTTTTCAGTCACAGGGAGGACTACCATTTCAGACTTGTTAGAGGTAAGAGTTACTGATGAGCTTCTTTGCTTTTCTGATTTTCAGCTTTAACCCAATATCTGTCTGCGGGTTTCTAATTATTTGTGTTACAGAAAACAATGTATACAACATTCCATCATTAGCAACAGGGAAATGTATCAGGGGTGATTTTTTTGGTGTTTGAACACAGAGTATATTTGTACAAATCCCAATGTTACAGTAGATTACATAACTAGATTGCATGGTATTACCCAACATAAGTACTTACAGCATATCACCATATTGAAATATGTAGGCAAGTCACAGGGAAGTTCTTGTACACACTGTCCCATATTGACAGAACTGCGATGAAGGAGACATTTAATGATAGATTATCTCTATTATTTCATTGGCCTGCAATAAGATAGAATCAAATATTCCCGAGAAAGCAATTTTAGATAGAATTATCATAAGTAGTGATCTTAAGTTTGTGACAGTATACGCTTTTTCTTGCCATTCTTACAGGTATTCCCACTCATAAGTACACTAGAATGACAGCCAAACAGTATTTTGTTACGACAACAAATTAAATCACTTTATTTTTCTTTGGTTCACTTCTTTCATGTCCTTTCATAGAGCTGTTTTTCAACATTTCAAGATTGTCTACAGTTCTCGTGAACTTTTGTACATTCTGGCAAAACCAGAACCTTTCTACTCAGTTAAAAGCATACTTTCACAATGCTAGTTTTCTTTTTTGTGTTTTTTATCTTTTGCATTTATAATTACATCATGCAGCATTCCTTGTCCTCCTTCCAAACTCTTTCTTGCATAAACTCCTCTTTCTCTCTCAAGTCACTGCCTGTTTTTGTTTAATTTTTGCTATCTACACACAAATGCATATATTTTCCTAAATAAATACAACCTTCTCTGTCCCTATAGTGTTACCTATATGTGTATGATCCTGGGATTGACTACTTGGTGTTTAATATTGGATCACCAATGAGAGGGCTCTTCCCTGTAGAACATCCCACTCTCAGCATGACCCAATTGCCCTTCTGCTCCCTTGATGTTTCCTGATTCCATGTTATCATATCCATTTGTTTTGTCCTGGATCAGAGATTGCTTTGGCAGTCATATTGATGAGACTTTTTGAGTGCAGTCTGTTTGACATTTCTTAGAGACACAATCTTATAGCATACTCGCTGTTCCTTTGCCACCTATAATCTTTTCACACCAGTTCCCACTTCTGTGATTTCCTTTTGCCTTAGCTCAAGGAAATATGTTATAGTTGTAGCATTTGAGGTTGGACACCACACAATCTCTTGTTGTTTGCATTATGGTTCATTGTCTGTATCTGCTGCAAATAGAAGTTTCATTAATGAGGGGCAGAGCCTCACTTACATTAGAAGATATATAGTGGGTATAAAGCTTCATATATGAAACGCTTCAAAAGTTTTCCTATAGAATGCATATTTATGATAAAGGTTATAAAATTCAAAATTAAAAATTATCTGATTAGGGGGAAGAGGGAATCATAGGATCAAATACAGATCAGGCACCAGAGCGACCTCGAGTGATCTAAAGGGATAACACCAATTGGCAAGCTAAGCAATAGTCGAGAGACCACCTCGAATGCCCATTCCTGATAATGAACTTGATGTCTATAACCATCCGGGAGCCTTCATCCTGTGCCTGATGGAAGCAGAGGCAAACACACAATTAATCACTGAACTGAACCCAAGAAACCCAGTGACAGAGAGAGAGGAGTGATGAGCAAATTGGCAAAGAATGGTCTGGCAAAACCAGCAGAGACAGCTGATCTGAACAGGGGAGAGCTCTTGGATCCCAGACTGACAGTGGGGAGGCCAGCATGGGACTGATCTGGACCCCCCCAAATGTGAGTGTCAGCGAGAAGGCCTGGGCAACCTATGTGGCCCTGAGCTGTGGATCAGTGTCTATCCCTGATATACAAAGAGTCTTCGTGTGCCTATAGCACAAAGAGGGATGCTTTCTCAGCCTGGACTCTTAGAGTAGTGCCTGGACCCTACCCAGAGTAAAATGACAGACTCTGATATCCCCTATGTGGAAGGATTTGGCAATAGGTTGGGAGGGTGGGGGGGAAGGGGAGTGCAGGAGGAGGGGAGGGAGAGGGAACTGGGATTGACATGTAAAACAAGCTATTTAAAATTAAAAAATGATAAAATAAAAAAGAAAGATTAAAAAATTATCTGATTAATCATTCTAAGTTTTCAGTTCTTTATGATTGCTAGGCAGACATCACCAAGGCAAACTACGATGCTCCAAGATTCATATGTTTGTATGAAAAAGTGTATTAGAAGACTGTCAATATAGAAAAGGGAAAACAAATATTTCAATATCTGTATGGTAATTCAGAATTCTGCCCAACTTCAAGATTTATCATTTTGGGTTTTTTTATTTGGAAAAAATGAGTATATTTCTGAATTTCCTTTCTTCACTTGCATATTTCTTCTTTTAACTAAGCAAAATAGCAACGTGGTAATGTTTCATAAAAGTTACATGTTAGTGAATGCTGTTTGTATTTATTTTATTATACTGAAAATCTGACTTAAGATCGTTTTTTAACTGATGTTCCACAAGAATTTTCAGTGGAAAGAAATCCTTTCCTCTGTCTATATTCCATATATTTGCATTTTAAGAAGTAAAGGAAGTCTAATTTGTAGTTGGACATTTCACTTTTGAGGGACCCATAACGAAGCTCCCAAATAAATACACAGAGACTCATCCTTTCTTATGAATGCTTAACCTTAGCTTGACTTGTGTCTATCCAGATCTTCTAACTTATAATTTCCCATTTCTCTTTAACTACATTTGCCTCTGAGATTCTTACCTTTCTCTATTCCCTTCTTGGTTCATGTTTATATATGTGGCTAGGTGGCTAGTCCCTGGCATCCTCCTATACTTCTTCTTTTCTCACTCCTCCTCTTCCTCTCCTCCAGCTAGGTTATCTTCCTATATGTCTTCTTTGACTGGAAGTCCTGCCTATCCCTACCTGCCTAGCTACTGGATGTTGAGATTTTTATTCGACCAATCAGATGGTTTAGACAGGCAAAGAATGCAACACATCTTTGCATCATTAAATAAATATTCCACAGCATAAAAGAAAGTAAACCATCCTAAACTAATATTCCACAACACTAATTAAAATACAGAACCTCAGAACTGTTAAATTAAATTTCTTGATATTTGAATACAGTATAGTTCGTTTACTTTTTTATCACTTTAAACTTGTAGTGTTCATCTGTATAGTCAAATCAATGTTTTCATTACAGGTATATGCATATCAAAAGGTTATATTGTTTAACTTCAACATGTGTAAGAATATACAAATAGGAACTATTGCATAAGGATAAAAGAGATGAATATTTGAACAAACAATTCATCCACTTGAGGTAAGATACTTAAAAATTATTGAAGAGAAATTCACCTTTAAGCATCATGCTAAATTAAAACCAGCACTCAATTGCTTGGTACAAGTTCCACTGGTCTTCCCACTCTTGGCAATAGCAACATGGGGCATGGCTAAGGTTAAGATAATTAGCCAAGGTTAGTGTTGGCCAAAAGCTGAATGCATAGCAACTTCTTAAGTTTATTGCACAATCAAACAAAATTTCAGGGAAAATGAGGTCAGTTTTGATTGCTGTTTAATATGCAGAAAGGACTATGGAACACCCAAGTCTTAAAGTCATACATACCAGCTCATGGAGGCACTGCTTCCTGGGATTGTTATTTTCAAAAAGGTTGACGAGCATTTAATGGGTGTGATGGAAATATTCCTAAGAATTTTCTCACAGAAATTGGAATGTAGATTCACTAGTGTTTTCCTCAATGCCAGCCAGCGGCCAGGCCTGGGTGCCTGTCAGTAATTTTGCTTGGAAACATGAATAAAGCAAGCATGAAGAACACTGACAGGAGAGAAGCCAGCATAAGGTATGATTATCATGGGGTCACTCAATTGTGTTCTAACCCAAAATGGTACAGAATGAGAGGCTTAAATAAGGGCCTACGAATTACCCCACACAATTTTCTATCAGTTAAGGTTGACATTGGGATCATGAAATCCAGAATTCTGTTTCATTTCAGAGCTGGAAAACACTTCTGATAGAGAAAGGGAAAAGACAGAAATACCTGTAGTGAATAGCACACTAAAGGCCACCTAGCAGGGCTCTGTACTGATGAGAAGGAGTACTGTTTACCTCAGTCACATTTGAAAAAAGATGTGGAGGTTATTTTAGGAAACTTGGTTAAGTTTGAGCCACGACATCTAAGTTTGAATTAAAAATTAGGATCTATGTCTATAGCTAGGATTAGAAAAAATAATGAAAAGCCACATATTTAACCTTCCAAATATAAGTGGCATAATCTGAATGAGTTTAAAGAACTTTATCTTCCAGACTGTTAAATGGGAGCTCAGGTCTCTGTCCTGTGGAATTCAGAGAACAGCACAGCACATGTGCAACAACAGAGCCAATGGCATGCTGCAATTTAGCACGTTCTTTACTTAAGTAAACATTTTACCCACCTTTTTGTTATTTTTATTCATTTTAAAAAGCCATAGAAATATATGTAGTTTATAGTAACATATTATGTTATAACCTGTCGGCTTGCTTCTTGAAAGTTTATAAAGATATGCAAAGAAAATCATCATGCATTTAGACAAGTTGCTTGTGTTTCATTTATCAACAGTTAGATTCACCAACAGAAAAGTAATTTTGCCAATGGACTCCATGGCTTTAAACAATATTTGACAACAAAGCACCTAGCCCTTGGGCTTCTAAATGTGTTTGCTTTTATGCTTGCAGTAATTGCAGCTAAAATTGAAAGCAAATTACAGAGTAAACAAACTTGGCCATTAATGGAGTAATTTGTACTTCATGAATCCATGTTTTTCCTTTCCTAGCAAAACCAAGTAAGAGCATATAAATTATTGACCTTCCCAGAGCAACTGTACCTCAACAGAAAACGGTCTGTTAACTTTTAACCTCTGGATTTATAACAAAACATTAGCTTATTTATCAGTGATTCACATTCTAAGAGGAAGCATTCAATTTCTATTCCCAAACCACATATTACAGGAGAAAATGTGTTGACTCAGAGTTAAGCTCCATCGAAGAGCAGCAGGAAATTGTCATTAACTAATCTGGATCTCCTCAACTCTGGCATCCAATAACAAATTTATTTAAAAAACTATGTACATCCCAGATGTGGTTGCAGCTCCAGATACATCCAGGAGCATAAGGTCTGGACTAGTATCTCCTCATGCACGTTTCTTTCACTTTGTCTCCTGGTCTGTTTTACGTTCAAGTAATAATTTATATGCACAAGTAGATAAAAACACCCAAACTAGGGAGTAATTCTAGTAAGTTGCTTAGAAATCAAAACATTTAAAAATAGCACTGCTGTTCAGATATGGCTATCATGCCAGCTATTCCTGGTGGGTAGATGATGGTAGGAGGCAAAGTGTGCTTTCAAGGCAGATGTTTTGCTACCATGCTTCAGTCATTGTGGTATGCACTTATCATTCCCTGTGATGCTCCCCATATGTATACATTGAATAGATGCCAGTAAGATGTGTTTGTTCTTCAAAAGATGCAAATTCATTACTGCAGTTCTTGGTACTTCTTGTACCAGGAAGCTACACATCATACAATTGCCTTTAGTCAAAGAAGGGAAGTATGCAATCATCATAGAACAGCTTTCATTTGTTTCCTAAAGATTCCAAACTGAATAGGATGAATCAAACGAATTATCCACTTTCCCTGCCCCCAAAACCTGTGATTGCTTAGCACTCGTTCTATAAGCAGCCTTCTTTTTCCAGGAGAGAAAGGAAGATGCTGAGAGCCAGAGCTGGGACCACTCAGGATTGCCATTAGCAAGCTCACCACTTATTTTTGTCTGGGTCTGTCTGGGTCTTCTATAAATATTCATTATTATAATAGTCTCTGCCAGGAGGTAGCTGTGAGAGTTGCATGGATAATTTAAGAAAGTGGCCTTGTCTGTTACAAATGTTCCCCAAATCATTATCAATGATGGAAAGCCAATCCTTTGCTTACCTTTCACCCAGTGATGACTTCGTGACTAGCAGTGCTTGTCTCTGGCTGACTTTTTACTTTAAAAAAACAGTGAGAAACGTTACTTTGCCAACCACACCTTCTCCAACTTTCATAGTTCAATTATAAGCATATATAAATTAGAGTACTGACCCTTAGCAATGCAAGATTAATGAATCCCTTATAAAATCCACATTTATTAATTCATTTCAACTCTTCTATAATGCAATAAAGTACTTGAGGAAAACAGAGTCAACAAGAAAGAATGTTGATAGACCTGATACTTTCTTGAAATACCAACCTATATTAGTAGTTCTTCATTAGAACTGTTTGTAGTTTCTTATCACAGTCGCCTGAAACATTAGAGTTCTATTATATTTTATTAAGTAAATAAGTCTCTATTACTTGGCTTCAAGTAATTATATATAACATCTTATACAAACTGACTTAAGTACTTGGTGAAAGAGTATGAGTGTGTGTTAAGAGGGAACTCAAGCAGGTTGTTATAGAGAGCAGCAGGACACAGACACTTTCAGATAGATTCCTGAGAAGAAAATTACTATGGGGAGAGAAAGCAGAGAATAGGTCACTGGATTCTGGAACTCTAATTGCTTCCAGAAAGAACTTCACACTCAAAACCCTAGGTAAAGATATTCCTACTTGGGATCATTGACTTTACTGTCTTGTAATTTTTCAAAACAATTATTGTGGTGTTTTTCAAAAACATTTCCAACCATGATGTCTGCTAGTAAATATTTCTTTTAATCCAGTATCTCACATGATCAAACTGTTCCAAAAGAAGTGACGGAAAAATGAACGAACCAGTGACCCTAAGCCATCTGTCAATTAGTAAAACGTAGAGAGGATGGCTCTCAGACTACTCTCCAGATGGTGAGATGAAGCAATTGCTTTGTTGCTAAAAGTTTTAGATCTCAATTCAAGTTTAGGAGCAGTCAGTTGATAAGGACAAAGCCCACTTTAGTCCTAAACTATTTTTCATATTGTTGTACCAGAGTATTACCTACCAACTTCCTGTAAAAAAGTGGTAGACATATGTGAAGCTGACTTTAAAAATTCATGGGTTTGCTTCTACTTACTAGAGAACAAGAAAACCAAAAGCTAGGAATTTGATATAGTCTGAGAAATCTGAAGAATTGACTTTATAAGTAAGAACCTTCAGCTATGATTCACCGGCAGACTAGGCAGGAAACAGAGGTTGCTCTACCACTGCTTCCTGGGTTGTGGCAAGTGACCTCTGCTATAAGATGAGCCACCCAAGGCTTAAGTGGACTGTAAATGAAGTCGTAAAGCACAATCTTTAATCATAATGTTTTATTTTAATGAACACATAGTAATTGCACATTTACTGGGATTGGTAAAATACTTTATTACTTTTGTCCAGTGTGTAATGCACAAATTAAGGTAATTAGCATATCAATTGATTCTAACATTTAACATTTCAGCCTGGTGAGAATGTTAAAATCAATTGTCATCGATAGTCAACACATTGAACTAGAGAACACCACTACTCCTATCTTCTATTGGAAACCATACTGAGTGAGGTAACCCAGTCACAAAAAGAGAAACATGTATGTATTCACTCATTTACGGATTTTAGACATGAATCAGGAGAGTGCCAGCATACAATCCCACTGCCACAGAGTCTAGGAAACAGAACCTTCATCCAGTGACTGATGAAAACAGAGAAAAACACTGAACTGAACTCCTGGAATCCAGTGTCAGAAAGAGAACTGATAGGCAAAGGAGTTAAGACTGGCCTGGTTTAACACACAGAAACAGTTGACCTGGACAAAGGGGAGCTCTTGGACTCCAGATTAATGACTGTATGGAAAGCATGGGACTGACCCAGACCCCCTGAATGTGGGTGTCAGTGAGGTGGCGTAGGTAATCTATGGGGTCTTGGGTAGTATTTATCTGTGGCGTACAGACTTTGAGTGCCCATGCCATAATATAGGAGGCTCTCTTAGCTGGGACTCTTGGGGAAGACCCTAGGCCCTGCCCTGGATGAAATGACAGTTACTGGAGATCCACCATGAAGGATCTCACCCTCTGCTTTAAAACTTTAAATATTAAGAAATATTGAGGAATTTCTTTATAAAGGTTTTGGTGTTCTTGAGATTGTGTTAAAAATAGCTATAATAATTGTGACTCTAGTAGGCAAGATCCTTACAGAGGAATTAGTAGCCCAGAAGAAATTGCATGTTATTGAATGATTGAAAGAAAAATTCTGTGGGATTAATGCTGGAGCTGTAGACATCTAACTTTAGTATGTACAGCTACTTCATTGTACATATGAAGCATCAGTTATGCATTCTAAAGCCTATATTGGGGTAAGTTTTTAAAATTGTGTTTTTATTCCAGTCAGAGTATATGACTACCCTTAAACTTCATCCATCAGATGCTTATTACAGAAGATGCTGACATCACACATTAGTGTTAGAAAGAAACATTAAGTCTCTGACTCTAAAGGACAAGGGTTATCAGAAAAGCTCTCTAAATATGGACTTGGACATGATGGACTAAACAATTGCATAGCGATTAACAGAGAGGTGTGATTCCCCAAGGTACCAACATTGATGTTCAAAGCACAAAAGCCAGGCCTCTCATCAGGTTTCACATCCTTATCACCTTCATAATTTCAATGAATAAAATATTATACACTGTTCTTTTTGTCTAATGCACTCAAGTATGGGTTCTTTTCCATGTAAATACAAACACACCTTCTTGACAACCTTATGAGCAAACAGAAGACATGATAGATACAGGTTGAAAGACATTGGTGTCAAGTAACAGCTCTGCAATTTACTAGCTTTTTTGCTATGAATGAGAGTTCTAACTTCTTCATACCATGTTTGAAATAAATTTATTTCCATATAATTGTCAGAATTAGTTATATAATACTCTCCATAAATCAACTCTGAAAAGAAGATGCAAATCCATTTATGTGTCTTTGTGTAAATAAAATACATAATGTATTAAATATTTATTGAAAATTAACATTTAAATTTCAAGTTCAAATGTCCTTAATATTGACTATATAGAGTCAAAAACATTTAGTTCTCAGAATGAAGTAGTTGCAAATGACAGTTCAAAATAACCCACAATTGTTGCATTTACCACATTTTTACCATACAGTTCATTTGTTGCAGATGGTACACAGTACAAATGTTAAAAAATAACCACATTTAAAAGGGCATGCAATGCAACACAATACAACAAAGGCAATAAAGCCCCCACCCACCCACCCAGAACTGAAGGCTCCTTGTGAAGAATAATCTGCTAGTGGTTTCTTGTTAGGTTTTTTTTCTAGTTAATCCATGTACATGAAGTGACTGGGCCATACTTGAGATCTTCTGGCATAGATTCCTAATGTTGAGTGAGATTCATAGAAGCATTG
Source organism: Mesocricetus auratus (assembly GCF_017639785.1). Taxonomy (NCBI): domain Eukaryota; kingdom Metazoa; phylum Chordata; class Mammalia; order Rodentia; family Cricetidae; genus Mesocricetus; species Mesocricetus auratus. The sequence goes on from NW_024429200.1 coordinate 38,677,016, forward strand.
AAATGAACTAAATATGTGAAAATTTATCAGTAATTTTCAAAGTTTAAATAAAGAGCAAGTAGAGCAAGAAATATGTGTATTTAGAGTTTCTATGTTAAAATGATATTTTTCAGAAATCCTAATGGTGATGCAAATTTGTCATGACCCAGTATAGTAGGTATTTTCTTTTTTTTTCAAAAACTCTTCATCTATGATGAGAATATGCTTCCAGCTAATACTGAGACTGATATTATTTTGGAATATAGCATTTTAATGCTCTGACTGTGTATTCAGACAAATATGCTGCACTATACAGCTGTGCATATATAGCTATAAATACAATATTTGATGCATGGAATATTATAAAGAATTCAAATACATTCAGCATATACTATAGGTGGAGAGATTTATTATAATAAAGTCTGCATAAAAGTAAGCCAAAGGTCCCTAAGTAATTAACAAAAGAACAAAAGTGAATCTATCAGAGTTTTCTCAGGTATTTAAATTGGTTAAATAATTAATTTGTTTTTCATATAATTTAATTGCACGTGTGTGTGCACACACATACATGTGTGCCCATTCATGCATGCTTACAAGTTTAATAAAAATTTTCATATTTTCTGAATTGCTTGTAGAAACCATAGTATTCTAGTAATGGTTGAAAAATTATACATCTTACATAATGCTGTTACATTTACTATTGCATAATTTTCTATGAAGTTTTTAACTAGTAATTATTAAATCCCTCAAATTCAGAGTGTATATATTGATGTAGGTTTTACACATATTTCACTATTTCTCATATATCATTCATATAATAAATTATATAATATTTAAACAGTAATAGGATATGATGAATAAAACTAAATATTTCCTTATGATCTTTTGATTTTCCCATTGAAATACTAAGAATACTAAGTAATAACCAACATGTTGCCTAATGTGGCACAATCTTTATACAGGATTAATACTAATATTCAGCCTGAATTTTGTTTTACAATAATTAGTTTTTATAATATGCAGTTCATTTTAAGCAATATCAGGTTGTTCCTGAAAAACACAACAATACAATCATAAATATAAATGGGATTTTTGGTAATACTTTAAATTAATTTGTTCATATTTTGTTTTCATCTCCTACGTTTATATATATGTGATATTTTAAAAGGAATTTTAGAGAATATAGCTGGCCTTTGATGTAGTCTGATTTTAAGTCTTCCTGATTCAGCGAGGAGAAAAATGAAAAACAGGTCTATAATCAGCAAAGTCACAGGGAAATTGAATGTTGTTGCCTACTAACGCAATATAACTTCTTTACCTTGGATAACAATTAGGATTCACTATGGAGATATATGTGACTCTTTTTGCTCATATTACATTTGACTCCCATCAGAAAACCATAACAAATGACCCTGAAGCATCACCTCACAAATGTGAGTGATACTTCCTCTCTCCTCCCAAGGGCTGCCTCAGAGCTGGGGTGAATTCCTTTCTTATATTGTATCCATAGTGACATTATTTATACGCCATATGAGTCTCCTGCAAATCTTATTGTGGGGTCCACAAACTTAGCAACTGATATTTCTAAACATCTTATAATTCAGAACTATAGTTTTATTATCAGTGTATCGGATGTTTATAATCACTAGCACTCAAAATCATGCTGTTTTAAAAAACACTTAAAATTGTCAGTTTAGTTCTAAAGAAGTCAGATAAATAGAACAAACAAGTTTCAGGATGTGCTTTTGAACACGTGTGTGTAGTTTAGGTCTATATTGTGAACTTTTAATGTGTATGCAAATCACCTTTCATGTGATTAATGGCATTCTTAATGGAAAGTGATTGAGAAAGTTTTGATGTGTTATGTAAGTTGCTGAACAAAAAGTCAAAATGATCACAATACACCAAGTTAAATGGATAAATGAATTGTGTTTATTAATTCCTGCAAATTAAGATTAAAAATAAGCAAAATCACTTGAATAATTGATAACCATGAGTTCTCTTCACTTAAGGTCTAGTTCAGTGTATACAAATCTGTGAATGTAGCTTGAAATGTTCAACATCCTTTCTTCCTGGGATGTAGATCAGTGGTAGAATGCTTGCCCAGGATGCAGTTAGCCCTGGGTTTCATCTCCAGGACCAAACAAAGTTAAAAAACAATACCGACTTTGTGTTTACATATACTTTCTTTTATTAGTAATAATTTGTTAATTTTGTTATCATGTGTTTATAAAATAGAGAAGAAAACACAAGACAAAGAAAGAGAGAGAGACCGTATCACATCAAATAATCCACTGTGAAAATTTATAGCACTAAAACTAGTGTTATCAGTCTCACAGCACTGTTCTAAACAGGTGATTCAGTCAAACAGGTCTCCTTCCCCTTTGGCTGATGTAAGGCACTACTTGTGTTTGGTAGAATCTGGATTCGTATTGCAAGCTAATGATGGGTTTCACCTGGGAGTGGTATGTAGAAGGACCACATCTGCAGGAAGGAGATGGAGAGATACAGAAAGCAACAAAGAGCTGTCCTGTCTTGACTTTGAAACCCTCACGATTAGCATTTTACTTGGTAGAGTAGAGCATCATTGCTAAGCTGTAAAAGTGGTGATAGTTAATGTGCATTTATCAGTGAAGAATGTACACTATCTCTGCTCCGAGATAGTGATAATTAATGAAATTTCAAGTCCAAGTCAAGGGAATATGCAGTGAGCAAGTAAGATAAAGATTTGGGATGCGGACGTTTGTGATCGCACAATGTGCAGAAAAAAAAATAATTGCACAGATTTCAGGTATCAGCAAATCATTATTACACTAAATAGAATTGATTATATGACTGACAGCATGAATATATATGTAATATTAAATGAAAATACTGAATATGTCTCATCTAGGAATTTAATCACAAGGTAAAACACACATATGCATGTATAATAGCAAGAATATAAATTGTTACCTAAAATGGACATACTCTTTTGAGGATTTTTCATTTCTGTTTCTGGAAAAATATTGTTTGTGACTTGTTCTCAATGGTCAGGAAGATATTAAAGGAAAAAGACTCCCCAAGCTGTCTTGAATGTATGAATAACCAGATGTAACTTATTAGCAACTCTGAAGTTATTTCTAATAAATTCAGACACTTTGCTTCTTATTCTTTCCAGACTACAGTACCTTAATTATTTATGTGTATCTTCATGAAGGGATCCTTCCAGTGCTTTGATCACTCTAATTGGAACATTAAAGCTATTTTCTCTGTTCTGTTTTAACTTTCTTGAAGTGCAGTAACCAGTTAAACTGTCATCCATGTTGGCTCTGTAGAGGGCAGAACTTGTGCCTTATAAATCTTTTCCTGCTAGGTAAAATCAGGTTACCTAAGATTAGGTTGTGTTGAACAAATTTTAAGGAAATGAATCAATAGTCACTCATTTTCTAATAGAATTCAAAATTTTGGCAACCTAAGCGTATCATTTTGGATATCTTTTCCTGCATTGGTCTAATACAGCTAGGAAGGCATCCAGCATGATTCTTCTCTCCTCAATACAAGGTGTGGATGAACTGTGGCCCTTGGGCAGATGTGAGCAGGTGCATGTTTTCATGAGTTGAAGCTTCATTTAAGACTGACTCATTCATTTAGCATGTTCTCTGTGACTATTCCCATACTCTAATTGCAAAGTGAATCATGATGACAGAAACCATATGGCAGCCAGAGCCTGAAGCATTTGCTCTCTGACCCTTTCCAAAAAATGTCTTCCAACCCTGAAAGCATATAATGAATGGCATTAATAGCATTCCGTTTGTTTTCATTATCAATAATTTTCTATAAATATTAGGTCCTTTTCCTATGTGAACATATTGCTTTTAGTTTTCAGCAAATAACTTTGTAAAATTTCTATAGTTCCATCCCAGGTATAATTCAAAGGACTATTTCATTATACAGAAATTATAAGAAAAACCTTCCATAGATAATTTCTGGAAAATCTAGATGTATCTTCTATATAATTTCCAGAAGACTTAGCTATGATTATCTAACTTTAAGTTGCCAATGAGAAGCTTCAGAGGTTAATTCATACTTTTGGTGTCCTAAGGTTTCTACTGATTTCATAAAACACCTCACCAAAATCAACTTGAGCAGAAAATAATTTATTACATCTTACAACTCCTCTCCCATGGAAAAGGCGGGGCAGCAGCTCAGGACAGGAACAAAGCAGAAGGCATGAAGAAGTGCTGCATCATGGTTTGCTCCTGCCCAAGTGTGGTATCATCCAGAGTGGACTGGGCCCTCCCACATCAATCATAAATCAAACAAATGACCTACAGCTTTTCCTACAGTCAATGAGGTGGAAGAAATTTCTCAATTGAGGTTCTTCAAAAATACCTTTAGTGTATGTCAATTTAACAACAAAACAAAACAAACCAACAAGATTACCAAGAGAATTATCTTATGTATCATTTATCACAAAATAATTCTGTGATTTAAAAGTTATTACTAGTACTACCTTATTAAAAGAGGGATAGTGTCTAGTAACTGTATTGAATGCTCTCCATCTTCTTTCAATGATAGAAACGCAAATGGTTAATTTCTGCAACTCTGTAAAACCAAGACTTATGTCGTGGTAAAATTTTGGAATCACAGTCTTGCTTTATCACTGCTAATTTCTGTGTCAGGAAAGACAAGGGATTACAGTTCTCACTGGTGTCAATTATATACTATCATTTTAAAAGACAAAACTATTAGAGAGTTTTATTTTAGAATTGTCTTTTCTCCAAAGGAAAATGAAAATTATTACAATAATTAATATCACTAGTTTAAATGACATTATTTCATTTTGGCATGAAAGGTGATGCTTTATATATCCAAGTTATTAATAATAAGTACCCTTGACCACAGGTCATTATTCTCTGTGTCTATTCTATTAGGGGAGAGTAGCCACTGCTGCTCAACACTTAGAACACTTAGAACACAGAATAGAGAAAACAAAGCAGGAGGCATTCCTACTTAACATCCTACATCAGAATGTGCTAACATTAGAAGTGAGAACCTAGGTGTGTCCAGCAGAACCCTGGAACCCCTTGTCTGCACCAATAAGAAGCAGGAGTCAAAATGTTTGTAATGAAGGAAAGAGCCTCTCAAAGACAATAAAAACTCAGGCCACAGACAGTCCAGCTAACAGTGTCCAACAGAACTCAATGCATACTATCTACATACAATAACAACAGGGACCCTTATGGTGACGTCATCTTTTATTAGGACCTCTTGCCTCTGTCCTGACTCTGCCTTGGGTGACCATTCAGAGTCCTGCACCCTGGTTAACCTAGCTAAGTACAACAGAGTCTGTGACCAGGCTCTATTGTTCTCAGGAAACATCACTCTCAAGGAGTGCCAGAACCAGAGCCAATACCCATTGATTCTTCGCTGACCTCCCTCACTAGGGAATGTGGACTTAACGGCTTGCTGTGCACTGGCCAATAGTTCTTATGATTCACGTGTGTCAGCATCCTCTATGCTCTGCCTGTGAGTGTACTCAGTATCTTGATGCCAACCAGATCATTTAGGGCCAGATTCTTTAGTTGTTACATTCATTTGTTGGGAATTCACTTACTTCTCTTTGCCTGTGCTGTGATGTGTGAACAATAAACCTTAAATTCAAAAGAGACCCGGGGCTGTGTGCCTTTCTGTGATGCATGAGTCATGTTCAATGCCATGTGTGCACTGTTGCAGTTCTCAGTGCTCCTCAGACATCTGGTCACCACTCCATTCTCAGTGTCCTCAGCCCCCACAATTGTCTTCAGATTTGCATGTTTTTAACTTCATGATTAAAACAAGAATGTGAAATTTGAAGTCAAAGACATTCAGTCTGGCTTTGCTTTGGGGATTCTCTATGCCTCCTAGTGCTGAGAAGGAAATTTGCCAAACAGAAAAGATTCTAAGACTGCAAGAAAGGTAAATAAATGCATGGATTAGGAGAAGGGGACCCACCAACTAAATTCGTGTGGATGCTTCCAGACTGTCTTTTAAATATCACATTTTAATACTATACACTTTGTAATAATGAAGTAATACATAATGTTTTGTCTCCCTCACAAATCACTCATTCACTTTTTTATAAATGAGTTCATGTGTTCTACAAACAAGATGTTGTTGAAGTCTATATGAAAAGGAACAGACATGTATATATGTGCTGAGACGGCGGGAGAAAAGCAGCTGCCACATTGAAAGGCTCTTATTCCTCACCTTCAGTCTCTGAAAGGATTCCAAGCATCCTCTGGAGTGCTGGGCAGATAAAGTCGCTTGATAGCATATGCTGCTCTGGAGTTTACAGGTTAGTCTGCGCTCCTTGGTGTGGACCTCGGCTTAAGAAGCTTGTTGTAAAATACATTGTGCCTGTGATCTGAAAGAGATTTCTGTTGCCTATCACAGAGTAACTGCAGAAAAATTGAATGCACTGGGAATAGGCTGCTGGACAGGCTCAGTGTGTTTCCCTGAGCAGTATGGTCCACAGGAGGCAAATGGAAAGCAAATTTCCATTTCCTCTCCCGTCCTAGAAGTTTAATTCATTTCTGAGACAAGAAGACCCTGCTCCTCATGGGTGGTGGCACCATGTTGGAGGCATTCACATGAAGATAATAGACACAGCTTTGGGTGGAGCCCCTGTAATTCTGAGTAACCTTAACTATCTGCAGAACACCCCTTTCTCACTGCTGCCGGACTCCTTATTAGTTCTTATTTGTTCCCATCTTTAATCTCATGATTAAAACAACAATGCAGCTGAAAACTGAATTCAAAGGCATACTTTCCTTGTTTGCTTGTCCTGGTACTGCCTACTTCCTAGCAGTCTCTCCCAATTTCAGAGCATAATAATTAAAGACACAGCTCTTCCAGATAGTTGTAATGTGTTTCTGAAAATAAGAAACAAATGGGATGGTTTAGGTCTTGTGGGAAATGAATATTATAGTGGATGAGGAAACCCAGCTCACTGATAACTGCATTTCCTAAAAATAAACTCATCAGATTCTTAAGGCACAAGGCCTGAGAGATTTGTTTTTAGCAGCTTCATGTCATCAACTTGACTTTTAATTTCAATTTTCCCAAATCATGCAGTTTGTGAAAAGAGCAGTTTGAGCAATAAAGTCAGCATGATCTTGCACAATCTTGAGTATCACACTCAAATAGAAATTCCATATATACAAAATAATTCTTGTGAGTCCAGAGACTCCATGATGCTTCCATTGACGTAAGTATTTCACTGTCTGCTCTTTAATATTGAACTCAGTGACAGCATCTCTTCAACTTTTGTCTGAATAAATTCACCCAGGTCACATGTTTTGTTAGTGGGATGCATCCTGTATTTTCTTGATTGTAGACACAGGCTAATCCCTTCAGTATTCTTCTTGGTGATGGCTTCAAACTGCAAAACCACAATGAAAAGCATCAAAAATGTGAGAAACATGGCACTAAAAAGACCACAAAGAGACTCTTATCAACAGTATGAGAACAAAGATGATAAATTCAGAAATCTGTCTTCTTTGATGTCATAGGGATGTTTTCTTCAAGTAACTGCAATTTTCCTGCATTTTGCACATGCTCATGAGTGACTATGAATGCATGAATACTAGTTCATGAATTACAGGTACAGTAACTTTCAGTAAATAGGTAAATTTTGCAAGGGCAGAATTCACAATTGATAGCGAGTATAGACGAGATGGCAATTGTTTATCTATCATATACAAATTGACCAGGAGAGAATAGAATATATGAACCAATAAATTAAAAAAATAAGATTATATAGTAAGACAAAATTAAGATATTATAAGTAATACCATTTAAGATAATAAAGATAACAGTAGAGTACATTCATACCACTTGACTGTCACCAATTAGTAACACCAGGTTGCAAATTGGGCCTGAAGTTCTGGATATATAGAATTATATAAGCTTCCAATCTAGAGCCCGACCAAATAATATACAGAAGACCTGGATAAAAGGAGGAGCTACAAGTGAAGTCAACTACACCAATGTCTCTTTTCCTTCTTACCACGCACCTCTTTTTTGGCCTATATGAGATGAAACGTTATGACATCTTTTCAAGGCAAATAATATGCTATGTTAGAAATTCATTTCCTTCCTCTGCTTCTCAGTCATCTACGGAATTGGCTTCCTTAATAACTGTCAGGTGAAAACTACTGCTGTAGACATTGATCATTTCAATCGAGAGAAAATGCAGTCACAAAATCATACAGAAAAAATACTGGTTCATGGGCTTATTGATGACTGTTGCCAGGATATGCAGAAGGAATTAACACAGGTGCTGGAATGGATGGGCAACTTATTCTGGAGCCCCATTAATCTGTGTGCATCTCTTTCCAAATCTGCATGTCAACAAGTTATGCACCAGCAGACTGTAAGTGGCTTTGTTAACAAAAGTTAAAAGTCTGAGAATGTTAGTTTCTATTAACCCAAATAACTAATATTCAAGAAATAGGTACCTAAGATTATAACACGTATTTAAAATAAACAGTGCTGATACCAAATGAAGAAAAATAATTTAACTCGCTTCAGTTTTAAGATATTTCAATTCATTTTTAATTTAATGCTTAATTTGGACATAATAACTGTCTATTATAATGCAAGTGATTTTCTCTAATGCATACTGAAGATTTACTGTGAATTGATAAATATTTGAATTCAAATTACATAAAGACAATGGACCTATTGTTTAGTCCTAGATTCTAGTGTCCTAAGATAATAAAACCAGATGGAAAGTATTACTCATGCCATTCTTTCTGTCTCTTATCTCTACACATAGCATGAAAATAAGGGAGTGTGCTGTGAACAGTATTGGTCTGTAGGTCACTGGCCCCTTGCAGCAACCTCACATGAAAAGCGCTGGTAACAACTTCTTTAGTTGTGAGAAGATGCTAGCTTCCTGAATGATGTTTTCTTTTTGGATCTTCTGGTTCTATATTTTCAGTTCTAATACAATTTACATACAGGAGCTAGAGTGATGGCTTCCAGTTGCAACACTCATATGGATGTCTCACAGTTACTGGAAGTCTACTTCCAGGGATTCAGTTTCTCTTCTTGCCTCCTCATTCAGTGACATATTTGTAACACACACACACACACACACACACACACACATACACACACACATACACACACACATTCAAGCATACACACATGCACATAAAATAAGTAAATACACATTAAAACAATAACACATGGCCTCTTACGCTGACACAGCATACCTCTCTCCTACTATTTTACTCTAAGTTGTATGTATAGGTGTGATAGAGAGAGAAAGGCAGAGAGATAGTGATTAAATCATGCAAAAGAAAACAAGTTTTACTGAAAAATATGAAGCAGGTTTTCCTGAAATAAGCACAAAATGTATTGTAGTAATAAGTTTATATAATACTAAAAATACATAAATTTTAAGATGTAGATGAACAAGTTTACATCAGCTGTGGCTCATGGAACAATGAAAAGTTTACTGCCACCTTAGAAAAGCAGTTGTCTATGTAGTTTTTGTTGTTATTCTTGTTGTTGTCATTTTGTTTTGTTTTGATAGAAATTCTAAAATTCTCAGCATATAGGGGAAGAGGCCCCATGAGAATGAAAAGGTCAACCAGATGGCAGGTAAGTCCTGAGTAGTTCCCAATCAGAAAAATGTAGCAACAAAACCAGAATTCATTTTGATGTTTTAATGTTTAAGTTCTAACATGTTTAATTTGAAATAGTTCAGATGAGTTAAACTCCCCATATTTTAATACTACTTGTGAATTAATGAGCTCTACAGATATAAAAATCAACAGTGCATCCCTACAAATACTTGGTCTATGCACTGTCTACTCATTTTTACATCTTAGAGTTCTTGCCTAAAGACTGAGGAGGACTTAGGGACAAAGCTCAGTGGGAGAGTACTTGCCTAACGTTTGTTAGGCCTTCCCTATGGCAACATCCACTGAAATGAGGTATTTTGAGCTTTATTGCAGGGTTCCTGGTTATCCTTAAATGCAAACTCAGATCAAAGTACTGACTTTGATTGAAAACTGAGATATTGCAATCTCTATAGTTTATTTCCATTTTTGTGAATGTGTTTTCAAAGAGTTATCCAAACACTAACCAATTCCTTTCATTTATTTATATTATTTTGTTATTTCTTTCAATTATTTTTAAGTTAAGCAATTTCTTCAAGACACACTTACTGAAATACCTATTTTCTTTTTCTGTACCTCCAAGTAAACACTACTTTGAATTAAATAGTAATCAGTAATCCACATTGGTAAACATCTGTTAATGAGCAAGAAAGAGAAAGGGAGGGAGAGAATCAAGAAGTAGGCAGAGCTCATGTTTTCCAAATCAAGAACTGAGTACCCATTATAAACATCCTCATATGGTAGAGGATAAAGGAACATGTTAAGAATGTTTGACTGGAGGGACATTGATGGGGAATGTCCTTCTGTATATATGTTTCTCTTATTGGTTGATGAATAAAACACTGATTGGCCAGGAAACAGGCTGGAGGATAGGCAGGGCTAAGAGAGGAAGGAGGAGAGAGAGGGAAGCTGAAAGAGAGATGCCTTGTAGAGTCAGGGAGCATAGGACATGCCAGGCATTCTCTGGTAGGATAAGGCCATGTAATACATATCGACTGATGAAAGCAGAGACAGATACCCACAGATAAACACTGAATTGTAACTCCTGGAATCCAATGTCAGAAAAGGAGAACTGATGGGAAAAGAGTTAAGACTGGACTGGTTTAACCCACAGAAACAGTTGACCTGAACAAAGGGAGATCTTGGACCCCAGATTGATGGCTCTTTGGAAAATATGAGACTGATCCAGACTTCCTGCATGTGGGTGTCAGTGAGGAGGCCTAGGTAATCTATGGGGCCTCCGGTAGTATTTATCCCTGGCATACAAATAGACTTTGAGTGCCCATCCCACAATGTGGGATGCACTCTCAGCCTAGACTCTTGAAGGAAGGCCTAGTCCCTGCTCTGGATGACATGACAGATTCTGGAGATCTACCACGGAGGGCCTCACCCTCCCTGTGGAACAGAGTGGAGATTGGGTGGGGGGCTGGTGGAGCTGTTGGGGAGGGTTGGTGAGGAGGGGAGGGAGAGGGAGCTGTGATTGAGATGTGAACCAAGCCTGTTTTTATCTTAAATTTAAAAAAGGAAGAGAAAAAATAAAAAAAACAAAAAAAAGGAAATACAAAGATTGGTAGTTATGGGATAATAATTAAGAGATATCTAGCTAGTAAGAATCCCTAGCCATGAGCCAACAGTTTACAAATTAATGCATGTCTTTGTGTGTTTATTTAGGACTAATCAGCTGCAGACTAAGCTGGAAAGAAACTCCAGCAACAAGACATGGACCACCTGTTTTTCTATGCATTACCATTACTTTTCAATTAAATCCTTGAAACAAAATAAACCATGATTTTATATCTGCTTTTGTTAAACATGATCTTTTTTTGTTTTTTGGTTTTTTTTTTTTTTTGGTTGTATGAGACAGGGTTTCTCTGTATTGTTTTGGAGGCTGTTGGTCCAGCCCGGCCTTGAATTCACAGAGATCCACCTGTCTCTGCCTCCCGAGTGCTGGGATTACAGGCATGCGCCACCACCGCCCGGCTAAACATGATCTTTTAAAATGATTTTCAATCATTCTGTTATGAGCCACAATGAGAAATTTGCTCCTTTTAGAAAGCAATTTCAAATTGTGACAAAAATTAAGGACCACCAAGCAATGTACTCTTAAGTTTATCAACACTATACACAAATATTCTAACCATAAAGGACAATGACACATATATCTTTTCAGATCAGTGAAAACAAGCATATAATCAAGCAGAAACAGGAATGTAAATGTCAAAATAATTTTAGGTCAAGGCAATCATTATGTTCAGCTAAGTTTAATCATTTAAATTGTCTGACAATTATCTTAAAGCTTGTGTTGGAATCTTAGCAGGAAACATCCAACAGAGGTGACCTGAAGCAAAAGGACTGACTACAGTGGATTCTCTGTCCCATGAAGCTGATTACATTTTAAATGATATTGTAAGTAGCAGTGACTTTGTGGTTTTATATTTTTTGTCCAGCTGTCTCTTTCAAATTAATTACTTGTTTTACTGGCCAGAGTGTTGCTAGTGGAAGCTTTTAGCTATCAGGATGGGTAGGAGGTTACTAAATATATTTGTAAGAAGTTGGGCAAGCCAGTATCTTTTTCTGCTTCCAATTTCTGGGAACAAGAAAAAAACTACATAGATCTTAATGACATCTATGTTCTCTTACTGCTGAAAGTCCTGACTCTGCTTATCAGAGTCATAAGCTGCTCTGTCTGGGAGTTAGTCTTGAGGCAGTGCCTGTAATCTGCTAGGTTTCATTAAGAACCCAAGACTTCAGTAGAATGATTCATGGACTCCAGATCACTTCAGATATATTCACATGGCATTTACTATAAAAGTGGTTTGACATCACTATAAAATACTCACTGTATTATATTTATTTTACTTCTAAATATACAACTGTAGAAATGTCTGAGATTCCTCAACTGTTCCTAATCCAGAAATACATGTGGTAAAATTGGAAACAACACACCTGTTATGTGGTAAAAAGAGAAAAAAAGACGAGACAAAACCCACAGTATCTCAAATAAATTCCCTCTCCAGGAATTAAAACAGATGAGAAGCACTCTATTTCCATCACAAATACCTCTATCAGGGCTGGGAAGACTGGCTCAGTTTCTCAATTTGAAAAGGGTCTGCAGTGCAAGAATAAGGACCTGGACTCAGATCACAGAATTCAGGTTAAAAAGTTGGGCACTGTGGCATGCGCATGTAAATCCAGTACTGAGATGATAGAGACAGATGGATTTCTGAAGCATGATGGACACCTAGCCTAACCAAACCAATAAGTTTCAGGGTCAGTTGAAAATCCTGATGTAAAAAATAAACATGAAACCTCTTCCATTGTGAAGCAACTGACTGTCCTCTGACTGGGTTTGAGGTCTACTCCACAAGCATAAACCTGGTCATCAAATCATGCTTAATATCTTAGGCTCAAAGATGGAACTTATGACTCTACTTTAACTGAAGTGATAGTACCAAATTGTCTTGTAAATAGCTTTTTCTACCAATATAGAAATCTACTCTCAGCCCTTGTGAGAGAAACCTTTATTTGTAACTAATGATGGTGAATGCAAAGACTATAGCTACTAGGGGCCATTGAGGACCAAGATTCAATCAAATTATTTATACCATTCTTTCTAAGTTTAAAGGAACATTGCAGAAGAAGGGTAAAGGGAAAATAAATATGATGAAATACTGGGCAGAATGCTACAAAATGCCATCTTATTGGGTGTGGCAGAGTCATTGAAATCATGAGCTCAGAGCATATAGTTTTGCTTGCACTAGGACTGCACCAAACTAGCCCTGTCAAAAATCAGTTATAAATGGCAAGTGGACTCACAGAATCCTAACCAATATGACTGAACTGTTGGATGCTGATGGATTCTGGAATAAGAAAAGCCATTGTCTTTAATGTGTGCCCATTGTTAAGTCTCCCAATCCCTAACTTCATTGGAAAGCTCCAAACCAATGATCTCACAGATGGCCCTGATTAAAATCAGTGTGCCACAAACAAAACAAATATGACAAAGATACTTGTGTGGATGGGGAGTTTGTAGAAGGGGTTACTTGTAGGAAGGAGTTAAGAGTGTAGGTGATTAGAGTAATTAATATGCATGTATAAAGTTGACAAGGAGCAGATTTCACTGATAAAAACAAAGAATAAAGAGTGATGGAGGAAGGCCTCTGGCCTCTACATGTGCGTGTTCATACAAATAAATAGATACACACAGAAAACAGACCCATTGTTTGCTAGTTCTATAACAGAATATTTTACTTAGTTCTAATGAATAGCTGTTGTTCTATTCATCAAAAGACTTGAAATTCAGTCTTTGGAGAAACAAACTGGAGATCAGTCATTTTTTATTCACTGTAATGTCCTCCTAACTCTATTCTGTGTCTCGGTCTTTTCTTTAGTGTCTGTATTTTTTCTACCTGCCATTTCTCAATCCATACTCCCCCTCTCATGTATGAATCAGGCAAGTCAATTGGATCCAAAAGAAGCCCCCCACAAAACACGGGTTCCTATGTACTCCATAGTCCATGAATTTTGCATTTTAAATAAATTTATTTTCATATTATTTATGAGCATCATTGTGTTTCTGTGAGTGAGTATGTGCAAGGGAATGCATTTGCACTTGCCTGGCAAGGCTAGAAGGCCTCCAATCCCTTATACATGGAGTTACAAGCAATAGTGAGCTGCCTGGTGTGAATAATAGGAATTTTGATCCCCCTTAAAGAGCAGTCAACCCCTTAGTTGCTGAGCTGTCACTCCAGCCCTAATATTTTGCATTTTCAAGAGAGTAGGCAAAGAATATATCACAGACATTTAACTAGATGTGAGCATGGAAGGTAGATAATTCAAACTCAGAGATGGAATCAGTGATTTTGGATGAGTTCAAGCAATTTCCCCATCAGGAAGCATTGAAGAGTTAGCATAAGTCCACATTTGAATCCATAGGCTTGAGTGAAACATGTATGCTGTAATCATAATACATACAATACTTAAATGCACCTTGGTTGGCTGAGTTCTTTCACTTTTTTTTACATTATTTTACTTAAAATGAACATTTAATAACAAATATATTTGTTATGTTATAATATGATGGTTTGGTTTAACATATACTTGATTACAAGAAATCAAGTTGCCAGATATTGGAGGATTAAAGAATCCTGGCACCTGGGAGGCAGAAGAAGGCAGATCTCTGTGAGTTTGAGGTCATCTTGGTCTACAGAGCGAGTGCTGGGACAACCTACAAAGTAATACAGGAACTCTGTCTCAAAACAATAACAACAAAAAAGAATCAATTTGCTATATGGAGTTTTATCAGATGGTTTCCACTTTTGTAATACTACTACATTTACTCCTCATTTTTAACTGACTTTACAAACCTTTTTGATAATACAAAGGAATGAAATATAAAAGGAATAAAAGAAACAGTGAAAACAGTTCTAACTGATACCTCCTTTTGTAAGTAAAATGAAGTTTGTCCATTTTCTAACAGCGATTTGTTTGGAATGAGAAGATAGAGATGATTTCGTTTAATAGTTTGGTGCTCTAATACATCATCGATATTATCTCATTTAATAATTTTAAGGTACACAGAATTTTCCAATTTAATAGAGGAAGAAACCAAAATTCAACACCTTGAGAACACTAAGTTAATATTTAGGGGAGTAAGGCTGGCAATATTTGGAGATTAAAACAAAGTCACATGGTGGCTCAAGGATATTTGTGCAACTTGATTCACATTCAAAAGGCGAAATTTTAATTGAATTTTCTAGTCTTGAGGAGACTCAAAAATACCAGTTTGCAATCTCAGACAGTAAGAACCTTTTGTTCCTCCACCGATGATTGGAAAAAAAACAATTAGCTTTATATTTTGCATCAAATAACTCTACCTTTAGTTTATAATAAGTGGAAAGAGCAGTTTCACTTTGAAAAAAAGAAGGTGGTACAGACATGAAAATCATCAGTGTGCATTATAATGACCAAAACAAAACTAGTTTTCCATAAATAATAAATACCTTGGGTTTCCAATTTAATTTTCTTTGGTGCCAAACATAAAGGAGTGATTTTTCCATTCCCCTGTAGAAAAATGTAATCTTTTGTTCTCCCTTAAAATATATTTTTACTGATTCTGGATAAATTACATAATCAGCAAGCATTTGAGTGCCTACTTTGTGTCCAGTGAATCATAAAATATATGTATGGCACATACTACATAAATATTATTCTTTTCAAAGTATTTCTTGAGCAAGGACAGCAACTTGCTTCCAACTCTTTAAAACTATTTTTCAAGTCAGATCCTCTGATAAAACTGATATGCCTTACAAACCAACTATTTAAACAAAACATTTAGAATTTTTCGATTATTGACTTGATGTAATTCCTTATCATATATTGGCTAAAAATCAGCAATGTGAATCAAGGTTGTTAGGTTTGACAGTATTTATACCTGATCTTGGAAGCTGAAGCTTATTTTTGAGTACATTTTATTCAAAACATACATGAGTAGATTGTATATTTTATGTATTAGAAAGATTTTGATGATAGTTTCTATCAATGCAAAAACAACCTCAAAAATCTATCTCAAAACATAATTATATCTTCGCATTAATATTAAGTTTTTTAAAATTCAAAGTATTTCCCAGAATCAGCTTTTTCTATTGATATATATTTTCTGAAACTTGTCTTTGAGGAGAATCACCTACAGACACAGCTTTCCTTGCACATTTTGTTTCCAGTGAGTACCAGTAACATTTAGGTGAGTTTTTAAATAAATTCATGAATAAGCATCAACTGTTTTACAAGCTTTTAATTGATGTCTAAAAAAAATTTCCTCCATATTGCTTTGGTGTAGAAGAATTAGGATCGAATACAGATCAGGCACCAGAACGACCTCGAGTGATCTAAAGGGATAACACCAATTGGCAAGCTAAGCAATAGTGGAGAGACCACCTCGAATGCCCATTCCTGATGATGAACTAGATGTCTATAACCATCCAGGAGCCTTCATCCTGTGACTGATGGAAGCAGAGGCAAACACACAATTAATCACTGAACTGAACCCAAGGAACCCAGTGACAGAGAGAGAGGAGTGATAAGCAAATTGGCAAAGAATGGTCTGGCAAAACCAGCAGAGACAGCTGATCTGAACAGGGGAGAGCTCTTGGACCCCAGAGCGACAGTGGAGAGGCCAGCATGGGACTGATCTGGACCCCCCCAAATGTGAGTGTCAGCGAGAAGGCCTGGGCAACCTATGGGGCCCTGAGCTGTGGATCAGTGTCTATCTCTGGAATACAAACAGTCTTCTTGCGACTATAGCACAAAGAGGGATGCTCTCTCAGCCTGGACTCTTAGGGGAGTGCCTGGACCCTACCCAGAGTAAAATGACAGACTCTGATATCCCCTATGTGGAAGGATTTGGCAATAGGGTGGGAAGGTGGGGGGGGGGAAGGGGAGTGCGGGAGGAGGGGAGGAAGAGGGAATTGGGATTGACATGTAAAACAAGCTATTTAAAATTTAAAAAAATGATAAAAAAAAGTGGGCTGCAGAACTAAATAGAGAATTTTCAATAGAGGAGTCTAAAATGGCTGAGAGGCACTTAAGAAAGTGCTCAACATCCTTAGCCATCCAGGAAATGCAAATCAAAACAACTCTGAGATACCATCTCACTCCTGTCAGAATGGCTAAAATCAAAAACACCAATGACAATTTATGCTGGAGAGGATGTGGTGAAAGGGGAACACTCCTCCATTGCTGGTGGGAATGCCAACTGGTTCAGCCACTTTGGAAATCAGTATGGAGATTCCTCAGAAAAATGGGAATAAACCTACCACAAGACCCAGCAACTCCACTCTTAGGTATATATCCAAAAGATGCCCATTCCTACAACAAGGATGTCTGTTCCACTATGTTCATAGCAGCATTATTTGTAATAGCCAGAACTTGGAAGCAACCTAGATGTCCCTCAAGCGAAGAGTGGATAGAGAAAATGTGGTACATTTACACAATGGAGTACTATTCAGCAGAAAAAAACAATGGAACCCTGAGATTTGCAGGCAAATGGATGACACTAGAAGAAACCATCCTGAGTGAGGTAACACAGTCACAAAAATAGAAACATGGCATGTACTCTCTCATATACGGATTTTAGACATAGATCTGGGGAGTGCCAGCCTACAATCCCATGGCCAGAGAGTCTTGGAAACAGAAACTTCATTCAGTGTCTGATGGAAGAAGAGGCAGGCTCCCACAGTTAGGTACTGAGCTGAACTCAAGAAAGCCAGTAACAGAGAAAGAGGACTGATGACCAAAGGGATTACGACTGGGCTGGTTTAACCCCCAGAAACAGCTGACCTGATCAAGGTTAGATCTTGAATCCCAGGCATCAGCCTGGGAATCCAGCATGGGACTGATCAAGACCCCCCCTAAATGTGGGTGTCAGTGAGGAGGCCTAGGTAATCTATTGAGCCTTGGGCAGTAGATCAGTACTCATCCTGAGTATACACATGGACTTTGGACTCCCATCCAACAATGTGAGATGCACTCTCATCCTGACCTCTTGGGGGAGGGTCTAGGCCCTGCCCTGTATGAAATGACAGACTATGGACACCCCCATGGGGGGCCTCACCCTCCCTGGGGAAATGAGGGGATAATGGGGGGGGTTGGGGGGAGGGTGCAGGAGGAGGGGAGGGAAAGGGAGAGGGACCTGGAACTGACTTGTGAAGTAACCTTGTTTCTAATCTAAATTTAAACTTAAAAAAAAAAGAATAATAAAAGAAAAAAAGAAAAAAAAAAAGAATTAATAATATATTTTAATGAATTTCAAAACTGGCAGATATACAAAGCATCCAATGTTCCTATTAGTGGTGTTATCATAAGAGTTTGCTGCAAAATGTTTGTCAGAATGAGAATATGTGTCACCTCAAACATTTATTAAGTTTTTATGGTGAAAACCTGAAACCCTTCCTTCAAACTCCTTGGAAAATAAGTTACAAAAGAGGATCTTTAGTCATTGTACCACACAATAATACAAGGAATATCCTTGTTCCTATACAAATGTAACAGCATAGGTACTGCTCAACTCCACCTGCCTAGTAAATCTACTCACTCTCTTTTTGTCCTTTGGAATCAACATTCAAATCTCAGTTTCTATGAGATCTTTTTAAATTTCCCACATTAATGTATGTGTTTAGGTTCACAGTTTACAACCACACATTGATGAAGCCATACCTTATTTATCTTTCTGTCCCTGGCCTATTTCACTTCATTTAGTGATATCCAACCTCAAACAGGTTGTCACAATGACAGGCTTTATTTGTGTTTTATGGCTAAACAGTATTCTAGTATATGTCTTTTCCATGTGTCTTCTCACATTAATCAGTGATGGATGTTTAATGATTCCATCTTTTAACTGTTGTAAACAGTTCTATGTTGAATCTTCATGTGCAGAAGATGTTTGGAGATACCATCTACATTTCATCTGGACATGTACTCATAGTAGAATTTCTGGATCATGTAATAGTTCACCTATTATTTTTAATTTTTCTTTTATTTTTGTTAATAAAGTGACTTTTTCCTTCCAAAGCTCAGGGAATATTGCAGAAGAGGGACACAAAGAGTATAAAATCCAGAAGATCAGGAAGATGGCTATGGGATTATGTCTCCTGGTAACATCAGAAGCTAAACCCATAACATCTCACCAACATCTTAAGCCTCCTCATTTTCAAGGGGATCTCATATTTTGTTATAACAGCTGTACTAGATTTCAATCAGGAGTGTGCAAGGGCCATGCTCTCCTCTTCTTTCTCATTAGTATTTCTTAGATGATGCCATTTGGGTGTAACTTTTTAGAGGGAAGTCTAAACTTAGCTTAGAGAAAAGTTACATCCCAGTGAATTCACTAATCACTTTGATGAATCTGACCATTGGAAACTGCTCACATCTGTTCCCACAGTATGTCCTTGAAAACATTGCTCTAAGGGAAGAAATTTTACTATTTGAATTTGTTCATAGCTTTCCTATATTTTATTTTAAACTACAGCAAATCTCTAGGTACCATTTCTGTGCCTGAGAACACTTATCTCATTGAATAAGATCCTATTCTGTTCATGAGAGGAAATATAACATAATTACAAATATGAAAAATCAATGACCTCTTAGCAGATAATCTAACATTCTGTTTTATCTAAAATATTCTCAGTACATTCTCCTTCATACAGTTCATTGTTTTGGTTAACACTGTCATCAACAATATTCTATATTCCAGTAAATGTATTAAATAGCTGACTCTCACTGTCTTCTCAGTATGAGGCTGATGATTAAGGGATTTTGGGTACAGAATAATTTGGTCCCATGTTTCACAGAATTTGCAAACTTTTGATAAAACATAGAAAAAGAAGCAATGTATGAGATTGGAATGTAAGATTTTACA
This sequence comes from Mesocricetus auratus, assembly GCF_017639785.1. Classification (NCBI taxonomy): domain Eukaryota; kingdom Metazoa; phylum Chordata; class Mammalia; order Rodentia; family Cricetidae; genus Mesocricetus; species Mesocricetus auratus. The sequence continues at coordinate 38,697,065 of NW_024429200.1, forward strand.
TCAGCTAGAGAGAGAAAGAGAGAGAGAGAGAGAGCCTTCTTATATAGAATTAAATGGTAATTAAGAGTTAATCCATTCAAATATATGCTTGGTGAATTTCCAGAGAGAAGAATATAGTGAAGAATATATGAGTTAATTACCAAAATAGAAAGAATATGATTTGGGAAATTGAAAAAATTGAGTGCAACTGTGACATGACAGTTGAAGGAGAGAAATACAAAGCAACACAATAATATTTCTAGAGTCGGAAAAGAAGAAGAATACTTTCAAATAAGGCAAACACATACCCCTCAATGTTCTTTACTGTGTAGACTGGTAAGTGAGGAGTTGTGAAATGGTATGTTAATATATCCATACTTGAAAGCAATGAGGAGAATTAAAGCTAGTGGATTTGGTGCCTCAGAAACCCAGGGCTATGGAGATTAACTGGAAGGAATCAGAGGGCTTATACTTACTACTGTTTCAGGACATTTGATCACACTGGGACACCTGAGACTGTGTTAATAAAGTTAACCTTGAATCAGGGGCCAGAGATAGCAAATAGCTGACCAGAATTAGCAATAGAATAGCCAGGAATATGGATAAAGAGTAGGGAAGTATTTAAGAGATTTTGAGGCCTCTTTGAACCAGAAAATGTGGAGAGAAGGTCAATTGGTCCCTCCTCCACCTCTGCTTCTATGATCTATCAGGTTTCCCCCCCCCCCAGTATCTGGCTCCCAAGTTTTTATTGTTAATAGAACAACTTATATAAAAACAACACACCACAAAAGATCAACTCCATGTTAAGAAAGGCAAAAGCACTGACATCGGGAGGGCTCTATGTGTTCTCTATTTAAAGCCTTTATAAAGGGATACACCTCACCAGTGTGTCTGCACAAGCAAACTCATCTGATACTCAAAGATCAAGGTTTGTACTGGAGGATAATCAAGTAATTGAAAATACAATTATAAGTTGCTCAAAGTTTAAAATGTCAAGGGTATATAGGGTTACTAATTGTGATCACAGTGGTGGATAACCTTTAAGACAAAAGTCTACATCACAGAGACACAAGAAGGTAGGTTATCATTACTGTAAGTAACAATAACAGTCTTTTTTGTTGTTTGTTATTTTTCTTAAGACATGGTCTTTCTATGTAGTCCTGGTTGACCTGAAACCCACTATGCAAACCAGGTTGGTCTTGAACTCACAGATATCATTTCTCTCTGCCTCTTGAATGCTGAGATTAAAGCTGTATGTACCATGCCTGACTTAAGGTAACAAGTCGTGATGAGGTTTCTAGGGAATGTCTGGGAAGATAAATGAGGCTTGTTCAACATCATACAACATTCAGATTTTAAGCCTGAATATCACCATTTTAACAGAATCTTATATGAAAGGAATATTAGGCCTGTGTCAGCAACTCTCATGGCAAAGATTTATTGTTCCAGGGCACGTGTTTCTTTGATTCTGACAGCCCTAAACACACTCAAGGCTCAGGGTCTTCCTATGTTCTCCGTTGATTTTCGCCTTTCCATACTGCCTCACAAGTTTAGATTGGTTTTCAAAACAGAGTTGGAGTTCTCACTAAAAGGCATTTTAACATGGGTTTTAATCAAGAGGCTTAAGAAAAAGAAGGAGATTAGAGATAAGTTAACACATTTGAGAGCAAGGATGTGGGCTTCTCTGAGATAGCCATATTTCATTGTCACTATAACAGTCTCGTGTGTGTGTGTGTGTGTGTGTGTGTGTGTGTGTGTGTGCAATATGTTAATGGGATTTGGAGATATTTTCTTTAAAGGGTGTATAGGGTTACTAATAGTGATCACAGTAGAGAATGACCCTTTTATTTCTACAAAAGTCCAGTCAAGGTCCAAGCTGTTGTTAACAGTTTCCTCTGAGAATTAAAAATTCTGTGAGGTAGGGAATTTCCTGTAGCAGAAAGCTAAACAAAGAAGTTTCAGGAAGTTTCTAAAACTGACCAGATTCACTAGGTGTCTTCCTCCCAGATTCAGCACTAAATATTGCTGAGAGTCACTTTTAGACAAGACCAGCTGCAAAGAGGACTCTGAGCTTCCTAAAAGGGGTATAAATCAACTCAGTCACAGAGGACACTTTTCAGCCTATTGAGCTACCTACAAGCTGTGCAGTTTGCTCCAGGTTCCTAAATTTTGTGAGCTGCCTCTGAAAGTAACCACTCATCTATTGTCTCAGCTAGGGTTTCTATTGCTGCAACAAAACACTATGAACAAAAAGCAAGTTGGGAAGAAAAGAGTTTATTTGGCTTATACCTTGGCATTACTGTTCAACTCTGAAGGAAGTCAGGAAAGGAACTTACACAGCCAGGATCCTGGAGACAGAAGCTGATGCAGAGGACATGAAGGAGTGACACTTACTGGCTTACTTCCCATGCCTTGCTCAGCCTACATAATAAAAACATGAAATAAATGCACAAAATCTGCCTTCCTTTTGCAGTTTTCTTTTCACATGTTTAGAATATACCAAAATGTTTACCCTCAAACAGAATATGAAAAACTAACTAATGTCATCATAATGTGCTGTATTGTCTAAGACCACTTCATCATATGATATATATATAGTCTTAAAATTTTTTTCTGTCTTGGCTCAAAAATAGTCATTTTAACAACGAAGAGTTAAGTCACTTTCTGGTGGAAAAACAAATAGCCATGTGGAGAAACATCATATTTAATTGTTTAACCAGTTTTGTTATTATTTTATCTCCTGGTAGCAGGGTGAGCATATTTATTATTGTTTTAAACTTCACTAGGCACCCTGATGGTTTCCTATGCTTGTTTATTTTGGGTTGTGGTTATGATTCCTACGTAAAAGTTTGTAGATCTTGTTAAGTTTCATGCTACTTTTAGAAAGCTTATCTCCTCTGAAGGAAAGAATATATAGAGTTATGGACTTATTCACAAAATACGGTAACATATTTGACATAAGCAGTAATGGAAATAGATATTTTTACAATGGAATTAGTTTGAAAGTGTAAACAACCGACTCTAGGAAACAGTTCCTCTTCCTAGCATAGCAGACCATGGAATTGCTACTCTCCCAAACTATAACAATAGTGGTGAGTGGACACATGACAAGGAGGAAGTGGGCTGCAACCACATTCCATTCACATATGCTACATAAAAAATGCCTACAGAAACTAACCATTAGTTATGCCCAACAAAGACTGAATGTACAACTTGGAAGCCAAGCCACTTTTAATTTACTGTTTTAATATGGGAAAAAGTAAATTAAAAGCTGAATAAATGTCAATACCCTTTTATCTGTTACATTAGATGTCTACATAAATAATTATAACAAAATACCTTTACACTTAATGCCTTGCCATTCTTATACTTAATTTGATGAAAGTCAGGAAAGAAAAGAGATGAAGGGATACTCTAAATGCAATGGAGGTTGAGAATTAGCTTTGGGATTGCCAAGCTCCATAATAAAAGTAGATGGAAGAAAAGAGATTCCTAATGTATTCTGCCCACCCACACAATGTTCCTCAGTTTGTCAGTTTCTCAAGTTATGTTAAGAAATCTAGCATATTTCATTGTGTTAAGAGTTTAATACCATCTTAATATGCTAGTTTCTATACTATAAATTTTAGGCTATGGATAAAGAACCTGTAATATTGAGAAGTTATATGAATTTATTGAAATTCACCTATGCTAAAGAAGCAGAAATAAAGATTTAATACTTCAGTGGAAGAACAAGAGGGATTTTGTGTCAGCACTGTAGCCATTTTTTAAAGTACTATTTGACACAGCTACATCGGTCACATTAAAATCAACTTACCTAGATGTTAACTAATCATGGCCCCAAATATCCCCCAAATAAACATTCATTAAAATTTTGTTTATTGGAACCACTATTCACCAAGATACTCAATTTGCTAATTTTGAGTAATGGTACAACTCAATACTTAATTCATATTTTTCAAACTCAAGCATAATATTTGAAATATTTAATGACTAGAATTATAGGTCATGGTTCATCAGAATGGAAGCAATCCGTAAGTGAAAAGCAGGGTCACACAGGTGAACTATACTCCTCCTATGATGACTTGTGTAGGAATCTGTATGTCATAAATATTTAATATTTTACAGAGAACTGACTTCAACACTGTTGTAACATTCTGGTCATAAAGTAAGGATTAGCAATCACACATAATGAAGCCCTAATCTACTAAGTTTTAAATTATAGAAGTCTCTATCCAAAGGAAAAAATAAATATCTACTCTGATATTTATTATTGAATATTATATTCCACTATTAAGTTGAGTGTACTTTTACATAATAAAAATGAGACACACAGAGGCACAGAAAAATAAACAACCTGTAAGAACATAGCATTATTTTTTAATTTTCTATTTAAATTGCATTGTAAAATTTTAGCTTCTTAATCAAAAGCCAAGTGTTCATATATGTGTGGGTTAATATCAGGGTTTTCAATTAGATTTTATTGCTATATCTGTCTATTTTTGTGCCAATACAAAGCTGTTTTGAGGACTAGAGCTCTATAATAGAGCTTGAAGCCAGGGATGGCGATGACTCCGGATGTTCCTTTGTTGAACAAGGTTGTTTTGGCTATCTTAGGTCTTTTGCTTTTTCATATAAAGTTGAGAATTGTTTCAAGTTCTGTGAAGAATTGTTCTGGGATTTCAATGGGGATTGCACTGAATCTGTAGATTGGTTTTGGCAAGATTGCCATTTTTACTATGTTGATCCTACCTATCCAAGAGCATGGGAGATCTTTCCATCTTCTGGTGTCTTCTTTAATTTTTTTTCTTTAAAGACTCAAAGTTCTTGTGATACAGGTCTTTCACTTGTTTAGTTAGCATTACCCAAGTTATTTTATGTTGTTTGTGGCAATTGTAAAGAGTGATGTATGTCTGATTTCCTTCTTAGCCCTTTTATCACCTGTATTATAGTAAGGCTACTGATTTTCTTGAGGTGATCTTGTATCCTGCCAATTTGCTGAAGGTATTTAACAGCTGTAGTAGTTCCCTGGTAGAGTTCCTTGGGTCATTTATGTAAACTATCATATCATCTTCAAATAATGAAAGTTTGACCTCTTCCTTTCTGATTTATATCCCCTTGATCTCCCTTTTGTTGTCTTATTGCTCTGGCTAGAACTTCAAGTACAATATTGAAAAGGTATTTGAAGAATGGACAGCCTTGTCTTGTTCCTGTTTTTAGAGGAATCGTGTTGCGTTTCTATCCATTTAGTTTGATATTGGCTGTTCTTTTGCTGTTTATAGCTTTTATTATGTTTAAGTATGTTCCTATTATTATGGATCTCTCCAAGACCACTATCATGAAAGGGTGCTGGATTTTGTCAAAGGCTTTTGCAGCATCTAGTGAGATGATCATGTGATTTTTGTTTCTCAGCTTGTTTATATGGTGGATTACGTTGATGGATTTTCATATATTGAAATATCCCTGCATCCCTTGTATGAAACCTGCTTGATCATGGTGGATGATTTTTCTGATGTGTTCTTGGACCTGATTTGCCAGTATTTTATTGAGTATTTTTGCATCAGTGTTCATGAGGGATGTGTCTTTGTGTGGCTTGGGTATCAAGGTTATTGAAGCCTTTTCTGCTTATACTGCGTGTAATACTTTGAGGTGAATTTGTATAAGTTGATATTTGAATTTCCGGTAGAATTCTGCACTGAGGCCATCTGGACCAGGACTTTTTTCATTGGGAGAGTTTTGATGACTGTTTCTATTTCCTCAGGTTTTATATGTCTATTTAAATTGCTTATCTGTTCTTGATCTAATTTTGACAAGTGATATCTATCCAGAAAAATGTCCATTTCTTTAAATTTTCAAACTTTGTGGAGTACAAGTTTTCAAAGTATGACCGGATGTTTCTCTGTATTTCCTCACTGTCTGTTGTTATGTCCTCCTTTTATTGCTGATTTTTTAATTTTCATGTTCACATTCTGCCTTTTGGTAAATTTGGATAAAGATTTGTCTATCTTGTTGATTTTCTCGAAAAACCAACAATTCACTAGATTGATTTGTATTGTTTTCCTAGTTTCTACTTTATTGAGTTCAGCCCTCAAATTGATTATTTCCCAGTGTCCTCCAGGGTGAGTTTGCTTCTTTTTGTTCTAGATGTTTCAGTTGTTCTGTTAACTCTCTAGCGTGACTGTTCTCCAGTTTGTTCATGTGGGCACTTAGTGTTGTGAACTTTCCCATTAGCACTGCTTTCAAAGTGTCCCACAAGTTGTGTATGCTGTGTCTTCATTCTCATTGAATTCTAGGAAATCTTTAATTTCTTTTTTTATTTCTTCTTTGAAGCAGGAGTGGTGCAATTGTGCATTATTCAATTTCCACGACTTTGTTGGGTTTCTTCAATTTGTGTTGTTGTTGAATTCTAATATAAATAAAGCATGGTGGTCTGTTAAGATACATGGAGTTATTCCAATTTTTTGCACCTGTTGAGGTTTGCTATGTTGCCAAGTATGTGGTCAGTTTTTGAGAAGGTTCTATGTGGTGTTGAGAAGAATGTATATTCTTTTGTGTTTGGATGGAATGTTCTATAGCTGTTTGTTAAACTCAATAGGGTCATAACTTCTATTAGTTCCTTTGTTTCTTTTTCAAGTTTCTGTAGCATAGTCTTGTCTAGCGGGGTGTTGAAGTCTCCCACTATAAGTGTGTTGGGTTTTATGTGTAATTTGAGTTTTAATAATGTTTCTTTTATGGACATGGATGCCTTTGTATTTGGGGCATAGGTGTTCAGAATTGAGACTTCATCTTGGTGGATTTCTCCTGTGAGGAGTGTGAAGTGTCCTCCTTCATCTTTTTGGATTGATTTCAGTTTAAATTCTAGTTATATATCTAGTTAGATATTAGGATTGCTACCCTTGATTGTTTCCTGGGTCCATTTGATTGGAAAACTTCTACCGTCCATTAACTCTGAGATAATGTCTGCTTTGAAGCTGAGGTGTTTCTTGTATGCAGCAGAAGTATGGATTCTGTCTTCAATTCCATTCTCTTAGTCTGTGTCTTTTTATGGATGACTTAATACAAATAATATTGAGGGATATTAAGGACCACTAATTGCTCATTCTTGTTTGTTTTGGAATGGTTGTTGTTGGTGGAATTTTATGTGGATTTCTACCCCTTTTCTCTTTCGACTGTTGGTAGTAGGATTATCTATTGCCTATGTTTTTCTGGTTGCACTTAACTTCCTTTGATTGGAGTTTCCCTTCCATATCTTTCTGTATGGCTGGGTTTTTGAATAAGTATTGTTTAAATATGGTTTTGTCATGTAATATCTTGTTTTCTCCATGTATATTGATTGCAAACTTTGCCTGGCATAGTAGTCTGGGCTGACATTAGTGGTTTCTTAGTGTTGGTAGAATATCTATCCAGGATCTCTGACTTTCAGAGTTTCCATGGAAAAGTCAGGTATAATTTTGTTAGCTTAGAAATATTGATCTGAACATATTTTACTGTGTCTGTATCATTTATATACACAAGACTATTTAATAAATTTTCTAACATATGGTAATTAATGTTTCACAATCATTTGAAATGTATTTCCTAATGCTATAATGAATTTCTCTCAAAGATCTGTATTTAATTATAATAGTGTATCAAAATTTATTAAACACATTGGCGTAAGTTTGAACATTTAATTAACTGCAGAATTTTACTATGATCAATGAAAATAAGACAGCTATTGGAGGATATATTTATGTCTTACTTCCTTTTTATGTTGTGGTGACAAAATGCCCTACAAAAGCAGCTCAGGGGAAAAGGTATTTTGTTTTATAGTTGCACAGTCCTCTATATCATAGAAAGGAAGTCAATGCAGCAGGATCTTGAAAGAAATGATCACATTGCATCCCCAGTCAAGAATCAGACAGTGATTGTTGCGTGCACTTGTATAACTTCAAATTATTTATACTATATGCAATTCAGCCCCAGAGGATTATGCTGCCCACCTTTAATGTGGGTCTTCTCACTTCAGTTATCTTAGTCAATATAAATTTCACAGACATGTCCTGAAGCTAAATACACACAGATATGATGTTTCCTTGCTTGTTAGGGTTTCTTTCAACTAGACAATTAATACTGTCACAATTCATGCTTCTTCCTCTAAAGAAGACAGAAATTAATATAATCTTATCTACAAATAAAATCACTTTTTGTTTTTATTTAAAATAGAACTTTTCCATTCAATATATTTCTATTATGATCTTCTTTGAGTCTCCTACTCATAACACTATCTCTCTAACATCCTCCATCCACATCCACACATTTCCTGATCTTATTAGAAACAAAGTGGCATATAAGGAATAGTAATCAAGTAAAACAATAAGATAAATAAAAAACAAAGATGGCAAAATATGACAAATCAGAATGTGACAAACTATTAAACCAGGAAAGCACACACATTTCACAGAAGTCCCATAAGAACTCCAAACTCTAAAGAGTGATGTTTCTCTGATTTCATTCTCAGCACATTTATTGTCTATATATAGTAGAGCTACTGATTTTTTTGTGTTAATCTTATATCCTGCCACTTTACTGAAGGTGTTTATCAGCTGTAGGACTTTCCTGGTAGAATACTTCAGGTCACTTATGCAAACTATCATATCATCTGCAAATAGTGAAAATTTTATTTCTTACTTTCCAATTAGTATCCTCTTGATCTCCTTTTGTTATCTGATTGCTCTAGCAAGAATTTCAAGCACAATATTGAAGAAATATGGAGAGGATGGATGACTTTCTCTTATTCCAGATTTTAAAGGAATTGCCTTGATTTTCTTTCCATTTAACTTGATATTGGCTGTATATTGCTTTAGGTATATTCCTGTTATCCCTGATATCTCCAAGACCTTTATCATGAAGGGGTGTTGAATTCTGTCACTGGCTTTTTCAGCATATAGAGATGATCGAGCCGTTTTTCCTTTGCAGTTTTTTTATATGGTGGATTACACTGAAGGGTTTTGGTATGTTGAACAATACCTTCTTTCCTGGGATGAAGTTTACTTCATCATGGTGGGTGATTTTTCTGATGTGTTCTTGAATTTTATTGTTGCATTGATGTTCATGAGGGAGATTGTTCTATAGTTCCCTATCCTAGATGTGTTTTTCTGTGATATGGGTTAGAAGGTAATTTTAGTCTCATAAAAAGGGTTTGACAGTGGGGTTTCTGTTTCTATTGTGTAGAACAATTTGAAGAGTATTGGTATTAGGTCTTCTTTGAATTTCTGGTAGAAATCTGCACTGAAACCATCTGGCCCTGAACAGTTTTTGTTGGAAGACTTTTGATAGATGCTTCTATTTCCTTAGAAGTTATAGTTATATTTAAATTGTTTATCTGTTCTTGATTTGATTTTGGTAACTGGTATCTATCCAGAAAATTGTCCATTTCCTTTAAATTTAACAATTTTGTGGAGTACAGATTTTCAAAGTATGACCTGATGATTCTATGGATTTCCCCAGTGTCTGTTGTTATGTACCCCTTTTCATTTTTGTCTTTGTTGATTTGCATGTTCTCTCTCTACATTTTGGTTAGGATAGAGAAAGGTTTGTCTATTTTGTTGATTTTCTCAAAGAACCAACTCTTTGTTACATTGATTCTCAGTATTATTTTCTTTCTACATTTCTGATTTAAGCTCTCAATTTGATTATTTCCTGCCATCTACTCCTCCTGGGTGGGTTTGCTCCTTTTAGTTCTAGAGCTTTCAGGTGTTCTGTTAATTCTCTAGTATAGCCATTCTCCAATTTCCTCCTGTGGGCACTTAGTGCTATGATTTCCTATTACAACTGCTTTCAGAGTGTACCATAGGTTTGGGTATGCTGTACCTTCATTTTCATTTAATTCTAGGAAGTCTTTGATTTCTTTCTTTTTTCTTTCATTACCCAGGATGATGGAATTGGGCATTGTTGAATTTCTATGAGTTGGGGCGATTGCAATTTGTATTGTTTTTGAATTCTAATTTTAAGCTTTGGTGGTCCGATAATTTACTGGGGTTATTCTAATATTTTTCACCTGTTGAGGTTTGCTTTATTGCCATGTATGTGTTCAGTTTTAGAGAAGGTTCTATGTGGTGCTGAGAAGGTATATTCTTTTGTGTTTTGATGGAATGTTTTATAGATGTCTGTTAAACCAAATTGGATCATAACTTCAGTTATTTTCTTTGTTTCTTCATTAATTTCTGCCTGGTGCTCCTATCCAGTGATGAGAGTGGGATGTTAAAGTCTCCCACTATAAGTGTCAGTTGTTTAATGTGTGATTTGAGTTTTTTTTTTTTTTGGTTTTTACGAGACAGGGTTTCTCTGTATTGTTTTGGAGGCTATAGGTCCAGCCCGGCCTCGAACTCACAGAGATCCGCCTGCCTCTGCCTCCCGAGTGCTGGGATTAAAGGCGTGCGCCACCACTGCCCGGCTGTGATTTGAGTTTTTGTAATGTTTCTTTTACAAATGTGGGTGCCTTTGTATTTGGAGAATAGATGTTCAGAATTGAGATTTCATCCTCCTAGATGTTTCCTGTGATTTAATATGAAATGTCCTTTTTACTCTCTTTTGCTTAATTTTAATTTGAAGTTTAATTTGTTAGATATTAGGACAGCTACACCCTCTTGCTTCTTAGGTCCATTTGATTGGAAAATACTTTCCCAACCCTTAACTTTGAGGTAAGATCTGTCTTTGAAATTGTGGTATGCTTCTTGATGCAGTAGAAGGATGGATTCTGTCTTTGCATCCATTCTGCCCTTTACAATAGCCAAAATCAACACAATATATCTTGGGGTAAGTCGAGCCAAACAGGATGAAGACCCATATGACAAGAACTTTGGGTCGTTAAAGAAAGATCTCCCATGATCTTGCATAGGTAGGATCAACATGGTAAAAATGGCATTCTTACCAACAGCAATCCACAGATTCAATTCAATCCCTATAAAAATCCCAGCAAAATTCTTCACAGACCTTTAAAGACAATTCTCAATTTTATATGGAAAAACAAATGACCCAGGATAGAGAAAGCAAACCTGTACAATAAAGGAACATCAGGAGTCATCACCATCCTTGACTTCAAGTTCTACTATAGAGCTATAGTAATGAAAACATCTTGGTGTTGGCACAAAAGTAGTCAGGTAGACCAATGGTATAAAATTGAAGAACCTGATATTAATCCACACACCTGCAAACACCTGATGTTTGACTAAGAAGCTAAAACTATACAATGGAAAAAAGGAAGCATCTTCAACAAATGATGCTGGCATAACTGGATGCTGGCATGTAGAAGACTTCAGATAGAAAAATATATATCACCATATACAAAACTTAAGTCCAAGTGGATCAAAGATCTCAACATAAATCCAGCCACATTTAACCTCTCAGCAGAGAAATTGGGATGTACCCTTGAACGAATTGGTATAGGAGACTGCTTCCTGTACATAATATCAGTAATAGAGAAACTGAGATCAACCATTAATAAATGGAACCTCCTTAAACTGAGAAGCTTCTGTAAGGCAAAGGACACAGTCAACAAGACAAAAAGGCAGCCTGCAGAAGGGGAAAAGACATTCACCAACTCCACATCTGACAGAGGGCAGGTCTCCAAAATGTACAAAGAACTCAAGAAGGTAGGCTACAAAACACCAAATAATCCAATTAAAAATCTGGTACAGAACTAAATAAAGAATTCTTAGTAGAGGAGTCTCAAATGGCTGAGAGACACTTAAGAAAGTGCTCAACATCCATAACCATCAGGAAAATGCAAATGCAAACAAAAACAACCCTGATTTAAATAAAAAACACCAATAATAGGTTATGCTGGAGAGGATGTGGAGAAAGGGGAACAATCATCCGCTGCTTTTGGGAGTACCAACTTGTGTAGCCACTTTGGAAATCAGCATGGAGATTCCACACGAAAATGAGAATCAGTCTACCACAAGATCCAGCAATTCCATTCTTAGGCATATTTCCAAAAGATGAACACTCGTACAATAAGGACGTCTGTTCAACTATGTCCATAGCAGCATCAGTTGTAATAGCCAGAACCTGGAAGCAACCTAGATGCCCCACACCTGAAGAGTGGATAGAGAAATTGTGGTACATTTACAAAAATGGAATACTACTTAGAGGAAAAAAAACTATAGAATGTTGAAATTCTCAGGCAAATGGATTGCACTAGAAGAAACCATCCTGAATGAGGTAACTTGGTCACAAAAAGACAAATAAGGTATGTAGTCACTCATATTTGGATTTAAGACATAAAGCAGGGGATTAACAGCCTACAATTCCACTACTGGAGTGTTTGGGAAATAGGGAGGACCCTATAAGAGATTTCGATGGTATTCTGGAGAAATAGAATGGGAAAAGGTCTCCTGAGAGGATTGGAAGCATGAGAGTAATCCAGACCACCTGAGCATGTGTATCAGTAAGGCAGCCTCAGCAATCTGTGGGGCCTCTGTTAGTAGATCAATATTTATCCCTGGAGGACAAATGGTCTGTGGGAGCCCATTCCACATTGCAGGATGCTTCCTCAGTCTGGACACATGAGTAGGGGCCTGGGTCCTTCCCAGTGTGATAGGATAAACTTTGGAGATCCCTATTGTACGGTCTCACCCACCCTGGGTAGCAAAGGGGGGTAGAGAAGGGATTGGGAGAGTTGCTGGGGGAAGGGGGAGGAGGGGAAGTAGAGCGATCTAGGATTGACATGTGAAACAAGGTTTTTTCTAATACAAATAAAAACAGTGGAAAAAAAGCCCCACACTGGAAGGCAGTATATATACACAAAATACCTGTAAGGTAAAAATAAACAAACAAAACAACTCAATAAAACATTGAGAGACTAAGTACATTCAGTGTGTCAAATGATGTTGAGCTCATTTAAATCTGGGGCCTATTCTTAATTCTGGTTTGTTCCCCCAGTGATTCATTGGAGATAAGGTTTAAATGAGTCCACCAGACCCAAGATAAATGAGAAATAGGTATTTATTAGGGAAGTACTTATACAGATAAGAGTAAATAACCACTGGGGTCTTCCTGCTCTAGAAGATATAGTCTCTGCCCTACCAATGCTCTCCACAAGAAAGTGAGGGCCAGGAGGCCCCTCTACCTCATAATGGTTTGAGTCTGCACCTGAAAACACACATGAAGGGTGTGGCTACCACCACAACTTCACTGGCAAAACAAGATGCCACTACAATTCTCCCTGGAACAAAACTAATTTTTCATTTGCAAGTGTTGCAAGTGGTATCAATTAGAAGTAGCTTATGGGTTAGGGACAGTGACACATGTCCACTCTTCCTTTCAATTCTTGGTCCTTATCTGTTGCAGAACCATGCAGGCTCTGTGCATGTTGCCACAGTTTCTGGGAGTTCATCTGAGCACCAGAATTGTTGTGTCTAGAAGGCTTTGGTTGTTTGGTGTCCTGCATCCTCTCTGGCTCCTAAATTCTATCTGCCTCCTCTTCTGCAGGGTTCTCTGACCTCTGAGGGGAGGGATTGATGGAGACATACCATTTATATTTGAGTGTTCCATGGTCTCTCATTCTCTACATATTGTCAGTTTATGGGTTTCTTATTTGTTCCCATCTGCTCCAGGGACCTTCTCTAGTGTTGGCTAAGCAGGTTACAGATCTATGAGAACAGATGAGTGTCATTGGGAGTCATTCTATTACTAAATTTTTAACACAACAGTATTGGTTTTTTCCTGGACCATTTAGTTTGAAGTTCTTGGTCACCTAAGCAGTGTTGGGTATGGGTTACATCTCAACCCATGTGCTTTATCTCAAATATTGATTTGTTGCTAGCACAAGCTTTTTGCCACTATTGCATCAGGATATCTTGCAATCAGATAACTTATAGGTTGAAGAGCTTTATTTCTAAAAATTATTAATATGTTGGCCAACTCATTTTTTTCATAAAGATTATTTGGGGCTAAAATTTTATTCTGCACATACAAGGATGGTTTTCCTAACAACACAGCTATTATTTTTCATTTTAAAGCTTAAAAGCAATAGTAGCATAATACTCCAGATCACAGGAACTACGGTCTGCTGATGTCTAATAAGATTGTCAACATTATTAATTCCATGATAAATATGCATAAGGACATGAAATAGAATAATTCCTACAACCATTTTAAAACTACAATTGCAGTCATTATCATGAGCTCTTATCTGTAGTGAAATAAAATATTTAAAGTTAACAGTTGTTTCTTCACTATTAGTTTGAAATCTTTCTATTCATGTCAAAGTCTTATTAGAGTTTTATTAGAGTTATAACTTCTACAAAGTATACTGTTTATTTTACACTATGTGGATATTTTAATTTTAATGATATATGCTGAAAATTTTTATAAATTGTTGGAGATAATAGTATTAGTATTAATCCTCTTCTTGAGTTTATCAATGAGAGAAGCTATTTTGTTAAAGAAGGTACAGTTCCCCTTAGATTTTAACCTAGACATATTTTCTATATTTTCAGCCAACCATTTGTAATTATTCCTCAACTTTGTGGTATTATTTTATTTAAAATAGTCCTTACCCACTGTTTATAACTGAACTTCAATGTCAAGGATAAAAGATTTCCATTTCAAAAATAGTATGGCAGTTGCTTACTATTTATTAGCAACTTTCCATGTTTTGGGAAACAGGACAGGATTCATGTCACTCCACAGAGACCTTGCAAGATGATAGCAAGACGGGAATTTAGACAAAAAGCAGGTATACAACTTGCTAGTAATATGAGGGGTTTTACTGTGTTCCAAAGCACTGTATTCGATCCAGAGTCTACACAAGGACACAAATTTTACACTAGGATTTACTGAATAATTTAAAACTTGTGTAGAAACAAACAACTTAAAATAGTTTAAAAATAAACACATGATCTATGCAGCACCTTTTCCTTATGCAACTCAGTTGAAGAACTGGGAATGCAGCTTATGCATATGTCCAAGAAAACTAAATTTGTGTGACAATCTTATGCCTGAATCATGGTGTCATATAGTTTGGTGTCTTTGAATGAGGACATGAAGAAGCCTCCACAGCCTCCTTGTAAAGCAGAATCTAGCATTGTAATCCTGAATGGCCTTCAAATTTCACTCTGGTATATTTAAAGGTTTTCTGAAAGCAATTAGAAACAGGGTCTAACTTCCATTTGATTGAGTTGCCTACTCTGCTGGAGACAGCTGCTTACTCACATAGAAGGATCTTAATAAACTATGGAAACGGTACTACATATGGTTCACTTTTTCTCATACATTTCCCTACCTGTCAGCTCACAAAAGCATTCACCAACAAATCGTAATGAAACTGTTGCTTGTGCTTGCTACTCCCATTTCTTTCAGTAAAAGAATCTGTGCAGGGCCTAGACCCTGCCCTGAATGAAATGACAGACTCTGGATATCCTCTATGGGGAAATGAGTGGGGATAGGGTGGGAGGTTATGGGAGCTGGTGGGGGTGTGCTGGAGGAGGGAACGGAGAGGGAGCTGGGATTGACATGTGAAGCAAGCTTGTTTCTAATTTTAAAAAATGTAATAAATAATGATGATAATATAAAGAAAAAATACTGAGGCAAAAAAGAATCTGTGGACAGTGAAAGTGTGGTTTTTAAAGTGCAGCAAGCTGAAATTTTTCATTTTAAATGCCAATATTAGCCAAAAATAATGGAGGGATAAAAATAGAAGTGAGTTTTTTTAAAGATTAGCTGGGTACCTGAGCTCTCCAGATCATATTTACAGCCCAAACAGAAGGAAATCAATGTATTGCCAGCTCTCTTACAACTTTGGCCAAAATAAAAGCAAACAGGGAAATGGAAATGATTGTATAACCAGTAATGATAATCTGACACCACAGTATGGAAACTGTGTTTTTTAAAATGAGAAAATCTTTGCTCAAAGATTTTTCTCATTCTAGTTTATGGTCCCTGAAGTTTCTCTAAATTTTATTCACAAATACAGGGTGCTTATTTTTGGTTATGCTTTCACATTTCAAAGAGATGAAAGAAAAATCAGATACATTATGTTCTGTAAATATTTGTTCTAGTAATGAGTTTCTTCTGTGTAACTGGGGAATGTTCAGAAACACGCTGTATTGAGATTATTTTTAATGTTGTGTGTTGTTCTTTCAGCAATGTTTACCTCTCCAGAGGCAGTAGGATCTAAGAACATGGAGCCAAAAATGAGGCAGACTAAAGGCTTATATGGCAGCAAATTTTATTGAGAGCATCAGACAATTTATACTCCGAAGGAGGAGTCACATGAGTAATGTGTCCAATCACAAAGCTGTATGTGTCGCAAACATGTCTTCCCATAGTGGGCTGTAAATACATAGCCATATCCAGTTGTCATGAAGAATCTGAAGTAAACTCACTCCTATCAACTTCACCAGGGAGAGGCATAAAAAACATAACCATAAACAGTTTGGCGTTTTCAAGTAAATGAGTTTACAAGACTCTTGTATTGTCTTCTTGGACTTTCTTACTGGCATTCAGACTTCTCTGCCCGTGGGACTTCATTCCTGAACCATATTATGCCACAGCTCTATTCACTTTATTTAGGAAACAAAGTCTCTCATTGCCCTAGGGCTCAACAAGCAGGATTGATGGTTTGTCTCTGACTTCTTAGTGCTGGCATCACAAGTGTGTGCTGTCATGCCCAGACTTTTTATATGGATTCTGGGAGATCAAACACATGTCTTCATTAATGTGACTCAAACTCTTTACTAAATGAGCAATTGCCCAAGTCAGAGATCATTTTCTTAATTGCGTTTTACTTCCCTCCTTAATAATTAAAAAAGTAATAGACATTAACTCTAAGGGGAAATATACATAATAAAATTATTATTAAAATATATAAATGTAAGTTTTGCGTTGTTGTTTTTTGCAATAGAGTTTCTCTGCATAGTCCTGCCTGTCCTGGAACTCATGCAGTAGACCAGGCTGGCCTCAACCTCACAGAGATCTGCCTGCCTCTGCCATATACATGTGCCTTAGTATTTTATTAAGGATATTCAGGCAGAATCTAACCACCTTACATATTAAATATTTTAATTACGCTGAGGATATGGCTAAGTAAGTCAGCAGATGGACTGGAATTCAATAGTCATGTTAAAAGTTCCAATCCCCAATATTGGAAGCATAGAGGAGGATATACTAGGAGAATTTCTGGGACTAGCTGAATAGATACCATCCTTACTGAAAATGGTGGGGTTTTTTTGTTAAGTAAGAGACCATGTCTCCAGATAGATGCTGATATAACAGGGCATAAGGCATTCCTAGACCTCCAGGTTCATGCATAAACTAAATTTAATAATCAAAAAAAATTTAAATGAATATATAAAACAAAAAACTACACGGTTTAGGAAAGACCCAATTTGGATATACTATCTGTCTTACAGGAGTTGAATATG
Source organism: Mesocricetus auratus (assembly GCF_017639785.1). Classification (NCBI taxonomy): domain Eukaryota; kingdom Metazoa; phylum Chordata; class Mammalia; order Rodentia; family Cricetidae; genus Mesocricetus; species Mesocricetus auratus. The sequence continues at coordinate 38,714,452 of NW_024429200.1, forward strand.
CCATTGTAGGTCTATTACTAATTAAAAGCACATGGAATATTTGGGTGATGCAGCACATAGTTTTTACACAGAACATCATTTTTCTTATGTTTTAACCTGTTCTCTTTATTAGGTGGCCAATCATGAAAATGGAAGTCACACATACTATCATGAGTCAACTGAAATATTAAAAATAGTACATCCTGTAAAATACCCTAAAGCATGCTATGGTTACTGCTTTTTCAAAATGTTACTGTTGACAATAGTGCACCTGCCAGCTTAATCCTCATTCTGCCTTTACTGTACCTCCTCATACGCTTCCTTGTAACAGCACAAGCCACATCACCATCATTATTTATTTGTAATCTAATATCTAAAAATCATCTCTTTATCAATTCGTGAGATATTTTCAAACAAACCCATGTTAGAACATATTTTGTGTGTATATATGAATGTGCACATATATGTGAGTCAAAAAGACATACAAAGACTTAAGGTTAAATAATAACATAGTAAGAGCTATGCCAGACCTATCCCATACTCCATGTAACAAACCACAGCATTTCAGCTGAATTTTTGCTCTCACATATTTTACCATTGAAGGAAAATAAATAAGCTTTGATTGACATTATAAGAATAATCTCCCTTCTAGGCCCATGTTCCCAGATTAGGTTTTTCACCATCTGTTTTTATTACAAAATTTTATACATGAATATAATACATTCTGATTATTCTACTCCTTAACCTTTCTTAGGCTGATTTTCTGAAGTTGTTTTCTGAAACAGAAGGAAAATTAATATGGAACTGTTTCGTTGATTGCCTTCCTCTTGGACAATCCTGAATGGTTATGTAGAGCCCTCCTAAAACTCCTAAATAAAGACAGATCTTTAGGTTGCTGCCTCATTTTGAATTTATTCACAGCTATTACTAGAGGAACAATTAAGGATAAATTCAAACAGTCAATTTTAATTAAACTTCTGAATCAAAAGTCCTTCTAGTTAAACATAAGACAAGGTTAGAATCTATTTTCCTTTTTAGGCAAAGGCATATATATTCATTGCATATTGGGATTTTAAGCAAAAGAGCATTTATAGTGTCATTTATAAAAATAGAAATATGCAAAAAGTTCCAGCCTTATGGAACTTTCCTTTCCACATTTTGTAACACCAAGTTACAGAATCTCAAATGTTCTCTCAATAGTTCTTAAAGGGCCATCTCCTCTGCTCAGTCAAATTTTTATTGGCAAAGTTATGCGTTCAAGTGAAACTATTTTATCGGGACTTTGAATTCTATGGATACATTTGAAAACAAATTTTCCCATGGCAAATGCATTTTTACTCAAATACTTGTATTTCAGGCCAGTTGGCAAATATTAGGAAAGCTTAAATACAGTCCTTCATCTACAGCTGGTATAATCACCAAGCCTGTCTCAGAAAATACTTAATGAAGCTTGTTTACAACATTATCCTTCTGTACATCTTTCAGTTCACATTTTCCATTTTGTTTTTGTAGATGAATGTATTTGTTAAGAAAATATCTTGTTATGTATTCCAGGATGGAATTTTTGCCCAGAAATTCTATATGTGAGACTGTTTTGTTTAGGTCATACCAGAATGAAGGGAATGTACCTTGTTCAGTAAATGGTAATAAGCTCTACCTCCCCTTTCCTACATGTTTTTATAGTAATATTTAATGGAGAAATTTTCAACTTCACCTTCAATTTTTCTTGGAGAAAAATCAAAGGAAGAATATTTATGCATCTGTTTGATTTATTCAACAATTATTTGTTGAGTCCTTATGTATGTCAGAACATTTTATAATCTGTGAATATAACCAAATAAAAATCCTGGTACTAGCCAGGTGGTGGCACACGCCTTTAATCCCAGCACTTTGAAGGCAGAGGCAGGCAGATCTCTGTGAATTTGAGGCCGGCCTAGTCTACAAAGAGTGTTCCAGGACATGCTCTAAATCTACATTGAGAAACCCTGTCTCGAAAATCCAGAGAAAAAAGAGAGAAGTCACTGTACTGAGCATTTTGAAAATATAACTAATTTGAAAATAAATAGCTTACATATAATATTAACATTTATTTCACTATTTAGCAATATTTTCATTTTACTTTTTATTTTTCTCTCACACATCTGCAGTTTTGCCTCACTCTACTCTCCCTAGTCCCTACCCCACCTCATATCTTCCTCAGACCCTCTCCTCTTTCCTATCTCTTCATAAAAAGATCAGACCTCCCAGTCATGTCAACTAAACATGACAGAACAAGTAACAATAAGACTATGTAAAAGGTCTCATGTCAAGGCTGGATGAGACAACCCAGCAGGAGTGAAAATACAGACAAAAGTCAGAGACAGACCCATTCCCTCTGATAAGGACATAAGGCTACAGAACCATAAGGTATATGAAGAGTATCTAGCTCAGACCCATACAGCATCCATATTTGTCATTTCAGTCTCTGGGAGTCCCTATGAGCAAAGCTTAGTCAAGTCTTCATGCCATGTTCTTCTGGTATCTGCCCTTGACTTCTTTGACTCCCGACAATCCTTCCTGTCCTTCTTCTGCAGGGTTCCCCTGGCTCTACCCATTGTTTGACTGTGAGTCTTTATATCTGCTCCCATTAGTTGCTGGATGATGCCCCACTGGTAACAGTTGGAATAGGCACTGATCTATGAGTATTGCAGAATATTATTAGGAATCATTTCATCGAATTTTTCCCCAGTGGTGTTTGGTTTATTCCTGGGTCCCTGTCCTGCCCAGCCTATGGCTTCTGCTCGTCCAGGCAGTGTCAGGTGTGGGCTCCCTCTCTGGCATGAACTTCAAGTTTATCAGTCATTGTTTGGACACTCCCACAAGTTCTGCACCACCATCACTCCAGAACATCTTGCAGGCAGGAAAGATTGTAACTTGAAGGTTTTTTTTTTCTTTGCTTGGTTGGTCCTAACTCCACTGCTGGTCCCTTGCTGGTTATAAAACATGGACATCTCAGCTCTATATTCCCTATTACTAGAAGACTTCTCTAGGGAAGTATTATGAATTTCAGGGAGTTTCCATGGCAGTGAAATTCTACATTGTCTACCCGTGCTCTGTCCTTCAATCCCTCCACCAGCCCCAATCCCTCCCGATTTCCCCTACAAATATACTCTATTTCACCTTCCCAGAAGATTTATCCATTCCTCTTTGAGCCCTCCTTGTTACTTAGCTACTCTGGGACTGTGCATGGTAGCATGGTTATCCATTACTTTATAGCTAATATCTACTTTGAGTACATATCTCATCTGTCTTTCCTCATTCAGGATGATTTTTTCTAGTTTTGTCTATTTGCCTACAGATTTCAGGATGTTAATTTATTAACAGCTGAGTAGTATTCCATTGTGTAAATATATCACTTTTTCTTTATCCATTATTCATTTGAGGGATACCTAGGTTGTTTTCAGGTTCTGGATATTATGAATAAAGATGTTTCAACTCCCAATAACAGAGGGGTGTTCCCCTTGCTCCACATCCTCTCCAACATGAGCCATTTCTTGAGTTTTTTAACTTAATGACTGTGACCAGTATAAACTGGAAGCTCAGAGTTGTTATGGTTTTCATTTCCCTGACAGGTAAGGAAGTTGAACATTTCCTTAAGTGCTTCGTTGACCACTTGAAATTCTTCTGTTGAGAATTCTCTTTTTAAACCTACCTTCCATTTTAATTGCATTATTTGGGTTGATGATTTCTAGTAACTTGAGTCCTTTAGTATTTTGGAAATTAATTATTTGTAAGTATTATTCCATAAGGGCTTGAAGTTTTTGTTACACTGGCCCTTCCCTTGCTTGTCCAGAGTTAGCCCAAGATATTCCATATTATTTGCAGCTACTTTGAAGGGTGTTTCACTTTTTTCTTTAGACCATTTGTCATTTGTGTATATGAGGGCTACTGATTTTTTGAGTTAATCTTTCATCCAATCAATTCAATAGAGGCTTTTTATCAGCTGTAGGAGTTCCCTGGTAGAAGTTTTGTGTCATTTATGCATGCAATCATGTCATCTACAAATACTAATACCTTGAATTATTCCTTTCCGATTTGTATTTCCTTGATCTTCAGTTATCTTATTGTTCCAGCTAGAATTTTACATACTAACTTGAATCAATATGGAGAGAGTAGACATAAATAATAATACTGTAAATAATGCACTGGGGTAAAGACTACTTGATCATGGTAGATGATCATGATATTCTTTTCTTTCCTATTTTTACGTGGTAGATTATATTTACCAATTTTTTGTATCCTGAACCATCCCTGCATCTCTCCAAATTTTGAAGTCTTATTTTAGTCATACCACTTGTGCTAAATTCCTATTAGAGGTTATTTTCAAGTTCCTTTTGAAGGAAACTAATGCTAAATGCTTTCTTCTTAGAACCCTGTCCATTGTTTACCATAATTTTGGCTATGTTATGAGGTCATTTTTAGTGAATTCTATAAAGTCTTTATTTATTTTTGCCTTGACCCAGCAATCATTGAGTACAGAGTTGTTCATTTTCCTCTAATCTGTAAGCTTTCTGTTGTTCATGTTGTTGAAATTCAGTTTTAATCTGTGGTTCTTTAATAATCTGATATGATTCAAGGGGTTATTTCAGTTTTCTTGTGTCTTTTGAGATGAAATTTGTGACAGAGTATGTTGTCAGTTCTGGAGAATGTGCCAGGAGGTGCTGAGAAGAAGGTATATTTTTTGTGTTTATGTGAAATATTATGTACTTATCTCTTATGTCCATTTGGTTCATAACTTCTGTTAACTCCAGAATTTCTCTGTTGATTTTTTTTTTACCTGGATGACTTGTCCATTGGTAAGAGTGAAGTATTGAGATCTCCCATTATCAGTGTGTGTGGATAGATGTGTGATTTAAACTTTAGTAATGTTTTCTTTACAAGCATGTGTGCCCTTGCATTTTTGTGAATAGATATAAGAATTGAAAAATCATCTTGGCTGAGTATTCCTTTGATGAGTATGAAGTGGCCTTTAATTTTGGTTTGAAATATATCTTATAGATGTTAGAATAGCTACACCAGCTTGTTTTTTGGGTTCATTTGCTTGGAAAATATATTCCCAACCATTTACTCTGAAGAAATGTCTATCTTCAATATTGAGGTCAGCTTGTTGTGTGCAGCAACAGAATCGATCCTGTTTTAACATCCATTCTGTCACTTTTTGTCTTTTGTTTTGTAACCAAATCCATTCATATTATGAGACATCATCGACTAATTACTCTGCTATAATAATCCTTCTGTACACTGTGAAAATGTATTCGGTTACATTGTTAGTAAAAAGATTACTGGTGGAAAGCTAGGCAGTATTTTTGGGGCAGAGAAAAAGCTGTGAAGAAAGGCAGAGTCTAGGAAGTCACAGCAAATGCAGAAGATGAACATGCTGGCCTGAAAGAAGACACAGCTGTGTGGCAGAGAGTAGACTAGAAATACAGGTTAATTTAAAATGTGAGAGTAAGCTACTAACAAGCCTGAGCTATCAGCCAAGCATTTACAAATAATGATAAATCACTCAGTGGTTATTTAGGAAGTGGCTGACAGAACAGAGTTGATTGCAGTCCTGAAAAAAAAATTCTGCCTACAACCAATGATTGATAATTACTGTTGTTATATTGTTGATGGTAGTGGTGATTGTGTGTCAGTGTGTGTTTTCTGTCTTTTAGTTTTGCTGTGTTTTCATGGATATAGTTAATATCCTTAGGTTAGCGTTTTCCTTTAATACCTTCTATAGGGCTGGGTTTGTGTATAGATATTGTTTAAATTTGACTTATCATGGAATATCCTGTTTTCTCCATCTACAGTGATGGAAAGTTTTGCTAGGTTTAGTACTCTGGGCTGGCATCTGTGATATCTTAGAGTCTACAGGAATCTGTACAGGACCTTTTGGTTTTCAGAGTCTCTGTCGAGAAGTAAGGTGCAATTCTAATAGGTATACTGTTATTTGTTTCTCGGCCTTTTTCCTTTGACACTTTTGTTCTGTATGTTTAGTGTTTTGATTATTATGTGGGGAAGACACTTTCTTTTTTTTTCAATCTATTTGGTGTTATTAAATCTTCTTGTACCTTTATAGGCATCTCTTCTTTAGGTTAGGAAAACTTCTATAATTTTGCTATAAAATATTTTCTAAGCCTTTGAGAAAGTATTCTTCTCCTTCTACTCCAATTATTCTTAGGTTTTGTCTTTCCCTGATTTCCCAGATATTGTGTGTCTGGAACTTTTTAGTTTTAACATTCTTTTAACTGATGTGTCTATTTTTTCTATCATACCTTCAATACCTAAGATTTTCTATTGCATCTCTTATATTTTGTTGGTGGTGTTTGCATCTGTAGTTCCGGTTTGCTTATAGACTTTCCATTTCCAGGATTCCCCCAGGTTGTATTCTCATCTTGCTTCTATTTCCATTTTCAGGTCTTGAACAGTTTTAATCACTTCCTTTAGCTGTTTTTTTTTCCTTTTTTTTCTTTAAGAACTTTATTAATTTCCTCTTTAAGACCTACCTATATTATGTTTATAAAGTTAATTTGAAAGTTGTTTTCTTGGTTTTTTTGTTAGAATATTCAGGACTTTCTATAGTAGGATAGGTGACCTCTGGGGTATATTGCCCTGGTAGTTGTTGATTGTTTTCTTACACTGGCATCTAGGTATCTGAGTTCGGGGTAATTATAAGTCTAGGTGCCAGATTCTGAGTTTGTCTTTATTGGATAAGTGTTTCCCTACTTTGATTTCTGTTTTGTTTCTGGTCTTCTAGCTGTAGTTAGGGCCTGAGATATAGTGATTGTGAAGGGTGGGGTGAGTGGGGGTAGTTTGGGAAGTCACCGAATGGAGACAATTCTGGGGCAGGTGGGCTACCCTTGTTTCAGGTGGCAAGAGGGTTCTCTGGTTCAGCAGGGTGCCTCAACTGAAGTAGGTTGCCAGGATATGGTGAGGAAGAGCAGAACCATTTGGGGAGTAGGCTGGGCAGACACTAAGAAAGAGGTAGGCAGTCTGTGGGCAACCAGGCTGCCTGAAGTTCTGGTGAACAACATAGCCTCTGGTAGGACAATGGACTTCCATCAAAGTTATGGGGGAGGATATGGTGACAAGCACAGGGAGGCCTTACATTTCCATAAATGTAGAAGGAGAATCTCCAGTAGCCTATGCTACTTGCTATTTTGTAAAGGACACAGGCACTGTGGAATTCTTTGGGATAGGGAAGAGGCTCTTTGTTTTTGAGAACAACCTTTTTTCCTTGCCTTTATTATTTTCATAGTATAATTAATATTGCTTAGAGTCAGGATGATCTGAAACCTGAGGGAATCATTTAGGAAATGATAGAATCTGCACATGATTACAAGTCCTGTGAATAGATGAATACAGTGGTAGTTCAGCATCTAGCTGCTCAATGATACCATGTATTTGTATAATTTAATTACCTCTACATACATTAAAAGCACACAAAATCATAGATTCTGAACACTGTCCTAATTTTGAAAATGAAGAAAAGTGTACTCAATGAAGATAAGGCTAAAGGTAAAGCAAGTTTATGTATTAGATTAAAAATCAAACACAGAACTTAAATTTGTGATCTCACTATAATATTGGCTGTCTGGATAAAAAATTAGGATCTGTATTTGGCTTGAATAGCTACTGCTAACAGTAAGTTAAGATACAGCCTGAAACAACTTACAAGCATCTGAAGAGGTGAGTGGTACAATGTGGTCTGATACTCTAAATCTGTAGCTTCAGATGGAGTAATACTTTTAGTAAGTCCAAAAACAAGTAACAAATCTCAACTCTAGGATAAAGTATCAAGGGCATGCATTCAGATTTCAAAATACATCATTAAGTTCAGGATGAGAAGCCATGTATAGTGGCTGACACCTTTAATCCTAAACCTGGGAAGATAGAGGCTGGTGGATCTCTGTGAGTTCAAGACCAGCCTTTCTACATAATGAGCTCCATGGCAACCAGAGAGACATGGTGAGATCCTGTGCCAAAAAAGAAAGAAAGGAAGAAAGAAAGGATAAAAGAAAGGAAGAAAGAAGGAAAGAAAAGAAAAAATAAACAAAGGGAAAAGGAACAGGATAAGTCATTTAGAAATATCAGTCAGTGTACAGATTAGATTATCAAGAGCCAGATGGACACAAACATGTGTCAGTATGAAGCCAAAAGTAGGGATATTTAATTTAATTCATACAACACAAATTATTCGTGACTCTTGTACTCATGCAGTGGGAAAATTGGCTTATGTCAGAATTCTTCTTTGACCTTTAAAACACTGAGGCAACTTTCCTTTCAAAGCTGATTTCCTCCACTTTACCAACAATAAGGAAGTGCGTGGATAGATCAAGTCAGAATTGGGAAAGTTGTCTGTGGTAGAATTTAAGAAAAGTCATAGTTATATGTTTCAAAACACTATAACTTCTCGGTTTTGAAAAATACCTGAAATTTATTTTTTTAGCCTAGGTTGATGGAATTTTGTTGGCACAGCAAAATGTGTTCCTGTCATGTGATTCTAATATTTATAATCCCATCTCCTAGATTATTGATTGTTTTACAATTATCCTGCAGCTACAAATGTGGAGTTCCACATTTTGTAAGTGATAATGCTCCAGACAAATATGCTGTTTATTCGACTTTCATTTTTCAAATTCAGCTTAGGTTTCCACACTGATGAACTGGGCCAAGCATAAGTCACACAGTACACTCCAGGGAATTTAAGAAGTTTTGCCATAAGATGTAAACTTTCACAGATATGATGATTTCTAAGTCCTTTTTTTTTGTCTCTGTGACTACATTTCATGTCTTCCCTCTGGAGTGCACGAATTCATTGAGAACCAAAAAGTGCACTAAGCAGAAAGAAATCAGAGAGGTCCTCAGACATCCTTTCATGCTCCCTTTTTTTCTTTTTGGAAGTTATACACCCCCTACTTTTTTGACCATTGAAAGAAAAGGAACAGATTCGTAGTTTTTATAAAAAAGAATAACATTTCAGGATTACTTTCCCATATAGAATCAAAGAAACAAAGGACACAAAATACTGGTCACACAGGAAAATGATGAAGGAAAGAAGAAATTGTATTCATAGTAAATTGTTTAAGTAGTTGTTTTTACCTGGATTTCTCTCTCTCTCTCTCTGTCTCTCTGTCTCTGTCTCTGTCTCTGTCTCTGTCTCTGTCTCTGTCTCTGTCTCTGTCTCTCTCTCTCTCTCTCTCTCTCTCTCTCTCTCTCTCTCTCTCTGTATGTTCTTTCTATGTTCAGTATGGGGGTTATTTTCAAAAGACCAGAGAAAGTTCTCATACACCCTGGAACTAGATTTACAATGTGTTGTGAGACATTGGATGTGGATTCTAGGAAATGAACTTGGATCCTCTGGGAGAGATGGTAGTACTGTTAACTACTGAGCCATCACTCCATCCTATCATAGTCCATTTAACTATTCTACTCTCAGTACACGTAAAAGCTCATCTCAGTGGCATAATGGCACACTGTGATGTTTCAAGAAACATATCAGAAGCTGTGACTTTTAGCACCAGGACTTTTATAGGCTTTTTGTTTTTTCAAATGGTCGCATGTGGGGTATTTTGTGCTCTCTAGAAGCTAAAGAATGTCAGTTGCATTGCATAAATCAAAGAAAGCAGATCTAGAGAAAAATAAGTGAGAATTACCTGTTGAGTACTGTAAGAAAAGAGATATATGTCAGATAATGGAAATATTAATGTTGATTTTTCTGTTATTTATTCAAGTTAATGAAATTCTTAAGTATTTTTCTTTCTATTACATTATGAAATAGTTTATATCTACTTAATGTCTCTCATTATATTTTGAGTGCTACTTTGAAGAATTTCAACACAAATCTGTGTAAACATGATAAAATATCAAATGTATTTTCAGAAAATATGTTTATTCTTTGAACAACAGCTGTAAAAACATTGGTCAATCTGCTATTTATACTTATTACCTGAAGTTTATTTCCCATCTAAAGCCTCCAAAAATCTTCCTAAGAAATATACTGGATATAAGGCAATCTAAATCATAATGATGTCAAGCTAACATTAACAATCTTGGTTAAAGACAAATTCAAACCTCCAATTCTGCCCAGTCTTGATTAGTCAATTAAGTGACACCTCACAGTTTCTTTGTCCAGATATCACTGCCTCAGTTATTTTATGTAGTGTCACATACTTCACACTCCATCCCATACCAGACAGAGGACAGTGAGGTAAAGTTCTCCACTGGATTAATTTCAGAAAATGAATTTTTAGTGATTAGTCTTTCCATAAATTCACACTTTCAGACTTTATAAATTCTTATATAAAACAGAGGGCAAATTCTCATGTGTGTTTTTGTGGACTCTGATGAAGACATTTGTTTCAGAGATGGGAGTGGCAGGTGTTTAAGCAGCCTGCCACTCACTGTTTTGCTTCACCTGGCTCATATACTTGATCTCAGTCTTTCCCAATCTTTGAAGTGAAAATATTACTTTGATGTTAATTTTTATTATGATTTTGTTTGATGCAACATTTCAGAAATTTTAAATATAAATTGAAGGTTTAAGGTGTCTTTGATGTAAGTTTTTTTTCTAGTTATGTCCTGGAGTCTGTTACGTATTGGTGATTATAATAACACTACAGTCTTCTTCATCTTCACTTCCTCTCTCATCTTGCCAGCAATGCTGATTCAGAAGTTGCTATAAATCATCACAAGTACCTCACCAAAAAACCTGATTAATGTGACCACTCCAGCAACACATTTGCAATGTAGAAACCCTCCTCTTTTATTGGAATCAGGTACCACAAGACTTTACTAGCTGCAAAGGTCAAGTCTATGCTTGACTTCAAAATGTTGAGGAAAGGTGGACTTCTTCTTAAGGGTGAACACATAAATGGATGCTAAGTGAAGCCACTGATGATTTACCTTACCCCAACCTTACGATCTTTAACTTTTATGCGAAATACACCCAGCCAGCATGTGCTCTGCAACTGGAATAACACAGATCAGTTTGATTCTTAGGTTTATTCTCCATCCAATATAACGTCATACTGTATTGCAGAATAATTCTCTCCAAAATACTTCTGCTTGTAACTTGTGTTTCCAGGAGTTCTGATGGAAATGTTCAATGTGATTGATTTGTGTTTTCATACATTCATCCATTATGCAATCTGCAGATCAAAGAATAATTTGGGATATCAAGACTTATTATTGAGTAAATGCATTGCAAAATTCTATCACTGTCAGTTTGGTTATTAATGAGCATAAGTAAGACAAAGCATTTTGTAGACGGTTTACCATTCTAAATGCTATTACAAATATTAGTTGTATAAAGGAAGATGTCATAATAGCAGCTTCAGATAGTTTGGAAGAAGTTATTTCTAAGCATCATGAATGAGTTCAGGGAACAAAGGAAGTTAGTAAATCAGACGTAGAATTGAAACAAATGGAAATATTAACTAGCCCAAAGATGTGATTGACTTCCTGCAGTAACATAATGAAACAATAGATGAGGAATTGTTACTGATCAATGATCAATAGGCAAAAGAAATGACTGATATAGAATCAAAATATGAGGAAGATGGTATACACATTGATGGGGTAGCAAAGAATTTAGAATATTCCACAAACTTGGTAGCATTAGTGGTCAGCTTTTACTCTAGCTTGAAAGTTTTGTTGTTTACAAGAATTGTATCAAGTGGCTCTACACGCCATGTGAAGGGAAACACTACTTGATGCTGTTGTTTCCATTTTTGTCACTTTTTGAAAGATTGTCATGGCTACTCTAACTCTGATATCTTGTTGTAGGGGTTCAACTTTCTGGTTGAATCTGAGACCTGTACCATGAAAAGGAATTCACACCTGAGACTGTAAACATGGTGAAAATGAATGGCTGAAAGTGCCATAAATGATAAATGATCATTTTTTAAACGTAACTTCTAAATATTTTAACTTATACCTGTAAACTTGGGTTACTTCCACATCAATCAGAGGTTTCTTTTGCAGTGGATCATGGTTAGAGTTGGGACTCAGAACTGGCTAAGGTGCTGAGAATAAATGACCACAACTAGTTAGCCTTTAATCAATTTGCATATTACAGAAAAATGAAACTTTTAAAATGTATATTCAGTGGCATAAAAAGAACTTCAGATTCGTTTTATTTAGAATGAGAAATGATATTTTTCATGGAACTTAAATTGTTTCGTCTTTACCTATCCAACACTGCCAATTTTGGTACACACAGACTTCTCCAAATTAGAATGTTGACATTTATTCAATAATGTGACAATATTGGAATGGAAGGCCTCTGGTAAGATTGTTTGGTAGATAAAATGCTTTCTGTGCAAGCAGAAGAACCTGATTTCAGCTGCTCATAACTCATGTAAAAAGCTAGACATTACTGCAATGAGTTTTCCAATACATTACTGGATGGTGGGGACAGGGTAAACGTGGGATCTCACTGTGAAGATTGTCAAAAATCTATCTCAAAAAATAAGGTGTGGGCCAGAGAGATGGTTCAATGGATAAACCTACTTGTGTGCATACCTAAAGACCCGTGTTTAATTCCCACAACACATTTACAGGTGGAAGGAGAGAACTGACTCATAAAGCTGACCTCTGACCTCTGAAACAAGTTATCCAGCCATGGCACTCCTGCATTCACACACACACACAGAGAGAGAGAGAGAGAGAGAGAGAGAGAGAGAGAGAGAGAGAGCGCACACACACACACACACACACACAGAGGAGGGATCATAGTAAACAAATTTGAAAATAATAAGGCACAAAGCAGTAGAGGAAGCTAGCAAGTATTGGTGAGTGATCTCCACACTTACACTCACATCGTGTCCACATCCCTCACATGCATGTGTCCCCACATACACAAACCAAAACATACATAGTAACAAAAAATGAAGAAGTGTTTTTATGAGATAACTCGGCTTGCTGGATGGGGCTAGACCTCATGAAAAAAAAGTGTTCAATATATATAAATTTCACAACAATATATTGTAGAAGATGCACAACTTGAATGTAAAGTTAAAGATGTATTTGAACAAGATACAGTAGAAAAGCATGCGCTGTAAAATTCTCATGTAAAATATTAAGAGTATCTAAAGATGTTCTTTTTGACATTAGTAATTATTTTCTTAAAAATACATATTTAAGGGAAGAAATTAATCGAATATCTTCCAAAGTGATGCTCAAAACCCAGGAAGACATCAAGCTCTGAAGCAGCTTCTGTCATTGGCTGTCAGTGGGCTGCAGAGGAACAATCAATATTGACAAACTGAAGCTAGAAACGGCTCAGGAGTTAAAAATGCTGAAGTAGCTTTAAGAACCCAGAAAACACCACCTGGATTTCAACATGAAAATACAGCTTCTGCTGACTACTTCAGTCTTGATTCAACAATTTGAGGTACAGCTTAAGTAGTACAGGCAGCAGATTGAAGAACTGGAAAACCATCTGGCCACTCAAGCAAACAATTCACATATAACTCCTCAAGATTTATCGATGGCTATGCAGAAAATTTATCAAACATTTTTAGCATTAGCTGCAAAACTTCAATCTATTCATGAAAATGTAAAGGTGCTTAAAGGACAGTGTCTCAGCTACAGGAAAATGTTTTTGGGTGACGCTGTAGATGTGTTTGAAGCCAGGATAGCAGAAGCCAAGAAGTGGCAGAATGTACCCAGAATGTACTCCTGGACCTACTCCTTTCAGCACCATGCCAAATGCAGCAGCAACAACCTGCTACAGGGCCACAGCCATCTCTGGGAGTTAGTTTTGGGATGCCATTCAGCTCAGGAATTGGAACTGGCTTGCAATCAAGTGGCTTAGGTTCTTCAAACCTTGGAGGATTTGGAGCTAGCTCTGGTTTCGGAAGCGGCACCACAGGGCCTCCACATTTGTGTGTGGAACAACAGATCAACCCTCAGGAAGACTTAGTGCAGGTTTTCGCAGCTCAAGTACATCTGGGCTTAACTTTAGCAATCCTGGCATCACGGCATCAGCTGGTTTGACATTTGCGGTGTCCAATGCTGCCTCTGCAGAGTTTTGAACAGTAACACAGCTTCTTCATTTGAAGAGAACTACAGCTGGAAACAAGAGGAAAGAGATGAACATATGGGTCAATGCATTGGGAATGCTTAGCTAGTGCCACTCATTCTATGATTCTATCTTTCTAATGATGTAGTAATTGAACCTGCATCTCGGGAGATTTATATATTTTTGATATTCTTATTATGGAAATTGAACTTTGTTTGTCTACCTTACCAAGCATCTTTTGTTTTTTATTTAAATGCAGTTGCAGTTTGTTGCTATTATTTTTGATTCTCCATGTAAGAAATATTGTGATTAAATTACCAATTTATAGTGGTGGAAAAAATCCATCACCATAAAGCTCATGATTTATCTTAATATTAATAGCAATGTTTTTGTTGCTAAGGTTTATGATGTGACTACATGCACATTGGGTTCTTATGCAGATAGTATGTTCTCTAGGGCCTGTGCTAGAAGTAGTTTGTCCCATGACAAGGCCTTTAGAACTGAATTGTGCATCAGAGCATCTTGTGGATATGTATGAAATTATATAGAGAGTAATACACACAAAGTGTGTGCACATAAATGTATATTTACACGCCTACAACTCTTGCCTCAGACTCTTCTCCTTTTCTAGTGTATACAGTTACTTACTTTATTCTTCAGACCCTCAGTGCTTATAGAATGCATAGCTCTGGATACCTTGTCATTTCATTTGTTTACTAGGCATCGTTATTGACATAAATATTCAACTTCTGTTTTTATTTACTCCTTTAGTACTTACTCAAACTGAGGAATGCGCTGAGTTTCAACAAACAGATTTTAGAAGCCTTTATTATCCTGTATATTCTCATGGTGCTACTACAGAATCTTTTTTCCTAAGTTAAATGGACTTTTAGGAGTGTTTGTGAACTCCAGACTGATGTACTGGGGCAAAGAGCTAATAAGCCAAATTGAATCTATACAGGTGAAGCATGAAATGTTAGTTCAGTGAGAACTTGCTTAGCTGTTCCAATACAAAGTTCCTTCCTATAGGGCTATTGAGAAACCAAATGAAGTGGCTTCTCAGCCTACTAATATCTTGAGTGCTTAATGTGAACTAGGGAAACTGCATTTCATGGTAAGTCTTTGTAGTGACTGTAAACTTCCTGGTTTCAAGAGTGAGTGGACTTTCTGGGAGTGAGTGCCACAGGTTATCTCAGGTTGTATCCAAGTGACCTCTCTCTGTGCTGCCATCTTGGTGTTGAGTGGGTGGAGAACCACTGTAGAGGGTATTGCCTTAGGATAATGTCATCATGAAATGTCTTTCAGATAGTTTTCAGGTGGGATGAAAACATGGAATTGCACAAAAATAGTTTAATTTTTTACATGGAAGGTTTCATACATAATGTTTGTCAGTGAATATTTTCATGATCCCACTCCTGATCACCACTTGTATAGAGATGTCTTTTCCTTGTGTGCCTCTTTGGTTTTTTCCCCACTAGACGTCTGGGCTCTGCTGCTTTGTAGTCTCCAAATAACACACAAGATGCTGTATTAATTATGGAGCTGTTGGCCTTGCTTGTTTCTCACTGGCTAGCTCTGACTTAAGTATTTAACCCACCAAATATTTCTCTTACTGGATGGACATCTTACATCCCTGGCGGGCTACATGATGACTCCCTGTGTTTCTCCTACCAAGAGTCATCCTGGACTCCTAGTCCTACCTATCTTCCTTTCTTATTGGCCAACAGTGCTTTATTGACATGTACACAGGACTTCCACATCAAGAGGGTCAACTCACAGCCCTGGTTCTGGGCCTGGGTGTCAGTAGGGTTCGTCAGCCCACCAGTTTACCTACATTGCCCGCCCGCCTCCCTGTGTGCTAGCTTGCTCTAGCACTACCTTAGCCAACCCAGGCATCAAAACCTGAAGCAAGGAGCATGGCAGTGCTGCTCTCAGGCCCTTGGTCAGCTCGCTTACACCTGTAGGGTCTGCTCCAATTTCTTGTGCC
The DNA here is from genome assembly GCF_017639785.1 of Mesocricetus auratus. NCBI lineage: Eukaryota > Metazoa > Chordata > Mammalia > Rodentia > Cricetidae > Mesocricetus > Mesocricetus auratus. The sequence continues at coordinate 38,730,468 of NW_024429200.1, forward strand.
TGCAAGGTAAAGAGCCCTTTCAATTTTTGTAGGAGGCATGGGTCAGGGCATGGCAGATGAACCAAGTCATCACTAGTGACCCTTATCTGACCATTCAGAAATTCTACATATAGTTTGATGAAAACAAAAACAATTTTTTTAAAAAAGTGTATTTTCATAATATTAAAAGTTTTCCCGATTTTTTTTCTAAAGATAAATTTTGGTGGATCCTCAGATGCATATGGCAAGTTGAAATATTCAACTATGTTAAGAGTTCACCATTATGTACTTATACACAATTTATTATGTTTAGACAAAAATATCAGATTATAGCATGTTGCCTTTGGGTTTTCTTAAAAATACTCACAATTCTAAAACTGAATTTCAGGCAAGGAAATGAGCTGATCTTAGATCACAAGTATTTAAGCAGAGGCAAATTAAATGTAAGTAATTTGTCTGAGTGGATATGAGGCAGAACACAGGCTGTGTTTCCTTTCATAAAGCAACACCTCTTCCTTAGACCATTAAACATTTCACTAAGCCTAGGAAATTTGGGTATTATAAAGAAAATTATTTGTTTAGTCAGAAAGGTTAATATGGCTTTAAAGAAAAATAATGTATTCAGAATTTGAATTTGTTTTTGTCTGCAGAAGTCTTAAATCCTTTATAAGCCCTGAGTTGTTAGTTTGTGGTTAAATAAAACATAATTATCTGATAAATCTTTGTACTGTGTCTGTGTTTTCCTGTAGCAAATCCAACAACCTGAGCCTGACTAGCACATTTTCTGGCTTTCTCCCACTAAAAGAAATAGCAAGAAATTGAGCCAGCCTTTCTTTCCTGGGGCAGATTTTTCTAAGAGCTGTTTCAGTTTGCTAGATAAGGATAAAGCTAAAGCTTCTTTGGCATTTTTACAGTTTGAAAGCCACTAGAAAAGATGCAGATTTTTTTAAAGGCAGAATGAAAACACTGTATTGTTTTCCTGTTCTCATGTCTGTTTTTATCTTGAGCCATCAATCTATTAATAGGTCAGTTGCTGGTGTCTACTTTGCAAGACAATGACGTACAGGACATTGTAGATGGTTTGTCTTGGAGTTGGAGTGGTAAATCCCACCAGCATCAAGTCTGTAACTTCAACTTACTAAGTGGTATGTTACTTCTAAGCCATAATGCTAAAGAAAGGTTAGAAAAAAAACAACATACAGTGAAAATCACTATCCTCAAACTTAAAGATGGAAATAGAACTAGATTGACAGCAGGAAGGATCGTAGTACAGAATCTCTGCCAGATTTATGAGCACAAAGATGGAGAATCACTTAGTAAGTATAAACTCCACTGTAAAGAGTAGCTTCGTGGCCAATTATTCAATTCTACAGATGTAGGAATAATCAGACTATAGATAAAAGGTTTATATTCCCAACTGACAGACTATGTATATCTGTCTAGCTGACAGACATTAACTGGACAGGACTGCCCATGCAGTACATTAGAAAATCAATTGATGGAGGAAATGACCTCTCTGCTAACTTTCAGACTTGCTTATTAACTACAAAATCACTGCAAAATCAAGTAAAAGGAAATTTAATTATAAGTAAATGATGATGGTTAGGAAAAGGAGTCAGTATCCTAACTGAACCAATGCTGATTTTATTTGTAATTCTCTTTTGATTCTTGGAAATTTAATTACTTCATTTAATGTTTGTAAAAATTCAAAACCTAGGTGGCCTATTATTCTTTCTGACAGAAAAATCAAGAAATTGTGGGATTTTCTTTGTTTTGTTTTGTTGTTTGTCCTTTTATAGGTTTGGCTCACAGGTTTAGGCAAATTGATAAAAACTTTAAAAAACTGGGTTATAGTTAGAATAATATTGACAAAAACTATGTAATTTTGGTCACATAATTTTATTTTTCTTGACGGTTTTTTCCACATGGTTTTCTGAGACTATATTTTTAAACATCACACAAGGTGATATTTGAGTGACACTTCAGTCATCAAATCTGTTTTGCTTCTGTAGTACAATTCATAATCTGCAATTATAATGCTCATTGGTAAATTCAGGTCAGGGGAAAATAAAAGCAAAGAGTTTAACTTGTTGAACTTTACTTTTTTCTCTTTATTTCAATGTTTTCATGGTTTAGTATGAAAAGTAGCATATTTCCTTTTAACAGTGTTAAATCTACATGATTTTAGTGAAAGTCTTGTTGATTTTCTGTAGGGTTGAGTAACACAGTAAGTAATAAAACTTATGAGATTATAATGAGCATTCATTTCTAAGAAAAATTATTTTATTGAGTATGCTTCAAGCCAATGCCATATGAACTTATAATGTCTTTCTTTCTTTTGTGAAATTATATTTACATCATTTCTTAGTCCACTTTCCTCTTTCCAAGCTTTACCACATTCCCCTCCTTGCTCTCTTTCCAACTCCTGAACTCATTTTTAATTGTTAGGTGTATATATGTATAAGTGATTCTATCAACTTGAATTCTTGGCTGTCAACTTAATACATGTAGTATTCATTAAAACGCAAGTAATCAAGTATACCTAGGAGGCATTTTTCTTGATTAAACAATCTAAGGTAGGAAGAACCAGCTTAAATCAATCTATTTTGAGCAAAACAGATCAACCTTAAATCTGGTCCGTAAATTCTGGTAGCCGTCTACATAAATGAAATGGAAGATGGAAGCACTTGCTCTTTACCTGCTTTGAACTCACTCTCATTGACAAGTTTGTTCCTTTGCTGGCATTAGAGCCTACTCCTTTGGGATCTGCTACTGTCAACTGAACAGCTACTGGATCCCAGGATTCCTCATTTTAAGACAGCCATTGTGGAAATAGTTGGTAAATCTCATTTTTAGACTTTTAGATTTATTCTATCAGTTCTGTTTCTCTAAAGGACCCTGATTAATACATACATATTTCTAAATACAACCTGATCAGTTTTTATATCACTCATATGTAGGTTTTAGTGGCTGACCACTTGATATTGAATCACCAATAGGGATGCTCTTTACTGGCAAAAACTCTTTCTTCCACTCCCAGAGTTCTTCAGCTAGCTGTAGCCCTTTGTGTGGAGTTGAGGCCTCTTGGGCTTTCCAGCCTTCAACATTGGCATGCTTATTTGTGACATCCTTGTTAAGCTCATATCTAGACAGCTATGTTGGCAAGAATTTATGGATGTAACTTCTGACATTACTAGGAGACACAATCCCGTAGCAAGCTCCCTGATCCACTGGCTCTTAAAAATCCTTCTGCCCCTTTTCTTCAATGTTCCGAGTCTTAGGGGACTACAGAAGTCTTTTTGATTGGCTGTGGCTTTATGTTATGGTCTCTATCTATTGCAAGATGAAGTTTCCTTTATTAGGAATGAAGGCCACACTTATCTGTTGTTGGTATAAGGACAAGTGTTTAGATTGTTGCTAAGGAATATTTTTGGTTTATTAAAGTGATATATTCTCCTCCAAGATTCATGAATTCACTAGCACTGAATAGTAGGCTAGGTTTCTAGCACCAGGCATGTTTTGTCTCTCATTAAGAGTGTTTTAAGTCCAATTAGAGAAATGTAAGTGACCATCAGGGTATGTGTGTCACCACAGCACCCTTAGGGTTATGATGTCATGCTGGTCACTGTAGTTCTGTGTGTATGGGTGTTTTCCTGCACTCATGTCTGTTCATCACTTGAGTAAGTGCACAAGAAGTCCAGAATAGGGCATTGGATCCCCTAGGACTGGAGTTATAGATGGTTGTCAGCCACCATGTAGGTGCTGGAAATTAGAGCTGGGTTGTATAGAAGAGTGACCTTAACCACTGAGTCATTTCTTCATTCCCTCCTTTATAGCTCATTTTATTCAAATTGAGCATTCTAATAGGCAATCCATCTACCTGGAAACTCAAACAAACATCTTTCTGTGCTTATGTAGTGATATCATATTATTTGTCCCTTGTGAGTGACAAGTACTTATAAGAGTCCAATTTCTAACAATTTTCATCGATAACCATGGAATTTAAGTTCATGTTCCCTCTGTTTACCAAAACTCATAATACTTTCTGGCTTTATAATGGAAGACTAATAAATTTATGGGGGCTCCTATATACTTGAATTTGTAAAAATTTTGGCATCCAAACCATAATAAACAGTTGGATTGAAATGATTTCCTGGCTACATTTTTAGAAAATCATTTTAATTGGACAGTTTTTACTTTAGGGGTAAAATGACAATAGTCCTAATAATTCTGCAGATTTTTGTAAAATGACAGAGTTTGTCTTCTATTGTTAAGAGGTGAGGACTGAAGTGTCTTTCAGTGGAACATAGGACTGGAGTGTTGAGTGGAGGCAATGACATGGGGTGTTCTAGTGTAGGATCCCTCTCCATAAATCTAAAGTATCCTCATCAAGAGCAATTCTGGTAACACTATCACCTTCGTCTCTTCTCTGATTATATCTTTTTATGATGATTCATGTGTAATATATTTATTCTATTTTGTGATGTCATACATTTGCACTCTGTCTAAACCATGTTTAACCTCAGTCCAAGCATATAATAAAAATTCATGACTCTTCCTTAATTACTATTGTTACATGTACATACATATTCACATATACACAGTACATGCATCCCTACTGAATTCACTCTGTTGCTCATATACACGTGTTTAACAATAACCATTTGTGACTGGACATCCTATCCAGGAGCCCCTTCTGGTAGGAAACTAATTATACTCCACTCAGTAGCCTGATCACCTGTACCTCTTTATCTAGATGTGGGACCAAATGTAATTTCCCCTGATCACAATGGAATGTCAAATATTATCATTATGCTGGTCCTGTTCAGGTAACAACATTTCCTGTACTCTGTCTATTTAAATATAATCTGCCTAATTTATTATTTTCCACTCTTGATAATTAAACCAGAAAACTGTATTTGAAGACATTATAAATTTAAAAGATTAGACATACATACACTTCTTAATAAAAATCCTACAGAATTTAAGATCGCTTTAAGAGACAAAGTGATTTATTAGTATTAATATTAGATATATTATCCTTACTAACATGTAAAAAGTAAAAAGGTATACCATAGTCATACATATGTTACTCTTACTAATCCAGCTCCCCAATGCCTACTTCTATATTCATGTAATTCTCTTGCTGGATTCCTCCCTCTCCCAAGAGCCCAAGAAAACTTTCTGTTTTTTTGTTAAATACATTTACATTACCTTCTTTGTCCTCTGCCATTCCAAATACCATTACCCTATTCTCTTTGCTTTTCAGTGTCTACACACACACACACACACACACACACACACACACACACACACACACACAGAGTCTCATACACTCATTCCCTCTCTCTCTCTCTCTCTCTCTCTCTCTTTCTCTGTCTCTCTCTCTCTCTCTCTGTCTCTCCCTTTCCCCCTCCCTCCCTCCCATCCCCTTCCTCTCTCACACACACATATTGAGTTTCCACATATAAGATAAGCTATATGTTACTTAATCTTTCTGGGTCATGTTTACCTCACTTAATGTAATGAGTTCACCTTCTGTTTTCTTACAAATGTAATGACTTCATTTGTCTTCACATCTGAGAAATTTATTGTGTATGTGTACCACTTTCTCTTCATATTCATCTGTGGATGGACATCTAGGCTGACTCGATTTCTTAACTAATATCAGCTGTGTGAGAATAAAAATAGATGTGCAAGGATCTCTTCGCACTTTTTCTTAGAGCCCTTTGGCGGCTTACCCAGGAGTGGGATAGGTGGGTTGCATGGTAATTCTATTTTTAGTTGTTTTGGAGAATTGTTCTTTCTGATTGATACAGTGATCGCCCAGTTTTACAGTCCCATCTGCAGCATCTAAGGATTGCTCACTCCTCACATTATTTCTGTCATGTTATCATCGTTTTATTTTCTTTATAATAGTCATCCTGATAAAGGTGTTTGTGATCTTAAAGGGAATTTAGGTGTTGCCCTGATGCCTAAGGAAGGTCAACAACTTTTCAAATAGGCATTGGCTTTTTCTGATTCTTATTTTGAAGATTATCTGCTCAGTTCATTATTGATTGGATTTGTGAAGTTCTTTTTTTACATACTTATGCTGGTGATTCTGTATATATTCTATATATTTCCTTTGCTATTAGAGTTCTGAACAGAATATTTTTCCTGTGCCTTTCTCTTGAGATGTATATTATCACCACCAATTTTGTAGTTGTACAGATTGCTTAAGGTCATTTTGACATGACTTTTTTGCAGGATTGGAGAAAGTGATCTAGTTTCATTTTTCTACATGTAGATATCTAGTTTTCCTTTTTTTGCTGTTTTTGTTATTGTGGCTCTCTAGAATGGTTTGAGATTAGGCATTGTAATACATTCAACATTGCTATTTCTTTTTGGGATTACTTTATTTGTAATATTTTATGTTTCCACTTGAATTGCAATGTTTTTAATAGTTTTTTGGACAAATGTACTTGGAATTTTGATGGCAGTTACTTTAATTCTGCAGGATACTTTTATTAATGCCTACCATGACAACATTAATTCTAATAATTAATGAACACAGTTTTTTTCCATCGTTTAGTCTTTTTCAGTTTCTCTAGTGTCTTAAAATTTTCATTATGGAGGTCTTTTATCTCTGTTGTCCAATTTATTTCCAGTTTCTTCTTTTAAATTTTACTTTGTACTTTAGAAAGTTTATTAAATAATGGAAATTACAAAATTGCATCAGCTTATGGACAGTATTTAAATGTATATTCCAAGATTTGTTGTTATTCTTACAAAGAAAGAGCATATGATTTTTCAATTCCAATGTTGTCTATCTTAGTATTATACCTGAGTGTCAGAAATTGTTAATTCTTCACAACAATGTCAATTTGGGCATATGCAATGCCTTATGAAGGTGAATGTCTTATAGTACAAGATGTTTATATGGTTCTCTAAGTTCTAGGGTGAATCTTCAGTTTCATATTTCAGTTTGTGGGCCAGGCACAGACTTGGAAAGGGCTGTGTATGTGTGTGTGTGTATGTGTGTGTGTGTGTGTTTCTTAAGATGTTTCTTCAAAGTTACCAAATCAGTGCTTTAAAATAGTCTTACTTAGAGGTGCATATAATTGGGTATGGGGTGTTAATATCTAGCTAACAGCTCTTCCTAAGTTCTTATATTGAAAGTTAAATTGTATATATTTCTAGGTAGTTTAAATATATTTTGAAAGACATTTCATCCTATTTCACTCTCTGAAAGTTCATTATTGACTTACAGAAACATTACTGATTTGTTGTGCTGAATTTATATCCTGTTACTTTATGACATAGATTATAAGATACAATAATTTTCTGGTGGATTTACTAGCATCATTAAGGCATAGGATTTTGTCATCTCCAAATAGTTATATTTTGAATTCTAGCTTTCCTATTTTTATTTATTTTATCCTTTTTCTTGTTCTATCACTCTAGCTAAGAGTTTACAAACCACATCAAACAATGGGAGAGAGAGAGAGAGAGAGAGAGAGAGAGAGAGAGAATCATTGTCTTTTGTCAAAGTTTTGAGTAATGCTTCTAGTTTTTCTACATATAGTATTATGTTAACTATAGCTCTCTTATAGGTGGAATGTAATATATTTAAAATTTCCAATTTATTGGTGAATCATGCACAACAGATAATTATGTCTTATTTTTATTACAGTTAACTTTTATTTCCTTATTTTTGTTTTAGATCCTGACAGATATTGAGCTTGTGTAGGTTCCATAGTGGGTACTAATAATATGTAAAAAAGGAAAGAATGGGAAGAAAAAAGGGAGAGTAAAATATTAAAGAAAGCAAAATAATGTTAGATTCATGAGAAAACAAAAAATGTATAATAATGAAAAAAAGAGAAAGAAAAGCTATGAAATCCCTGTTTGGAAAGACAGAAATATAAACTGTAGGAAAAATAAATAAAAGTTAATAAATAAGGATGAGAAATAAAAAAATGCAATAGAAAACATTGTAGCATTAGTGAGTGCTTCTTTCCAGTATAGGTGGCTGTTACTTTCACTCTGTCATGTGTGATTGTTTGTGGTTTGTGTCCTTGTTTTGCTTTGGTTTTTGGTTTTTTAGTTTGCTATTGTTTGTTTTTGTAGCCAATTCTGCAGGTTTTGGCATGTTAAATCAGTTTATCCTTCCTGCTGAGAGAAGTTGCTACTAGCAACTCCCCTCTTGGGGAAATTTTCGTCTAAGTAGCTTCAGAGTGCAACATCTTCTGCTGAGTAGACAAAACTTCCTGCACTCCCTGTGAGCAACCAAACCTTTGAGAAACTATGGGAGTCTCTACAAGTTCATGGTTATGTTTCAGACTAGGTTTTCTCTACTCTTACTACACAAATTCAGCAGGTTTTGTTATAGTTATTGTTATTTTTTAAAATAAATCACAGAGTTCCTGCCTGGGAACATTCACAGATGTCAGCAAGACTGCATCAGGTTCAGCACACTTCTTCAATTTCCCTGCTGCGGTCTAGGCTGTGCCCAGGAGGACACTTTCCAGGTGTCACTCAGGTTAACCACTGTGAGGGACTCAGAGAATCCTATCTTCAGGCTGATGCACCACACCCCCCTTCATCTTTGTATCCAACAATGTCCTAGCACTCACTTAATATACCTGAGGTTTCTCTACAGGGCTTGTGACTCAAATAGCCTCTCTCCAGCATGTCATTCCTACATTGTCCATTTCCAGAAGAGGACTGGACCTCCTTGGTAGCTACCACTAGCCCAACCATGTGCCAGTGCCTAGCTGGTCCTATTTGATTTCTTCATGGAGAATTTTATAGCATGAATCTGGTTCATGGCATAAACCTTTTCTTTAGTCTTCTTTTACCATGTTTATGGAATGCATTTGTATTCTCACATGTTATGCTCCATTTTAACTGAAGGTACTACTGAACGGCCTCTGCTAGCCTTTATTTGACTGCTTATTGGTGTCACCCCAAGGTAAACTATAGTCTCTGCTCTTCTAGAGTAAGGTTATAAACATAGGACATTAAACAAATTTGATTTTCCCGTCATGGATCAGTGATAAAATTCCTCCCTCGGGCTGAAGCTATGGCTTGTTGATTAAGAGCACTGGGTATTCCAGAGAATTCATGTTCAATTACTATTCCTCCACATAGCAACTCACATCCTTCTGTAACTGAATTCCAGCTAATTCAACACCCTCTTTTGATTTCATGATACAATGACATCTGTTCAGAATTCCAGATAAACACAATCCTACAGTAACATAGAAATGCACAGATATAGTAATATTAAGTAATGAAGTGTAAGGTACATTCTGTAACTTTCAGCTTCATTGTCCTCAAATGAAATAGAACTACAAACTGACCAGCAAATTATTAAAAGGCTTAAGAAATAATCACCCAGTTTATTCAATTCTACATCAAGTCCAGATCTGTCATTCACATATAATATGTACTTTCTCATGTAATAGAGCAACATCTTCCTAGAAAATATAGAAAGTTGACTCTCAGAAAAGCCAACAGAGAGTCCACCAACATAGAACAGAACAGTGAAAACATGAATCTCAGTTGTAAACCTACTCTTAGTCCTTCACTCCACACTAAATTTCATATAGTTCTAGGTTGCCAGGTCAAGAGAATACAATAGCTCCACATTTTTTCATTTGCTCTGTTTTACATGGTTGCCCTAGTTCATAGCTGCTTAACAAAAACATATCAAATTCATCAAGTTGAGTGGGTCTGTGTTAAACCTTGTCGAATGGGGCATGCCACAGGGACTTGCTTTCTCTCTTCAATGGCTGGTTCTTTTAAACATAGAACGACATACTTGTCAAGCCTGCAGAAGGCAGTGCGGGGTCACCAGAATGTAGGATGATAAATTTAGAAGACACAATGGATTTGATAGAATGAACTTACAGCAGCAAGACAAAGTTTAACAGAAAAACATGTGGCCCTGATTTGAAGTTCAAAAGATAATTTTGTAAGTACAGGATATAACTGCTCAAAGATGAGACAATTTTTCTTCTGAATGTAATATATGGGTTGGTCGTCAGGAATGAAGAGAGTTCATGGAAAGGTCCAAGATTTTATATGACCACAAACACAAGATGAGCCAACAGTGATGCTCTTACTAAAAAAGAAAGTCCACTTTCAGCCTGTGCAAATTTACATATAGCAATATCAAAGGAAGTTAAACACACAGATCTAAACGATGGTCCCTGGGTCTGGGCCCCAACTTTCAAAGAACTTCCATAAAGGCTGGCCTTCTGGAAAACATGCTGAAACAATATCCTGGCTAAGGGGTTACTCAGCCATGCATTCATCAAACATGTAAGTGCATGTTCTGAAACAGAATTGTACTTAATGAAGAGGGTCAAAATGTGTTCTTCAGATTCACGAGTTTTAAACTTTCAACAGATGACCTATTTCTTGGGCAATGAAGATTAGAAGGGAAAATGGACATTGTTTTCACATATTTGAAGATGTTTGGGATATGGTTTGAATGTTTCCCACAAGGGTTTATGTGTTGGAATTTATTCCTCTCATATAGGTAATTCTGAGTTTAGCAACTTAATTGGTATTTGGAACATGCATGGTGGGGAAGTAATGAGCATTAGAAAAAGCTGTTAGAATTCTTCTGTCTTGAATTTATAAATCAAAGCAGATAAATCAGGACACAAATCGCTCTCTCTCTATCTCTCCTCTCTCTCTCTAACTCTCAAACTGCTTGCATTAGAAAGCCTGTATATTATTAGGAATCTGCCAGTGAGCAAACCATCCAGATACAGACCTTTGATCCTTTAAAATGGTGATTAAAATAATAAATTATTTATTAAGTAGTCTAGCACTTTATTTTTCAGTGTAGAAGTCAAAAATAAGCTAATACAGATAGAATAACCTTTATAACACTGATTTCATTGATGCTAGTCACAGAGAAAACCTAAAAATTATGTCATCCTTCGTATTGTTGTACAGGTAATGGCTAAGTTCCCATTATTAAGAAATCCCTTAAATAAACCTCTAAGAAATTATTAAGAAATCTCTTAAATAAACCTCTAAGCCATGCATCACAAATACAAATCTTGTCAATCATCCTATAGCCTCTGCATATCTACTCCCAATCCTCAAGAGCAAGTATAGTTAACTATTGTCCCTTCATCTTTTCTTAACTTGGACCTGCTAAGACATGACCAATTGTTCTTCTATCTTGGTCTCAGATCTCACCAGGAAATGAATGAAAACTTGTCAAGATCGTTCCTTGAAATTTCCCTCCCAGTCATTCTACAATGTTTTGTACTATTGTAGAGTATGTTACCTTATGAATAGGTTGACTGACAACTTTCCCTCTGAATTTTATGTATATAAAAAAGAGTGTCTGTAACATATCCAAAATAGGTATACAAACATTAGCTCAAGTGCCTAGAATTTATAGGTGTGTAGAAGTGTATTCAGACACGTTTGACTGGTTTGAGGGAAGCTGTCATATTAGTAGAGATCAGAAAAACCTAAAATAGTTTTGAGGTGGAAAAGTTCAGTGATTAAATTCTGAGATATCATGATGACATCGCCTAAAGCTGACAGCCATTTTTGTCTCTGCACCAAGACGTTTGCATTGTATAGAAAATGTTCTGGTGAATCTCAAAGTACTTTATAAATTGTTAAGTTTAATGTTGCTATATTTGGTTTGGGAAATTGACGCCACATCTCTGCAGTTATCTTCAATGAATAATTGAAGGACTAAAGGGAGGTTAATGGATGTGTTTACAATGATAATAATGTCTGAATATTGTATATTGTACTGTTCTTTTCCTTGTTTCCTTTCTCATCTTTTATACTTGAATACAAATTTATTTTGGTAAAATCTACCCTTCACTTGTTACTCCAACTCTATCAAGATTTCTTTATATATCTCCCTTCGAATTTCAGATCATCAATTCACAGTGTGTGTGTGTGTGTGTGTGTGTATGTGTGTGTGTGTGTGTGTGTCTGTAAAATACTGAATCAGAATAATGTTGCCCAAATACATGTGGGCATAGTACTGCCCACTGTTGCATGTACACATGTACATCTTACCAGGGGTTCCACTCCTAAAGAAAACTGACTTCCTTTCCCCAGCAGCCATCACCTACCTGCAACTTCTCTAGAACTGGGGACTTCTAGTCTAACTCATTCATGCTGGCATATTTATAAGACTGATCTTGTGCAAGTCTTGTGTGGGCAACCATAGCAATGATAGTTAACAAGTACAACTTCCTGCCATGTCCAGATGACACAATTTCATAGCAATCCGACCCAACCTCTGGCACTTGATCTTTCCCCTCCCTTTTCTACAATGTCTCTCAGCCTTGATGAAAGATGTATACGATACATCTTCAGGATTAGCAATCCAGTAACATTTATCATTTGTATCTCTGTGTATTCTGACAAAAGAAGCTTCTCTGGTGCCCTTCCTCAGAAGACCTGGACTGTACTATGGATATAATGCTAAACATTTAAAAAGCAATCTGTTACTCTAGCAACTAAAGACTATGAATTGATGAGTCCAGGTCCAGGCACGTGATACCTATGATCACGCTGTTGGCCAAAAGGATCCAAGAGACCCTTAAAAAATAAGGCTATTGCTATTGTGTTTGGTTGTGCACCAGAGCATGAGGGGAAGGATTGACTGCTGAAGATACCACATATTTTGCACACAGGAATTGAGAAAGCAAGTGAGTACTGGTGTAGAAAGCTTCTCTCATGGCCTGCTTGGATAATGCCTCAGGTTATATGCAGACTTCTGGGAGAGAGAAAGCATCAACAATTCTATCCAGCTGTTAGCTTTGCAAGCTACTCTAACAAATTCAACTGAAAATATATACTCACTTGAGGCGTAGCAGCACAGAAGTGGATAGCAAGCATGTACTTTCTTGGATTTGAGGCTCACTTAACAGGGTAGGAGTCAGTACTAGCACTGGAAATCTGACTATGAACCTTTCAATAGAGGTCACAATCCCTAAGCAAGACTCCACACTATTTTTCTAAAGAATGTTTCAAGTATTGTTTTCCTTTCGCTGGAGTTTTTCTTATGTTTTGAGTATAAAACAAAACCTTAGTAATCATCAAATATCAAGAAATAGCCACTTTGGAAAGCAGTATGGAGATTCCTCAGAAAAATGGGAATAAACCTACCACAAGACCCAGCAACTGCACTCTTAGGCATATATCCAAGCGATGCCCATTCATATAACAAAGATGTCTGTTCCACTATGTTCATAGCAGCTTTATTTGTAATAGCCAGAACTTGGAAGCAACCTAGATGTCCCTCACCTGAAGAATGGATAGAGAAAATGTGGTACATCTACACAATGGAGTACTATTCAGCAGAAAAAAATAATGGAATCATGAGATTCGCAGGCAAATGGATGACACTAGAAGAAACCATCCTGAGTGAGGTAACCCAGTCACAAAAAGAGAAACATGGCATGTACTCTCTCATATATGGATTTTAGACATAGATCTGGGGAGTGCCAGCCTACAATCCTATTGCCAGAGAGTCTGGGAAACAGAAACTTCATTTACTGGCTGGTTAAGTACTGAGCTGAACTCAAGAAAGCCAGTATCAGAGAGGGAGGACTGATGATCAAAGGGATTAAGACTGGGCTGGTTGAACCCCCAGAAACAGCTGACCAGACAAAGGTTAACTCTTGAATCCCAGGCATCAGCCTGGGAATCCAGCATGGGACTGATCAAGACCCCCTGAATATGGGTGTCAGTGAGGAGGCCTAGGTAACCTATTGAGCCTTGGACAGCAGATCAGTACCCATCCCAAGTATACACACGGTCTCTGGACTCCCATAGAACAATGTGAGGTGCACTCTCACCCTGAACTCTTGGGGAAGGGTCTAGGCCCTGCCCTATATGAAATGACAGACTATGGACACCCCCATGGAGGGCCTCACCCTCCCTGGGGGAATGAGGGGATAATGGGGGGGATGGGGGGAGGGCACGGGAGGAGGGGAGGGAAAGGGAGAGGGACCTCGTACTGACTTGTGAAGCAACCTTGTTTCTTATCTAAATTTAAAATGGAAAATAAAAAAAATATTAATAAAAAAAAAGAAATACACAGATTTTTCTAAAGGCATTGAACAAAGCCAATTACTTTTCCCTCATAATATATTTACTAGCTCTAAAAAGTAGAAAGACTATCATTATGTATAAATACTATGAAAGGAATAAAAGTAAGGGTCAGGAAAAATTCCTAACAAGTGAAATTAGCTTTTATACTGCCCTTAAGAATAATATATGCTGGCAGTTTTGTATATTATAAAAATGCTTAATAAATGTGATGTTTGAATTTCTCTTTAAGAATGTCTAATTATAATGCTAATAAACAGCTTGACTTTTCATTTCCTGTCCACTAACATCCTAAAAAATATTGTTAAAATGGTAAAGCAAAACGTAAATCATTTTAGAACACATTTTGACATCTATCAATCTATCTACCTATCTGTCTTCCTTTCTATTTATACTTTAGATTTATATCCTCAAGTACCTAAATAGTGCTTTACACTAGTGCTTCCCAAGAAAAACTTTCTCCCTGTCCTGTCTAGCTACCTTGCAGACAGGACTAAATACACTCTCATTTCAAACAGTGCAAGCAAAGCAGAAGTAACACTCAGTGAAGAATACTTTTAAAAATCTCTGTAAGTTCACAGGTCCTCTCTGCAAGGATTCAGACTTTATGCTGGCCTGCCCCTGTCACCTGGCAGAATGCACTCAGGCAGAACTCTGGTCATCCCAGGGTTCCATGATGGGTATTCTGCATGCAGGTAAAAAGAACACTTTTAAAAGAAAGACCCCGCCCACTTACAATCTCTTTCCACTTGTTTTCTGCTGTTCTCCTGGGGCAGACAGTACTTTGCTTGTCTCCCTCTTCTCTTCTGCCCTCTCAGTGTCTCTGTGTCTCTTTACATCTTTTCCCCCTTCCTCAATCCCTTTCTGATAAAACTTCTCATTTAAATTCTGTCTGCCTGGAGGTTTTTTTCCTCAGCCTCAGTCACCCTCACCTGCCATGGAATTTGCAAAGATTCCTCTCTCACTTTATTCCTAACACTCGCTTTAGTTTTCAAGAGTCTTGTGTATAAACCCAAGTGAGGCAATTAAGAAACTTACTGAGCAAGGCCCAAGTAGAGGCTCAGGGAAGCTTAAGATCACCAGCCTTAGCCCGTCTCAGTTGCAGTCCTTGTGGTCTGAGGACTGGGGTGCCAGCTAAATCATCTTCTATGCTGAAGGACTACAGCTGTTCAGCCTCAGCATGCTGTAGTCCCTCCATTGGCCAGCTCCTTTTAGTAAATGTCCAACGTGTATGTGGTACAAGATTGTCTTTCTTACCTTTGGACCCTCCCTCCACGCTAGAGCTACCAATTCTGTTGCTCCTTCAGGAAACGAAACAGAATCTCTTTGATTTGTTACACTAGAACATTCTAGTTAAAATCAATCGTTGTAGGTGATCCCGCTACCAGATGCAGACCGACAGTAGCCGCTGAGAAGCCAGCTTCTCCAGTTTGGCATTTGCTGGGTATCATAGACTGTGGGATTCCAGTACCCACATCAGCTCCAGGGTAATAAAGAAAAGTTTCAAAGCAACAGAACTAAGGAAACATTCTTGACTGAGGGTTGCTACACTTTTCTATGGGGGGGGGTAAACAAGCATATACTTACTGCTGCTAACCTACGAAAATGGAAAAGTCCACATTTACCTGATGGTATCCTACTCTTTTACTTCAACATAATATGTCTCTCTTTCTTGACAATCTCTCATTACATACAAACATCCCTCTCCTACGCAGTTACATATTTCTTTTCTAAATTTTTTTTTTGGTTTTTACGAGACAGGGTTTCTCTGTATTGTTTTGGAGGCTGTCAGTCCAGCCCGGCCTCGAACTCACAGATATCTGCCTGCCTCTGCCTCCCTAGTGCTGGGATTAAAGGCTTGTGCCACCACCTCCCGGCTCTTTGTTTAATTTTTAAATTTAGAAATTTATTGATGTGCATTTATTCTTATTTTTCTATAATAAAATAAAATCTTCCTAAAGTGAGTTTATGAATCTTTTTTATTATGAATTATTTTAATTTAAATTAGAAACAAGCGTGCTTTACATGTCAACCCCAGTTCCCTCTCTCTATCTTCCCCTGAACCCCTCACCAATCCCCCCAGTCTCCCGTCCCATCCTCCCTCTGCTGCCCAGGGTGAGGCCTTCCATGGAGAATCTTCAAAATCTGTCATATCATCCCTGAATGGGTATAGGCCCTACCCCATGTGTCCAGGTTGAGAGAGCATCCCTCCATGTGGAATGGACTCCCAAAGTCCTTTCATATTCCAGGGATAAATACTGATCTACTATCCAAGGCCCCACAGATTGCTGAAGCCTCCTCACTGACACCCACAGTCAGGGTGTCTGGATCAGACCTATGCTGACCTTTCAGTCACCATTCTGGGGTCCATGAGCCCCCCTTGTTCAGGTCAGCTGCCTCTGTGGGTCAGGCCTTGATTCCTTTGCTCACCACTTCTCACTCTCTGCAACTGGGTTACCAGGAGTTCAGTTTAGTGTTTAACTGTGGGTGTCTTCCTCTGCTTCCATCAGCCACTGGATAAAGGCTCTAGGATGACTTATAAGGTACTCATCAATCTCATTGTTGGGGAAGGGCACTTAAGGTAGTCTCATAGCCAGTTGGTGTCATCCTTGTAGATCTCTGAAAATCTCACTAGTGCCAGATCTCTCCTCAATCCTATAATTGGTTCCTCTATTATGGTATCTTTCATCCTGCTCTCCTCTATTCTTCCCCTGACTCAACCTTCCTGCTCCAGCATGTCCTCCTTGCCCCTCCTCTTCTCCCATCTCTTTCTCCCAACTCCTTCTCCCCTCCTTTTTCCCATGCTCCCAATCCACTTTGGAGATACTTTTCACCTTCTCTGGGTAGCATGCATATCACTCTTAGGGTCCTCCCTGTTCCCCAGATTCTCTGGTGTAAGATTGTAGGATGGCAATCTCCTGCTCCATGTCAAAAATCCATAAAAGTGTGAGGACATACTATATTTGTCTTTTAGTGAATGAGTAACTTCACTCAGGATGGCTTCATCTAGTGCCATCCATTTGCCTGGGAATTTCAAGATTCCATTGTTTTTGTCTGCTGAGTAGTACTCCAATGTGTACATGTACTACATTTTCTCTATCCTCTCTTCAGTTTAGGGGCATCTAGGCTGCTTCCAGGTTCTGGCTATTACAAATAATGCTGCTATAAACATAGTAGAACAGATATACTTATTGTATGAATGTGCATCTTTTGGGTATATGTCTAAGAGTGGAATTGCTGGACCTTGTTGTAGACTGATTCCCATTTTCCTGAGGAATCTCCATACTGATCTCCAAAGTGGCTGTATGATTTGGTACTCCCACCAGCAATGGAGGAGTGTTCCCCTTTCTCCACATCGTCCCCAGCATAAACTGTCATCAGTGTTTTAGATTTTAGCAATTCTGACAAGTACGAAATGGTATCTGAGTGTTGTTTTGATTCTCATTTCCATGATGGCTAAAGATGTTGAGCACTTTCTCAAATGTCTCTCAGCCATTTTAGACTCCTGTAGAATTCTCTATTTAGTTCTGTACCACACTTTTTAATTAGATTATTTGGTGCTTTTGAGACTAGTTTGTTGATTTTTTTTTCTAATTTTGGAGACCAGCCCTCTGTCAGATGTGAGGTTGGTGAATATCTATTCCCGTTCTGTGGGTTGCCAGTTTGTCCTGTTGACTGTGTCGTTTGCCTTACAGAAGCTTCTCAGTTTCAGGAGGTACCATTTACTAATTGTTGATCTCAGTGTCTGGGCTACTGGTGTTATGGTCCGGAAGGAGTTTCCTGTACCAGTTACTTCAAGAGTACTTGCCACTTTCTCATCTAAGAGGTTCAGTGTAGCAGGATTGATGTTGAGGTCTTTGATCTATTTGGACTTAAGTTTTGTGCATTGTGATAGATATAGATCTAATATCAGGGACTTCAATTTCATTCAATTGGGCTACCTGTCTATTTTTGTGCCAAGCTATTTTCATTTCTATAGCTCTATAGTAGAGCTTGAATTCAAGGATGGTGATGCCTCCTGAAGTTCCTTTATTGTACAAGGTTGTTTTGGCTATCCTAGGTCTGTATTCAGGTGCAATTACAAATCTCCCCACAAATAACTACACATGCCATTTACACAGCTCATTCTCCACACAACACTTTCTAGGCATAGCACCTCTCTGTAGTTACCGCTCTTTCACATTACTCTCTATATGAAGCTGGCACGTGCCCACCTATTTCTTCTATATCATTCCCCATTCTTTACTCACTCAGTCTCATGCATGCATCTCTTACACTTCTCCCATGCTTCTTCTCTCACAATTCTCTTTGCCATAGCAGCCTTCTCCTGCACATCTCTCTCCCAAGGATGCTCCCCTTTGGTAGCTGCTCCTCTGCTGCCCCTACCTTCTACCTCTCACTTTCTGCTGCAGCCCAACTCTGCACAATTGTGTTACATTTTTAGGGCCTGACCACTTCTCAGAACTCAAGATCAGCCATGTAGTTTCTCTCATGCTAGGAATGTCACAATGACTGGCCAGTGAGTCAACATGGCCTTACACATACCTCTAAGTTGGTGAGGGTTCCCAGATAGTAAATGTTGGCTGAACCTTGAGGTTGGGGAATAAGTGGAGACTAGGGTTGCTTCAAAGTCTGACTTTGAATCATGAAAACAACACCTGGGAAAATGACCTTGTTTATTTGTCTCTAGGGGAAAACAGATATTGTCTCTAGGGGCAGCCAGCATACTTTGAATCTGTTTTGAGTGTAAAGTTAGCTTGTCTGTGTAACTGAGAATCCTATGCCAGTCTGTGTAATGTAAAATATTGGCTAATCATCTTCCTGACAATCCACAGCTATATGTGTGCCCAACAGTATAGAACACACCACCAAAACGACTGTGGAAATAACCACAAAACTGGTTTTATTAGGGAGGCAGAGCAGTGGTACCTGAGAAAGTTACAGGAACAAACCAGAAATCTAGTCAATAACCCTACAGTTTTGCCAAGGGAGGGACCCCAGTAAGGCTTGTTGAGTAGGCTTTGCCAAGTAGGACTCTCCAATGTCTAGTGGTTCAACATGTTAAATACTAGTTGTCACTGCTGTTCAGTCCCATGGCCATCTACAGCTGAGTAACAGAGGTCATTATATAGCTGCTTTAATACAGAATAGGAAGTTGGAAGCCATTGCCTTTGGATGATATTTGTATCATTGTGGATGTTCCCTGCGGCCTGAAAGTCCTAAATTATGAACACAGTATTATCCATTTTAACTCTATGTTTATCTGAAAAAGTCATGGTTCGTCATGGCTCTGACAGCGTAGCTTGCTTCTTCTCAGACACTGAGTAACCCCATTCTACATGTATATGCATTTATGTATGTATGAATATATGCGTGTGAGTGTGTGTGTGTGTACTACATTTTTATGCCTGTATATAGTTAGGTATGTATGTATACAAGTATGTATGTATTTACTACAGGCATGCCCTTGTGCCACAGGGCATGGCTGTAAGTTGGTGGAAGCTTTCTCTCTATACTGTGTGGATTCTGAGAATAGAACACATGCTTTTTATCATTATTTTGTTTTTAAACAATATTTTTCACCTCTCTCTCTCCTCTTCACCCTGCCCCCACCATTGCCCCATGCCACCATCCTCAAAGAGTGTGAGGCCTCCCATGGGAAGTCAACAAAATCTATCATCACCTTGAGGCAGGGCCAAAGCTCTCCCCCACTGTATCTAGGCTGAGGAAGGTGTCACTCCATAGAGAATCGACTCTAAAATTCCAACTCATGCATTAGGGATAAATACTGGTCCCACTTCCAGTGGTCTCACAAACTTTGCAAGTCACAACTGTCACTCACATTCAAGGAGCCTAGTCCAGTCCCTAGCTATGCAGGCTCCCCAGCTGAAAATACAAGGTCAGTGAGCTCCCACTAGCTCATGTCAGTTGTTTCTGTGGATTTTGCCATAATGGCACTGATCACTTTGCTCATATCACTGATCCTCCACCTTTTTTATCATTTTTTTTATTTTAAATAGCTTGTTTTACATGTCAATCCCAGTTCCCTCTCCCTCCCCTCCTCCCGCACTCCCCTTCCCCCCCACCCTCCCACCCTATTGCCAAATCCTTCCACTTAGGGGATATCAGAGTCTGTCATTTTACTCTGGGTAGGGTCCAGGCACTCCCCTAAGAGTCCAGGCTAAGAGAGCATCCCTCTTTGTGTTATAGGCACACGAAGACTGTTTGTATATCAGGGATAGACACTGATCCACAGCTCAGGGCCCCATAGGTTGCCCAGGCCTTCTCACTGACACTCACATTTGGGGGGGTCCAGATCAGTCCCATGCTGGCCTCCCCACTGTCAGTCTGGGGTCCAAGAGCTCTCCCCTGTTCAGATCAGCTGTCTCTGCTGGTTTTGCCAGCCCATTCTTCGCCAATTTGCTCATCACTCCTCTCTCTCTGTCACTGGGTTCCTTGGGTTCAGTTCAGTGATTAATTGTGTGTTTGCCTCTGCTTCCATCAGTCACAGGATGAAGGCTCCCGGATGGTTATAGACATCAAGTTCATTATCAGGAATGGGCATTTGAGGTGGTCTCTTCACTATTGCTTAGCTTGCCAATTGGTGTTATCCCTTTAGATCACTCGAGGTCGCTCTGGTGCCTGATCTGTATTCGATCCTATGATTCCCTCTTCCCCCTATTCAACACCCACCCCTCCAACTTCTGTTCCCCCATGGCCAACTCTCTTCCTCTTCACCCCCTCTCTTCTTCCCAGGTCCCACTCACCCTGACCCCTCGCTGTGTTCCCCATCCATTCAGGGGATCTTGTCTCTATCCTCTTCTCTTGGGTACTATGCATATATGCATATATTTTAGGTTCTTTCCTGTTTCCCAGACTCTCTATCAGTGGAAGTGCAAACTGGCACTATCCTGATCCATGTCTAAAATCCATATATGAGTGGGTACATACCATGTTTGTCTTTTTGCGACTGGGTTACCTCACTCAGGATGGTTTCTTCCAGTGCTATCCATTTACCTGCGAATTTCAAGGATCCATTGTTTTTTTCTGCTGAGTAATACTCCATTGTGTAAATGTACCACATTTTCTCTATCCACTCTTCAGTTGAGGGGCATCTAGGTTGCTTCCAGGTTCTGGCTATTACAAATAATGCTGCTATGAACATAGTGGAGCAGATGCCCTTGTTGTATGAATTTGCCTCATTTGTATATATGCCTAAGAGTGGAATTGCTGGGCCTAGTGGTATATTAATTCCCATTTTCCTGAGGAATCTCCATACTGATTTCCAAAGAGGCTGTATGAGTCGGCACTCCCACCAGCAGTGGAGGAGTGTTCCTCTCTCTCCACATCCTCTCCAGCATAAATTGTCTTCGGTGTTTTTAATTTTAGCCATTCTGACAGGAGTAAGATGGTATCTCAGAGTTGTTTTGATTTGCATTTCCCTGATGGCTAAGGATGTTGAGCACTTTCCTAAGTGTCTCTTGGCCATTTTAGCCTCCTCTACTGAGAATTCTCTATTTAGCTCTGTACCCCACCTTTTAATTGGATCCTTTGGTGTTTTGGAGACTTGTTTCTTGAGTTCTTTGTAAATTTTGGAGATTAGCCCTCTGTCAGATGTAGGGTTAGTGAATATCTTTTCCCATTCTGTGGCCTGCCTTTTTGTCTTTTTGACTGTGTCCTTTGCCTTACATAAGCTTTTTAGTTTCAGAAGGTCCCATTTGTTAATTGTCGATCTCAGTGCCTGTGCCACTGGTGTTATATTTAGGAAATGGTCTCCTGTACCAACTCGTTGAAGAGTATCTCCCACTTTCTCTTCTAAAAGTTTCAGTGTGGCTGGATGCATGTTGAGATCTTTGATCCATTTGGACTTAAGTTTTGTACAAGGCGATAAACATGGATCTATCTGCAGTCTTCTGCATACCAGTACCCAGTTATGCCAGCACCATTTGTTGAAGATGCTTTCTTTTTTCCATTGTACAGTTTTAGCTTCTTTGTCGAAAATCAAGTGTTCATAGGTGTGTGGGTTAAAATTAGAACTTTCAATTCAGTTCCATTGGTCTACCTGCCTATTTTTGTGCCAATACCAAGCTGTTTTCAGGACTATAGCTCTATAATAGAGCTTGAAGTCAGGTATGGTGATGCCTCCTGAAGTTCCTTTATTATATAGGGATGTTTTAGCTATCCTGGGCCTTTTGTTTTTCCATATGAAGTTTATTAATGTTCTTTCCAGGTCCTTGAAGAATTGTGATGGAATTTTGATAGGGATTGCATTGAATCTGTAGACTGCTTTTGGCAAGATTGCCATTTTTATTATGTTGATCCTACCAATCCAAGAGCATGGGAGATCTTTCCATATTCTGGTATCTTCTTTGATTTCTTTCTTTAAAGACACAAAGTTCTTGATATACAGGTCTTTAATTTCCTTGGTTAACATTATCCCCAGATATTTGATGCTGTTTTTGACTATTTTAAAGGGTGATGTTCTCTGATTTCTTTCTCAGTCACTTCATCATCTGTATATAATAGGGCCACTGATTTTTTTTGAGTTTACATTGTATCCTGCCACATTGCTGAAGGTGTCTATCAGCTCTAGGAGTAACCTTGCGGAGTTTTTTGGGTCACTTATGTAAACTATCATATCATCTGCAAATAGTGAAAGTTTGACTTCTTCTTTTCCTATTTGTATCCCCTTTATCTCCTTTTGTTGTCTTATTGCTGTAGCTAGAACTTCAAGTACAATATTGAAGAGATATGGAGAGAGTGGACAGCCTTGTCTTGTTCCTGATTTTAGAGGAATTGCTTTGAGTTTCTCTCCATTTAGTTTGATGTTAGCTGTTGGTTTACTGTATATTGCTTTTATTATATTCAGGTACATTCCTGTTATCCCTGATCTCTCTAGGACCTTTATCATGAAGGGGTGCTAGATTTTGTCAAAGGCTTTTTCAGCATCTAGTGAGATGATCATGTGGCTTTTCTTTTGCAGATTGTTAATATAGTGGATTACATTGATAGATTTTCTAATGTTGAACCATCCCTGCATTCCTGGGATGAAGCCTACTTGATCATGGTGGATGATTTTTCTGATGTGTTCTTGAATCCGGTTTGCGAGTATTTTATTGAGTATTTTTGCATCAATGTTCATGAGGGAAATTGGTCTATAGTTCTCTTTCTTAGTTGTGTCTTTGTGTGCCTTGGGTATCAAGGTAATTGTAGCCTCGTAGAAAGAGTTTGGCAGTGAGCCTCCTGCTTCTATTGTGTGGAGTACTTTGAGGAGTATTGGAATTAGCTCTTCTTTGAATTTCTGGTAGAATTCTGCACTGAAGCCATCTGGGCCTGGGCTTTCTTTATTTGGGAGACTTTTGATGACTGCTTCTATTTCATTAGGGGTTATAGGTCTGTTTAGATTGTTTATCTGTTCTTGATTTAGTTCTGGCAAGTGATATCTATCCAGGAAATTGTCCATTTCCTTTAAATTTTCAAATTTTGTGGAGTACAGATTTTCAAAGTATGCCCTGATGATTCTCTGGATTTCCTCAGAGTCTGTTGTTATGTCCCCTTTTTCATCCCTGATTTTGTTAATTAGCATGCTCTCCCTTTGTCTTTTGGTTAGTTTGGACAGAGGTTTATCTATTTTGTTGATTTTCTCAAAGAACCAACTCTTTGTTTCATTGATTCTTCTCAGTGTTTTTTCTGGTTTCTACTTGATTGATTTCAGCCCTCAATTTGATTATTTCCTGGTGTCTGCTCCTCCTGGGTGAGTTTGCTTCTTTTTGTTCTAGAACATTCAGCTGTGCTATTAATTCTCTAGTATGACTGTTCTCCAGTTTTTTCATGTTGGCACTTAGTGCTATAAACTTTCCTCTCAGCACTGCTTTCAAAGTGTCCCATAAGTTTGTGTATGTTGTGTCTTCATTCTCATTGAAATCGAGGAAGTCTTTAATTTCTTTTTTTATTTGTTCCTTTACCCAGGGATGGTGCAATTGTGCATTGTTCAATCTCCATGAGTTTGTAGGGTTTCTGCGATTTGTGTTATTGTTGAATTCTAATGTTAATGCATGGTGGTCTGATAACATTCAGGGGGCTATTCAAATTTTTTTGTATCTGTGGAGATTTGCTATGTTTCCTATTATGTGGTCAATTTTAGAGAAGGTTCCATGTGGTGCCGAGAAGAAGGTATATCCCTTTGATTTTGGGTGGAATGTTCTATAGATGTCTGTTAAACCCAGTTGGGTCATAACTTCTATTAGTTCTTTTGTTTCTTTGTTAAGTTTCTGTCTGGAGGTCCTGTCTAGCGGTGAGAGCAGATTGTTGAAGTCTTCTACTATTAGTGTGTGAGATTTAATGTGCATTTTGAGCTTTCGTATTGTTTCTTTCACGAATGTAGGTGCCTTTGTATTTGGGACGTAGATGTTTAAAATTAAGACTTCGTCTTGATGTATTTTTCCTTTGATGAATATGAAGTGTCCTTCTTCATCTCTTTTGGTTGATTTTAATTTGAAGTCTAATTTGTTAGATATTAGGATTGCTACACCCGCTTGTTTCTTGGGACCGTTTGATTGGAAGATCTTTTCCCAACCCTTTACTCTGAGATAACGTCTGTCTTTGATGTTGAGATGTGTTTCTTGCATGCAGCAGAAGGAAGGGTTCTGTCTTCGTATCCATTCTGCTAGTCTGTGTCTTTTTATAGGCAAGTTGAGGCCGTTGACATTGAGGGATATTAATGACCATTGATTGGTGATCCTTGTTTGTGCTTAATTTATTGTTAGTGAAGTTATTTTGTGTAGTTTCTCCTCCCTTTTTCTTTTGGTGTTTTGTAAAGTGTGATTATATATTGCCTGTGTCTTTGTGAATGTAGTTATCTTCCTTGGCTCTAGGTTTTCCTTCTATCATTTTCTGTAGAGCTTGATTCATGGATACGTATTGCTTAAATCTGTCTTTGTCATGGAATATTTTGTTTTCTCCATCTATGGTAATTGAGAGCTTTGCTGGATATAGTAGTCTGGGCTGGCATCCTTGTTCCCTTAGCATTTGTAGGACATCTGTCCAGGATCTTCTGGCTTTCATCGTTTCCATTGAGAAGTCAGGTGTAATTCGGATAGTTCTACCTTTGTATGTTACTTGGCCTTTTTCTTTAGCTGCTCTTAATATTTTCTCTTTACTCTGTAGGTTTGATGTTTTGATTATTATATGGCGAGGTGACTTCTTTTTCTGGTCCAGCCTATTTGGTGTTCTGTAAGATTCTTGTACTTTCATAGGCATATCTTTCTTTAGGTTAGGGAAGTTTTCTTCTATGATTTTGTTGAATATGTTTTCTGTACCTTTAAGTTGAATTTCTTCACCTTCTTCTATACCTATTATTCTCAGGTTTGGCTTCTTCATGGTGTCCCATATTTTCTGGATATTTTGTGTTAAGGATTTGTTGGTTTTGAGATTTTCTTTGGTTGATGACTCTATATCCTCTAATGAGTCTTCAACACCTGAGATTCTCTCTTCTATTTCTTGTATTCTATTGGTGATACTTGAATCTGTAGTTCCTGATCGTTTACCCAGCTTTTCTGTTTCCAGCATCCCTTCATTCTGTGTTTTCTTTATCGTTTCTATTTCACCTTTCAATCCTTCAACTGTTTGAGTTGTTTCCTTAATTCTTTTGGTTGTTTTTTCTTGGTGCTCTTTAGATTATTTGAGAGATTAGTTTATTTCTTGAATTTTCCGACATTTCATGGATTTTTTGTTTGTTTTTTCTTCTATTTCTTTAAGGGATTTCCTCGTTTCTTCTTTGAGGGTCTCCATCATCTCCATGAAATAATTTTTAAGGTCTGTCTCCTCTTCTTCGTCTATGTAGTGCTTTTCGGGTCTTGCTGGTGTTGGATCCCTGGATTCTGGTGGGGTCATGTTGGTGTTTCTATTGCTGAGTGATCTCTTATTCTGTCTTCTTCCCATCTCTTCTTTCAGTGGGTGCTGGTGGGGTCTTTCCGTCTCCACTGGTCTCCTTCCGTCCTGCAGCTGAAGCTGGGGATGCTGACACGGAGTTTGGGTCCTGGTAGGGCTGATGTCTTTCCTGAAGCTGGTCTCACTGGGGTTGGGGTCTTGGAATTGTTGACTTCTTTGCTTTGTGGGCAGGTCTCCTGAAGCTGTACTCGCTGGGATTGGGGTCTTGGAAGGGCTGATGTCTTTCCTTAAGCTGGACTCACTGGAGTTGGGGTCTTGGAAGGGCTGATGTCTTTCCTGAAGCTGGACTCGCTGGGGTTGGGGTCTTGGAGGGGCTGATGTCTTTCCTCGATCCTCCACCTTTTTGACTGGACTTTGGAGCTTGGCCCAGTACTTGGATCTCTGCATCTGCTCTGTCAATTACTGCATGAAGATTCTATTATGATAATTAAGGTAGTCATTAAATGCAGGGGAAGACCAGTTCAGGCACCCTCTCCACTATTGTTTAGAGTCTTAGTTTGGGTCATCCTAGTGAATTCCTGGGAATTTCCCTAGTGCCAAGTTTTTCACTACATCAAGTTATCTATTCCCTTGTTCTCCCTCTCTGAACTTCCCCCAACTCAACCTTCCAGATCCCTGATGTTCTCTTCCTCCCTCACTTTCCCACCTCCCCCATGTGGGTCTGGGTAAGCTCACTCAAGATATTTTATTCTAGTTCAATCTATTTCCCTGCAAATTTCAAGATCTGATTGTTTTTGTCACTGAGTAGTACTCCATTGTGTAAATGTACCATATCTTCATTATCCATTATTCATTTGTGGGTCATCTCTTTTGTTTACAGATTCTATCAATTATGAATAATGCAGCTACGAACAGAGGTTGAGAAAACAACAAATAATTCAATTAAAAAATGGGGTACAGTTCTCAGCAAAGAATCCTCAAGAGAGTAATCTCAAGTTGCCAAAAGACACAGAATTGCTCAATATCTTTACCAATTCAGAGAAACATAAATCAAAACAACTCTGTGATACCACTTTACACCTGTCATAATGGCTACTCCATTACTGCTGGGAGTGCAAACTTGTACAGTTGCTTTAGATATCAGTATGTTGGTTTCAATGAAAACTGGGAAGCAATTATCCCCAAGGAACCCAGTGACAGAGAGAGAGGAGTGATGAGCAAATTGGCGAAGAATGGGCTGGCAAAACCAGCAGAGACAGCTGATCTGAACAGGGGAGAGCTCTTGGACCCCAGACTGACAGTGGGGAGGCCAGCATGGGATTGATCTGGACCCCCCAAATGTGAGTGTCAGCGAGAAGGCCTGGGCAACCTATGGGGCCCTGAGCTGTGGATCAGTGTCTATCCCTGATATACAAACAGTCTTTGTGTGCCTATAGCACAAAGAGGGATGCTCTCTTAGCCTGGACTCTTAGGGGAGTGCCTGGACCCTACCCAGAGTAAAATGACAGACTCTGATATCCCCTATGTGGAAGGATTTGGCAATAGGGTGGGAGGGTGGGGGGAAGGGGAGTGCGGGAGGAGGGGAGGGAGAGGGAACTGGGATTGACATGTAAAACAAGCTATTTAAAATAAAAAAGATATGAAAAAAAAAAGATCCAGCAATACCACTCTTGGGCATATATCCAAAGGATGCACACTCACACCACAAAAATGAAGTTCTTTTGCTTGGCAGAAGGTTCCCTTACTTGTCCATCTTGCTAGTACCTCTCCTTGGCTTTAAAACTCAAATCTTGTTTGTGAATATGTGTTTGGGTGGTGCAGTTATTTTTGATAAACACAAATTTATTGACTTTATAATGACTGAAACACTGTTGAAATTCAAATAAAGAAACTTAACACAAAATGGAATTATGGTGCAGATAATGAAGAGTCAAATTTTTATTTTAATTAATTATGTAATCAATTATTATTTTTCACAATACAATCATATTTTTCTCTCTCTCCCTTCTCTCTTGCCAGTCTACTCCACTCAAACTTCTCTTTACCCTGATCCAATCCTCCACTTTTCTCTCCAGAAAAGGGCAGCCCTCCTATGTATATAAGCTTGTCATGGTCTATCATGTTGCAGTAAGACTAGGCACCTCCTCTTGTTGAGGCTAGACAAGGCAGCCCTGTAGGAGGCAGGAAGAAAGGGTCCTAAAAGAAGATAAAAGTTTCAGAGACATCCCTGTTTCCACCGTTGAAGTTCTATAAGATGACCAAACTATGCAATTATAATAATATGTACAATGGACCTACATCAGTCCCATGCAAACTCTCAGGCTGGCAGTTCAGTCTCTGTGAGGCCAGGTTAGTTGATTATGTGGTTTTTCTTGCGATGTCCCCGGCCTTACTAGCTCTCACAATCCTGCCTGTCCTTCTTCCACAGGATTCCCTGAATTATGCTGTGGGTCTCTGACTCTATTTGCATCAGGTGCTGAGAGAAGCTTCTCTGATGGTAATTGGGCTAGGGAACAATCTATTTGTATAGCAGAATATCATTAGGAATCACTTAATGGACTATTTTTGCCAGTCATGTTTGTTCTTTCCTAGCCACTGGGTCCTGGTCTCCAGGTACTATAAGGGCTAGGCTCCCTCTCATGGTATATGTCTCAAGCTGGACCAGTCACTGGTTGTTCATTCCCATAATTTCTGTGCCACCTTTACCCCGGCAGGTCTTGTAGGCAGGGAAATTTTAGTGATGGGGAAGTCCTTCTATGCATATGTTTGTCTGATAGGTTGAAAAATAAAGCACTGTTGGCCAGTAGGGAAGCAAGATAGGTAGGACTAGGCGTCAAGGAGGATTCTGTCAAATTTAGTCAGAGAAGAGAGTCGCCATGTGATCCAGGGAAGAGAGGACACATGAGGCTGCATCCTTGGTAAAATAAGACCTTATAAAAATTATATATATGTATTTGCGGGTTAATAATTAAGTCAGAGCTAGCCATTGAGAAACCATAGTGAATGGTCAACAGCTTCATAATTAATAGAGTGTCTCATGTGTTATTTGGGGGGATAAGACAGCGGCGGGACCCAGGCAGCTATGAAAACAGTTGAGAACAGTTGTGGTATGATAAAGTGTCCTTTGTGTATATGCCTAGTGGGGGAATAGCTGGGTGTTGAGATAGGTTGATTCCCAATATTCTGAAGAACCACTATATTGATTTCCAATATGTCTACATTTTTCCACTCCCACCACAAATGGAGGAGTGTTCCCCTTGACTCACATCCTCACCAAAATGAGCTGTCACTGTGTTTTTGATCTTAGCCATGCTGAAAGTTGTATGGAAGCTCAGATCCTTTTGATTTGCATTTACACGATAGCTAAGGATATAGAACATGTTTTCATGTCATTTGAGAATCCTCTTCTGAGAATTCTCTGTTTAGATCTGTAGTCCATTTTCAAATTGGATTATAGGGTTTGTGGATGTCCAGTTTTTTATGTTCTTCATACATTTAGAAATCCATCCTGTGTCAGACATGGTGTTGGTAAAAATCAGTTCCCATTTTGTAGGCTGCTGTTTTGTCCTTTTTTTATCATTTTTTATTTTAATTTTAAATAGCCTGTTTTACATGTCAATCCCAGTTCCCTCTCCCTCCCCTCCTCCCACACTCCCCTTCCCCCCCCACCCTCCCACCCTATTGCCACATCCTTCCACATAGGGGATATCTAGAGTCTGTATTTTACTCTGGGTAGGGTCCAGGCACTCCCCTAAGAGTCCAGGCTGAGAGAACATCCCTCTCTGTGCTATAGGCACATGAAGACTGTTTGTATACCAGGGATAGACACTGATCCACAGCTCAGGGCCCCATAGGTTGCCCAGGCCTTCTCACTGACACTCACATTTGGGGGGTCCAGATCAATCCCATGCTGGCCTCCCCACTGTCAGTCTGGGGTCCAAGAGCTCTCCCCTGTTCAGATCAGCTGTCTCTGCTGGTTTTGCCAGCCCATTCTTCGCCAATTTGCTCATCACTCCTCTCTCTCTGTCACTGGGTTCCTTGGGTTCAGTTCAGTGATTAATTGTGTGTTTGCCTCTGCTTCCATCAGTCACAGGATGAAGGCTCCCGGATGGTTATAGGCTTCAAGTTCATTATCAGGAATGGGCATTCGAGGTGGTCTCTCCACTATTGCTTAGCTTGCCAATTGGTGTTATCCCTTTAGATCACTCGAGGTCACTCTGGTGCCTGATCTGTCTTCTAACCTATGATTCCCTCTTCCCCCTATTCTACCCCCACCCCCTCAACTTCCTGTTCCCCCATGACCAACTCTCTTCCTCTTCACCCCTCTCTTCTTCCCAGGTCCCACTCCCCCCCACCCCTCGCCGTGTTCCCCATCCATTCAGGGGATCTTGTCTCCATCCTCTTCTCTTGGGTACTATGCATATATGCATATGGTGTCATTTGCCTTACTGTTCCCTAGGGAGGGTGAGGACTTCCATGGGGGAATCTTCAAATCTGTGATATCATTTTGAGCAGGGCCTCGGTATCTCTCTATGTGGAGTGGGCTCCCAAAGTCCATTTGTGTACTAGGGATGAATACCGATCGACTACAAGAGGCCCTATAGATTAGCCAGATTTCCACACTGACCTTCAGGGGAAGTCCTATGCTGGCTTCCCAGCTATTAATCTGGGGTTCATGAGCAACCCTTTGTTTAACATCAGCTGTTTCTATGGGCTTCTCCAGTCTGTTCTTGACCCCTTTGCTCATCACTCCTCCCTGTCTGCAACTGGATTCCAGAGTTTTACAGCTCTATATAAATTATTTATTGCATCTTTTTTAACATTGATAAGTGGTCTAGTGAGAGCAATGTCTATTTCTTTTAGATTTTTCAGGGTTGTTTGGATTTCCTCAGTGTCTGTTTTTATATCATTGTTTTAATTTTGTTAATCTGGATATTCTCTCTATGCCTTTTAGTTATTTGGATAAGGGTTTGTGTATCTTGTTGATTTTCTCAAAAAACCAACTCTTTGTTTCACTGAATATTAGTTCTATTTTATTGATTTTAGATCTGTTTGATAATTTCCTACCTTCTACTCCTCTTGGGTATGTTTTTGTTGTTTTCGTCCTTGAGCTTTCATGTGTGCTATTAAGTTGCTAGTGTAGGATCTTTTCAAATTCTTTATGAATTCACTTAGTGCTGTGAAATTTCCTCTTAACTGCATTTCCATTGGGTCTCATGAGTTTGGGTATATTTTGCATTCATTTTCATTAAATTTTAGGCAGTCTTAAATTTTATTCTTTATTTCTTCCTTTACCCAGTGATGATTCAGTAGAGAGCAGTTCAGTTTCCATGAGTTTGTAAGTTTTCTGTTGTTTCTGTTTTTTGAAATACAGCTTTAATCTTTAATGATCTGATAAAGTACAGGGTTTTATTTCAATTATCTTGTATCTGTTGAGACTTGTTTTATGATGGAGTATATAGTCAATTTTGCAGAATGACCCATGAGGTGCTAAGAAGACAGTGTGTTCATTTGTGCTGGAGTGAAGTGTTCTGTAAATACCCATTAGTTCATTTTCAGTCATAACATCTGTTAATTCCATTATTTCTCTCTCTCTCTCTCTCTCTCTCTCTCTCTCTCTCTCTCTCTCTCTCTCTCTCTCTCTCTCTCTCTCTCTCCCCTGATTATTTGTCTGGACTTCTTGCTCATTTCTGAAAGTAGGGTATTGAAATCTTCCACAATTAATGTATGAGGTTTGGTATGTGATTTAAGCTTTACTAATATTTACTGTGCAAATGTGGGTACCTTTGCATTTGGCCAATAGATGTTAAGAATTGCAATGTATTCTTGGTGGATATTTCCTTGAATGGGTATGAAATATCCTTATCCATTTATTTTGACTAATTTTGGTTGGAAATCTATTTTGATATATATTAGAAGAGCTCCACCAGTTTGCTTCTTAGGTACATTTGCTTTGAAAATCATCTTCCAACACTTCGCTAACTTTGAGGCTGAAGTGTTTTTCTTGTATGCAGTAGAAGGATGGAGCCTGTTTTTAGCATTCTCATAGTCTGTGTCTTTTTATTGGGGAATTGAGTTCATTGATATTGACTAATGATGGTTAATTTCTGTTATTTTGTTGTTGGTGGTGATAATGTGTGTGAGTGTCTGTGTGTGTGTGTGTGTGTGTGTGTGTGTGTGTGTGTGTGTGTGTGTTTCCATTGTTTGGATTTTACTGGTATATGATTACGTACTACCTGAGTTTTCACAGTGTGGTTAGCTTCCTTGGGTTGGAGTTTTTCCTTCTACTACCTTCTGTAGGGAGGTATTTGTGGGCAGATAATGTTTAAATTTGGTTTTGTTGTGAAATATCTTGTTTGTTCCACATATTGTGACTGAAAGTTCTGCTGATTGTAATATTCTGGCATGTGTGGGCTCTTAATGTCTGCCTTATGACTGTCCAGGACTTTCTGCCTTTCAGAGTTTGCATTGAGAATTTGGATTTAATCCTAATATGTCTGTCTTTAAATGTTATATGGCCTTTTTCCTTTGCATATTTTAATATTCTCTCATTCTCCTGTATCCTTATGATTATCATGTGGCAATGGTCTTCCTTTTCTGATCCAATCTGTTTGGTGATCCATAGGCTTATTGTACCTTTTTAGCTTTGGGAAATTTTCTTCTGTGATTTTGTTGAGCATATATTCTGGGCCTTTGAGCTGGGATTCTTCTCCCTTTTATATTCCTATTATTCTCAGGTTCGGTATTTTCATAGTGTCCTAAATTTTAAGGATGTTTTTTATTACTATTTTCTTTTTAGATTTAACATTTGCTCTTCAATGCCTGAGAGTCTCTCCTCCATCCCTTATATTATATTAGTGATGCTTGCATTTGTACTTCCTGTTTGCTTACTGGGAATTTCTGTTCCCAGTATTCTCTGCAATTGTGTTTTCTGCTTCTATTTTCATTTCCAGGCCTGAGTACTTCATTCAACTTTTTTTTTCATTTAGTTGGTTGGGTGCTTTCTTAGTAGTCTTTAGTGGATTTATTGATTTTCTCCATTTTGTTTGTCTTTTGCTCAGTTTCTTTTTTATATACCATTAGTTTATTTATTATTTTAATTTTTTAAATTTTTATTTTTAAGTTTAAAATCGAAACAAGGTCGCTTCATGATTTTTGTTTCCTCTTTAAAGACCTCTATCATCATAAAGTTGGCTTTAAGTTCTTTCTGTTCTGTTTCAGCAGCATTAGAATGTTTTGGTCTCACTGTCATAGGAGAGCTGGGACCTGGTGGTGCAATAGTGCCCTTTCTGTTGTTGACTGTGTTCTTACATTGTCATTTAGGTATCTGATTATACGTCAAGGTGTTGATTCCTGCATTTGTCTTTTGTTGGATGTGTGTTTTGTTCCTTGATTTCTGTTTCCTCCTTAGTTCTGGCCAAGGTAGGCATTAGTTTGGGAATGTTCAGGTCCAGTAGGCTGTCTGTGCTTGGGTTTTGGGTGCCAATGTTGCCTCTTTGTTTCCAGGTACCACTGTCATCTCTGGGGTTCTGGGTACCTGGCTGGCATCTGGGACTTCTGTTTCAGTGTGGCGTCCAGCACAGCAGAAATCATCTACCGAAGCTGTAGATATGAATATAGAGCTCAGTTGAGGGTGTACAGTCTAGTATTGCTGGCCAAGCTTTAAGGAATGTTAGTGGGCAGTGAGAGGTTTTTAACCTTGGGTGCCTAGATCAAGTGTCTGTGAAGTCATATAAGCACTGATCATGTTTATTTAGAGGGCTTTGATTTCTTGGTGCCCTCCATCCCCTCTTACACACTGCCTTTTTTCCTGCAGGGTTCCCTGAGCAGGGGAGAAAAGGCATTGATGGAGACATCCTATGAAGGGTGAAGTGTTCCAAGGTCTCTCACTCACTGTATAGTATCTGGATAGGGGTCTATGTATTTTATTTCCATCAGGTACAGTAGGAAATATCTCTGATGGTAGATGAAGATGGCAATGATCTATGAGTACAGGATAGTATTATTAGGAATATTTTATTTTATTATTATTTATTTTAATACTAGATCCCTGGGCTATCACACAAGCATTTTGGATATGGGCTCTATCTCATGAAGTGTACCTTTAGTCAAATCAGATATTGGTTGGTTACTTCCATAAGACTTGTGCCACCACTGTCTTGGCATATGTTGCAACCATGACATAATTGTTGATCAAAGAACAACCCCCAATCTTTTAAAAAAATTTATTTATCCATTTAAATTTCATTGTACATTCGATCCACAGTTCCCTCTTCCCCCTCCAAACCCCCTTGCCTCCATGACAAATGCTTAAACTTCATGACCAAGCACTGCAAAAATAATCTGTCTTGTTGTGAGAATTTGCAAATGACTAACTCTAAATGAACTCCTTAGGTCAATTTGGAAGTCACTTAAAGTAGTAAGAATGATAGAACTATTTTTATAATTTTAAAATGATAAAATATGGAAGATATGAAACATCGCTACCTCTGAATCTGTTTGACTTAGTAAAATTTCTTTTTATGAGGCTAGAAGTTAGGTAAAAATAACTACTAGGATATTACAAAGAAAATGTTAAGCATATTTGTTATGTAATAACTTGATATGTCAAAGAAATGGGTAAAGAGCAATTTCAGGATAAATTTGGAACCAATCTTTAGTTCTGGATATTATAACTGTGAATTCTTCTCTTTGCTTTGTTCCCAGGGCTTTAAGAGAAACACTTATGGAAAAGTATGTTCCTTCATACTTTTAACAAAGGTGGAGTCTTCAGAAACTGAGCATGCTCAACAGTTCTCCTACTCACTAACTGCCATTAGCAGTGGGGAGCTGGATTCTCGATAAATAAACATACTTGTAAAATCCATTTGGGAACATTCTATGTTATAAATTCCCATATCCTTTTGTGAGCTCATCTGAGTTGGAAGTGCTTAGACAAGAAGGTCATCCAGACAGGCACAAGACAATTTAGTGAAAGGGGGCAAAATCTGAAGACTCTGCCAAAGATAGAGCTAGTTGCAGAGGCTTTTTCCCAAACATTATGTAAGAAAATCTTAATGGTGTATATACAGGTGTAACTGTTTGTGAGTCATTCTCTCTTGAATGATATTCACCTATAATTTCAAGTGCTTATATATTATGAGAATAACTATGACAGTGGTTTTTAGACAATTTATGCCCTTCTAATGATGGAGATGTTTAATAGTATATAACCTATGTACTTATAAAATATCACTTGAATTTAATTTAAAATGTTTTATAAACATGTTTTCACAAAGTTCTCTATATATCAGATATCTTATCCTCAGTTCAAATTCTTTTGTGGTTTTCATTTGAAAATAAAGAAAAGAATGATAAAGAATCTGTGGGAGATTGTAAGGGGAAAATGGAAGATCAAATAGCACATGTCCCCCCTTGGGAAGTGGCATATGTGGGAGAATGTCAAGTCTTGTATTTTATCATGAGAAAAAATAGAATATAATTGAAAAAGAACCAACAATTTATTTTATCAAGGTTGTAATATGACTTTAACTTGATATTTTTCATTATTTAGTAATATTTTACCTTTGGAATAAAAGTCAAGTCAAATCCTATCTTACAAATTCATATCTAACTGTTTATTAGGCAACCATGTTAATTCAAAAGGATTCGAACGTTAGAAGCTGTAGACACAACATGCTGTGGCTATCGACACTTATCTCACAGAGAATTCTAGGAATTATTATGTTTGATTTTTATTCAGAAATGGTTTTACATTGAAGAAAAATACAAATTTTTTCTTAAAATTTTGAATCTGATCACTTGTGTGCAGTTTTACAAGCTCAACTGCTCATTGTGAGTCTTTTTTTTCAAAACATGCTTCTCTTCCTTTATTGATTCTTTGGGAATTAAACATAATGGACCCCAGTTCCACTCATCTCCCTGTCCTGTCATATCTGCCACTCACACTTGCAGCATCCTCCCTAAAAGAATCTTTAACATAAAATTCAAACCAAGCCAAAAACGAGAAAAACCATCTTTGATCCTCCCTCATATCAGCCTCTTCAACACTTCTCCATTCATCTCAGTGGCACTGAGAGCTGTAATGTATCACACAATAGGCCCTTTTATCCAATCAACCGCATTGAAAATGTTCACCGTATGAGACATTGGTGGGGTTCAAGGTCTCTGGATTCTAGTACACCATCAGACTCCTTTGGGATATCCCACAGCTGCCTCCAAGGCATGTGGAGATCCTGAAGTTATAGGTATTGTTCCACAGGACAGGACCAGTCCCTTCACAGGCTCCATCAGAATATAGATGGTATAGGTGTGGGCAAGCTAAGGTTCTGGATGTGGGTCTAGGTAACTGCTGAGCTAGTCAGTTTTGGCTTCTAGGGCTGCTCCCCTCAGCAGAGGGTTGGAATCAGCTCTTCTGCAGCCAAGCCATCAGGGCTCTGGGTGGAAGCAGCAGCCATTCAGATCAGCATGTCTCTGGCAGTCATTGTGAGTGTTAAAGAGCAAGAAAAAAATAGTTCTTAGTGAAGAATCAACACTGCATGCCTGACCAACATTTACAAACTTTGGAACAAGATATGAAAACACACAGACATAAAGACCAATGACTGTAGTAATAATTCTGACTGTCCCCCATCTTAGATTTTTTAAACCTTACCCTTCTTAAGAAATACGAAGAAATGACTGTTTAAAGTCACTTCAGGATGTAGAGGCTGGTACCCAGGAAAATCCTTGGAGCATGACTCATACTACCACTTCCATACTACCGTGGAAGGAGTTTCTGTGACCACTTGGAAGTATGGTTCAGCATTGAAAGAAAACCAAGTGGTTTTGTTCAAAGAATTGAAAAATCAACAAAATAATTTAATCCAATCCAGAAAAAACACCTTGCCATTATCAAACAAACACACACACACACACACACACACACACACACACACACACCTTTATTAAAATACCTGCATTAATTAAAACAAAATAATCATTTAATGAAGGCCTATTAATACATATGCCACTCATACACTGTCACTTTATATTCAACATTTCTGCAAGGTTATGAATGCAGATTTATTCATTTTCTGCTGCATAGCTCCACTTGACATCTAAATCTCCCTATGCCTCCCTCATGGGAATACACATGCTAATCTACAGAGCTTCTTCAATGTTGGCATAACAGTGTTGGCATTCTCCCTAACATGGCATGAAACTTAGAAACAAGTAACCAGGACAAGTTGATATCCTTTATAAATAAAAAATTTTAAAATACAGGAGATAACAAATGTATTTCCTATAGACAAAAAGCAAGAAACAGAACATAATTCAAACCTACAGAGCAGGATGGAGTCTAGTCATTTTGAAACTCTTGAAGAGATGTTTTTGCTTGTCTATTGCAATTACATGTATCAGTGATTTGTTTTTATGGTTTGGGATGTAGAATTAGACAAAGACATGGAAAACTTCAATGTTTGGAAGACACTCAAGCAATAGCAACATTTTATGATCTTCATTTTCTGTAATGAAGGTTTGTCTATGTGGCTACAGTTTTGATATTTCAGGGCTTGGTGATAAAAACATAACGCATGGCGTAATATGTTCACAACAAACAGTACAATATAAAACCTTAAAGGTATTTATGCATATTCATATAGAAATTGCTCCAACAGACTGTGAGTTTAAAAATTACAAGTTTCTAAAGATGTTATAAAGAAGATTAATCCAAATTTGTATAACATGGTACATAGGAACAACAAATAAATTCTAAAATATATCCTAAAATTTCACTTTGGTTACCTGTAGTATCACTAAATATGTTTTTTTGAAAAAAACATGTGTATGTACATGAATTTGCATGAAGAAACGAGCAGAGGCCAGGAGAGGGTTCCAATCTGTAAGTGCAGTTACAGGCTATCTTAAACTGCCATATGCATGTTAGGACCCAAACTTTGGTGCCATGCAAACCTCTGAGAATTCAAATCTGAGCCATCTTCCAGCTGAAATGCCATTAGTTTAAGTTTATAAGATTTATTTTGTTACTTTAAGTATTTTGTCAAAAATACTTTTGAGACATAAATTACATTTTAGAAAAATTCTAATTTTCCAAAACCTTTATCAAATCATCATGTACCTTTTAAGAAATCTTAAATACTAAATATAAATTCTCATGTTAATATAGCTCATAAAGCCCTCTTCAGTTGCTAATTTTTACTAATATATTTAAGTTCAATACTTTTTGTGCTCTCCAATTTTAAATGGGACTTTCCATTTGAATTTCCTAAATATTTAAAAAGGTTTCCATAGCTCATATTCGCCATAAGATAGTAGTCTCTAGCATTGTAAGTATCACAGCAGTGAATCAGCTGACTGCCTATTTCTACCTCTTTTTGTTTTCACAGTAAAACATCAATTTACCTATATACCCAGTTTTCTTCTAAGGGCCTGACTCCGTACCAAATGGTTACTAAAAATAGTAATTCACCAGGTGCACACTTATCTCATATGAGTCACCTGTGAAATATTCCCAGACTTGGCATTGATCCTGCAACTCTAGTCAAAACATCTTGCTTCTTCTGATGAATCTCTTCTTTAGACACCTGTGTCTGGTTTTTTGCCATTTGATCTGAGTTGGGGACTCCCAGATCCATCTATAACATCACACATCAAAAACAAAATGGTTTTTCCTTGATCAGAATTCTCAAGTAATAGATGTTTGTCTACATGCCTGCAATACAAACTTATAAACTTTAAATTTGAGGTGCAAAGGTCTTTATCCATCTCTAAAGAATATTGCTAGGTACTCCATTTATCTCCAGGTTAGAGGCAACCTCATTTGTTTATTGTTTTAGTTACAATAATTTGAGTGAAGGTGACAGACCACATCTGGCTTATTTATAAACAAGGAAAGAGGAATTTTATTACATACAGATTTAAATATTGTCCAATGCTAATTAAGGAATTTGCTTAATTTGGGAAATAAAGTGTCCATATTATGTCATCAATCTCAAATTATAAAACAAAAGATTTTTCACTAGATTAGCTGATCATAAGGGTCACATAAAGTACGCAAAATATACTTTTTAATATAAAGATATAGTTGTAAGACAAAAAACACCATCATACACATTGGACAATTACTACCAGGCAGTAAATGGCACTGACATGAGAGTCAAACATTTTCAATGCCAACTGCTGTTCTTGAGGCATTCAGCCATGTCCAGTAATTGTATGAACACCCATAGACATAGCTTAAATCCAATATTCAGTGGTTTCTAGGGTAGTTCAGTACTTGAATAAAAATCAGGTGTTGTCAACAGTTCCAATATTTTTATGTGCCAAAACTAAAGGAAATTCCTGTGTAAAGCAGCTTTATTCATACTAACCTAAACTTGAAAGAACACAAGCCGTGCTTCAATAATATATCTGATAAGAAGATAATAATGTATTAGTACAGTAAACATGTATTCAAAGAGGCAAAACATAACAGAAAATTGCTGCTAAGTTAATGTATTTGTAAAAACCTAATACTGAATGAAAAGACAGAACATACATACAATGCTGTATATTTCATAAATGCAAATCAAATAATAAAGAAGATCGGCATATAGCCATAGTGGTTTAAATATTTGATTTTTTTGTTTTTCTTTCTTGTAATTGGGTTTCTCTGTCTGTGTAGCCTTGGATGTCCTGGAACTCTCTGTAGACCAGGCTGGTCTCAATTTCACAGATATCTGCCTGCCTCTGCTTTCTGAGGGCTGGGATTAAAGGAGTGTGCCCCTACTGCCCAGACAAAAGCTGTTTCTACTTGCCTGTTGAAAAAATAGGTAGTGACTGCTTAGAAGTGGTGAGAGTTAGAAAGATTTCCCTAAAGTGGCATGAAGAAATCCTCTTGGAATGATGGAAATATTCTGTGGCATAATTTCAGTGGTGGTTGCATAGGTCTATACAATTGCACAAACTGCTTAAACAGTTTTGATGTGTGCATTTCATTGTATATAAATTATAACTCAGAGAGTACAAAGCATAAAATCTTAGGGAAAAAAGGAAAGTTTAGTGCAAAAGATCTGCCCATTGGAACACATCTCATGTATAGATAAGATATCACAATTTAGTTTCCACTCATGCAATTCCCTTCCCTCCTCTTTCCCTGCTTTGTGAAGAGCTGATATCCTTGACAATTTTTAACCACTTCTGAACTCTCTCTTTATTTTTCTATTTTCTTTTTTTTCTGACATCATGGGATGCTTCTAATTATAAGATGGCAGTCTCTTGATTCCAAAGCTATGAAATCATGATTATGTTTAATAAACCCATGTAAACAATAGACAACAAAACCATAAAATTGAGAAGCCAACATTTTCAGACATTAGCTTTAACTATTAGAGCCATGATGTCTGACTCACCCTGTTAGATAGCAAGTTAAACATTAGCTATTTAAATATTGGCATTGACCATGCCCTCATACTCAACAGCTTGTAAAACAAAGTACTTAAAACTTCAAGACTCTGATTACTAGTCAGAGAAATGGGATCTGAAGCATGCCTTTGACTCTGACAGGAGATGTATATCCTAAACTACCTTTATGTCTGTTGCTCAGAAGGTCCCGAACCTATAAGAGACTGTCAAAATGGTTCTGTTACTTAACTAGGAAGCCCATTAGTAAATCTTTCCTGGATATATTAAAATCAGTATTAGACCTTGCTAAAATGTAAATTGCCACAATGATCTCTCTAACTAAGGTTTATTCTTACCCTATGAGACTATTTTGTTCTACAATGGTCTGTATGTTAATAGTTCACTCTCTTTTTCATGATACATACTTTATAATAAATTATACCTGTATTCAACATTATACCATGTATACGTCATCTGAATTTTTTGATGGAGATCACAAAGACTAGGAAGCTAAGGGAGAGACCAAGGGATATTTCACTATTATTTGACATTATTGTCAGGTAGACATGG
Organism: Mesocricetus auratus; assembly: GCF_017639785.1. Taxonomy (NCBI): domain Eukaryota; kingdom Metazoa; phylum Chordata; class Mammalia; order Rodentia; family Cricetidae; genus Mesocricetus; species Mesocricetus auratus. The sequence continues at coordinate 38,771,388 of NW_024429200.1, forward strand.
ACAAACATCTACACATCCTGAATAGTGAACCAAAGACAAACCAAAGTAAGAATAACACCAAGTCTAACTTGATGAACCAATATGTTTTATTTGAATTTAATGGGTGATATCCTTCTATATGTTTCTCTTATTTGTTGATGAATAAATACTGACTGGCAAGTAGCCATGTGAGAAGTGTAGGCGGGACTACTAGACTAGGATAATTCTGGGAAGAAGAAAGAGGCAGAGAAGCAGTTGCCAAAGAGAGATGCCATATAGCTACTTGGAAGATTCACCAGGCATTCTCCAGTAGGCCAAGACTACGTGGAGATACTTAGATTAATAGAAATAGGTTAATAATTAAGAGAGAGATAGCCAATAAGAAGCCTGAGTCATTGGCCAAAGAGTTAATAATTAATATAAGCCTCTGTGTGTTTGCTTGGGGCTAAAGAGCTGTGTGGGACCAGGTGGGACGGAACCTCTATCTACAGGGGTTACTTACAGGAATATGGGTAATAGTTTACTAACAGGACCAAAAATGACTCAAAGACACCTGCATCGCTGTAGCCTACCTAGTGTGGATGACAGCAGCTAAAGCTGGGAATCTGGAGTTCACTGAATTACCTGCAGCTCTACAGGTTGGGGAGTGTCCTTTCAAAGTAGGTTGGTTTGTTTCAGCCTCTTTCATGCAGCTCAGCTGATCTGAATCTCTGCTAGGCAGTTCAAATTGTCTGAGTATCACTTAGCACCCCTTGTCACTTATATGTGCTTGGGAATGGAGGGTCTTAGTAAATCAGGCAATTTCAGTGACTTCTTAAATTTATTTTGAGTAGTTAACTTTCTGAATTTAATGAGTTTTGCTGTAGGATGTAATGTTTCAACTCAATATCCTATTGTTTTACTTTCCTATAAATATCTTTTACTAAAATATCCTTGTTTCACCTCCTCTTAATAACCTGTGTTTTAAGTAGCTTCCCTCCAAAAAAGGTTATAACCCCAGGGGATGTCTCTAAGAAACACCCAGTGATACCTTATATTTTTCCACATGAAATTTTCCTCATCTTAATTCTGGTCAGGACTGCATTCTCCTCTCTTGGATTGAGACCATGGGATTTCCTCTTCTCTTAAGTTCCTGAGTTCCTTCTATCCATACACTCCGGTCCCTGGCTCCAAAATCTCCCTGTTTCCTTCATTTTTAAGTGCCTTGGGAAACTCATCTCCCATCATTTGACTTACAGCTCCTGCTATATCTATGCTAACCTAAATAAAGCACCCCTTTCAAAAGGGGGTTGACTCTACATAAGTAATGTTTTCTTTTTGTAATGTTTTCTTTCTTTTTCTTTCATTTTCTTTCTTTTTGGTTTTACAAGGCAGAATTTCTCTATGCAGCTTTGGAGTCTATCCTGGCACTTGCTCTTTAGACCAGACTGGCCTCAAATTCACAGAGATCTGCCTGCCTCTGTCTCTCAAGTGCTGGGATTAAAGGTGTCAGCCACCAACACCCTGCCTGTAATGTTTTCTGGATGCCTGTATTGACATGTATATCCTGTTTCAATGAGGGAATGGCAGATCTCAGATGAACAGTAAGCAACTTATTTTATTTGGATAACGTAGTAAATAGATGCTATAGATGCTAAAGGGAATTTAGCGATTACCTTGAATCCATTGGCCTTTGATCCATTGTGATCAAGACATTGGCTCTTCCATCCTTGCTTTCTTCCAAAAAAAAATAAATTCATGACTTTACTATGAATTGACACAAAAGTGAAACTTGGTCTTTGCAAGCCAAGGCAACTCTTAAAACAGGTGAAGTAGACTCTCCCTGACTAATGGATTACCTATTGAGTAGGGGATGCCCTGGGTGAACACTGTTCTTTTGCTTTCTCTTGTAAATATGTGGTTCACTTACTTTTAATATGAATTGCTTCACATCTCAGCTATATCCTTCATAATTGGGAGAAATTTGATTCCAAAATCTTAAAAGAAAGATGTTAATTCAGCCTGAAGAGTAGGCTCTTTAAAACATCCTTTAAAAACAACTAGACAGTGGTTTATTGTAATAACCAAGAATTAAGCAAATAATAAAGACATAACTTTAAATGTCAAAGAATTAGTAACTCTTCACAAATCATGCATTGAAAGCTCACAGGGAGAGAACAAGAGTCATACAGAACATGCTCAGCCTTACCAAGAGACTTATTATCACCTTCTGGCTTCTCGCCCTGAGGAAACTGGGAAATAAATTCTCATTCAGTTTTGAGATATGTCACTGGAAGAAAAAAAATGTGTACCTTTTAGGCATCCTCCCAAGATATGTTGCCTTGGATGTGTTACAGCAGGACACTAATGGCATTACTGTCTCAAAGCCTGAAGGACTCAGGTCACAGACCAGAATGGGACTGCCCCCGTGCCAGCTGTCCTTCAACTCTATCATCATCAATATCTAGGTTAAGTCTTGATGTCACAGTAGTGGGGCCTTCTACTCTATTCTTTCCTCATATGCCAGGAAATTATTGTCAGGCTGTTGTCAACGTATGAGCCTTAGTTGGACCTCCATGATCTAAGATATCATGTTGCCATTAGGCTATAAAACAAATTACTCCTTAGTCATGTTTTTCCATTAACAGTGGAATATCCCCTTTCTTCATTGTGAAGATGCCTATTGATAAAAAAAAGGGAATCTTTATTGTCTTCAAACATTACGAAATCCTTGAGTAACAGCCATGGCCATCTCCTGACAAATTGGGTGGTTCAGTTCTTACAGACCTCTCCATTAAACTCCATGAAGGGCTACTAACATGTCAGCCATATTGGCTACAGGCACATTAAGTATTCATATGTTATTCTAAACTGTAAACATTAATTTTTTTCCAGCTTGAAACTCCAATAGGACTCCAGTATCTAATCAGCAAATTTCACTTTTACAGGCTTTTTAAGCTTCTGCCAATTCACCTTATATTGCCCTAAAACGGACCATTAAAACTATTCTTCAGTTTCATCTTTGAGCTTTCTTCAAAGTTACAGTGGTCCCTCTGGTTTTCTCCCTGATGGCTTGTCTGTAACTAAATCTCTGGGAATCAGTCACTATCTTCATTCCTCTTAGATCTCAGTCCTGCAGAAATCCCAGACAAGCTAATCAGACTTCTACTTAAAAGGATTTATCTAGATACTCACCTTACTTGAGGGTAATGTTACCAATAGCCCTTGCCCTTCCCATTCAGCTCTAAGCTCAAATCCTTCAAAGGGGTTTCATTGTTGCCCACTGTATATTTAAATATGATTCTAGTTGATAAATTCTGATATTTAAGACAGTTTGTCTCTAGACTCGGGGAATTTCTATAGGCTGTTTAAGAATGGGAGTTATAGAAACAGCCTGATGTATTGGGAAAATAAAGCAAACTCCATTTTCAGCAGAGAATAGATGCAAAATAAAGTTTAGAGGGAAGGCCCTCAGGGCCAACAATTAACTCCTGTTTGGAAAGTGCATCTCCATGTTCTTTTATCTTTTCCTACAACAATCAAGGTCCTGGGCATTGCTGACAGTCTTGAGATGTGCCTTAGAAAAGAGCCATAGAATAGGACAGTCCCCCAAGACTTGAGTAAACTTAAATATCTACTTAAAGAAGCAAAGTTTGACTCTTTGCTCCATCTTCATTAAAAATATCCACTTTGTTATCTCTCTGCTTTATGTTCCTCAGTCCTTTCTTTTCCTTCTATATCTGTAATGACAAACAGTAGATTACCTTAATCCTTTTCCTTGTCATGACATCACTGGTCCAAAATGTTTTCTATTGGTAAGATCATCAATAGGATTAGAAGACAGTAGATATACTTAAAGGACTCCAAAACCATATTTACCAGGGAGTTTATCTTCTTACTTCTGAAATCCAAACAAGAAAAACACTAAATACACACACACACACACACACACACACACACACACACACACAATCTCTCTCTCTCTGTCTCTCTCTCTCTCTCTCTATATATATATATATGTATATATATATATATATATATATTCTTGTGGCTTCATATAGCCTCATGGTTGCTGTATGGAGGGGAGCTGGATGCAATAAAGGTTGAATTGTGTGTGCATATTTATCAGGCACAGATGTGAAAACATTTTGCACAATGTGAAATCCATACTGAGGGATTTGGAATAAATTAATGCATGTAAGATATGTTAAGGAGCCAGCAACACGGCTGCTCTGACACAAGGCAATCCTAAATCAGGCTGTGATATGCTAATGAATCAGTGTTTGACAAAACCCTAAGCTGTGAGCACTTGAAGCGCAAAACTAACGCCCACTAAGATAATAAAAATAAAAATTGGACTTTGCAAGAAGCTTGGGGTTGCACTGCTATGTTCCCATGACAGGGCACCAGCATACCTGTGTGCTGATCTCTATCACCAAAGGGACTTTGAGACTGGCAACAATGTGACTCTGGCTTCAGCAACCTGGGAGTTCTGAGAACAGTTCTGGAATTCACACACACCCACTGGTCAACACTCCCTGCTGGTTGGCCTGTGCTCTCGAGGACCCTCTGGGATTTCCACCAGCAACACCCTCCCAGCTATCCCCAGCTGAAGGACTTCTTATTGGATACAGCTGAGCTTACTCCCAAAGTGCCTTACTCAACAGATTCCCCCCAAAGGCTGCAGCATTTCCAGCCCAGCCTCCCCTTCTTGGTGAGATGTCTGTTTATGTGACTACTTTATCTTTATGATAACATAGTGGTGTAAGGACATGAGATTACCATAATCTTTATAACAGCATGGTGGTGTAATGAATATTTGTGTATATAAGCTGAGCACATTCAGAAGGCAAATCTTGTGTCACCATTTTAATTATCATGCACCTTACAACCCATTGACTGAGCTCCTCTGAATATTTCTAAGAATTCCTATACAGTTTCTTCTGCTATACACTGTCTAAAAAATTAAATTAATAGCATGGCCAGCAGCACCACTGTCCCTTTTTATAGATAGATTTCAAATTAGATATCTGGGTTGTACCTATTTTAATATTGGTAGTGATTCTAGTTTTGCATATTGCATTCTTAACTGCTGTCTTCATTTGATCTACTACAATTTACAGACTGTCTGTTCTTAGACTGTTTTCTAAGACCTGGAAATCATCAAGACAGAGTTCCTAAATCCTTCTATATGCCACTGATGCTATGAGTAGACAGGTTGACTTCACACCCACCTCCTAAAAGATGTTAGAGATTCAGCTCTTAACAGAGGATTGTTAGGTAGCTAATTAAGATATTACCAGACTCAAAGCCATCAGCACTAGCAGTCTCCCTCGTAATAACTAGTAACACTGAAGACTGGACCCATGGGCCTCAATTGGCTGTTTAGGAAACGGGGCCTAATTCATATCTTTAAAAGTAGAAGGACACATACAAAACTTCTTCCTCCAAGTTATCCTGTACTGTGTGGTACAGCTACAATTTCTGAGTGTAGGATTAGAGCAGGTATTCTTACAAGAAACTTTCTGTCTTCAATGTCAAGCCCTTATCACAACTACCACCATTGTAGCCTGGTTTGCTGTTTCATGTCCACTGTATTTGTTTCTCAAGTTATTGACCCCCTGTATCATGTATTTCACTGCTGTAGTGATTTCCTTATTTCTATTGTGGGTTTATTTAATAATCTTACCAATTTTGACTTCCCTGAACCTTTGAAACCATTTCAAATATTCTCAATCAGTGATCCTTTGTTTCCATATTGATGACTGTTTCTAGGAATACACTGAAATGTCCACAGCCTTCAATGGTTCCTCCCTACCTTTCCATTTCTTCTTTTATTGAGAGGATTCTTTCATCTTGATGCTGCCAAAGCCCTACTTGTTTTTTGCTTGCTTCTCTGTTTTATCTTTTGTTTATTACTTCCAATTCTTTAACTTAATAGTACACCACTGCCTTCATGCCCAGCCCCCTTTCCCACAGTCAGAACACAGGATCTGGAGACCAACTGCCTTCATCTAATGCTATCACGTTTGGGATAGTGGGAGCTATCACAGGGGACTAGTTGGGAGTTCACTGGGAGGACTTCAGGGCTTGAATAGAAAATGTTCCTCATAGGCTCACATATGGAATGTTTTGTCCATGCTGATAGTACTATATTGAAATTCCTAGTTACTTTAAGAAGTGCAGCCTACTCGGAGAAAATAGGTCTGTTCAGCCATGCCTTTGTAGACAATATCTTGCCTCATGTCCTTCCTTGATCTCTTTCTCTCTGTTTCCTGTTCACTGTGAAGTTAAGAACCCTTGGTACCATTTTTCACCCACCATGAGCCCAAATCTTCTTGACCTGTTTATGTCAGTTCCTTCTCCACTAAGGCAGAAAAAAACAAGCAACACAAAGCATTAGGGAAGGCTTTGAGCTCATTGTGACATCTGACCTTAAAGTTTCAGAAATGCAAAGCAGGTTACAGGGAATTTATTCTTAGAATTGCTTTATCATTCCTTGTAAAGCAATTTGCTGTCAAGTAATATTGCCTAAGCATCAGTGTTTATGGATCAAAGTGAAGTCAAATCATATCTTTTATAAAGATTTATATCCATGAGTTGTGCATGAGTGGTTACAACCACCATTTATCCATGAGTTTCACATGAATGGATTCAGATATTTCTTGACAATATATATATATATATATATTTGGTTTTTTACGAGACAGGGTTTCTCTGTATTGTTTTGGAGGCTGTCGGTCCAGCCTGGCCTCGAACTCACAGAGATGTGCCTGCCTCTGCCTCCCGAGTACTGGGATTAAAGGTGTGTGCCACCAATGCCCGGCACGACAATATTTTTTTTAAAGTTATGTTCATGATTCACATATACAGAAGACCCTCTTCTTAGATGGCATTCCTAAACAATACAGCATATCTCCTTCTGCCAAAGATTGGTGTTGCAGTATATAGAGTGAAGGGGTGAATGTACATAAGTTATTTCAAATATCATTTTGTAGAAGGATTAACACTTTCAGATTTGAAAATCTGAATTTTAAAAATGGCATATATTAATTTTTAACTGAATTAAACTTTCCATATGATTATTTTCCTAAATACAAAGCTGTTTTGTATTTGCCAGTGCTAATCACAAATTGAAATACCTTTTAATCTAATGGTGTGGAAACATGATCTAATTATTCTAAGGATTTGAATTTCACTTCATAATTGGAAGTCGAGTGAAGTACATTTTAAAGAACTCATTGTTTGAGAACATAATAATTATGTAAAGGTAATTTACTTGTGGCTGTTCACACACACACCCTGAGCGACTACTCTGGCCCTGATATGTCTCCCTGGCTTTCTCTTCCATTTAAAACAGTCATGATATTGTGTTCTAATTTAGGAGTACATAATATTTTTAAAAGCCATGTATTTCTTACCTTCGCATTCTCATTTCCTAATGAATATTCAGGGACATTGTTATTCAAAAAGTAAATTCTTGCCTTTATCAAGATATAAATCCAGTATAAATTCCTGCCTCTGCATCAGTAGGATATTATAGCACTAATTAGCATTTTAATACATTTTTGCTCTATTCTATACCACAAATCTGTTCTTGGGCTTTCTTCAATCTATAGAACTAATTTAGAAAAAATATGTTTTCTGTATAACTTTAAAGAAAAAGCAAAAATAATATTATATCATGTCCAATTATTTTAAGAATGTTTACCTCCTGCTTTGGAAAATCTGAGCAATTTAGTTTTGCTTGAGGCAGTATGGGGAGTCTTTATTTGTTTAACTTACATTTAAAATTGGCCCCTCTGTTCAAATGCTACATCAAGGATGTTGTGGTTCATTAACTCAAGGCTGTATCAGATTGAAACAGAAACATTGCTTTTCAATTAACCTATAGATTTTAGATAACTTCCCTTCCCCCAACTCATTTACCATTCAAGAAAATAGCATACTTCCACAAAATGTTTGTTTTCATTTTTGGATTACTGAATTTCTTCAGTCAGTATCATTTTTCCGTGTCTTCTTGTGCTATAAGCATGAGCCTTTTACTCTAACTGTTCCTCAAAGGTTCACTCTCCCACAGAGGCTTTTGAAGACTTAGGCAACATCTAAATTAGACTTGGCAGATATGGAGAGAGACCTTCCAGCTCTAGACAGCACCTCCTAGGGGGCACTGGTTTGAAGGAGGCAAATTGAAAATGAAAAGATATTCACTGTTACAAGGACGAAAACAGTAATGTTTGCAAGTGGCATTATATAAAAACACCACAGCCTATGTTTGTTTCTGATGTCTACAGAATACCATGGTTTACTTCACTGAAAACTGTGGTTAATTCAAGGATGCATGTGCAACGCATGGATGGCAGATTTTCAAAATGTGAATGATAAAGGCACATTTCAGTTTTAAAACTTAATTTTACAAAATTTAAACTTGGATGATTCAGATGATCCTGAATTGTTGGTTTATTCTTGCCTGCCTGAACAGGCTGTCTCTGTCTAGGAGAGAGACAGAGAGAGAAGGGGAGGGGAAGAGAGACAGGTAAGGAGGGAGTAAAAAGAATAGATTTATGTCTTGATTCATCTCCCTGTGAAATTTATGTAAAGCAAATTACAGGAAAAATTGAGAACGAATGTAGTATACATCATGGGATGCCATCACACAATTCAACACACATCTGGATGAAACAGTCAAAAAACACATACATAATTTTTATATAATCATGAGCTAATTCTCATGCAATACTCATGTATTGACATATTGAGAATGTGACCACTCAAGCTATAGAGATATTCTGTGTACTGAGAAATTCAGACAAAAGACTGAAAATCAAACATATGTTTCCCCACTTTGATTAAACTGTATAAATTTTGTCTCAGATTGTATCTCTCTAGAGCATTTTGTTTTTCTTGGTGATAGATGGCTCCTACTGTAGCGCATAGCCTTTCCAGAGCACTGGATAAATACAACATAATAAAATATGTAGGTATTTAGAGTTTCAAAAGTGTACTTAATGGGCAATTAGGCCACTGTCATAGAAATATAATGGTTAATCCTTAGTTAATACATTGAACATGAAATGTCTTTCCTCATGTTGGAATCCCTGCATAGCATGCAGTCTTATAATGCAGCTCTCTATGGAGATGCTTTCCTCACATGCACTCCAGTAAAGTCATCTTCCTCCCAGAGCCTCTAATGTCGCTCTCAGACCTCTCTTCAGTGCTTCCCATCTTGCTGGTGCTGTTTTGTTTGCTTTCTTGCTTTGAGGTTGCCTATATTGCACCTACAACCATTGGGCCGCCTCCCACAGTCCCTCCCAACTTCTGCAACTCACTGGGCTTTTGATATCAAGATACCTTTACTGAATATTTCATCCCTTTGACTTTTTACTTTTCACTTCTCTTACTGTTATCTGTAACAGAGGGATAACAGAAAGGCACCTTTCTACTAATAAGGAGACAACCAATTATCAAAAGGAAAACCTACCGTGTTCCTTCACTTCTTATGAGAGAGATGCTTTTAAAAGGTGAAATCCTTTGCTGAGGTTTGTTTCTCAAAGCAATGGCCAAAACACTCACTGAGTCTTAAATAACTCTTCTCTTTCCCCTGAGCCTCTTGTGCCAAGAGATTCACTGACCCTTGATTACTGCTCTGAAATGTGTTTCACAACATGAGATGATAACAGTCTTTAAAATAATGTTTGTTCTGGAGTGAAGAACCCAACACAGCTAACAAGATGGGGTGGAATGAAACACGAGCTCAACTCACTCCTCCCAGAGTCACTTCCTTTATCAATTTGTAACTGAAATTTTTGGCTCAGATGTGCAAATTTATTTCAGATATTTTAAATAGTTTACAACACTTAATATAGTAAGTAACTCACAATAACATTAAGCATATTTATCAGAATCACTTTGTCACTATTTCATCTCTAACTTTACCAGTCATCCTGGCGTTTTTTTATGGTTCCTTGTTTACAAAGGATTATCCTCTTATCACAGTTGGAGTACAATTTTCCAAAAACGAACATCTCTGCATGTAAGGCCTCACCATCAGACTGATGAGCTGTGAATGCTGTGGAAAAACAAAGGAACAGCTGGACAACATCTTTCTGAGTCTGATGTGAAATTTGTCATGTTTTCAGCCAAGAATCCAGAGAAGCATAATACACAGCACAGGGTCACTAAAAGTTTTAGGCCTGTTTTTTTTCAAATGAAATAGAATTTCAAGAATGGAGATAAATGATCTGGGCTTCATACCTTAACTTGGAGAGCTGTCCTCAGATACCTGAGAAACATTGCAGGTTTATCAAAGGTTATCTGAACCTCCTTATCACAACACAGATTATTATGTTTGAGGGGCAGGAGGAGGAGGATATTGGAGACAAGATAAAAAAGGGAAAAAAGGGAAAGCTTTAAGTTTAAAATGAAGGAATGTTGTTTGAGTGGTTGCCAGCTGATGAAAGGAAGCCTGTGAGGAAATGAACTCTGATACCCTGGATTTTATAGGCAGCTGTCACTTCCTTCACAGGGGCTCCTGATTTGAAGTGTGGATTTGGGACTTTTAAAAACTAGTGTATACTAAAATATTCATTTATATAATTTGGGCAGGTCACTAGCTGTGGGGCAATGTCCCCCTTTGTAAAGTAAATATACTGAAAGTGTGTGATGACCAGGTAGAGTCCTGAGCAATCATAAAAGTCTGAGTAATAGGTAACAAGGCAAACTGATTTGATCATAGTTCAATCTATCCTACCATATGAACAACGTGACTGATACTTAGAGACAATCTATAAAATGTTAATAATGAAAAAGCTGCTCTAAAAACAACATAAGGAAATCTCAAACCCTCTTACATGCTGCGTTTGCCCTTCCATCCACCCATGTCTTTCTGAAGTTACTTTTGGTTCTCCTGAGGCTATCATTTATCCCCAAATTATGTGCAATATAGGTATCTGAATCATAACTTTATGTTGTTATTCAATGAGCACATCAGCATTTGATATAAAAACAATTTATGTGGTGGGTGAAGTGCCACACTTTGTATCATAAATGTCCACAACATGTTGCAGACCCCCAGTGGAGCAAATGTTTAATGTTGGTCCTGTGTGGGAACTAGATTTCAGGAAAGCTTTGACTAATAAATATGTGATTCACTTGTAGGTTCTTAGTTTGGTAGGATGTGGTAAATGGTGATAAGTTTAGCATATTATTAGGGGAGGCATGCTTGAATAAATAAGTCATTGTTAGCTTGCCTTTCTAGGTATGCTTGTTTTTTCCTCTTTCTTTTTATTTATTCTGTAGTCTTTTATATCATGTATCTTGATCCCATTCATTTTCCTGTCTGTCCCATTGCATTTCCTGTCCTCCCCTGCAATGCCCACCTCACAAAATAAGACATAATTTAAGAGAAGAAAGGGAGTAAAAAAGGAAAAGTTAAAAATCTCCTCATGGGAGCTGTAATGTGGCACAGAGATCCATGCTGCAAACCCCTTTCGGTAACTTTATTTTCGCATGTTCAATGCAGAGTCATTGGTCTGGTTCAAGACCTCTGGTTTCTGTTACCCTATCAATGCTGGGTCCTCACTTGGACTCTTCTTGGATATTCTGAGGTCACCCTGTATTGTGGAGATCCTGCGGGTTTGGGTCTGCAGATGAGGTTCCCTCAAGTGCCCCAGCAGATTATAGAGGAGGTGGGTGTTGGGGCAGGTCAAGTCATGACCATTGTTCTAGGCCTGGGCAGCTGCAGGGTTGATCCACTAGCCAACAGTCCTCCCCTGTCCTCCCCAGCAGGATGACTCTTGATGCAGTGAGTGAGGTGGGGGGCCAGTTCTGCTTTCACACCCCCAGGGTCTGTTGTCTCACAGGGCCATCTCTATCCTGTTTCCCCTTTGAGTGCTGCAGCTGGTGAGAGTCAGGGACCACTGTCCTACTCTCATGATTCAATGCCTAGCTCTTCCACCTATCTCAAGACTTGATGGGCAGGAGGAGGGGCCATATCCCCTCTGCCCATGCTTCCACATTCTCCTCCATCAAGGATTCCAGCCCGACTTACTCATTTATTTCTTTCAGATTGCATGATTCTAGTACACTTTTGATTGTTTTTTTCAATTGGGCTTGACACAATAGCATTTCATATGACCTTTTCATAACCTTCCTTTGACATAGTCCACCCCTCTACTCCCTAATAGCTCCCATAACCTATGATCTTCTCTACTTAATTCGTTTCACTCCCATCAAGTTTGAGAAATATTGTTACAGAATAACATTCACAAGTAGAATATTTCCTAAATGTATTTTAAGGTTGTTACTTCAAACAGTTTGAGATTAAGAATGAAATTTTCTAAGTTTTTTTTAAATGAAAGTAACAAAATATTTTCTCATTCAATGCTTTGTAAAGTAACTAAATGCTTACCAAAAAAAAAAACAATAAGAAAATAAATTAGAAGGGAAATAAACATATAGGCCTAAGACATTTATCTCTTTACAGATCAGATTTAAAGGAAATAAGAAATGGCTATATATTGTGACAAATGCAAAATGATATAGCAAACAGAGACAACCTGAACAATTGTCAAACCCAAGGGCGTTGTGTCAACTATGTCTCAATAATTCAAAGCATCATGGACACAGCATCCATGGTAGTGTCTGCTTTTATTAAGCAGGGCTATTTAGCAAAAGAGAGTTAAAATGAAAGGATAAACAGCAATGAAGGAATAGAGGGCAAAACATACCTATTCAGGGCAGCAAACAGAGCCAAGCAAGTTAGACTAGGTGTGGGTGACCCATCCCTGAAGTTGTTAGTGTGGGAGAGTTGCCCTGTTACTCAGCATGGGCCATGGAAGAGTGCTCTCCTTCCCATCCCCCAACCCCCTATCATTGCCTGAGCCAGGAAGGAGAACTAGCCCTGAGGTCACAAGACTGGGACAGCTGTCCCTGCCCCCTACAAGAAGCCACTCTTGGGAGAGTAGCCCCTTCACCTTACTGGGGTAACCTGACAGAGCCAACTTTGTTGGTGAAGGTGTGGGTGATCCAGCCCTGAAGTTGTAAGTTGAGAGAGCTTCCCCACTACCATCTGTCTGTCTTGTGATGGGTGGAGTTGGGAGGTGCTTCCCTTACCCCTCAACCATTGCCAGCTAAAACCCCCATCTAGCAAGAGAAGATGATCTCTAGGCCTCATTTCTATTTTCCACTGATAGCTGCTAGGTGAGGGATGACCATTGGTAATCATTGTTCTAATGGTTGGCGTTACATCCATGCATATATGGGAACCAGTATTTTAGTTTGCAGTTTATCAAGAAGAGTGGTAGGGAGAAATGAAGTAGAGACAGGAGGAGGAAAAGAGAAGAGAAGCATAAGGAGAAGAAGAAGAAAAAGACAAAGAAGAAGAAGGAATAGAGTATAAACTAAGAAGAAGAAGGAGGAGAAGGCAAAGGAGGAGGAGGAGGAGGAGGAGGAGAAGAAGAAGAAGAAGAAGAAGAAGAAGAAGAAGAAGAAGAAGAAGAAGAAGAAGAAGAAGAGTACAAATTTTGGGGGGCATGAAGAAATCACAGAAAGGAAATGAGGAATGGTTGAAAATATCTACATATCACTGTTTACTTATATGAAATTCTCAAAGAGTAATAAAAAATAATTTTAAAAGAACATGCAAAAAAGCAGTTTAAAATGGCTTCTTTTGGTGGAGAGAGTATCCCTCTATGTGGAATGGGCTCCCAAAGTCCATTTGTGTACTATGGATAGATACTGATCTACTACCAGAGGCACCATATATTAACCAGACACAGGGGAGGGTCTAACCCTACACCAAATAATGTGATAGATTTTAGGATCTCTCATGGAAGGCCTCAGCCTCCCTGGGAAGCAGAAAGGGGATGAGATAGGTGGTTGGTTGGGAGCAGGAGAGGAAGGGATGGAGAGAGAATTGGGATTGACATGCAAAACAAGCCTGTTTCTAATTTAAATTTTAAAAAAGGAAAAAATAAAATAACATGGCTCCTTTAGTATCACTTTTCATGAAGGTGGTTAATTCAAAATTAGGTAGCACAATTTATTTCTAGTCTAAGTATAATACATAATATCGAGGAAATAAGCAATTCTATGAGGAAAACACTTGAAATAACATTGTCTTGCACTTGAAAAAAAATAACCCCAAGTTCTAAGGAACTAGCTTTCTATAAAGGCACTGGGAAATGTTAGGATGACAAAACCATAAAGACCTTAAGGTGCTTTTCATATGGAAGTATGAAGGTTGGCTAGAATGTAGGGTGACTTAAAAGTAAATAAGAAAATAGGGATTATTGCATTCACTTTCCTATTTTTAAAGCAAAGAATTTGATTGGCTTTTAGCAAGTTTTTTCTTTGTCTAACATGACTTTTGAGAGGACTTGAAAATATCATTCAATAAAACATGGCACACTGGTAATTTTCTTCTAAGTTTGTTTGTTGAGCTCTGGTCATTTGGAGGATTGGATATCCTGTGAAGACTACTCAGCGAAGGTTTGTTCTGTTATTGGTCACAATGAATGGGCCATCTCATGTCTTCCAAAGCTTCTGTATTTCCTTAAGCCTGTCTATTGACAATACTAAATGTTTCCTGATTCTGCAAAAGGAAACATATGCTTGTCTTGCAAAACCTCACATTAATTTACCACTAACATTCAGTGACAGAGAGGGAGGAATGATGAGCAGAGGGTCAAGACTGGGCTCGTGAATCCCAGAGAAACAGCTGACCTGAACAAGGGGAGATCTTGGACCACAGACTGATGGCTGAGAGGCTAGCATGGGACTAAACCGGACCCTCTGAATGTGGATGCCAGTGAGGAGGCCTAGGCAATCTATGGGGCTTTGGGTAGTAGACCAGTATTTATCCCTGGCATACAAATGGACTTCGGGTACCCATCCCGCAATGAGGGATGCTCTCTCAATCTGGACACTTGGGGGAGGCCCTTGGCGTTCCGTGGAATGAAATGACAGACTCTAGAGATGCCTCATGTGGACCTCACCCTCCCTGGGGAATGGAGTGAGGATTGGCTTGGGTTGCTGGGAGCACTGGTCGGGAGGAGTGGGAGTGCAGGGGAGGGAGAGGGAGCTGGGAATGGCATGTGAAGCAAGCTTGTTTCTAATTCAATAAAAAATTAAAAAGAAAAGAAAATATAAACTGACCCAAACTTGAGAATAGGTTTGTTTTATTAGTGAGTAAATCACTTAAAGTATCTACTAGTAGCTTAACTCAATATAATTTTGAGGTCTTTCTTGTATGCAACTTCTTGCTGGGCAAACCTGAGGGAACACACATCTGAAATCCTAATGCTGGGGAAGCAGAGACAGGAGACTCCACCACATAGACTAATCAGTAAGCAGGATATGCAAATATGTATATAATAAATAAATATAAATAAGTAAATAAAGTTGGAGTTTAAATAAATAATTAAACAGATAATTACTAGTAACTATATGACAGAGTGGATTGCCAAAGCTATCTACAGTGTTTCCTTGCTAAGAAGATATTGTTGATGACTCTTGGAACTACAATGAAAGCATCTTCTAGAGGAAGTTACCTCTGTCCCTGAGTTTACTACCTGTGGTAACATCTTGTTTGTACAAATAAAGGGTGGAATTTGCAACTAGCTAACCGTACAAGTGTGGAGGTTTGTACAGACAGACAGGATGTGAGATGGCTAGGCAGACAGAGGAATATAGGCGGGAGGGAACAGGAACTCAGTCACTTTCCAGCTGGAAGTTCACAAGGTAAGGTGTGACTGTGGCTTGCTCCTCCATCTCTCTATATTTAGACATATTTCATTTGTACAAACAATATATCACCTCATCTACCACCATTTGTCTCAAGAGAAGTTTGTTAAGTAATCTCTCCCCAATGAGACATGTTATGTTACATACAGATTGTTCCTACTATGTGTCCTTACTGAGGACTGGTACCTGAGCCCTGTCATATTTGATACACATTGTTTCATATAGGCTGTCCCTAATGTGTTCCCTGACTGAGGACTGATGACAAACAGCACCAAATCTTTTGTCACAGGGAGTTGAGCATCAGCTAATGAGAGATTTATACAACGAAATTCTCCAGTGTATCTTGAAGATGTCATCCAATGCTATATTGCTTTCACGGATCTATAGGCACTCTTCCCTCAGCAATAAACCATGTTTTTAGTTTTTATGAATGTAAAGCTAATTAGAGTAAAATGTTATGATTATTTACATTAAACCTCCTTTAATATTTAGTGACTACATTATTACTTGCCCTAAGATGTTATATTTTTTGACTGATATAAGCACCTCAAATTAATGCAAAAAAATAAAAAAATAACAAATCTGAATTCCCTTTTTTGTTTGTTTGTTTGCTTTTCGAGACAGGATTTCTCTGTATTGCTTTGAAGCCTGACTTGGAACTTGCTCCATAGACCAGGCTGACTTCAAACTCACGAGATCCCCCTGCCTCTGCCTCCTGAGTGCTGGGATTAAAGGCATGTGCCACCAATGCCAGCCTTGAATTCGTATTTTTAAATGCAAAATTTCTATAAATACCCCTTGGTGATTTGGAATACTTGATCAATACCAAGGCCTTTTAGTTTTGGATTTAACCATCTTAGAAAATGTTTCCATTTTATTTTGCTAACGCTATATTTTTTTCATAAATAGGTACTTGTTTATAAACTTCTAATAATTAAAACATCCTGGGACTCTGAAAACAACATGGAAAAATCAGGTAAAGCCAACCTGCTCTGCTCCAGTATGGACCAAGGTGAACATACTTGGCTTCTTCTGAAGAAAGAGTAGCCTACTTTTACTTAATACAATAAATCTATGTGCTCTTTAGTATCCAACTATCTTCCTAGAAAGAATTGAAATGTTAACCCACAATTTACTTCCACAGAAAAATAGTAGCTTAATAAAGCTGTATACTTCAAAATTTTTTAAAAACCAGTATATACTTTTTAAATTTAATACACAAAAATAAGAGTGCTATTATTTTTCACAAAATCCTAAATAATAATACATGCAAATTATTAGTAGCTTTTACATATCATTTCACCCTAAATATCACATACTTACATGATCATGAGAAACCTTTAAATACATTAAAAATTAACTACAATGTATCCCTGCTCTTCCCTGGAACCATGTGACATCAAAGTAGATTACAGATATAAAAGCAAAATGAGAGAAATTATAAACTTAAAGGTCATATAGAGCAGCAAAAATTTGGAAGCATAGTGTGTGTGGAAAAGAATAGCTAAATACTAGTAATTTACTCACACTACAAAGGATTTCCCCAGCATGGTACTGATGTTGGCTAACAATATCTCCAACCGAGTGTCATTTCTTTGGTATTCAGTGGGGCGAAACATCTTGTATGGGTGTTAGGTTAAACCATTAAAGTTAGTTTAAACTGCAGGGTGAGGCCGACAAGGATTCTTATGATTGTGAGAGACAGGAACCAGGCAGAGTCAGAACCAGGCTTGGGACCCATGCCAGACAGCAGATGGCCTCCCCAGTCAGAGAGACATTCTGCAGGGCCACTTATGGGCTGTGCAAGCGCACTGTGGTGGATTGCAATAAAAGAAGAAAACCGCTGCTGCAGCTGATGCTCAGTCATTTCTGTGCTGGTCACTTATCATCTGTCACAGGAACAATTATCTCAGTAGCGAAGCCTGGGTAAGAGGTCAGGCTTGATCAATGAATTGGCTTAGGTTTAAGAACGTGGTAACTAGGGCCGCCTGTGTAAGAAGTACGCATTTTAGTCGTAGAGCTAGCCTAGAGATGGTGGAATAGCAGGCTAAAATTACAGAGCTCATTTAAAAGCAGAAGCTCAGTTTTATGGCTTGGACACACAAGGTGGTCAGTCACAGTAAAAGATGGAAGGATAATGTGTGGTACACTCAGTTCAAATCAGTCACATGTCAGCTCATCTGCTTCAGAGGGCCAGAGCCCATGTGTTGTGCTGGATTATTTCTAAGCCAATAGATATAAATATATCAGCTACTAGTGTTTCGTGGTGAGTTAAATAATCTCCCTAAGCCTTCACTCTAAATCTCCATCTGTAACTATAGAAAAGGGAAATCTACCTTTCTAAGCCCCAGTAAGGATTGTTCAATGAAACTTGACAAATGGTTGCTCTCTGAGGACTGTGCACAAGCAGGTGAAATAATTCCTGATTTAAAACAGGACCATCTGGGGGCTGGGGTGGGATTAGGCTTTGGTTGAGGCTGTATCTATTTGAAAGACACTGTGGAAAATGAGAGCATACAACCTTAGCGCTGGCAGCAATTACTTGTCATTATACTCTTTTGTATAAAAAAGTGCATTGCTGTTGAGGGTCACCTGGCAGATACTATATGATGGCAGAAGATAAGTGGTATGGTTTGGAAGAAAAAAAACGTGCGAAACCTTAGAGAAAGAAGAGGTGTGTAACAAAGAGGTTTGAAACAGTCACAAAATGGGGATTTGAGAACACAGCATGTGAACGGTGACTGGGTCATCTATTTAGAAACTCCAAACCATCTTACAGCCATGAAGGACTCAGGAAGACAGATATAGAGCATCCGACAGAGAGACAAAAATCAATTTCTGAGCATTCAACACAATTCTTTCAAGATGCATCAATAAGCCTACCAGTTGTGAAACATATGTAAAAGACACATTTTACTTGTGTTATGACTGTCAAAACAAAAGGAAATATCCCTTTTATGACTCACACTGTGAAATGAAATTGAGTTAACAATATGAAAGTTTTTGTCAATCATGTGGTCCTTTGAACTAGGGGTCCAACATACCAGGCTCCATGAGATACTTTGGCCGATGAAATTCAAGGAAATGTTTTGGAAAGCAGCTGGTGATGTAGGATACATTATGAGAAATCCTGAATACAAAGGAGCAGGGATGAAATCTGCATGTCTAACATTTAAAACTCATAATATAGAGTCATGATTAGATCTATTCATAGTCTCCAACTCCTTGCAGATCAAAAGAAAACCAGGTGAACAACTCTTTAATTGTAGACCCGTAATCTGATTGATGAACCATATTGTTTTGAGGATTGGGAAATGTATGTAACATAAAGTTTTTCTCCAGCCCTTTTCTAATTTAGAGGGTCCTGTCAGAATTCATTACTTTCTCAGTTAACACACTTGACCCACACACAGTTTACTGTCCTTGAGTCCAGTTTTTACAAGCTCTACTCTTGGTTTGGATGCATTATTCACTACTGTCTTGCTTTCTACTGACAAATGGCTTCGGGTCATAATCAGGCATCAAATCAATCAGAATGTGATTCAACTTCTCAACCAACACAATTTTACAACATTTCTGTTAGCTGCCTGGGCTTGCTCAGAGGACTAAGCAAATCCTCCTACACACTTTAATGTGATATGTGTGTTGCCATAACACCACCAGTATCATGAATTCAAGGTTTGTTTGTTTAAGAATAGTCTGTGCTTTGCAACCTTCTGAAGTATCTTGGAAATATTATAGGACTTTAGTTCTTTCAGGCTCACAGATTGACATGTACCTTGGCTGAACTTTGAAATAAATTCAACATTTATCGTTGTTTTACTGCATCCTCTTATTTTTGTTGGTCTCCCTTAAAAGTATTCCTTCTCTTTGAACATCCCACACTTGTATCTATACAGAAATTTACAAAGTTAATCTACAATAGTTTTATTTCTATAAAAGAATTCAACTGAACATGTTGGTTCTATGAACAAAAGGTCACACTCTTTATGTTTTTGAAACTTATCTTTCAACGCCCCATTCTTTCTTCTCTCTCTCAAATAAGATCTATATTATTTCCTAAATCAAATAATCTGCAAAATTTAAGTAAACCTATAATTTAAACTTTTATTTTAGCCCAGAAGTTCTGACCCTTTAATACTATAAATTGACTACTGAGTAATATTTGCTTTTCTTCATATTGAGAGAGTGATTTGAAAAGTCAACAATTACTGTTTTCTTCTGTCTCAACCCACCCAGTACTTGTTAACGACCTGTGTCCTAGTCCTCTTCTCACATATAACACTCTGAAAGGTAATTGGCAATGAGAAGAGGACCAATCAACTTCCAGGTTCTCCCAAACCTGGCAACAGTCTGCTAAATTCAGTGATGGTTGCTATCTAGTAGTAACTGATCTAATTATTTCCTCTGGGTGTTTTCCTATCTCTCCCTTTCTTGTTCCCTCTTTCCTGCTTGCTTATGTTTTGCTCTCCTTCTTTCCATTTTTTAAATGTGTATTTCTCCTCAATTGTGAAAGCCTTAGTGCTTTATGTTGGAAAAATGATGATCTTATATTTGAAAAGTTCAGGAGACCACAAGGCTACAGGGTGAAAAGTGACCGTCTGTGATGTGACAGCAAGCAGACTGTAGATTGTAGAGAAGGCTTTCGTGCCCGCTTAACATGGCCAGTCATTGCTGTGGTTACATCATTGGTGATGGTTATTGTAGGCATCTGGTAGTCATGCTTCTTGGCCAGACACTTTAAAGCAATTACTCTGAGGTTCACTGAAGTCTCTGCAATGACCGGGCAGCTTCCATCACTGGATTTGTTTAAAGTCTTCTTTGTTACAAGAGCAGATGGCAGCATTTGTGCTTGCACTTTAGTTGGTGATGTGGTCTTAATCCTAAAGCTCTGTTTCAAAGCACAAGGGCATGGCATTGGGTAAGTACTGGACAGGACACATGCATCTACAGTCATGGCTGAAGGGTTCCCTATAAACAGACCTTTTATGCCCATGGCAGAGTCAAATCTCATAGTCCCAAAGATTTCTGCTAGTTGGTTTTCAGTATACACTGAGTTGAAAGAATAACCCCAGAGTGTCACTTACAACTGTGCTCTGGAGAAATGCTGCTAAATGTTATGCCTGTGATGGCTTAAGTCTTTCACAGTTCTAAGCCCCAAGTTCTCAAGCCCATTAACAAACTGCGTTTTGCATAAAGACATTTTGACTGCATAGGGAATTTGGGATATTTTGCTGGTCAAACGCTAGTGATTAGATATTTGTGAAAACATCACACTCCAAATAAACTCATAACAATGGTAATGCATACTGCTATATAGTCTCAGAAGTCCTAAGTAAGAAACTGTGGGTGGGATGGGAGAAACAGAGCAATAAGGAGAATATTCAACAACAAAAATTATAGCAACTCTCAAGTATCCATCACACTAAACTATGCTGATTATCCCGTTTCAAACTTAAATAAACCTCATGGGGTTGGCTATTTAGGAATCCATGGAAAAATGAAGTTTGCAATAAAATAATGACACGAATTATGTGATAGACTTGTACGGAAATGTCTGGCACTGATATCGTGACTCTCTAATTAGTGCATTTGGCTGCAGCCCTCAAGGTATTCATGTTCCAGCAGCTTCAAAATGATATAAAAATCAGTTTCTTTTATAGCAGTTGATATTTTTAGTCCATTGTTAACAATTTGTAGTATTCTTTCCCTCTGAACGTATTTATTGATCTATAAGTTAAATGCGATACTGCTCATTGCACTGTGTGTCACTTATGAAACGAATCACCTTTGTGTGTCTTATAAAGTGTCAGTGCAAAGTCATTTAGAAAGCAACAACAACCATGAAGAACCTATCCCCTGGGTGAATTCACAGGTCCCCATGTTGCTTGAGTTCACTTGAACCCTAAACGTCAGTGGAGATGCTGCTCACCCAAACATCAGAAATGATCTTGAAGGCAGGGAAGTAAAGTGACCTTTTACAGATTTTAAGGAGAAATTGACGGCAACCTTATCCCTGCCATAGGCTATATTTTTATGGTTCTTTCCTTCATTGCTGCAACCAGTTTAACATTTATGTAGATGGTAAAGAAAATAAAATAGCAGTCAAAAGCAATACAATATCTTGTGTGTTTTGGTGGGCTCTCAGGGCTTCCATGAGCAAAAACCATAGAGTAGATTCTGATAACAGGTAGTAGAATATTCATTTGAAATCCCTGGCTTCTGGTAGAAGCATTAACCACCACTACAGGCTACCTCCCTTCTAACTCTACTATTTAATTATATAACTCATTTTTATTCATGTGTATGAATGCTTTCCTTCAAGTATATATGTACATCATGTATGTACCATGCTTGGTGCCGGCAGAGGTTGGAAGTGGGTGTCAGATTCTCAGGACCCAGAGTTCTAGATGTTTGTGAGTAGTCATATCTATGCTGGGACTGAAACCTGATCTCTCTATAAGGACAGCAAGTTCTCTTAACTGCTATTCTATATTGCCAGTCTCATTAATTACATTTTCATACTAGCTCACAAAATAGTGTGTTTCCATATTTTTGGCATAGTTTTGATTTACTGTTCTTTTAAACTAAACTTCCTTCTCCCATCTTTCTTTTCCCATATTTCTTCACACCAATTCATTCCAGGGTACATACTCTTTACTTAAACACATCACATATGGAGTACTATATCCCATCAAGTAAGGCTTCTCCCTCTAAAGGGTCCTTCTTCTCCTTTGGATCTCGTTGGGCACACCTGGTTGACAATACAAATCTGAAAATTCAAACTTAGAGTCTTCATATGAGAGAGAAAAACAAGGCATTCTTCTTCCTAGGCCTGAGTTACCTGACTCTGTAATATTTTACAGAACCTTGTATTTTAAATCGCTTGATTTTAAAATGCCATGGAGAGGTTTCTGTCTGGGCTAAGTCTCTTTGAGGCTCAAAAGTTTGTGTTTAGATGTCTGCATCTTGCTCTCTGGGCTGTCTTACTCTGTCAGATGGGTTCTCAGTGAGTTATCTCAGCTTGTTCTCCGTGTGCCTCCTCAGACTCGGCTTCTCAATCAGATCCCAGAGCTCTTTCTGTCCTCACTATGCTTCTGCATTGCTATTGTAGCCCACTTCTACTGGGGTCACTCCATTACTCACTCCTTCCTCCGCATTTCTCATTGGAATCACTGACTTTTTCACTTCCTGAATTTTTACTCCTGCTTTTTTCTTCAAGCGTTTCACTTCCCCTCCTGTTTTTACCCTATGTTGCCAACCCTCTCTTTCATTTGGCTGATATATACTCTATTTGTATTGACCCGTTCCACTATGTCAGTGGTTCTCAACCAGTGGGTTGCAACTCTTTGGGTGGAATATCAGATATTTACATTATGATTCATAGCAGTAGCAAAATTACAGTTACAAACATAGTTTTATGGTTGGGATCACCACAACATGAGGAACTCTATTAATCCTTTGCAGCATTAGAAAGGGTGAGAATAACTGGTTCATATGGCTGCTTCTCACCTCCTGAGTTTGGGTTGACTCATCCTGCTACTTTCTCATCTTTGAGGTCATTTGTCAGTTTTATCAAGAAGCTATTGAAAATATTCCCTAGGATTTAAGCATCCTTGAATTCAGTAGAGGAGGAGCTAATTTCCCCTGGAGGGAGGAGTCATGATTCCCTTGAGGGAGGAATTAGTTATGACTCCATGGAGAGGTCATCTGTTGTGCTTTTCTGTCTTTTCATGTTGTGTTTTATGTATCTGTGGACTTGGGTAGTTGTCTGGCTTTTTTTGTAGATCTAGTTTTCTTTCTCCTAAAGACTCAGGGAGAAGAAAAGAAACTTGTTTTATTTGGGGTGCAGCTTCTGCTTCCATTCTGTCAAAAGGGTGCCGTACTGCTGAGGTGGCTCAGCCTTGAGCTCTCAGCAGCTTTATGTCTTTTTCTAGGCACCGAGTGGTTGTGCTATCACTGTCTTAAGTTGAGCAGCTCCTTCCAAGCTTACTGAAAGCCCTGACTGGGAATTAGATGTTCTAGCTCTCATTTCCTGATTTGTATTTTTCACCATTGCCTTCTACATCCAATTTTGTCTTCCAAAGTTGCACATTTGCAGTTCTAAGCCTTATGTTTCCTCCAGCATTTGAAAGATGCACTGTTTAATTCTTTCTGTGTTGTCTGTTTCCCAGTCTTGTCTTTAATTCTTTTTACTATCTATCTCTTTATATTTTATGTATATGTTTTCCTTGAATGGATGTATGTAAGTGCATCATGTGCAATACATTGCCTGGTAGGTCAAAAGAGGGTATCTGGTCTCCTGAAAAGCACAGGTATAGCCAGGTGTGGCATTCATTATGGGTGATAGGAACTGATTCCTAGTCTTCTGAAAATGCTCTTAAAAATAGAGCCATCTCTCTCTTCCCATATCCTTGATTCTTACTTTCTTTTTGCTCTAGTTAGTTTAATTTGTAGTTAATCATCCTTCTTCCACTTTGTAAAGCCCAGAATTAGACTTTTCCTTTGTCAAATGGTCAAACTGAAAAACTTTTGATAAACTGAATGTGTGTCTCACAACTGGTGATAATGAAGGCTGATATCCAATATGATGGTGTTTGGTAGTGGAGTAATTGGGAAGCAATTAGGTGATGAAAATTGAGCCCTTATGAGAGAAGACAGTGTCCTTACATGGAGAGATGGTAGACAGTTTATTGCTTAGTTGTCTCCAAACCAGAAGGAGGAAGCTGTCCAAGGCACCAAATGTGCTAGAAATCTGATCTCCAATTTCCATCCTCAAATACATTTGCTCTTTAAATACTAAGTTGTGTTATAACTGGCAAAATTGACTAAGACACTTCATGAAGTGTAATAATTTACATAGGAAAAACTGTATCTGAAGGCAGCATATAGTATTGTCTTTGGAAATACTTATATGTGTAGAATATTAGTAATTTATTACAGTATCTTCTTAGTAGTCTTCTGAACAATACTTGCCAATAACAATTATTTTCAGAACTTAAATAAATCATGTAATAAATTAGTGTGATGGGTGGATAGAGTTGTCCTTAGGAAGTTCCTGATGGATCATGTATTCTGTTTTGTTTTTTTAATCATAGAAATTGGCAAGAAATGGCTAACACTCTGATTTATATACGACCTGTCCTACATTGCTATTCATAAGTAGACAGTTGAACCCACAAACTAAGTCTATAATGGTTGCCTTGAATTATACTGCAATTTAACTTATCTATAAATGCTGCCATGCTAAGGCCAACTAAGCGATTTGGAAATAGTATATTGCTAGATAAAAATCAAAAAGTTCATTTTATTTTAATCCTCTTTTTATATAGTGTTCACAAAGTTTTTAAATATCTATTTCAAAGCTGTCACACTGTTATTATCTAATAATCATTGGGAAATTTAATTATAACCTTGGTATTTTATGATGGAAACTATCTGGTACCCACAAATGCTTTGAAAACAAATGGAATCGTATCAGTGGAAAACATTAACTGGTGGATAATTCAAAATCCTCAGCTATAATTATTTTCAGTGAGTAGTTTTATATACTAGACAATAATTTCTGGAACACATTAAGAGGATGGCTGGAATAGCTCACTGTCTAATTTTTCAAAGGACATTAAAAGTGACAGGAATCCTGAAACACCACTTGGCTTCTCTTTAGATTGTAAATGAAATGGACTACCAGTTGCTCATATATTTATTTAAGAATAATTGCAGCTTCTGTTCCAGAAGTAACTCTAGCCCTATCGTTTCATAGCCCGGAAGATATCTGCATTTATAATCAACAGGGGGCAGTGTTACAATAAGCTCAACTCATAATTATAAATAATATAACTATAACTGTACTTATTTATATTAGGATAATAGTAGGCTAATCATTTACTGGTAAACAAAACGAAGGTGAATAAACACCTGAATAAGGCTAGAAAATCCTTTAGATATAAAGATACCGGGATGGAATTGGTAGAGAAATGGCTCAAAGGCTAAGACCACTTATGCTTTTTGCAAACTGGAGGATGCTGATTCAGTTCCTAGGTGGCTCACAACCGTCTGTAACTCTAGTTCCCAAAGAAGAATGAATTCATCTTCTGACACGTGGGTGGTGCACATACACATAAACACATATGCATGAAACTTAAAAAGAATATACACAGGCCAGATGTTGACTACCTTGATGGCTCATTCTTCTGTGTTCCTGACTGACGCCACCTGGCTCACACTTGAAGTAACAAATCAGTGTGATGAGACAACAAACCATATCAAAGGTACTTGCTTGTTAATGATCATGAATATACATTGTTTTGTTTTGAAAGCATTCTGCTAGTCAATCTGTAGCTACATAAGGATAAAGCACCCATAAAACAGAATTTAAACGATATTAAAACATAGCTTAATGTGAATAGCAGGGTTGTAGTCCCATTATTAGAGTTCTTGTGTAGCAAGCTCGGTGCCCTGGCTTAACAGCACAGTCCCACACAGACCTAGTGCGGTGCTGTGAATCTATCATCTTCAGCATTAGGGATTCAAGGTGATTGTAGAATGCATTCTGAATTTGAATCATTCAGCACACACACACACAACTACACATGTGTGCACTAACTTAGGGAGCCAAAAGCTAAGTGCATGCTTGATAGCAACTTTCGTTTTAAAAGTCATTCTATGGGTCTCAACTCTGATTTGAAAATTCTTTAGTACAAATGACAATAGGAAGCTGAATAAATGAACCCTTAATTTGAAAAATTCTTGTCAGTCAAGTCCACTTAATACAGATTTAACCAGGCTACGCTATAAGCTTTCTGATAAAAAAATAGCATTTCAGTAGATATAAAACATGTGTCTTGCTTATACAGAAACAGACCTTCTATAATGAAATTGACACGTTCAGGACATGAAACCTAGTAGTCAAATAAGAAATTTCCATAAGTTTTATATAGTATGCCAAGCATCGCTATGCTTGCTTGTGTGGAATTCTACTTTAAGCTGCAACATGAATTATGATTCTATTGCTATAGTAGTAGCAGATGACATGGGAAGCAGCACTTCTTCATGGATGGAGTGAGAGCTAAGTATGTCCCTTCTGCAGAGGTAAAAGATGATCTTACAGGTGAAAGTGTTGTTGAAGTGGGGGCTAAATGTGGTGGAAGGAGATAAACAGGGAACAAGCGAAGTCCTTTGCCACTTACAGCAGAGAGAGTTGAACTTCTATCTCTACCACAATGCAACAATCTTTAACATTCCCATATCCTTATTCTCAAATGTAGTGGCCAAATGAGGAAGAAAATGATGCAGAAAGAATCCAGCTGTGGTATTCAGTTTTAGCCCAAAGTAAATAATCATTGAGCATAAGTTTCTTTTCCACATTTTACTGGCTTTCAATGTATATACACTCCTAATGAAGAACGCAGGGTTTTAAGCTTGATGTAGCCTGTAGAGCTCAAGCCCCAACACCTCTGTGGCTCTAGAGTCTGATCAATTGGCTTATTGCTCACACAATGATGTTTAAAATGATGAGAAATTGCTTCTTTATGTGCTTGAACCTTGTTTTCGTAAAAGGCATAGCATTTGATATCTTTTGGGTTTAGACTTAGTCCATGCTGTGGCAAAAAACCACAGCCCTTTGCAATTGTTTAAGTTTAAGCCAATGACATTTAACAAATGATCTAAAGCTTATTATAGCTTGATTCTTTCTCTGTTAGTTCCGAAATGGTTGCAGTATTTTTCTAGTTAGAATTAAATAATTTAAATAATATTAGATTATACCAAATACTCCAACACTATAAGCTATTTCCTCAAATTTACTATGGGATTTACCAGCCCTTCCTTTTAACTCTTTCATGCATTTATACTCATTCAGTAAAGATTTCATGAAAAAAATTTATTAATCCCTGAGTCAGATTTCAGAAATATAGTGGCAAAAGCAAGTCTAATTTTATGTACTTAAAATTCATGCAAGTTTTTCTAAGTGTGTGTATAGGTATGTAATTTATGAATGTGTGTATATTGCTTGGATGAACACAGTTATGATACTTTATTAAGTGCCAAAGCAAGTGTGGGGATAGAAAAGTAAAACACACATAAATATCTGGATCTTACTTAAGTCAGTGTACTTTCAAAGGCAGCTTAACCATGTTCTTTTTCAGAAACAGCTATTGGTATTAATGAAATTTTGCATCATGAATCTGCTGTTTGTACCTTTGATTGTACCTTTGATGCCCATTTGGATAATTTCTTGTGCATTCTTGTAATAACCACTGTAACTGCTGCTTGCATCCTTTTATTTCTGTGATCAAGATCTGATATCCCCATTATATTTGTGAAGTTCTGTCCTTTGCTGTGGATGGTGGTAACAGCAATTCCAGTAAGAGTATGGCATATTTGCTTATAACTCATCAGTAAGGCCTCCTACATCCATTCAGAAACTGTAGAGACTGAGGAATGTTCTGAGAAAATAAGATCTTGATGCTTTCCCAGTAAAAGGGACATTGTCAATTTTGGATTCAGTTGTGGCCAACTGTAAACTGTGTAATCCTAGCATCACACTACTAAAAGCTAGTTTTCTTTGGTTCATTATCACTTTTGTCAAGTTTTCTCTGTTTTCTGTTTAAACCAAAGAGATACCATTTCACAAGTAATTTTATATCTATTTCCTCTTTATGTAATGAGAAAATTTCAGAGACCAAAAAACCTTCATGTAAAAATTTTCAAGTCCGGCCTTGCTACAAATGTTGGTAGATTCTGAGAGAGAGATTTCATGTTTCAAGTGAATTCTCACTAAAAAAGGAGTTTGCAGAGACACAAGACTCAAAAATAATACAAGAAAAGCATCTAGGGAAACTGAAAATTGTGTAGAAAATTAAAGCCCAGAAAGGTAATAGGGTCATCAAAAGCATTTTGTCTAGTGATAACTGTGATCATGGGGTTTATCTTGCATACAAGGAAAAATCAAAGTGTTATTGACATTGCCCTTGACTGCCACTCAGAATTTGAAGTTAAGGACTCTATTACTGAATACACCACACTTTTCAGACACAATGTTCACAAGAATTGAGCTTGAACTTATCTGAAAGTTCCTCCCCAATGAGTAACTCTTATAGTGTCTTAAGGTGTTAGGTCAACTTCCAAGAAAGCAAAGCAGTCCACAGTCTGACCCAGCTGTAAAACCTATGTGTTACAAGCAATAATAAGTATGGTAAGACATTTTCAAGGGTACATTATTGGCACTTATACCTTGGAAGTGACTTACATCTGTATAATTGGAATTTGGGGTCATATAACCAACCTATATGAGACCAAACAGGGAGGGAAAGAATAAAATGGCAAGCTCAAACATAGTTCTAGTCCCATCAGATTTGTTATGTTCTTAGTGACAAGGGAACTTTTGCTTAACCTTCGATGTTGTATATTTAAATATTTTATATTTAGTGAAATTAAATAGAGGAATTTGTTTATGAGGAATAAATCTGATTTGTTAATCTTACAATCTTGTTTTGTTTAAGATGCCTGATCCAGTATTATCAATAATCTAAATATTTGATTTCAAACCAAACAAAAATCCACCTGGAAAGTCTGTATGACCCACATTGAGGTGACATCACTGTTTTGGCCAGGTTTCATTTTTTATATCTGTTAGCAGGAATCTCTCTCCACTCATGTATTAGAGATACAGGAAGATAAGATGAAGGTTTTTCACTGGAAGCCTGACACATATAGATATGGAAATCTCAGGTTAAACATAGTAATATCCCCTGTGAACATGGAAATAGAAGTCATTTTTCCACCTCTGAGTCTCATCACTTACAGAAGAGGTGTAAAATTCAACTTATACTTTTTTTCTAGAATTATACCTAGAGGCTAACATTTGTATGAAAGCAGTTGTGTCATCAGTGACCTGTGGAAGCACTGAAATAGAAAGATAAGGAGAAGCAGGGTGGGATCACACAGTAAATGGCTTATTTGGGAGAACTCTAGGAAGTCTTTGGGCATGCGCAGGCTTGTTAAGGCATTTGGGAGTTGAGGTGCTATCTCAGTGTCCTATCCATTACTGACTCAAAGATCTTGTAGGAAAAACATATGAGTCACTTCTAGATAATCCTGGGAACTGCTTAGGATGTGCTGTAGTTGTCAGAAAAAAATCTCAAAGCCAAGGTTTATAGGAGCATCCAGAAGGAAATTGTAGTAGAGGGAAATTCTGAGGGGAAAAGATTTCATTCCATCAGTCTGTCATTTGCACTTATGATCTAATAAACAGCATTACACTATTGTGAATGAAGATGAACTTCTCCATCAATTGATATAAAGTAGAATCTCTGGCCAGAGTTTGACCAAACTACAATGTATATGTGTATTATACTGTAGTCAAAATAGATATATATAGGTATTATTTTCCAGTTAAAGTGGTATTTTAAAGTATGGATAAAGAAGGCCTTTCCATATGCAGCTTTGTGTTCACTGATCATTACTTAAATACTGTACTTTGAAAGTGCTATGGTGTTTTCAGTCATATTATGTGTTTACATATTATAAAACATATTCATGATTTAAATAAAAAGGAAATGATATATAATGAAATGCTTAGTTAAAATTGTCCAGAGGAATCACTTGCCAAAATTAAATCAAGAACAGATAAGCAATTTAAATAGACCTATAACCCCTATGGAATTAGAAGTAGTCATCAAAAATCTCCCAACCAAAAAAAGACCAGGTACAGATGGCGTCAGTGCAGAATAATACCAGAAATTCAAAGAACAGCTTATACGAATTCTTCTCAAAGTATTGCATGCAATAGAAGCAGACGGGGCTTTGCCAAACTCTTTCTATGAGGCTTCAATAACCTTGATCCCCATGCCACACAAAGACACAACTAAGAAAGAGAACTTCAGACCAATATCCCTCATGAACATTGATGCAAAAATACTCAATAAAATACTGTAAAATCAGATCCAAGAACACATCAAAACAATCACTGACCACGATCAAGTAGGTTTCATCCCTTGAATGAATTGGTACAGGAGACAGCATCCTGAACGTAATACCAGCAGCACAGACAGTGAGATCAACAATTAATAAATGGGACCTCCTGAAACTGAGAAGCTTCTGAAAGGCAAAGAATGCAAAGAATGGGAAAATATATTCACTAACCCCACATCTGACAGAGGGCTGATCTCCAAAATTTACAAAGAATTCAAGAAGCAAGTTTCCAAAACACCAAAGATCCAATTAAAAAGTGGGCTACAGAACTAAAAAGAGAATTTTCAATAGAGGAGTCTAAAATGGCTGAAAGACACTTGAGAAAGTGCTCAATATCCTTAGCCATCCGGGAAAAGCAAATCAAAACAACTCTGAGATAGCATCTCACTCCTGTCAGAATGGCTAAAATCAAAAACACCAACGACAATTTATCCTGGAGAGGATGTGGTGAAAGGTGAACACTCCTCCACTGTTGGTGGGAGTGTCAACTTGTACAGCCACGTTGGAAATCAGTACAGAGATTCCTCAGAAAATTGGGAATAAAACTACCACAAGACCCACCAACTCCACTTTTAGGCATATATCCAAAAGATTCACATTCATACAACAACGATGTCTGTTCCACTATGTTCATAGCAGCATTATTTGTAATAGGCAGAACTTGGAAGCAACCTAGGTACCCCTCAACCTAAAAGTGGATAGAGAAAATGTGGTACATTTACACAATGGAGTACTATTCAGCAGAAAAAAACAATGGAATCCTGAAATCTGCAGGCAAATGGATGGCACTAGAAGAAACCATCCTGAGCGAGGTAAACCAGTCACAAAAATAGAAACATGGCATGTACTCTCTCATATATGGAGTTTAGACATAGATCTGGGGAGTGGGAGCCTACAATCCCATGGCCAGAGAGTCTGGGAAACAGAACCTTCATTCAATGGCTGATGGAAGCAGAGGCAGACTCCCATGGCTAAGCACTGAGATGAACTGAAGAAATCCAGTGAATAAGGGATTAAGACTGGGCTGGTTTAACCCCCAGAAACAGCTGACCTGACAAGGGTTAGCTCTCGAATCCTAAAATGATGCCTGGGAATCCAGCATGGGACTGATCAAGACCCCCTGAATGCGGGTGTCAGTGAGTAGGCCTAGGTAATCTATTGAGCCTTGGGTAGTAGATCAGTATTTATCCCGCATATACAAATGGACTTCAGACTCCCATCCAACAATGAGATTTGCACTCTCACCCTGAACTCTTGAGAGCGGGTCTAGAACCTGCCTTGGATGAAATGACAGACTATGGACACCCCCATGGAGGGCCTCACCCTCCCTGGGGAAATGAGGGGATATTGGGGAAGTTGGTGGGAGGACACAGGAGGAGGGGAGGGAAATGGAGAGAGACATGGAATTGACACGTGAAGCAACCTTGTTTCTAATTTAAATTTAAAATTAAAAAATACGTAAAAAATTGTGCAGAGGAGATTATCCTGTTTACAATGAAACATGCCCAATACCACTATATCACTAAGATTCTGTGAAATCTTAGTTTATCATCAATTATAATAAAATGTAAAATAAAATACAAAAATAATTAAATAATACTTGAAAGTAATTATTTAAATTCCTTTCCAATGTAAAATTACAGGCAGGATGACCTATAATTTAAAAGGTAAGTTTAAGCATGACACCAACATAAATGCAAACAATTAGATTTTATTTGAGTGTGCTTAGAGTAAAGCTACCCTTAATCTAACTAAAATGCTAAGGCTTCCAAGATCATACTGGTCCAAGTAGTCACATTGACATCAGCAGGTAGCAATCTGAACCTTCTGCAATACCACTCAAGCTAGCATCACAGAGCTAATCCACAGAAAGATAAATATATTTAAGGAGGAAAAAGTTACCAAACTTGGCAAATAAACCCCACTAAGTAGACTACTGCATAAAAATAATTATAAAGCAAATAGGAAATGGGTTGTATGTACTATATGTAACTGTTAAGGACACAAACTCCTTAAAAAAAGTTTGTTTGACATCAAGTTCATTATCAGGATTGGGCATTTAAGGTGGTGTCTCCACTATTGCTTAGCTTGCCAGTTGGTGTCATCCCTTTAGATCACTAGAGGTCTCACTGGTGCCAGATCTGTCTTCTAACTTGATGTCTATAGCCATTCTAGAACCTTCATCCAGTGACTGATGGAAGCAGAGGCAATCACCCACAGTTAAGCACTGAACTGAAATCATGGAATCCAGTGACAGAGAGGAGCGATGAGCAAATTGGCAAAGAATGGGCTGGCAAAACCAGCAGAGACAGCTGATCTGAACAAGGGGGAGCTCTTGGACCCCAGACCGACAGCTGTGAGGCCAGCATGGGACTGATCCAGACCCCTGAGTGTGAGAGTCAGTGAGAAGGCCTGGGCAACTTAAGGGGCCCTGGGCAGTAGATTAGTGTTTATCCCTGGCATACAAACAGACTTCGTGTGTCCACAACACAAAGAGGAATGCTCTCTCAGCCTGGACTCTTAGGGGAGTGCCTGGACCCTGCCCTGAGTGAAATGGCAGACTCTAGATATCCCCTGTGTGGAAGGAAGTGGGGATAGGGTGGGAGGCTGTGGGGGATTGTGGGAGGAGGGAAGGGAGAGGAAACTGGGATTGATATGTGAAGAAAGCTATTTAAAATTAAAGTAATGAGAAAAGTAAAAAACAACAAATTACATTTCTGCCTTAAAAAAAAGAGTTTGAAATAAAAATTATGCATAACCTAAGCGGAGCATAGCATCGGCTGATACCTGAATCCTGAAATGGGAACTGACCCGTCACAGAGGTTACTCAAATGTTTGGTATACAGTTAGTTGTAATAGTTTTGCTTATTTTGATTTTAAACAGTGCCTTACAAATTTATGCATTTATTTCAGCAAAGAAAACACTTTCAAATAAATTATGGAAATGACCCTCTTTTTGTCTACTTAGGGACTTTTGTTTTTAACTCAGTGGTTCACTATAGTTCATATGCCAGCTGTTTGAACGTTACCAGGTTAATTTCCTTATTTACATTAGCCTATATAAATATGCACTTTGAGTTTTTATCAAAAATGTAATTGTGTTGAATAAAGTATCATTTGCTAGACAATAGTACTTAATGAGCAAAGTGAATTTTTTTAAAATTTGATATATATATATCAAACTTCCTGTATTCCTGAACAAGAAGAAGAAGTGTATTTCTAATGTGGGCATTCATGTCACAGTCCTGTGCCAGATGTTACAGGAATATTAGTGTGTACTAACACAAGTGTCCAGGAAGAGGTATTAACAAATGGTGGACTAAAGAAACACGTCTTCATTGTCAATAACCAATTCCTCCTCAATGAAATCACACCTGAAGAAACAGTTTGAAGGTTGCGAGTGACTTATAAAAAACTGTATTTCAGATTTAATAAGTTCCACCATTTTAAACTCTAAATACCTAAAAAGAACAAGTGTTTCCTTCTAAGAGAAGTTTTTAGAAGCTCATATTTGAATATCAGTCCCCAAGAATACATATTTTAAAGAATAATATTTGGAACAAATAGGAAACCCCATTTATAGGCATTCAGTGTGATTCATGTAACAACACTTTCTAATTTTTAGGATATCTATTAAGCATAATGCTAAGAATGGATTTCTTAGCTGGGAGTTGTTGGCACATGCCTTTAATCCCAGCACTTGGGAGGCAGAGGCAGGTGTTTCTCTGTGAGTTCGAGGCCAGCCTGGTATACAGAGAAAGTTCCAGTACAGCCTCTGAAACAATATAGAAAAACCCTGTCTCAAAAACCAAAAAAAAAATGGATTTCTTTCATCATACTAATACTGCATAAAATGATTTAAGACTTAACTACTTAAATTGTGTTTTTAATTCTGTGAATGCAGCTTTAAGAGGAGAAAGTTTTACAATCAGAGTTTTTGCCTATCCATATTCTTTCTCTGATTTTTGAAACTTGTTTTTTGTAGAAAAATATAAAACAAGACAGCTTCTCGAAGTTTCTTCTGCACATTACTGCCTACTTTAATAATACGGGATGTACTGATTCTATGGGTGTAATTTGGTCCTGGCATATATAAAAAGGAAATATATTCCCCATTGTAGGTGAATATGATAAACTTAGGTAGAGAAAGAGAATTGTTATGGAATAATATTTTGTTTACTCTCAAGATGTGGCTTTGCCAAGGCACCTACTAATTGGTTTAATAAAAGGCTGACTGGCAAAGAGGTAGGCAAGTGGAGGCAAGGCGGGGGAGGAAAAAGGGCACCGCCATGCAGAGTTATAAGGCGGTATGGAAAGAAACAAAATTAACCTGCAGCCTCCCTTTACCCTGCCCACACTTCCTATGGGTCCCACTGACCAACCCCTCCTGTTCTCCTTAATCCTCACAGTTACTGTGAGAGCAATACTTCTTTAGTAGACCCAACTTTTCTGCCACAGCAGGCCCTGAAAATTCCAACAGCTGAAGCACAAGATAAAGCAGTGGGTCTCAACCTGTGAGTTATAACCCTGTTTGGAGTTTCAAGCAATGCTTGAACAGGATTCTCCTAAGACCATCCTACTTATCAGATATCTATATTGCAATTTATAACATTAGCAAAATTGCAGTAACAAAGGAGCAATGAAAATAATTTCATGGTTGCGGGTAGTCACCACAACATGAGCAACTGTACTGAAAAGTTTCAGCATTAGGAAGGTTGAGAACCATTGCCTTAAAATCAACTATATGAAGATGATAGTGGTCCTTGTAGAGGAAATGAATAAATCCCTTATTAATTCCAGGTAAACACAAATCTTCTGGACAAAATTAAGAAATTGCTTAAAGAAAACACAGAGAAAAAGAAGTAGTTGAAGGAAATAGTAAAGTTGTTCAAGACACAAAAATGGAAATATAAACAATAAATAAAACACAAACTGAGGGAATTCTGGAAATGAAAAATCTGGGAAGGCAAACAGAAACTGCAGAGACAAGCTTCACCAAGGGAGCCTTAGAGATAGAAGAATCTCAGGCATTGAGATGTGTTAGAAGAAATGGGTGTATCAATTAAGGAAAGTGTCAAATCTAAAAAAATTCCTGATTCAGAATATTCATGAACCAGGGACACTATTAAAAGACCAAACGTAAGCATACTAGGAATAGAGGAAGCAGAAGAATCCTAGTTCAAAGGCCCAGAGAATATGTTCAAGAAAAACATAGAAGAAAATTATCCTAATTGAAAGGACATGCCTATGAAGATACAAGAAGCTTACAGAACACCAAATAGATTAGAGTACAAAAGAAAGCCTCCTTGACACATAATAATCAAAACACTAAACTTACAAAGAAAGAAAAAATATTAAAAGCTACAAGGGGAAAAGTCCAAGTAACAGGTAAAGACAGACCTAACAGAATTCAAAATAGAGACTCTAAAACCCAGAAGGGGCTAAGCAGATGTGCTTCAGACTCTAACAGACCAGACATGCTATCCCAGACAACTGTACCCAGCAAAACTTTTGGTCATCATCGATGGAGAAAGTAAAATATTCCACGATGCAGTAAAGTTCAAACAGTTTCTATCTATAATTTCAGTACTACAGAAGGTGATAGAAGGAAAACTACAACTTAAGGAGGTTAGCTTTAAATACTATGGAAAAAACAGGAAATAAATAATTTCACACCGGAAAACCAAAAAAAAAAAAGGAAACACACCATCCACCAAAAAAATAGCAGGAATTAGTAATTATTGGCTATTTATATTTCTCAGTATCAATGGAGTTAATTCCCCAATAAAAAGACACAAACTAAGAGAATGGATAAGATAGCAGGACTCATCCTGCTGCATCCAAGAAGCATGCCTCAACATCAAACATAAGTATTACCTCATTGTAAAGTATTGGAAGAAAAGATATTCTAACATTTGAATTATTTCTGGAATCTATGAGGGTGATCCTTGTAATGGGAATTATGGAGTCTTAACTAGCCATCTCTTGAATCCAGGCAAGGCTCCTCGTGGCAGATCTGAGTTGTATTTGGCTTGGGGGTCTTGTGGAGATCACTAAACGACTCACTATGATGCTATAACAGAGAGTTCTAGCACAGACTGACAGTAGCAGCCCCATTGCAGATGATATTATCCACACAGCTATTGATAATGGGGAGGTCATAATGGTGACTTCCTGGAGCCTTTACTCATTTGACCTAGTTTCTTTAGTGCTGGAAGGTACTCTGTAGACTTCTAAAAGAGAAATATAGGTATAAACCTAGCTACAAAACCTTTGACAAACTATGTGAACTTCCTACAAGATGAGTTGAAGCAATGGTGCCACAGAACTCGTGGGAGTGGCCAACCAATGTTGGAATCAAATTGAGGCCCAAGACGTAAGAGGAAACCCATGTTGGACACTGCTTGGATTGACAGGAACTGGAGACTAGATAGGCCCAGACATGTAGGGTACAACCAAAAAGGACTGGTTTAAAGGAAAAAGAAAGCAATTAATGAAATAACTCCTACTGATATTCTGCTATACTCTTTGATAGGTGCCTTGTTCAGTTTTCATCAAACAGGTGTCCTGTAGATAGATGACCCATTCCGGCATTATGTGGAAGAGGAATCTTAATTGGAAGTATCCCATAAAAGAGGAGACAGGAAGATTACAGGAGTCAAAGGGAATAGTGGACATCAGGAGAAAAAGGCCCCACCAAATCAACTGAGCACGGTACATACGAGCTCACAGAGACTGAAGTGGCAGGCATGGGGCTGCACGGGGCTGTATCAGGCCCTCTGCATAAATGTATGGTGTTACCTTGGTGCTTTTGTGGGACTCCTAAGCATGGGAGAGGGGTAGTTTTTGACTCTTTTCCCTGCTCTTTGGACTCTTTTCCCACTATTGGGTTAGCTCCTATTGTTGCCTCTGTGTGCTGGCTTTTCCTTGTCATATTGTATTTTGCAATTGTTTTCTCTTGGGGGTCTGTTCTTTTCTGAAGAGATGCGAAGAGAGTGGATACGAGGTTGAGAGAAGGTTGGGGGGAGGATCTGGAAAGAGTGAAGGGAGGGAAATTTGTGCAGGGATGTACTGTATAAGATGAGAATATATTTTCAATGAAAATTATGTATTTCTTTTTATTATATGTGCATTGATGTTTTGTCTGCAGGTGTGGCTGTGTGAGTGCCTAAACTCACCTGAAGTTACACACATATATAACTCCATGTGAGTGCTTGGAATTGAACCTCATTGTTCCTGAAAAACAAACAGTTCTCTTAACCACTGGGACATCTCAGCATGGAAGTTTTTAAATTATCCTTCAGTGAATCTGCGGATTTCATCAGAATACAGTGTTATTACATGGTGTTCGGTGTCTTTTTTCCTTCTTTCCTTTCTTAACTCCCTGTTTCTTCCTTCCTTCCCCACTCCCTTCCTCCCTTCTTCTTTCTTTCTTCCCTTTCTCTTTCTTCCTTCCTTCATTCCCTCCTGTGTCTTCCTTCCCTTTTCCATCCTTTCCTTTTTTCTTCCTTCTTTCCTTCATTCCCTCCTTCACTTTCTTCCTTCATTTCTTTCCTTCTTTCTTTCTTCTTTTCCTTTTCCCTTTGGTTAGTTTTGCTAAGGATTTCCATTATTGTTTGTTATTTCAAAGAAACAACTCTTCATTTGATTGATTCTGGGTATTGTTTCTTTAGTCAGTTTCAGAAAGTTTGCCTTGATTTTTCCTAGGTTTGGATTGGTCTTAATTTTCTAAATCTTGAGAAACATCATTAGGCTATTTGTTTGATATTGTTATAATTTCACATAAACACATAACTATAAACTTTTCTTTCACAACTGCCTTAGCTTTATCTCAGGTTTTATGGAAAATTGTGCTGCAATTTTCATTCAATTCTAGAAATAAGTTAGCATTTCCCCCAGCTATCCACTGCCCTTTTTTGTGTATATTGCTCAGTACCCATATATTTGTGTATTCTCTGTATTTATTTTGCTAGATGTGTAATTTCATTCCATTGTGATCTGGTAAGTTACAATAAATTATTTCCACCCTCTTTATTCTGTGACTTCTTTCATTTGTACCAAAATGTGGCCTATTTTGCACAGGGTTCCATAATAACAGAGAAGAATTAATGCTGTATGTTTTTAATTAAATATTCTGTATGAATTTTTCATTCTACTTGATTATGACATGGTTACCTCTGAGGATTCTTCATTTATTTTCAGTTTAGTGACCTAGGTAAATATAAAAATGGAGTATTATAACCATACACTATTAATGACTTGGTACTTATCTATGCTTTTGTATCCAATAGTGTTTATGAAATTGTGAGCCCCAAAATTCAATGTACATAACTATTTTATTCTTAAATCAGTTGTTCCTTTATTGTTGTGTCTTGGTTTTCTTTATTTATTCAGATAAATATTTGTTCTAAGTCTATATTATTAGATATCTGAAAATTCTGCCTGATTCTTTTTTCTTCTATTCACTTGCTAGACTGCTTCATGATTTCAATTTCAGCCTGTAGTTTCTGTAATACTGTATTATGCTTCTTTTCAAAAGAGAACAGACATTTGAGTCTAATTTTTGCAGTTTCTTTTATATAATATTTTTGTTAATTTGTTGAGAATGTTACAGAATATATTTTAACCATCTTCATCTCCCCAATCTCCACCAGATATTTCCCCACCACCCTACCCACCCAGCTTAGGTTTTCTTTATCACTTCCCCTGTACCTTTGTACCCCTTTGTATCTGTCTAGTACAGTTGGTGCTGATCATCTACTCTTGGACATGGGGCTTTCCCTGGTCCATATGCCAAGTGTCATAGCATTTCAAAGCAAAACATAAGAAAACAAAGCAACAATGTCAACAACAATAACACCCTTGTAGCACAAATTATAATAGGTATTAATAATAAAAACCCAGAGATTGATATTGAGGTTGAAGCTGAAGATTAGAGAAGGGAAGCAGCCAGGCTCTGCTCAAACCAAAAGGGAGGTCCTATACTCAGAATGCATTTCCAGTCTTCATCTGTCTCCACCAAACCTCAGACAGCATGAAACTTCTGTCTCTTCCCACCTTATATTCATCTCTAGTGCTAGAATTAACAGCGTGGGATCCCAAGTGCTGAGATCTCCTTTGTGTGAGCTCTGTTTCTCTTTCTGACTGGATAAATTTCATGTAGCAGAAGGTAGTCTTGACCCAAGAGAGATATGTCTGCTTCTGTCTCCTGAGTGCTGGAATTAAAGGTGTGTACCACCACTGTCTGGCCTCTATGACGAGCTACTGTGGCTAGCTCTGCACTCTGATCTTCAGGCAAGCTTTATTTGTTAGGTCATGAATAAAACATGACCAAGAAACCTGAGAAACCTGACTCTCCCAGCATCAATCAAGTGGCATAAGTTCTCAGCTAGGGTTGAGACATCATTCTAAGGTCCCCTTTGTGCTTTCAGGCTTGTTAGGCACCAGCCTCTGCATTGCTGTCCTTTTACTTGCTAGTACTGGCACTTGGTACTGACCCACTGAGTCTAAGCAACAAACACAGCCCCAGTATGAGCATGCCAATTGTGCTCTACAAACATCACCCTCCTGCAGCAAGAGTGAGAGGGCCCTAGCAGCCCACACAACTTCCTTTATACCCGTACTCACACAAACCTGCCACAGCTCCCTTGCCCACCATCGTGTAGTACCAGAACGACAGGTGACAGAATGTCAGGTGGAGGAGGCCGGCTTCTGGCAGTTTGCCAGCTCTTGTTCAGCCAGCCAAGAAGCTCAAGGACCAGGATCCTCTACTCAGAACTCTCACAGTCACGCATCTGCCATTCCAATTTAGATGTCAACTCAGACTGTAAAAGAAAATTAAAATTTTGAAGTATCTTTAAAAAATGACACTGCTTAAATTATAGTAATGTCAAATGAGAAGAAGGGAACTACAAGTATCAAAGAAAAAAAATGATCGTGTTGGAGTGGCTTATTTCTGTATCCCCAAAAATTGGAGAATGAAAATTACATGCATGGGAGGCTGAGGCAGGAGGATCTCTGTGAGTTCGAGACCAGCCTGGTCTACAAGAACTAGCCCTAGGATAGCCTCCAAAGCCACAGAGAAAAATTACATGCATGGGGTTGGATTAAACAGATTTTTCTCTTTCCGATGGTTTATGGCGCGGCTGAGCCTCTGCTGGACATTAATTGTTGTCCCATATGTACATATAAATCTTGTGTGTATGTCTATATTGTCCTAAATATGTAAACACAACCTGCCTAACTGTATAATGTTACTCTCATATGTTTTTTTCAGGGCTGACTATTTGATATTAGGTAGCCAATTTGTGTGCTCTTCCCGGGGGGAAAATTATTTCTCCTGTCTCAGCATCTCTTAGGTGCCTGTTGTGCTTTGAATAAGGATGAGGTCTCATGTGCATCCTCCAGCCCACTTTGGCATAACCATTGTTTTCCTTGATCAGCACATATTTAGGCACCCATAATTCTAGTTTTTCTTTAGCTTTTATATTTTTCCACAAGATTATTGATTTGTAAGATAAAGGAGAAATGTAGCCCATGGTAAAAGATATATTAATATTGGCTTTATGAGTAGAAATAAAACCTTATTCTTGCCAAATATTTTAACATTTAAAAGTCTTGGCTTTACTACTGAAATTTATATGATGAAACATATGACACTTGTAGAGTGTTTATTGCTGCCAATCTAATGCTTCCATCAGAACCCTCTTTTTAATAGGTGTGATTCTTTAATATATTGAATTTGGCCTCACTCTTAGTGGTTTCAGTTTTATTTATACAGTAATCAAACTAACAGCATATGTTGAATTAAAATAAATGTTTCCATAGCCCATCTGACAAACACAAACCTGTCTGATTCAAACAAATGTCAATATGTAAAAGCTTTTTAGTAGTCCCTCCCTAGTCCCTAGGGACTTTCTTATCAAGAATATGTGAGTTCATGCCAGCTTAATTAGCTGATGGAGAGAACATAAGAATTAGCAGGAAAACATTCCTTCACAATCACAAGTAGTTCCTCAGAGAGATGACACACAAAGATTGGACCCTGGTCAAATTCTGTTCAGCACGAGTCAGATGCAGAAAGAAGACAGAACAAAACGAATAAAAACACAAAGTTGCTATGTAGCATGTAGAGTCAAGGAAAGCCACCAGCTCCTTATTTTCTAGAGACAATTTCAATAATATGTGTTATGTATATCTTTAGAAATCTTAGAAATCAAGATTTTTTGACTGTGGTTATGGTGCTATGTTTTTGCTTTTAAATTTGGTCAAAATTGTATGGTCAAAATTTTCATTCATTTTGTCAATGTTTCTACAAGAAATTGCATTAAACTTCCTTTGTATTTAACTTAGAGATTAAAACACACATGCATGCACACGTGCACACACACACACACACACATACACACGCACACAGAGGCACACACAGTATTATTTTTAACATGTCTATAGTAGAAACTGCCACTTTCTTTCTCCAAGGTGTAAGACATAAAGCAAAATGAAAGCTGCCATTGCAGATAGGGTATGTGGTACTCAACTTGTCTGGAGTTGAAGATGTTCTTCCTTCACAAATTTTATAGTCTTTCCCCATATGCTGCAGTTTTTGTCAGAAATTTCTGTTAGAACTTCTGAATTTTCTGAAGCCAAGGTATTCAAAGAAAAATGCCAGGAGTCTAAATAAAAGAATTCTTTCAACCTTAAAGAAGTGGTGTATTGGGAACACTTAGAGAAGAGTTGGAAGTGAAATCTTGAATTGAAAGAATGTATAAAAGATTAGAACTTTCCTACAAAGTGGAAAAAATCTAAGGGGAATTTTATAAGCTTGCCAATTATAATTCCTTTGTATTTTCTCCAGAAAGCTGTTACTACTTCATACATGTTT
Organism: Mesocricetus auratus; assembly: GCF_017639785.1. NCBI lineage: Eukaryota > Metazoa > Chordata > Mammalia > Rodentia > Cricetidae > Mesocricetus > Mesocricetus auratus. Next base: position 38,813,944 of record NW_024429200.1, read on the forward strand.
TCTTTTCTCACTCCAATAATTCCTTTTTGTTACCTGAGTTTATCTCCTGCTCTTCAGTTTGACTAAACAGAGACACAATGAAGTTCTTAGTGCTCCTGGGAAGATTTCCTCACACATTGTTATTTGCTTTTGCTGGTTTTAAAGTACAGAAATTAAAGCTTAGATGGATAGAGAGAAGCCTTAGGAGCATCTTAGATTTAGCCCCACAGTTCAGAACTTAGTCTGGCCTCTAATGAACCCAATCATAAGCTGCATTACTGGAAGTGTATTGGAGAACATTGTTCAACACTGCTTAGTTAGACCCATTTTCAATATATTCTTGAACATTCTAATATTTTTAGATTTCTCAGTGGCCTAAAGGCACTCTAAATATTCTTCTTACTTAAAGCTAGGAGGTTTCCCAACTTTCTTTCCATGCCTATTTCCTTCTCTCTCACACACAGTTACACCCATACACATACACATGGATGTGGGTTTGTGTTGTTAAACCCAGGACGGCCTCAAAATCATTATCTTTCTGAGTTTTCTTCCTCAGAGTGCTTGGGTGGAAAGCAGCACCAAACTCAGGCAACAGCCTCTTGCATGTGTTAATACCTGAATACCCTAGTATTTCATGAATTAGTACCATGTTCCACTCATGTTCACATCAGTGATAACACCATTGTTTGCAGTTTTTCTTCACTGAACTCTAGTTCTTTCTCAAGCGTTTCAAGGCTCCTTTTGAGCAGAGTTGCAGGAGAAGTTAACAGCACTAGTTTCTAAAATGTTTTAATGAAGATGATTGTGCACAAAGTTATTGCTTTATAATACTGAAAATGGTGATCCACATAGGAAAATGATGGGTTGTCAAACTCAGGTCAGTGAATTTGTACACAGCCAAATCAGTGTCATGAAGTTAAAGTTCAAGGCTACATTTGAAGTTGCTGTTGTACTGTATGAGGTATTTAGGTTCCTGACTAGGATTCATCAAGTTAAGCAAAGCTTGCATTGGATGATGCATGTGGATGTTTTTAATAAATAAGGGAAAGAAGCCTCTAGCCAGGTCACCTAGCCAATTTAGAGCTAGACTTGTGATCATAGCTCTAAAGTGTAACCAGTCCTTAAACCCATTGATTGCTATAAGCAACTTACTGACAATATATGTCATCTACAAAATGGATATAAACTCCTTTTTGAGTAGTATCAATCTCAAATGAATCTTTTACTATTATTCTTGATTATAAAACATTTTTACTCAGATTTTATTTTTTTTAATTGTGAGCCTTTAACGGTTGAGCTAACCTTGCAGATACATTTTATTTTTAATGTAGTGCAAATTATCCTTACAGTTATCAGAGGGATTTAATGGTTCCAAGTTTACTTTTTACCTTATATTTTATTTTATTTAACCTCTACTAGAGGTTCCCATGAGTGTATAGACTGTGGGAATCCCTTTGCCTCTATCTTCCACATAACAAAGATAGCAGAGGTACTAGAAGATGTCAAAGAACGATATTCAATTGATTACACTGAAAGCTTATGTAAGCTGAGAATTTAAACATTAAACACAAATAAAACAAGCAACCATTAAGCATATGATCTTTAGGAATCCACCCTGAGCTGAAGAAAGGGTGTGTGTCTTTTCAGTTGTAACTTTCTGTAACATTGTCTTTCAGGGTAGTGTATATTTTTATAACTGAATAATTTACATAAAATTATAATGGACTTTTAATTTAAAAAATTCAAATACTTTGTGAACATTTTAACTTATTTTTAGTTGTGAAATAATTAATATTTTAATTGATACCACTTTATACCAGATTTATTTAGGTTACATTCAATTGTAGTCTGGCAACACCTTTCAAAACAGACAAAAGTTACTGATATGTTCCTTTCATTTGATCATTTAACTTCTTTACATACTTTTCTTTTGCATTTTCTATGTACAGTATTCTCCTTTGGCCCTTTGTAATAAGATGTAGCTGTAGGGAAACAGAGAGTGCAGATAAATCAACAAACAGTGTTGGTGGCAACATATGATCACAATAGAAATTTGACTTTCAAAGGTTGAGAAAAACAAACTAACATCTCAGTAGTCTTGATCAAGTAGAAAATGTTCCGGAAGATGGTGTCTTGGCAATAAAACTGCAGAGACCACAATGAAATGATATTCTATGGAAACAAATGGACTCTTCATTTTGATGAATCACAGAATTAATGAAACATTAAAGGTTTCATTTTCACAAACAAATCAGCAGTAGATAAGCTGTCTTAACATTCCACACAAGAGTTTCAAGATATGCAAAAATAAGGAGAGTGGCAATTTCCCTCCTCGAAAATTGCAAGGCATATAGGATAAAAACCACCATTTCCATTTTCTAGGAATTGAACCTGACATTGTAAAATATTTTTCCCTAAGAAAGTTGAGATAAGAATGACAGGAAAGCTGCATTTCTTGCCTGAGGCTGTCAACATCCTGATTCACAGCTCAGTGACTGTAAAGACTATGGTAGGAGAAGGGCTGTGAAAAACAGCTGCCTTCTTTTTGTGGGGAGGAAACCCACACAAATTGGAACAGTGAGCTGCAACCACACTTGATAATACTATCATAGACTTGATAATATGCTCATTATGAATAAGCATACAAGTTCTTGCCAAGGTGCATATATGCAAAGCAAACACCTAAGGAGTCAAGCCAGTCACATACTCTTGGTTCAATTTGAGGCTGAATATGTGTGAGGGGAAATCATGGAAGATTCTATTGGCACATGCAGGGCAAACACAGAGGATCTGGATGGGAAGATACTCTGGTATCCACATAGAGCCTAGCCTGTGCATAAAGAAGCCTTATTGGCTTTAGACGTTTGAGCACAGTGTTCTAATCATCAGTCACTATACTCTGTACACAGGGAAACATTCTGGAGATCCACACTTTAAAAAAAAATAACTCGGTAGAAACATCAGTGACTGTATACCACAGTGGATATAGATTTGGCCAACTTGAGCATCTGAGAAAAGAAACCATTTGGTCAACATGAGCATCTGAGAAAAGAAACCAACACATTAACAAACAAAATAATGATAACCACCACCTTGCAATAGGACAATCAGAATCCAGAGTTGTCACGAATGTTATTTAAAGTGCCAAGTTTTCCAGGAAAAACTATGAGTTGTATAAAGAATTATGAGTGTATGGTACTAATTTTCATTAGAAAGAAAGAGGGGCAGGGTGGATTTGAAGAAAATGAAAATGCCAAGGGGCTGCTGTCAGAATAGCACTGGAAGGACAATGTTTGCCTCCAAATCAGATGATCTGAGTTCAATTCCTGGAAACCAGAGAAATTCTGAAGGAAAGAAGCAACTTCACAAAATTGTCTTCTAACTGTGTGCCCTAGATTTTGAATATAACACACAAAAATTTGACCACAATTATTACAGGTAAAACTCAATGATATATAAACATAAAGAAATTCATGACAACAATAAATCAATAACAATTCTCAAAAACTCATTTATTTTTTAAAAATGGAAATGATAGCATGGAAATACCCTATATAGCATGAAGAAGAAAAAGAAAATTAAAAGCCATGAATGTTATTAATCCTGATTTATCTCATCTGAAATCTAAACAGTAAAAGAAAACCAATGAAAAATCAAATGATATCACAGATCAATTGACAATGGAAACGTACTAAAAGTGCCAAAACTATGTGAAAAGGAACAATGGCTATGGGCTTATACTTCCTCATTTCAGAACAAGAAGTAAAAACTTTGCTTCAGGAGATACTTTTAAGGTGTACAGAAACACCATCGATTGGGACAAAATGTCAGAAAAATGAGGCCTTTTCACTGTATATGAAAACAACAGTTCCTGTTTAGTAAAGCAAAGAAGTAAACCAAATAATATATATATATATATATATATATAATTAGACATGTCAACAGCACCATGTATACATATATATTACTGTACATTTAATATATAATTACAGTCAGAATAATGAGCACATACACACTACACCACATATAACAGTTGTGAGAGTGGTAGGAATGGGAGACATTTGAATTTTACCCACTGCTTACAGGACATAAAACTGAACAGCCACCTCCAGAAATAGTTTAGAAGTACCTTTAAAAGTTAAACACAAAATGATGGAACAAGCAAAATCCCACAAGCTCTTTATCAAAATAAATCAAAACGTGTTCCTGCAGATGTGTACACGAATGCTTATTATAGCATTATTTGTAAAGCTCAAGCCATGGAAACAGTCCACATTCCCATCATCAGATGCATGGATAAGCACAGCATGCCGTGCTAATAGTGAGATACTATTACAGCAGGAAAGAATGACTGTTAACAGGATTATCTCAGAAATATACCGACGAGAAGAAGCTAATTCAAAACATTACATACTGCATCATTCTACTTACATAAAATATAAAGGAAAGGTGAGTGCTGAGAGGCAGGAATCGCACGGGCCATTGTCTTGGCATCAGTGCAAAAGCAAGATGAACTCTAAGGGTGAGGGCAGAGAGTGGAACATCTGCTTGGTTGGGAAAGAAGGTTCTAAAATATGATTGTGATGATTCCTGTAGAAATCTACAAATCCCTTAAAGTTCTGACTTGTACGTATATATCAAGTGAACCTCATGCTGTGCACACTGTAACTCATCACACTGTTAAAAAGCAGACTGTGCTACTTTGACATATTTGATACTATGTTTTCAATCAAAGCCTTTGTAGTTTAGGGAACTGTAGTTCATTCACCATTAAAAATTAGTTATAAATACTGAACCCAGCTTCACATCATTTAAATGCCTGAGATTTCCAATGTATTAGTGACATTATTCTGAATTTTCTCAAGGATTTACATGTATTATTTCATTTTATGTGTGTAGGTATCTTGGCTGCATATGCGTACATGATCATGTTTCCTAGTGACCTCTTAGGTTAGACGAGGGCATCTGGTACCTTGGAACTGGATATATGTGTGGTTGTGAACCAGCCTGTGGATACTGAAATCTGCTGGTATTTTACAGAAGCAACAAATGCTTTTGACTGCTGAGTCATCTCCCCAGCCCCTGTGAAGTCTTTTTCTGTCCTGTACTTCAATTTCTTTTCTTTCTTTTTTTTTTTTTTTTTTTTTTTTTTTTTTTTGGTTTTACGAGACAGGGTTTCTCTGTATTGTTTTGGAGGCTGTCTGTCCAGCCTGGCCTCGAACTCACAGATATCTGCCTGCCTCTGCCTCCTGAGTGCTGGGATTAAAGGCATGTGCCACCACTGCCCGGCTCTCTACTTCAATTTCTAAAATAGTATAACAAATAATATGTCTAAGAATATTTAAATGATGTAACAAATAATCAGTATTTAAAATATGTCTATCATGGGCAACTAAAAGAAACAGCCATAATTTGAACTGTTTGTGAGTCTCTGGGACCCTGCTGAGCAAAACCTCCAAAGGAAGTTTGATAGTCACTGGCTACTGGAGGTGAACACAAGCCTTGTACAGAGCAACTTCTTTAAGGTCTTCATATGATTTTTTTTGCATTAGGCTTCCATATAATGTTTCAGATAGTCTTAGTGTCAGTCTCTGCTAACCCGATCCCTTCCTTCTTTCAAACTTAAATCCTCCTTACATCAGTATTATCCCTTTCCCTTTTTTGCCACATGTGTATACCATCTCTTTCCTTTCCCTCCCACAATTTTTGTTTTGTATTTTGATTGGTTTCTCCTTCTGCTCCAAATTAAACACCCAGAACTTAAGATTGAAAATAGAATACACATATGAAGAGGACATGTTGTCTTAATCTTTTGAGGTCAGGATTACCTTCAAAGACAGTTCATTCCATTTACATCCTTTTACCCGAAAATTTCATAATTCATTTTTAGAGCTGAATAAAAATCCATTATTATAAGCATCATATTTTCATTATCTGTTTATAGATTGATGGGCATATAGGCTGTTGCTTTTTCCTAGCCACTCGAGAAGAGAGCATGAGTGAGCACTGTTGAGTATTTCTATCTGGAAAGAGAGATAGATTTTTTGTGTATCTTGCTTTGCCAGTGAAATTGCAGTGGTGGTCACACCCTAGAGGCATGGCTTCAGCTGTAGACATGACCCCTTATAAGGTAGCTGAGGGGCTGACTTACTCTCTTGGATTTCTGTGAGAACATCTTCTGGAGCAGTAAGACAGTGGTTGGTATGAACTATTATCTGTGTAAGTGCTTCCCTAACAAATACCTAGATATCATTTATATTGGGTCTGGCGAATTCATTTAAACCCAGCTTTCAAGTAAATGCCCAGGAGAGGTAGTCTGAGTGCTAAATTTATTTTCTTTTTAAACAAATTTTTGATTTTCACAGTGGCCTCACTGTTTGCTCTCCCTCCAGCAGTGACATAGTTTTTCCCTTCCTCACATTAATAGCAGCATTAGTCATTGTTTGTTGGTTGTTTGATCTTAGCCATTCTGATTGGGTTTGGAGGCATATCTAACTAGTTTCCATTTAAACTTTCCTGATGACTACAAATATTGAACATTTTAATAATAAATATTGCATCTATATGTGATATTTGGGTTTTTTTCGCATTGACTCTCTTTCTTTGTTTTTTGATATGTCATCTTCAATTGCATTAATGATTGTTTTATATTATTGTATTTTTATTATTACTTAGGTGGCTGTTTTCTGAGAAGGCAAAAAACATGTGGATTCACATGCAAGGAGAGGTAGGAAGGATCTAGAAGGAATAGGAGGAGAAGAAACTGTAATCAGAATATATTACATGACAAAATCATGTTTCAATAAATGAAAAATAAAACACTATTTTTGAAGAAAAACTTAGTTAATGTAAACTGAATAACGTAGCAATAATGATGATTATAGATTTAACCAAATATCTTTCAAACACACTCAACATGTTATTTTAAAATTTTCCTTGAAAGTAGTTTTCAATATTTTTTGCTTATTAATTCTTAATTATCAATTGTTCTTGAAATTTTACAAATGAACTCATTCCAGAACATTAGCAAGATTTGAGCTAACATTTGTTACCAATTTAAATTCATTTAAAATTATGTGTTTTATTTTCATGATATGAGATAGATGATTTCAGGTTGGGAGGTGTCTCAGTGGGTGAAACCCTTCCTATGCAACCGGGAGGTTATGTCCCACATACATGTGCACACACATACACACTTCCATCTATCCAGGTACAAAAAATAAATTCATATTTTCATATCTTATCAGTGATTTTTGCTGTCATACAGTCTGCACACTAGTTGTATTAAGCAACAGAAATTTACATTTTCACAGGTATTTAGCCAAGAAGTCTGAGATCAAGATGAAATTAGGGTCAGTTCTTCCTGAAGACCATGAAGAAAGGACTCTATCCAAGCCTTTCTATGTAGCATACAGGTGAAAGATTGTCTGTGTTTTCCCCTTGTCTTCCCTTTATAAACTTACTATTATAACAAGATAGATGATGTCATTTTAACTTGATACTTAGCTAACAACTCTATTTCTAAATGTAGTTACATTTGAGGGATGGGCAGTTAGAGCCTTCAGTGAACAGTTTTAAAATGAACACAGTTCAGCTCATAACATATATACAATTCCATGCACATTTATAATACTTAAATTCTTGGAACTTTAATGAAACAGTAGACAACTTCTTCACGCTTGGAAAATAGTAATATTTTAATAACAAAGAAAATTCATCCATGCACCTTCATTTTATTTTCCTGAGCAAATGTGTTCTTTATGAAATAGTGATAAGCAAGAAAATAAAATCCAAGCCCAGTCTTAGAGAAAACTCAAGTATCTCTCAGTATGATATGGCAGTCAGCATTCACCAAGACAGCCAAGATCCAGAGCTGAAAATATCAGTTTAGAGTTGATTTTGGAACATGACCAAGTTCTAACTTCATATCTTAGCACTAAAATGTCAGTTACACCCAGTGGAAAATACAAGGCCTTATAGGTAAAAGGACGCTAGCTCCTATCTCTGTGAATTCCAGACCCAGAGACATCCTTGATCTTCCAAAAAAAGTATTTAGCTTAAAATTTTAATACTTGTAATTTTATTAATAAATGCATCTAGTAAGAAAATTGTACTTGGGAAGTGCACCATATTAATAGACAATTTTATATTTTTGTTAGAAGTAGATTCTTCCCTTCCTGACAACAGCTCTCTTTCCTCCATTACTTCCAGCTGCCTCCTTTGCTCCATCTACTCCTCCTCCATTTCCCTTCAGAAAACAACAGGCCTCTAAGAGACTACCACCAAATTTGACAAAACAAGATACAATAAAACACCTCAAAGATCACCTGTGTATATGTTATGGCTGATAGTAGATGACTTTTTGTGTGAGATAAATGACATTGGTCACAGAAGTGTCTTAACCCAAAGTCAATTTGATTTATTTGGGGATAAGGGGTTAATTAAATCTTGACTACTTATAAAAGATGACACCAAGCAGAAACAACAGAAAAGAACAATGTCAAAATGGCTAAATTAGGCCCACTACTTGAGGTGAGTATGAGCTCTGCTAGGGCCCAAACACCCCATTCCCCCATCCTTGAATAGTCCTGTGCCTGCCTCTAGAGTAGAGTGGACCCTCCCCAGGAGGAAGGACCACCCTGAGTCTTGCCACACCTCACTCTTGGCCTCCCCTCCACCCTCTGCTTGAGTGAAAGTGGGCTCTGCTCAGGCACCAACTGCCCCCACCCCCACTCCTTGGATCTTCCTTTGTCTGATATAGCAGATAGGACCACACTGAGTCTCCTCACACATAACACTGGCTTCCCCTACCGTCTGCCCTCCGATATCCCCAGACACACAAAAAAATTGAAATAACACCCTGTATTCTATCAGATCACCATGGTTTAAAGTTAGAATTCAACAGCAACTCAAATTGGAGAAAACCTGCACACTCATGGAAATTGAACAATGCGCAATTCAACCATTACTGGGTCAAGGAAGAAATAAAAAAATATGAAAATAAGGACTTCCTATGTAGACACAATATACCCAAATTTATGGGACACTTTGAAAGCAGTGCTAAGAGTAATGTTCATAGCACTAAGTGCCCATATGAAGAAACTGGAGAATAGTCACACTAGAGAACTAGAAACACAACTTAAAGCTCTAGAACAAAAAAAAAAAAAAAAGCAAACTCACCCAGGAGGAGTAGATGCCAGGAAATATACAAATTGAGGGCTGAAATCAATAAAGTAAAAACTAGGAAGACAATACAAACAATCAATAAACCAAGGACTTGGTTCTTGAGGAAAATCAACAAGATTCACAGACCTTTATTCAAACTAACCCAAAAGCAGAGAGAGAGCAGGCTAATTAACAAAACCAGAAATGAAAAGGACATAATAACAGACATTAAGGAAATCCAGACAATCATCCGGTCATACTTTGACTCTACAAAATTTGAAAATCTGAAAGAAATGGCCAATTTTCTTACCAAAATTAAATCAAGAACATATAAGCAATTTAAATAGACCTATAAGTCCTAATTAAATAGAAGCAGTCATCAAAAGTCTCCCTACCATAAAAAGCTCAGGGCCAGATTGTTTCAGGACAGAATTCTACCAGAAGTTCAAAGAAAAGCTCATACCAGTACTCCTCAAATTGTTCCACACAATAGAAGAAGAAGGTACATTGCCAAACTCTTTTTCTGAGGCTAAAATTACCTTGGTACAAACTAAGAAAGACACAACTATGAAAGAGAACTATAGGCCAATATCCCTCATGAACATAGATGCAAAAATACTCAAAAAATACAGTCAAATAGAACCAAGGAACACATCAGAAAAATCATGCACCATTATCAAGTAGCTTCAGGCTTCAACCCAGGCAAGCAGAAACTGTTCAACATACTAAAATCCATCAATGTAATCCATCATATAAACAAGCTAAAAAACAAAAATCACTTGATCATCTCACTAGATGCTGTAAAAAACATTGACAAAGTCCAACACCGCTTCATGATAAAGGTCTTGGAGAGATCAGCGATAACAGGAACATACCTAAACATAAAAGCAATATACAGCAAACCAACAGACAACATCAAACTAAATGGAGAGAAACTCAACATGATTCCTCTAAAATCAGGAACAAGACAAGGCACTTCTGTCTCCATATATCTTCAAGTTCTAGCTAGAGCAATAAGACAACAAAAGGAGATCACAGGGATACAAATTAGAAAGAAGAAGTCATAATTTTATTATTTGCAGATGATATGATAGTTTACAAAAGTGACCCATAAAACTCTACCAGACTATGCCTACAGCTGACAACCACCTTCAGCATAGTGACAGTATACAAAATTTACTAAAAAAAAATCAGTAGCTCTATTATATACAGATGATAAACAGGTTGAGAAAGAAATCATAAAAACGTCACCCTTTACAATAGCCAAACAAAATGAACATAAAATACGTTGGGGTAGCATTAACCAAACAAGTAAAAGACCTGTATAGTAAGAACTTTGAGTCTTTACAGAAAGAAATAAAAGAAGATACCAGAAAATGGAAAGTTCTCCCATGCTATTGGATAGGTAGGATCAACATAGTAAAAATGGCAATCTTGCTAAAAGCAATCTACATATTCAATGCAATTCCCATCATTGCAGACCTTGAAAAAGCAATACTCAACTTTATATGGAAAAATAAAAAACTGAGGATAGCCAAAACAACACTTTACAATAAAGCAACTTCTGGAGGCATCACCATCCTTGACTTCATGCTTTAAAACAGAACCATAGTCATGCAAACAGCTTGTTATTGCCACAAAAGTAGACAGGTAGACCAATGGAATCAAATTGAAACCACTGATATTAGCCCACACACCTATGAACACCTGCTTTTTGACAAAGAAACTGAAGTTATATAATGGGAAAAAGAAAGCGTCTTCAACAAATGGTCCTGGAACAACTGGATGTGGACATATAGAAGACTGCAGTTAGATCCATGTTTATTGCTGTGCACAAAACTTAAGTTCAAATGAATCAAATACCTCAAAATTAATCCAACCGCACTGGACCTCTTAGAAGAGAAATTCGAAGGCATCCTGGAAAGCATTGATATAGGAGACAACTTCCTAAACATAACACCAGTAGGACATACACTGCGATTGACAATTAATAATTGGGACCTCCTGAAACTGAGAAGCTTCTGTAAGACAAAGGACACAGTCAGCAACACAAAAGAACAGCCCTCGGAATGGGAAAAGATCTTCACTAATCCCACATTTGACAGAGGGCTGATTTCCAAAATATACAATGAACTCAAGAAGCTAGCCAACAAAACAACAACCCAACTAAAAAGTGGGGTGTAGAGCTAAACACAGAATTCTCATTAGAGGAATCTAAAATGGCTGAGATACACTTAAAAAAAAGTGCTAAACATCCTTAGCCATCAGGAAAATACAACTCAAAACAACTCTGAGACACCATCTTACACTGGACAGAATGGTAAAAATTAAAAATAACAATGACAGTCTCTGCTGAAGAGGATATGGAGAAAGAGGAACACTCCTGCATTGCTGGTGGGAATGCAAACTTTTTGACCACCTTGGAAATCAGTATGGAAGTTTCTCAGGAAAAAAGGGAATCAGTCTAGCTCAAGATCCAGCAGTTCCTCTCTTGGGCATATACCCAAAGAATGCACATTCATATAGCAAGTACACATGTTCAACTATGTTCATAGCAGAGTTGTTTGTAAGAGCCAGAACCTGAAAGCAACTTATATGTCCCTCAACCAAAGAATAGATGGAGAAACTATGGTACATTTACATAATGGAATATTACTCAGTGGAAAAAATACAACGAAATCTTGAAATTTGCAGGCAAATGGATGGAACTGGAAGAAAACATCCTGAGTGAGGTAACCCAATTACATAAAGACAAGCAGGGTATGTACTCACTTATATATGGATATTAGACATAGAGCAAAGGACTCTCAACCTACATTCTACACCACCAGGTAAACTGGGAAACAAGGAGGACCCCAAAAGAAGAATTCATGGTCACCCAAAGAAGGGGAGGGGGATAAGAACTCCTGAGCAAATTGGAGCACCTGGGGAGAGAGGAGGTGTTGGGAAAGGGAGAGGGGGAGGAGGGGAGGGAGAAGGAAAACAGGAGGACTGATACAGGCATGGAATAGAGGAGCACAAGAAAGAAAATGCTTTGGTGGAGGGAGCCAGTACAGGTTTGGAGAGAGGTCTGGCACAAGGGAAATGTTAGGGGATCCACAAGGATGACCCAAATTAAGAATCTAGGCAGTGGTGGAGAGGCTGCTTTTGATGCCCTTCCCCTATAATGAGAATGATGACTATCTAGGCTGCCACTCCTAGAGCCTTCATCCCGTAGCTGATTGAAGCAGAAACAGGCACCCAAAACTAAACACTGAGCAACACTCCTGGAATCTAGTACCAGAGAGGGAGAAGGGTTGACGAAATGAGCCAAGATAGTGACAGAGAAACCCTCAGAAACAGTTGACCTGACCTAGTGAGAGCAAGGAGACGCTAATCTTTAAGATGGGGAACCAGCATTGGACCAAACCAAGCCCTCTGAATGTGGGTGGTAGCCAGGAGGTCAGGGAAGTCTATGGGACCTCTAACAGTGGAGCCAGTGTTTATCCCTTGAGCACAAATGGACTTTGGGAACCCATTCCCTGTGGAGAGATACTATTGCAGCCCAGATATCGGAAGGAGGATCTGGGCCCTCCCCCAAATGATGTGATGGACTTTGATGGCCCCCTGTAGAGGGCCTAACTATCCCTGAGCAGTGTGTGTGTATGTGTGTGTGGTGGGGGGTGCCTTGGGGGGTCAGTGGGAAGCATGGGAGGATGGGATGGTGAGTGAATGGGGAGACTGATATGTAAATAATAGTGCTTCTAAAATAAAAATTCAAAAATGGCTAAATTAATCTGAGACAGGTGAAAGCCCACTGACATGCCTTTAAATTAATGAGAAACCTACAATACTAATTTTAATGGGCAAATATGTAAATGAGCTAGTAAAAACTACTTATTCAACATAATAAGATCTAAGGATGTGAATTGCAAAATTAAGAAAGTTACCGAGGTGTGTCCTTTTATTACACACAAATATGTCAAAAAAGCAAAGGACAGGGAGGTAGGAAAGGGTGAGGTAAACACTAATTCTTTATGAGAAATAGCCTGAGTTCAATTATCCCATAAACAGATTGCAGTTTTTTGAATGCTAAGTGAATCTAGTCCTGTTATTCCTCGATTATCTGTATAAACTTTCAAACACAGCATTATTAACCTTTCTAGGTCTAATTATAATTTTTGACAAATTTTATAAATCATAACACCCAGCAGGTTACATGCATTGCTATGGGGCTTACTAACCGCACACCAAGGAAATTCCAACCATTCAATCACCTTCCACGTGTTTTTAAGAGTTTCAAAGTGAAAGTGAGACGGGAGGGTAGACAGCTGAAGAAGAGTAACCATAAAAGAAAGGGCAAGTGAAATGCAGTAAACCTAATCTTGAACACAAATGCACACAGCTGTGCGGTCTTCGGGCACCAGAGAACCTGTCTGCATGTAACACAATATTAAGGGAAAACACTCTTGTTCTCAGGAAAGAGTTTCCCAGCTCTTTTGCTTTCCATTTAAAAATACATCTTGAACCACAAGTCAGATGATGCATTCAGAAAGGCTTCTCTCTCACAGATCCCTGTCCTAACAGATGAGGTGAACACAAAAATACCAATTTCTGCATCTAACCCTGACTGTCACCAGATGGTAAAACTGTTACAAAAGTTTGGGAGGGATTCAATGCTAATGTTTGTGAGTATATATTATTAGTTCAATAAAATGCCTCGTTAACTTTTTTCTTTACCTAATTTACGCTAAAATTATCTCCTAATTTATCAGCTGCGGAAGATTTGTGAAATAAATAAATAAAAGCTGAGTTTTCTTTGTGGCCAATATTTGCTTTAGATAATTATCAGAGAACCAAGAACTATATATTTGAAGTAAACAGTGTATAAATAGACAGAACATTTAATATCTTAAGATTTTCTGTCAGAGATTTCCAACTCTCATGGAGCAAATCTATGGATGGTCTGTAAGTTCATTCTGTGAAAACATATTATTTAACCAGGGATGAGGCTTTAGCGATCTCCTAACCAAATTCCAGACATAGATCTTCCTATCCTTCTGTCCTTTAAAGACTTAGTGATAATTGGGGAAATCTAAGTCTATAAGTCTGGATTTCTGGAGTATGGAGTTAATTTCTGTCACTTTCACTGTTGAGCCATGAGAACTACAAAGTCTTACTGAAAATATTATTTAAGTTTCCCACATTTTCTCATGGACACCATCAGAGCAAGCTTAGAAGAATGGACTTGGAGTATTTGAGGGTGGATAACTATTGTAAACATTCCTACCTGGTTGGTGTGATCTGTATGGGTAGGGAGAGAATACGAGTAACTATTTCCCTCCAATGGACTAACGTTAATTTCTTTCTGGCCACACACTATGGGACATTACAGTGCCTACAGTCATGATTTTGGTTTTATGGTATTAAACATTCATCGACACAGTTGTTATCTAGTTCATTCCTTATCAAATAATCAAGAGAGGCTTTGGCTTTCAATTCTCACACTTTGATGTTTGAAGAAAGTGAAGGGAATGCATCCTCTCTGGGCATCAAACAGCATTAATACAACAAGAAGTAAACATCTGCATATTGTCTATTCATCTGCATTCAGTCACATGTCACTTGATCTTCTTTCTTATAAGCTACATGAGGGAAGACGAAGTGAAAAATAAGAACGAAAGGTCACACATTGGTGTTTCCCTTAGTGCATGGAATCTTAAAGGATTTAGGTAGAAAGCCAACTTGGAATAGGAATGGACATTTCTTCAAAGCAGAAGTATTAAGAGATCAGAGTGTGACAGACTGGGGCAGTCTGGGATCGGAGAGTGAGAAGCAGAGGCTGGAACTGAGGATGCCCTAACTCCACTGAAGGTGGACCCTACTGATGTTGCTGCTTTCCTGTTCTCCCTACAGTTTCATTTCAGTAGACCTAAGCACTGATGAAATGGTGAGAATCACCAGGAGAAAGAAGCAGAGCTGAGATTTAGCTTACCTGCTAAATACTATGTGAACTTGCAGACTTCAGTCCCACCCTCATCCAATGTACAAAGACCAGACAGCAAAGAATGCAGTTGTAATTCCAGTGCTGGGAAGACAGAGATGTATAAATCCCTGAGGCTCTCTGACCAGCCAGGCTAACCTACTTGGCTAGGTTAGGTGAGTGAGGAATGCCATCTTTACAGCTGTAAAACAACATCTGAGGTTGTTCAGAACAAACAAGTCTGTACACGCTCTCTCTCTCTCTCTCTCTCTCTCTCTCACACACACACACACACACACACACTCACACACAGACATGCATATGCACCCAATACACAAAAGCATGAAAATATACCTACTGTAGATTAGAAGTAAGTAAATATCTCTGGCAGTCAGGAAGAACAATTTCAGTCCCTACTCAAGACCCCACTTAAATTCTCATCTCTTTTTCTCCTGAGAAATCAAAGGTATCTTAGTTTCAAGCCTGCAGGTCTGGCAGCAGTCTTAAGTGCTTATCAATCATTTAAAAATATCAGTTGAACATTTGTTACATGTAACCAAGGTATCAGGTACAGCTACCCCTACCCAAAGTCTCCAATTGTCTTTTATGTGTTAAATTGTTCTGTAGTCTCCATTCTCAAGATTCTTAATGTTTATATATCATTCTAGTTCAAGATGAAAATTTCGTTCTTATCTTTCCGAGCAGACTCTTTCTCTGTGACTCAAACTGTTTTCAGACTTATGGCAATCCTCCTGCCGAGGCCTCTGAGTACTAGGACTATAGAAATCCACTTCCACAGCAAGTATAGTACTTTCTTAATGGAACTTACTGCTTGTGTATTTTATTAGCTACAGATAGTAAACAGGTCCTTATGGAAAAACAATACATTTAAATATTTCAATAAATCGTAAGTGAATACTCTAAAACACTGCCTTAAATTATTAGTTCATTTTAAATTGTATTCACATTGAAACTGAGGAAAAGAATAACAATGGGATTTTTCCAAAGTAACCATAACATTAGTAATTATAATTCCTATGTTTTCAAAATACAATTTATGTAGTCTTCTTCATTCTGAACATAAAATAAAATATAAAATCTTTGTAATAGAAAGATTTATTCCTCAGATGTAAAAAACCTTTCAGAAAAATCTCATAAGCTATATTGTTTTGTTTCCCACATATTAAATATATTTTCAGTATGCTTAAAATTTAATGGGTATCTTATTAGAAATATACTAATTTGTCTATATAATAAAGTCTATATAAAATAGGCTGATTTTTATTATTTTATTTTATTTTAGAAACACTTATTGACATATCCATCTCCCCTTTCCCTCACCCTCTCATTCTCCCAAACTTCCATCAAACCCCCAACCCACTCCCCAGAGATAGTGAGACTCTCCACGGGGGATCATCAAAGACTGTCTCATCATTTGTGGGAGGGCCCAGACCCTCCTTTCCATTTCTCAGCTGCAATAGTATCTCTCCATAGGGAATGGGCTCCCAAAGTTTATTTGTAACCTAAGATTTAACACTGGCTCCACTGTTAGATGTTCCATAGATTGCCTTTGCCTCCTAGCTGGCCACATTCAAAGGGGTTGGTTGGCTCCAATGCTGGTTCCCGTACTCTCATTAGGTCTGGTCAGCTGCTTCTGCGGATATCTCCAGTTCTGTCTTGGTCAATTTGTTCATCTCTCCACCCTCTCCACAACTGGATTCCAGAAGTATGGCTCAGTGTTTAGCTGTGGGTGCCTATTTCTGCCTCGATCAGCTATTGGTTCACGACTTTCAGAATGGTAACCAAGGTAGTCATCAATCTCAATGTAAGGGAATGACATTAAAGGCTTCTTCTCCACCACTGCCTAATTTCTTGGTTGCAGTTATCCCTGTGGCTCCCTTACCATTTCCTCTGTGCCAGACTTCTTTCCAAACCTGTACTGACTCCCTTAATCAAGGCATCTCCAATAGGCTGATTTTTATGGTAAGTGATTTACCATGAATTTTGAAAGCAAACAATGAACTGTGACAATTATAGAAATCATCTAGAAGCAAAGCACAATGGCATAATTTTTAGTGTATTAATTATCCTGATAATAGTCTTATATCTTCCCTTTAATTTACTAATGAAAGTTAAGGTCATAATCTTGTTCAATAATGCCAAAGAAACTATTACTCAATTTCATTTTCATATAGGAACCAGACAGAGTTTATAAGATAATGTCTTGAAACATCAGAGTTCTAAATTTTGTCTGACATATATACTTAAAATTTCCTTATAATTGTGTAAGTCCTTTCTATAAGATTGTGATATTAAAGATGCATCTTTGGATATGTTACAGGAAAATTATTTTTCTGGAATCTACATTTATTGTTGTAAATGACAATAGACTTGCTTCAGGTGTGACATCATAAATCTAAAATTTAAAGAGCCCCTGGAGTATAAAGCCAGCAGCTGTATTTGGATGAGGACACCAGTGACACTGAAAGCACATGACACCCTTCAATACAAATGCTGTCATGCATGTCCATGAGAAATTTATGAGTAGACCTTTTACCTCTTGTCTTGCATGAACAGTTTGCTTTGCTAGGAAAGGAGGCCCTTTGTTATCAGAATGTAACTCAAGTCTCTAGGATATGATTACATCCTTGAGGCACGAAGAATTAGCAATGCTTTCACCAGTCCCTGTGGAATAGCTTTGGCCTTACAATTGGAGAAGAGCATGGCTATCCCAGTATTCATCCAGACATTACATTCCAGAGGAAAGTCATCACTACACCCTTGTTAGTTTGATTATTTATGACAACAGTGAGGTCTTATGCTAATATTAACTGGACAACTGTATATAAATGTGTCATTTAAAATGCTTAGCAAAGCAGGGTAGGAATGAGTCTTGGTCTTACCATTCACCCTGAAACAGCTGACAATTTGGCAGCAATCTGTGTTATGTTGATATTTCCTAATGCCTCTTTTATATTGTTTCCTATTGGGGCTACTTTTGAACTTAAAAGGGAAGAAAAAGAATACTTTTCAGAATAAGTAATTTAAACAAAAAAGAATAAATATTAGTCGTTTTGTCACTAAAAAGAATCTTGATAAAATTATGTTTATGTATAAATGAATAAGACAAAATGTAATCAATGCACAGGTGAAAAGTTTAATACAACCAGTGAAAATCCCTTTTCTCTGTTTAAAGTGCATGGTTTTTCTCAAGATGGCACAGATATTACAGATAGCCTTTTCACATGTATAAAAACCTGGTGTGTATTTCTGACACACTTAACTTAATCTAATGAGCACAGAATTTAAGATTCACAGATGTAGACACAGCAGGTTACAGGTTTTGGATAATTTCAGTGTTCTCTGTGGTTTAAGTGTCCCTGTTAGTACCACCTATAAATCAGATCATGACTGATGTGACTTTCTTGTTTGCTGAAGGAATACCAGTCTCACATACTGGTACCTGAATTTAGAACATTTCTGGTCCAGTATTTTTTTACCATAATTGCTACTTTATTCCTTAGCCTATTTCCAAAGTTTGTATTTCTATTATATCTGAGTTTTGGTTAACCACGAATCCAGATACAACCACCAAATTAGAATTAGTTTTTCATGTAATAGGGAAATATCTAATTTAAATGGGCAGTTAGATACCCCTAATCAATCACCATGTTACACATATTGATTCATTTAAATGCATATATTTACCACCTTCAGCCTAGAGGCTACATGCATCACAGATACATATGAATGCGGCCAGAAAAAAAATGAGTGGATAATACCATCTTAAAATCAATTGGTTGGACCTCCTTTCAAGCTTGGCACTGTGGAAATTCAAGTAAAATTACTTTGAGACTTCCCCTTACTCAAATTACAATGGCTGAATAAGATAAATCAAATTACAACAAATACTGGCAAAGATATGGGGAAATTAAAAAAAAAAGCACACACTTCTGGTGGAAGTGCAAACCAGTATAGCCACTGTAAAAATCTGTATGGCAATTTTGTAAAAGAGGACAAACATTTCTACTATAAGTTCTACTAAACTACTCCAAGCCATATTCTCAAAAGATTCAATATCCTATTTCAGGGAGACATCAAATAATCCAGATGTCTATCAAGAATTGAATGATACATTTATACAATGTAATTTCATTAAACCGTTAATAAAATAGAAAGGAAAATATGAAACTTTCAAGTAAGCCAATGAAGATAGAAAAAAATCATTCTAAGTGAAGTAGCTCAGAGGCAATCCTACAAATCTCACACATGCTTTCATTTCCGAATTTTAGTCTTCTGACTTTAGATATGTATAATTTAGTATGCTCACAGAGGTCAGAAAATTAATAATTGTACATTTGTGAGAAACTTCTATGGAAGCAACATAGAAAGAAGTAGTATAAAGTGTGAAAGGAGAATAATGGAACAAAAGAGGTTAAATGTGGTAGGGAATGAGAGGTCAGGCAGGAGGGAAAATGGAAGGCAGGGGAAAAAATTAGCACCAAAGACCTTTTGAAAAGTCATACAGAAACAGACGACTGCAGAAGATACATGAAATACATATACATATATAAAAAGCTTTAATGGCATTACCTTACACAAAAGAGACAAGAGCCACACCAGCAATGGTTTACCACTTCCAGAGTACTTATACAGTAAGTCCCAAAGACTCTTCCAACCCTCAAACATTGAAGGCTACCAGCACTGCTCTTTGTTATCTTCTAGAACTTTCTGGAAAGTTCTACTACTGAGAACACCATGTACTCGAGTCCCACACAGAGCTCTTACAAACCAAGCTTGTACTCCTGGAAGCTCCATTCCCCATTAGCTTTCTTTCATGCTGCTAAAAGGTGATATGCTTGTAATCAAAAGAGCAAAGGTGATATAATACTTACCCAGCTGTAAATCCTTTGAATTGTAATACTGACTGACATGTTGTGATGTGTTATTTGGCCTTAGTTTGATAGCTGGGCAGTTAACTGGGCAATTCCAGAGGATACAATAAACTCTTCTAGCCTCTGGTGACACTGAACATGACCATGACGTGTAGCATACATGTGGGCAAAACAGTCACACATAAAATATAAAGAATGGGCTGGCAAAACCAGCAGAGACAGCTGATCTGTACAGGGGAGAGCTCTTGGATCCCAGACCGACAGCGGGGAGGCCAGCATGGGACTGATCTGGACCCCCCAAATGTGAGTGTCAGTGAGAAGGCCTGGGCAACCTATGGGGCCCTGAGCAGTGGATCAGTGACTATCCCTGGAATACAAACAGTCATCGTGTGCCCATAGCACAAAGAGGGATGCCCTCTCAGCCTGGACTCTTAGGGGAATGCCTGGACCCTACCCGGAGTGAAATGACAGACTCTAGATATCCCCTATGTGAAGGAATTGGCAATAGGGTAGGATGCAGGGGGGGGGGGAAGAGAAGTGCAGGAGGAGGGGAAGAAGAGGGAACTGTGATTGACATGTAAAACAAGCTATTTAAAATTAAAATAAAAAATGAAAAAAGAAAAAAAATAAAATGAATAAACCTAATAAAAATAAAATCATTTTAAAATGATATACCCAGTATTGTAATAGTGGCAACAATTTTACTAAAATAACCAATCAATTTATGATTATATTTTAAAACTTACTCTATAAGATGGAGCATCACTAACACGGCCAATAATCTGAGCATAGATAGAACCTAGGGGAAGATCTACTCTTCTAGATGGATCTAGTATCTGAGTTCTAATGATGTATTCTTATGTCCAAAGATGAGTGTTTCTCTCAATCCTCATTGGAAAAGTTTCTTTTGCAAGATAGTGATTGACACAGCAACCCACAATTGGTCAAAATATAGTGGGTATGTGACAGGATAGTCTTAAACTCTCAGTGGGGTATCTACATCATATTCCTCCCAAATCCAAGGGATTATTCTGAAAGATGGTGTGGAAAGATTGTAGCAACCAGGAACATTGGATGATTACAATAAAATAAAGATTTCCACACACAGCAGGACAGTTGCACAAGTGAATCCATAGAACTGTGACATTGCACACAAAACCTAGCCAAGATTGAGGCAGGTAACAGAATCCCATTGGGGGTAGGGGATAATATGAACTCCCACTGCTAGTTGAATTGCTATTGCTATTGACACTTGTAGCAACTGGTAAGTGCTGAAGGAAGGCTTAGGTTTCTTTTTCCAACTGTGTTTTCTTTAATGGTGTGACGCTGATAGTTTGATCACATCGAGTAGATGGCCACACATTTGAAAGTACAAGGGCAGCACAAAATGAACTTGATATGCTTAAAAAAACAGAGTGAGGGGCCAAAAGCTGGGTATATAATGGAAAGAGTGGTTGATCCTGAAGAGTTTAGGATAGTAAATATATTAACTTCCTTGCCAAAAAAATGTATAAACTTATGAGAGTAATCATTTGCCTACTAGCACACTTGTTGGCTTAAATGCTTAAATTAGCTAAGTATTTGACAATAAGGACATTGAAAACCATCTGTCTTCAGAAAGAATACTCTCTTTTGGAATGAGAAAAAATGTTTTCCTTCACATTTATTAGCTGTTTGGTATTTTAATACTTTCTTTTTATCAGTCTACCATATTTATGATGTTTTCTGGAAACTGACTTCTTTAACTTTAAGTACATTAATTCTGTAAGTCAAGAAAAAAGTATTTAATATTTTTTAAATTTTACAATATAGAATCATAGTTCAGAGATTCATTAATTAATTCCAAAATATTAGCTCTCATCCCTAGTCTAAAATGTTGGGATGGAAGAGTCCTTGGCAAATCATCCATGTTGGTTCATTTCAAATTCTTCTACACAAGAAAAATCTTTAAAGACTGTGTGCTATCAATACTGACATGTGTCTCATTTTTAAGATTTAAGTATGTAAAACTGCACACTTCCTAATGCAGAAAATTTAACTATCAATTCCATTTTAAATATATTTCAGTGGATACAGCATTTATGACAGTATTTGCTGCCTTTGCCTTCCATACATAAGGTTATTTTCTTACACATATTCCTTGAACCTAAACCTACTCACTAGTCATTCATAGCTCAGATTTCAAATTAGCATTAACAGCAAAGGTTGTCATATGTCTAATAATAATTATAAGGAACCAAATTAAATATATTATAGCAATTAAGAAACACTAGAAAACAATTGTCATAATCTTAACTATTTTAGCTTGCATTACAAGCATGACCATGTCAGATTGAAATTTAAACTCTTTTGGAAATCATGCTTAAGAATTTTTGTGTTGAGAAGCTTTAACACCTAAAGTTATAGAAGACTCCAAAATGATAAAGTACTTACTCAACAAAAATGCAATGAGAAAAGAATACTTACTTTGTTATAATTTACATGTGAGGTTTTTACTTTCTTGTAGATAGCATACCAGCATGCGATCATCTATCTTCCTCTGAAACAGAGAAAGCAGGGCATGTCACGGCAAACACTAGAGATAAATCTAGTAACAACTGCTTAATTGAACAGCTTTAAAAAAATTCTCTCCTTCATGCCTTAATGTTCCTGGTGATTTACATTTCAAGATGTCCACTTCATATTGTTTTGGTTGGATGACTGGAGGAGAGAACCCTTTCACTGTTGTTTGCTTCAGTTGAGTTGAGATGGAATGGTTCCAGTTGTGTAAACAGCTTTTGGTGATCTCCCAGCCTTCTTTCCAGTGCCCCATGGAGACACAGTTGATTAAGCAGGGCACCATGTGGGCAGGTGCGACACACAAGCCCTTTTCTTAGTTGTTCCACCAGCCAGGGCCTCTGTTGTGTTTTTCACCCTGGTTCTTTCATGGGATGGGACACAAGACACAATTTACTTTGAGGAGATTTGGGTCATGTACACAAATTGCAGATAGAATTAAGTTAACAGAGTTCTTTTATCGTAAGCATGGCTGAAGGCAGTTCTCTTGAGAACACAAACTAGCTGGCTAGTCACTTCATGCATTTACATGCTCCAAGGGAAGGCTCTAAAGATAAGAGCAGCCAGGCAACAAAGAGGATCCGATTTACAAGAATAATGAGCCCAGCTTCTGTATCTTGCAGATTTTTTGTTTGTTTGTTTGGCTTTATTAATGGAGGTAATATAGAGATTGGAATGGAAAAATAACCGAAGGCATAAATTATACTAGCAAATTTGCACATTACAGTTATCATACATGAATAACTGCTTTGTGCATTTATGAAAATGGAATTATAGTGCTTTCTATCATTATTTTACATATAGTTTAGGAGTATATCTTCGAATAAAAAAGTTTCATACTTTTAATCTTACATTTATGTGTATAATATTTTAAAGCAACTAAATATCTCTTACATTTTTTCTATTTATGGTAAAAGTTTTTAATATGTCAGTAAGAAAGATTTTATGCACATATTTGTGAAAACAAAAGACAATCAGATTACTTGGATTATATAATAGTTACTAACTGATGACTAAAAATTAATCAGCATATAGGGTGCAGGATTTTAAAATATGTAAATTTATTTTTAGTGATTATATTTGCAAATACAGTGATTATGCTTATGAAGTTCATCCCATTTCCTTTTTTTAGCTATAACCATAGGAAACTATCTTCCTTTTATCGCTTTATATTCAATATTATAATGACCTTTAAAGTAAATATGAAGACAATGTAGTTGGAAAATGAATACTCTGAAATGTTCTGTTTAAGAAGCTCCATATGCTTTGAGAGATGTTTTACAATGTACCCGCTGAAAGTACAAATTTATAATTTGAAGAAAATAATAAAAGATGGCAGACTTCCTTGTTTACAAACTGATATAGCTAATACTATGAAGGACTATATTTCCAAAAGCAATCTCTAATTTCATTGCTTTGCTTTCAAGAGTCTATTGTAATTCTTTACAAAAACTGGAAAAAAATCCCAAAACTTATATAGAAATAGCAAAGGCCCACAATGACTAAAATAATTTTCAACAGTAAAAACCACTTCTGAAATTTTCCTGGGTCTCGTGGGAGACAGAGTCTCAATTTTCTGTGAAACTGTGGTATTGATACCCATACTGGCTGTAAGAAATGTGCCCCTGGAACATGGCAAGGGGTGGAGGGAGGGGAAGCTGCGAGGAAGAGAGAGGGAGAAGAGGAAGAGAGAGTAGGTCATGGGGGAGCAGGAAGGTTGACTGGGGGGTAGGAAAAGGGGAAGAGGGAATCATAGGTTAGAAGACAGATCAGGCAACATTGTGACCTCTAGTGATCTAAAGGGATGACACCAATTTGCAAGCTAAGCAATAGTGGAGAGACCACCTTTAATGCCCATTCCTGATAATGAACTTGATGTCTATAACCATCCGGAAGCCTTCATCAAGTGACTGATGGAAGCAGAGGCAAACACACACAATTAAACACTGAACTGAACCCACGGAACCCAGCGATAGAGAGAGAGGAGCAATGAGCAAATTGGCCAAGAATAGGCTGGCAACACCATCAGAGACAGCTGATCCGAACAGGGGAGAGCTCTTGGACCCCAGACCAACAGCTGGGAGGCCAGCATGGGACCGATCCAGACCCTCTGAATGTGAGAGTCAGTGAGGAGGCCTGGGCTACCTATGGAGTCCTGAGCATTGGATCAGTGTTTATCCCTCGAATACTAACAGACATCGTGTGTCCATAACACAAAGAGGGTCGCTCTCTCTGCCTGGACTCTTAGGGGAGTGCCTGGACCCTACCCTGAGTGAAATGACAGACTCTAGATTTCCCCTATGCAGAAGGAATTGGCAATAGGGTGGGAGGATGGGGGGATGATAGGGGGTGCGGGAGGAGGGGAGGGAGAGGGAACTGGGATTGACATGTAAAACAAGCTATTTAAAATTAAAATAATAAAATAAATAAATAAAAGAAGTGTGCCCCTGGCTCCACATTTTCAGTAGCTTGAGCTATCACTTGTGTTACAGATTTTGACCATTCTGACAGGTGTAAGATGGAATCTCCAAGTAGTTTTGGTTTACATTTCCCTCATGGCTAAGGATGTTGAACAAAATTTCTGTTTCTCAGACATCTGAGATTACTCTGTAGAGAATTTTCTATGTAGATATGAACCCCCGTTTTCAATTGGATTATTTGTATTTGGTATCTAGGTTCTTGAGTTCTTCATATATTTTCAATATTAGGCCTCTATCAGATATGGAGTTAGTAAAACATTGTATCTTTCTGGAAGCCATTGCTTTCTCCAACTGTACATGTCCTTTGCCTTATAGAAGCTTTTCCGTTTCATGGGATCCATTTATTCATTATTGATCTTAGTGCCTGTGCTGCCGCTCTTCTGTTCAGAAAGTTGTCTCTGTGCGAGTGTGTTCATGGACATTCCCTATTCTGTCTTCACTCAGCTTCAGTGTTTTATGTTGAGGTCTTTGAATCACTTAGACTTGAGTTTGTTCAGGGTAACAAGAATGGATTCATTTGAATTATTCTTCATACAGACATCCAAATAGACCAGAACCATTGGTTGAAGATAGTGTCTTCATTCCAGTGTGCTTTTCTGGGTTCTTTATATAAAATCAGATCTCCATAAATATGTGTATTGTGCATGAGTCTTTGATTAGATATCATTAATCAACATGTGTTTTTATTGCAATGCCATCCAGGTTTTTTGTTTGCTTGTTTTTTTTTTTTTTTGTAAAACCAAAAAAAAAAAAAGATTGTAGATAGATATTTTTTTAATTTTGACTGTATCATGGACTATTTTATTATCTCTCTCTGTATCGATTAAAAGTTTTGCTGGTATAGTGATATGGAGTGGCAGCTCTGTCCCTTATGTCTGCAACACATATTCTAATAACTTCTGTCATTTAGAGTCTTCCTTGAGAATTTGGGTGCAATTTTGATAGGTCTGTATTTATATGTTACTTTGTCCTATTTTCCATGCAATATTCTTTCTTGTTCTGCATGTTTAGTGTTTTGCTTATTATGTGGTGATGGGACATTTTTACAGGCCAATCTATCTGTTGCTCTGTGTGCTTCAAATTGTAAAGTACAAATTCTTCAAACTGCCTTTGTCTTTTCTGATCTACACTATAATAGAACAATTGTGATAATCTCTTTCTAAAGAGTTATGTGTACATTTTCTGTGGCCAAAACCCAATGGAATAGAAATTACCTGTAGGATTAGGAGTAGGGAGGCAGAGGCAGAAGCAGAATGATCACAAGTCTGAATTTAGCGTGAGCTCCATGGCAAGAATGTTTCAAAAAAAAAAAAAAACAAAAGCAAAAAGACATGTAAGTGAAATGACAAATAAGATTTTCCCCCAACAACTGAAATATGAGATAGTTTTTTTATTTTGTTTTTTGCTCCGTACATGTGATTTATTTATTTGTTTTCTTTTTTAATTTAATATAATTTAATTATTTTAATTTTAAATAGCTTGCTTCACATGTCAATCCCAGTTCCCTCTCCTTCCCCTCCTGCCGCACCTCCTCACAATCCTCACCCTATGGCCACTTCCTTCCACATAGGGGAAATCTAGAGTCTGTTGTTTCACTCAGGGCAGGGTCCAGCCACTCCCCAAAGAGTCCAGGCTGAGAGAACATCCCTCTTTGTGTTATGGACACACGAAGTCCATTTGTATGCCAGGGATAAACACTGATCTACTGCCCAGGGCCCCATAGGTAGCCCAGGCCTCCTCACTGACTCTCACACTCAGGGGGTCTGGATCACTCCCATGCGGGCCTCCCAGATGTCAGTCTGGGGTCCAAGAGCTCTCCCCTGTTCAGATCAGCTGTCTCTGCTGGTTTTGTCAGCCCATTCTTTGCCAATTTGCTCATCGCTCCTTTCTCTCTGTCACTGGGTTCCGTGGGTTCAGTTCAGTGTTTAACTGTGGGTGTTTGACTCTGCTTCCATCAGTCACTGGATGAAGGCTCCAGAATGGTTATAGACATCAAGTTCATTATCAGGAATGGGCATTCAAGGTGGTATCTCCACATTGCTTAGTTTTAATATCCTTTTATAAAATGATATTTAACCATGCCACCAATATTGTTGAGCCAAAGTTTGTCTAAAAGTATATGCTCATTTTTTTAACACTATGATAATATCACAGACTATATCAAATAGCATATTATGTATTGCACATGGGATAGAAATTCTATTCTGCTAGTAGCTTTAGTAGATGTTGAGTGTCCCTATCAACCAGAGCACTTTGGTAAACTCACAAAAGAGCATTAGAGACCAGTGTGTTAATGAGTGAGTTCAGCCAGGTAAATTCCAACTGTGCTTGTTAGTACCGCGGTCTCTTCCAGTTGGTTACCACGCAATACCCAGCTTTAGCTTTTCTTTTTCTACCATGTTTTTAAATGCAGTATTTTTGTTTGTTTTCAGTAAAACAGCTAGCTGTGAACAGTATTGACAAATTTGTATATTTTCACATATTAATAAAAATTGTATAATTCTCTTTCAGGTCGTCTAGAATTCAGAGCAAAGAAAACATCAAAATACCACATTTCCTGTTCTCTATAGCATGCTAACATGGTGAAACAGAAAAGAATGTGGTAAGTCACTTTGGTATTAAAGTTTGCAGCACACCACATGGACCCAGGGGGCCTCCTCTCTCTCAGGATTCCTTCCTCAGAAGCTGGAGGGACAGCAGTGTGGTGAAGAGCATGGGCAGCTCTGGTAGAAGATGGAGCCCCTTTGCCAACACCAGTGTCAGGCATCTCACAACCATCTGTAATTCCAGCTGCAGCAGATCAGAAGCCTGCCCTGGCCTCTATGGGCACCTGCACTCCATTATACATACCCACACACGGGCACACAGACACATAATTAATATTAAATTAATTATTTTCCCAACAGAGAAACACATTTTTAAAGAATTGTCTCTGATATACTTCAAATTTTAGTCCTGTGATCTAATCAGCTCATTATCATTTATAGATTTTTCCACATGAGATATGTGACTTTTCTTTCTGGGAAGTTTTATCCACTCTGAATTTTCTGCGACTTTTTAAACAAACCTGTAACAAGAAAGCACAATTTACAAACATCATTTGCCCTTACATGCCCTAAAGAATGTGACTGCTTGGGATGTCACTTGGGTACAAATCTTCAGTCAATCAAGACAACAGTAACCACATGAAGAACAACTGTGATTTAAAAGCCTTACTACGTCCTCAGTTCCACTGCTATAGTTTAATGTAGTAACATGTTAGCATCAAATTCTTCTTTCATTCCCTGTGTGGGGAAAGACTGGCAAGAAAGGACATTACCTGAGCAAACCACGGCATTTCTGAGAAGTCTAATTTATACTTAGTTTTAGTTTGGGCAAATGAACTTTTAAACAAGAATTTTGACTTTAGTGGATTTGGCTAGCAGATTAAAGTAAATATCAAGGGTGTCTTCCTGGCCATCAAATAAAACAATCCTTTTCATCCCTTTATTATGAAAACATTTGACTTCAGTGAATTATGTTTCCACTCATCTGAAGCCAAATATCATCTTAGAAATTTCTTCTAGTACTTTAAAAACTATTTCCATTCAATTCTTTAGAATGTTGAGATGACAGGAGGTGGGATGCAGAATTGACCCTTTAAAGGATTGGTTTTCTTTTAAAAAAAACACTAGAGTTTTCAATATAAAAGAGAAAAATATGTTACTCGGTGTTTTGCACTGTAAAGCACGTGCTTGAATGACCATTGACCAAAACAAAGCATTAAAATTGACATGGCCAGAAGAAAAATATTTTTGAAAAGATACTATTAGCCATCAATGAAACACTCTGGGTTATTACATCTATTGCACATATAACATATAAAATATACATAAACATTATATAATACATATAATACATAAGCATACATATATATATGTTTGCATATATACACACACACAACTATTTTATTGGTCCAGTAAGCTTTGTACTTGTGTCTTATTTATATGTCTACAGACAGCTAGAAAGAAAAAGCACATCAATAGGAACATATCAATAATCCATCACCACTCTCTTTGTCTGGGAAATTAAAATAGCATGATTTTGTTCAGCATTTTCATAGCAGAATTGTCAGGAATGGGCTGTCTAAATAATTATTCTTTTTTGCAATTTGTGCTACACAGCTATGCAAAACTGGGTGTCTGTTGATAATTGGCAGCATAGACACATGTGGGCATATCTACAATGCAGAACAAAGTGTTTCAATAATTGTTTTAGAGTAGAGATACAAGTCATTGTATTTCACTGTTTTTGTTTCATTATCTACTCTTTATCCTTCTGCACATTTTCATTCAGAAAAAGAAAATTTGGCAAAAGCAATTGAGCCCTAGTTGTCTCCGGAGTACCCCTGTCAGCAGAATGCACTCACCCAAAGTTATTATCAGATTACTTTCCAAATGCTGCAGTTGCACAGTGACAACAAGTGAGATGTCAGTGTTCACAGAAAGGAGTGAGCAGCCAGTCCTGCTGCTATTTGAGGAAGTGTTCTCGCAGTCTGGTTCTGTGCTGTAAAGTTACCTTACACCTTGATGGGTTCTTCTTTATAAGGCAGTCTTTATGCAGACTGTGCCTTCTCCACATGTAGCAATGTAAAATTGTTTTACAAATGCTAGTGCCTCCCTGAAACATCTGGTTACTAGTGTAAATTGCACATTCCAAATTGACAAATATAAGTCGTTCTGTTTTTAACCACAATATTCCCTGAGCTGGGTGAAAGTGTAATGTATACATAAGTAATTCAAGGAATATGTATTGAATTCATAATAGTGCATGAAGAAAAAAATCAGTGGGTTTCATGCTGCATTTCAAGGTATTCACCTCTGTCAATATATGCATTATTCCCAATACACATTTTGCCTTTGAACCAATTTCATGGGTAGGAAAGTCAGGTATCAATGCGCTGCAATTTGGAGTTATAGTGAGATTATCTGAATGGCCACTTGTAAGTTTTAGAGTTGTTGCTTTGTAATTAGAAAACTACATGTCCCCATTTGAGTAATGGTATGTTTTCTAGCCTAGATTTAATTTTGTTATGGTTCAATTGTATCTGTTATAAATGAGCCTTGTCTTGCTCACTGCTCTATTATTCAGTCGTTCAGTTCTCTAGTGCGAGATGATCATTGCCAATTCTATTGGTATAATCCACTCAGGAAATTTAGTATAGAAAGCCAATGTAATAGAAAAATAGCTTTAGATTAATGAATATCGTAGGCCTGGTATGAGTGTGTGTGTGTGTGTGTGTGTGTGTGTGTGTGTGTGTTTCTTTTTGTACGTATAATTTTATTGGATCATTTAAAATTCATCCACTAAGTCTAAAACATTTCATTGCAGCACAGAAAATGTCTGCTTGGACACAATGATAAGTTATTTTTCTCTAAGTTCCTATAACTAGGAACAAAGATCTGATTATAAAATCAGTCTGTTATGGTTTCGATATGGTTTGAGCGTGTCCCCAAGGATTTCATACTGAAATATAATCCCTGTTGTGAAGGATTAGAGGATGGGAATTAAATGTGACTATGATATTTAGAGGTGGGGCCTGCTGGAGGTGACTGGTACCAAAGGATACAAGTGGGGAAGGTCACTCATGATTGCACATTAGTTGGTTTTTTAAGAAGAAGGGGAAATCACGCAGACCTGGTTGTACATTTGAACCCCCAGTCTTTTGCCTTGTGAGGAACCATCTTAAACTATGGAAACAAAGAGACCATCACTATATCCAGAACTGAGAATTTAAGAAAAATACCATTTTTTAAACAGCAGTTCCACTTCTGGAAGTTCATGTTATCCAAAATGCTAATATGCATTTACATTAAGCCCTGATTTGAAAATTAGCCTCTGAAAACCTAACTTTTGTTTAGATTTAGTTTGATAGCTGTAGTTGACATTATGTATGAGTTCCACAAAACAAATGCAGTACTAAAAAAAATCCTTTTTTGAGGACCACCAAGCTAGCACTTGCTTACAGCTTAGTTCCAATACAAGTAAATAACCCTTTGTTAAGATCTGCAGTTTCTTTTGGAGCTCACTGCATTCATGTGTTTCTGGTTTATGTAACCACCCATGTCATTAGAAATAGTCAAAGATGAGGTTAAAATACCCAGAAGTGATGAGAATTTTAGTCATAATAGAATCATGATATTTTTAGGCACTTGTCAAAATTCAACTGGCAAATGCAGAATTTTAATATGGCAAACCTCACTGAGTGGTACCATGGACATCATAGCAGATCAGGCTCCTAGGAAAACGTTTACATTAACTTTTCATTGCTATCAAATTTTGTACTGCTATCTAAAATTCTGCATTAAACTTGGAAATATATTCTGTTTTACATTTCACAGTAGATTTGTCTACATAAATGGAAACCCTAGAAAAATAGCACAGTGAACACATTTATTTGATTTTTTTCTCCTGTGGTTTAGCCTAGTAAGAAAACCATCAAATAGTCACATATAAAATTAGGGTTGAAAACATGCCTCTTTTTTCCAAGAGGAAAAGCAGTTCTATCTTTGCTAATGTGTCAGTTGATAATCTTAAGGATAGAGAATTAAGATTCTTTTTCTTGTTTTGCTTTTGGTGTTTATGTGAAAACGAAACACTCCCTTAATTGTGAAATGATTAGTAAAAGTGAATAGAATAATCTCAATATACTTTTATGTAAATATTTTTTAATTTTGTTTTACTTTAAAATGAGTAGTTTCTTTATTTTTAATTAGTGTCTTAATTCACAATCTGAAAATTGAAAAGAACATAGATATCA
Source organism: Mesocricetus auratus (assembly GCF_017639785.1). NCBI lineage: Eukaryota > Metazoa > Chordata > Mammalia > Rodentia > Cricetidae > Mesocricetus > Mesocricetus auratus. Next base: position 38,845,780 of record NW_024429200.1, read on the forward strand.
TATCAAATTTTACATCTTCACAATATTAATAATCTAAAATAGTTTTTCTGATCCTGCTTTTCACCTCTGTCAATTCCTTCTAAATCCTCTCCACTTTCCTGTCCACCACCCATCTACGCTCTATCTTTCTCTCTGTTTTTAAAAAAGTATTCAAACAGTTCACAGATTCAGTGGGTATTAGGATGGGCCTTGTAGCCCTGGTTCTGGGCCTGGATGGTAGCTGGGTTGGTCAGCTGGCTACCTTTACCTCATTATCAGTACCTGAATGAGCTCTCGGGCAATGCCTAGGTTAGCTCACCCAATGCAGCCTGCAGCAAGGAGTGGGGTCAGTCCTCCTGCACACAGGTCTTCAGATCCAACTCATCCACACTCACACCACCAGGGCCAGCTCTACTGTTTTGCCCAGGTGAGATGCAAAGTCCTCTCTCCTAATAGCTGTAAAGTGCATAAGGATGGGGTGAGGTCATTTATCCTGCTCCCAGGCCCTCAGGATTAGCTTACCTGCCACCCCAACAACCAGGTCAACTTTAGTGTGTTGACCAGACAAATTGTAGGGACAGCTCTCCTGTGAGCTGTGGCAGGTATAAGGTAGGGTTGGTTCTCTTGCTCTTGTGTCTGTGGGTGGAGGGTAGGTAGCTCTGCCATGCTGCAAGTAGAATGGTTTGGAGTGAAGAGGGCATCTTTCCCTCTGGGAAGAAACTGTCTGCTCTGTTTCTCTAATGTCCTCTGTAAAGGAGATTAGCTTATGGATCCAAAACAACAGGGTCTCATGACAAAAAACAACAGGATATCCAGGAGTAGCCCAAGTCAGTACCCATTATTTGTGGTGTAACAGAAACCAGAGGCCTTGAGACAGACCAATGACCATGACAATGGCAATGAACACTTGCAAGTAAAGAGGAATGGACTAAATGCTAAACTATGTGTCTCACCGGGCCACGCTAGAGCTTCCAGGTAAAAATTCTACTTTTTTTGGTGGTTGTTAGTTTTTATTTTTATTTTGTTTTGTTTGGGTTTTGCTTTTCCTTTTAATTTTTTGGGGGGAGGTAGGTTGCAAGGGCAGAGGGATGACCTGAGGTGATAGTGAGGTAAGTGGTATCAGAATGCATGATATGCAAACCACAAAGAATCAGCGAAAGTAAAATAAAGTAGAAAAATAAGCAAACAAACCACTATCAATTGAAACAAAACAACACACACACACACACACACACACAGAGAAATATAAAATTGGAAACCAAAATGTATAAGCAAAAGACAAGTAAGACATGAGATGAAAATGCTATAAAAATACCATTGAGTTTGCTTTGTGTTGCCAGTTTCTGTCTGGACTGGACATGGGACTTGCTCTGAAGTGTGCTTAAGATACTGTGAGATTCCATTGGAGACAACTATCTTTTTACTGTGCAAATGGGTACCAATTGTAGATATCTTCTTAGTTAGGATGGAAGCCAATGTCTACTTCCCTCTCTCAGGACTGGACCCCCATTTAGTTTGAGGCTATACAGGCTCTGTGAATGTTGCTATGGTCTCTGTGAGTTCCCATGTTTATCAGTTTTGTTGTGTCTGAAAGACCATTTTTTCCCTGGGAATCATCCATCCTCTCTGGCTCTTGTAAGCATTGTGTATCCTATTCTCGATAGCTTCCTTAGTCCTGAGAGAAAGATTTGAGGAAAACATTACAATTATAACTGAATTCTCTAATATCTGTTTCTTCACATCACCCTGTTGTGGATCTCAGTGTTAGCTACCATGTATTTCAAGAAGAAGCTTCTCTGAGGATGGCTGAGGAAGACACTGATCTATGAGCACAGAAATTATATTAGGAGCCATTTATTGCTATGTTCCTTTAGCAGAATGACAGCATTTAGGTGGATTTTCAGTCTCAGGTTCTTGGCCACCAGTGCAGTGTATGGTATGGGTTCCATTAAACCCAAACAGATAGAATGGTTTGTGATACTATACACTCACAAACACACAACACACACACACACACACACACACACACACACACATGCACGCACACATGCCCACAGATATGATATTTGGAGTAGAGGCTTTGGAGAAGCCCTTTGTATCAGATGAGTTTATCATTATTAAACAGTAGTGGATGCTTAAGAAGAAAGAGAGGCAAAAGTGGGTCACAGAGTGAGAGAGAGGGATGGGGGAATTCACAAGCACATGTACAGATATGTTACCCAACCATAATAGAACTCTAGCAGTAAAAAAGTTATACATATGTATATTGACCCCTAAATAAATGAGCCTATGTTAAGAGACTTCCTAAGCTCAGCCTGCTTCTGGCAGAAGGAAACCTAAAATACCTGCATGCTCTGCTCTGGTCTTTCATGTCATTGCATTCCTTTGGCAGACTGGATTAAATCTATCTGTGGGTTCTATGGATTACAAAAGGGGGTACACAGGGAATCAATTCCTCTTTCACCATCATCCTACAAGTGAAGATGTGATGGGCCAGAACACTGACATAAACTTCAACAGTGACCCTTGCCATCCTTTTCTCCAAAAGTTAAATTTCCTTGTTGCCTGTAGTCCTGGAGTTAGAAATGCTCATCCTCACTAATCCTCTAGCCATGTTTCATGGTAGAAATTATTGAGCAAATTTCCCTATCGTTTAAAATATGAGAGACTCTAGAATAATTTCTCTCCTTTGCCTTTTTTTGGTAAAATTGACCTATGTTATATTTTTTTTTGTTTTACTCAAGTAAATACCTAGTTAAGGTAAATAAGATGCCAAAGATAATTCATTTACCATTAGTTCCTGACGTCACTTTCAAGGCTGCTTATCTATGAGCTGGGCATACATCTGATGCAAATTGCTGTTCTGAAGCACAGGTTAATGGCTACCTTGTGGGACAGGAGCCCAGTATAATTATTAGTTTCCCCCAGAGGACAAATGTGAAGGGAGGCTTGTGAGACCTCTGAAGGCTGTCTCCAGCCCTGTGCAGAACACTGATTAGTGGCAATAGAGCTGCTGGCCCTTCAGAGGACAATGAACAAACAAAGGAGTGTACACTGAGCTGCAGTTGATGGATGTTGACAAGGGTTCATGTCATTTTATTCCCTTGCCATTACCCCAAGTATGTTGCAAGCATTCTCTAATATGCTTTTCCTTTATATGCAGTATGATTATTTAGCCCACTGATACTTCCTACAACTACAATGAATGTAATAAAAAATTTTTTCACATAAAATTCATAGAGAAAAACTTGTTTAAATATGAATAATCAGGAGGTAATTGTAGCATTTCTGTTATTATGACACAGTTTTAAAGTATATTTAAATGCAAAGGGTACTTGCTAAAATGCTAAAATCAGTTTACTGTTTTCTCACTTCTCAATGACAGAGATCTATAATATATGATAATTTAAAACAAGAATTTCAGAGCAATGAATGAATCATATGAACCTAAACATTTTTATTTAACATTTCACAGCATACATCATGATAGACTTTCAGATTTCATGGGAAAATGCTTACCCTTAATGTAGCTATATATGATTTTCCATCATTCTTCCTCTAATAACTCAAGCAATACTAATACCACAAAACCAAGTGTTGCATCAGCGTTTTAAAGTACAGTTATTTCTGCTTTTGTTTCTCATTCTGAGATGCAGCTGCAATGTCTAAGATTTGCTGTCCCTAATCTTCCCACTATTCTCCCAGATTACTGGTCTCAGTGATGATACTGTATTTACCTTCTGGGGTCTTAGCTCAAGTAGTGTATAATTTCTTCACAACGTTATTTTCTCACTGTAGAAAAGTGTTTCTTCTTCTGCATAGATTCATTTTCAAAGTAGAACAGCATTTCACACATTATTCCAAGCTCTTCTCATTTGCATCTTTGTATTCCTTGTGTTCTCTGTTTGCTTGGCTTGTTTTATCTATCGAGCCAAATAAGTTGCCCTTAGATACTCATAACATATGCCTCACAGTGTCAATCATTTTATGACATTTGAGGGGAAGGGAAAGAGGGAGAAAGAAAGAGAGAGAGAACCAGAGACAAAGACAGAGAGTCAGAGAGAGAATTTAGCAGCATCACATTAACTCCTAAATTTAAACAAATCTTCTGATTGGCATCGAGTGTCCTCCTTACTTGGTCGCCTATCTTACTCATCTCACAGGCATAACTCAGTTACTCCTCTCAACAAATCTCTGGCTCTACCTATGCAGTCAACATTCTGAACTCTCATCTTGGCAGCCACATTCTTGATTTTTACTATTTCTTATTTTTGGATGATTTTCAACTTCCTTTTTAAAAATTTAATTTGGTTTATGTCATAATGTCCATTTCAAGGTATAAAAATTTATAAAGTTACTATATAGGAAAGTTCTAGTTTAAAGGGTGTTTGGTTCAGACTCATGTTTAACCAGAAAAAAAAATGATGCTGATTTGGTAAATTAGCTTGCAGTTGTGTAACAATTACTAAAATAAGACAGAAAGAAGATACTGTGGAGATGTCACAGTAGGCTTCATGGAGTACTGAGATACAAAGTCTAACATGGGAGGGGAAGAATAAATTCTTGAGAAAATTTGTAAAAATACTCAGTAGTGAAAATAGTATTTGCTAAGCCATCTTGGTTCTGATCTATCATGGAAACAGTCATATCTATTTTGAAGGGTGGCTTACACTATGGATGAAAGCACTTCCTGAGAGTTCAAGAATGTAAATGTGCTAATTGTGCTTTTGTTTCCTGTGGAACCTTCCTTCAGAATCCTACACGCTTTAGAGATGGCTTCTCTGGAAAGCATAGGCTCACACAGGGGCCTCTTTGCAAATAGTTTATCTGGGGGGGGGCATAAATCTGAGAAAGAAGAGTAGGGAAATGGGAGAAGGTGAAACTGGACAGGACAAAGGACCTGTTCAAATAGATGTGTTATCAGGCATGTCACCCCATGTGTTACTGAGGCTGAGTACTGCACAGCATCTATTTCCACTTGAGGGAAAAAGGTCATTATTTGTGTGTATACTTGTTCATGTTGAAGCAACTGGAATTCTTTATGTCAAACAAGGTCAAGGTAGGACAGAAATGTCCCAACAAGAGCCAAAAGTAATAGATTGAGTTGCATGATGGTAAGAATACATGAGGCAGGGCATAAGAAGTGCCAGCAGTGTCTGCATTTCATTGATCCATTTTTCAGACTCCTAATTTGGTAATGAAATTCAGAAATAGATAACTCTGTGCAGCAGTGTTTCATACACTGTCTCTTTATTTTATTTTTATATTTTCTTTTTTATTTGAATTAGAAACAATCTTATTTTACATACAAATCTAGGTTTCCTCTCCCTACTGTCCTCCCATGCCCCCACCCAGCAACACCATTGCCCTCCACTGTCCACTCCCCAGGTAGGGTGACACCTTCCAGGGGGGTCATAAAAGTCTATAAGATCATTTGGGGTGGCACCTAGGCCCTCCCCTGTGTGAGTATCCCTTAGATACTCCCTTAGAGAGTATCCTTACATAGTGAATGGGCTCCCAAAGTGTGTGTACTAGGGGTAAATACCAGTTCCACTGCCAGAAGCCCCACAGACTGCCCTGACCTCCCAACGGACACCAATGTTCAGGTTGCCTGGTTCAGTCCTTTGCTTGTTCCCCAGCTGTCAGAGTGGGACCCGTGTGCTCCCACTTGCTCAGTTCAACCGTTTATGTTGGTTTCACCAGGATGGTCTTGACCCCTTTGCTCATCACTCATCTTCTCTACAACTGGATTCCAGATTTGCTCAGTGTTTAGCTGTGAATCTCTGCTTCTGCTTCCATCAGCTAATGAGTGAAGGCTCTAGGATGGCATTTAAGGTAATCAATAATCTCATTATAGGTGAAGGGCACTTAAGGTAGCCTCTCTTCTATCACTTATATTCTTACATAGGTCATCCTTGTGGGTCTCTGGACATTTCCCTAGTATCAGATTTTTCTTTAAACCTATACTAATGCCCTCTATTAAGGTATCTCTTTCCTTGCTCTCCTTCTCTATTCTTCCCTTGACTAGTAACTCAATCTTCCTGATCCCTCATGTTCTCCTCCCCTCTCCCCTTCCTCCTACTCCCCTCTTTCCACGAATTTGCTCAGGCTACTCAGTGGAAAAGAAAACATGAAATCTTGACATTTATAGGCAAATGGATGGAACTGGAAGAAACCTTCCTGAGTGAGGTGACCCAGATAGAGAAAGACAAGCACGGTAAGTATTCACTCATATATGAATTCTAGCCATAAAGCAAAGGAATACATACCAGCCTACAATCCACATCACCAGAGAAGGTAGGAACCAAGGAGGACGTTAAGAGGGTCATACATGGTCCCCCCACAGAAGGGAAAATTGACAAGATCTCCTGTGTCCTGTCATTTTAAAATCATCAAGCTGTTGATGCCACCATTATCCACATTCTGTCTTCCATATTGCTTTTGATTAAAGGCCTCCAATAGTGCTTGAGAGAATTAAAACTACAGAATACCATTTCAGATGTGAAGGATCCAAATCCTTCAAGATAAGAAACATTTCACAGGGCCAGGCATTGGTGGCACATGCCTTTAATCCCAGCACTCGGGAGGCAGAGGCAGGCAGATCTCTGTGAGTTCGAGGCCAGCCTGGTATTCAAGAGCTAGTTCCAGGACAGCCTCCAAAGCCACAGAGAAACCCTGTCTCGAAAACAAAAAAAAAAAAAAAGAAAAGAAAAAAAAGAAAAAAGAAACATTTCACAGTACATATGAAGGTATATTGGGCCCTGCTACTTTTCTGAAACCAAGAAGAAAGGTCAGTAGGGGTCTAAAATGGAGCTTGCAGGGGGGGATATTTTACATCACAGGAAAACCCCTGTCGTGAGGTCAGCCCTGACAGCAGACCATGTGAATAGAGAGTCAGTCCTGACATTTTCATTTGTGTGGTTGCATTTCTCCAGGTTCACAAGTATCCTCAGTGCTTTGTTTGCCATTCCAACGCTCCACACCAATTTCTATGCATTTATACTTCATCTTTGAATGCTTGCCTCATCTAACCATTTCATTTGTTCGCTGTGCTACATGGGAGACAAGTTAGTGATTCTTGAGAGGCTGGAATTCATGATATGATTCACGTGTTTGTTGACACCAGATTGAGCATCTTTTCACACTGCTCTCCAATGCTGTGGACTTGAGTGACATCATTTGTTTTGGGCTATGCTCTTTTTGGCCCTGCTCTTTTCAGTTACCTTGGGAATTTTTGGTATTATTCCAAGCTCTAACTACCTCTTTTGCTTTCCCTACGTAATCTCTCTCAACTGAAAATGTTTAGGATGAACTAATTGCAATCATTTAAATCTTGTCTCCCCAAAGCTGTTGATTAAAGTTTACAGAGGCTAGTTTGTTTACAAGTTCAGAAGGTAATCACATGAATGCTGAGGAAGCTTTGTTTAACTTTAACTGTCTAAAGAACATTTTAGTTCTCTTATCTTCAGTTTGTTTTTTATTGGAGACAAAGCCCATGGATCTTCTAGTTGGTCTGATTTGGGTGGAAGCCCTGGAATTATCACCCATCTCTATGAAGATTTTTAAAACTTGCTTCTTCAGGTGTGGAAATTGGTAAAATATGTAAGACTACTTGCTTGGGGACATGAAGATTAAAACTGATACAAGTAAAATTAGTGTCAAAGAATCTGAAAATTTGTAATAAATACTCATATCTTATAGATGCTCTTATTATCAAAATTAGATCACCTCTCTTATTTCAAAATTTGCAAAGAGAAACAAGTTTTTCTTTTGAGAAAGTACATTAAAATTCAAAATATTTATGTAAACCAATATTTCATAATTACTTTTAAATTATGTTATTTTCTGAATTGTTCCATTTTCTCATTAACCAATGATAAAAGTTATAACACTCTTAAGAATTTCTCTCCAAGGTACTCCTATCCTTGAGCTCAGCTACGTAAGTTGTGGGGAGAAATTAACTAGGTCAAATTTAGGCATTTAGCAAAGCTGTGGCTAATCCAGAGTCTAACTAGTATCCATAAGTTCAAACACAGAATGGATATTTGGCAATATATAGACAGAAGACAAAGATGTAAATCAAGACTCAGATGAAGGAGAAAACAAACACTGTAGCCAAATGGGCACCAACCTATTAGGATATTTACTTTGTGAATTCAGAAATTAGTCATTGGTTTTATTGCTGTTTTAAGTTTTCATATGAAGATAGATATCTCTTCCTATAATTTTGCTATCTTTTGGATATTTGTTTACAAAAATCAAATAATATTTGATTTCATTTATAGACTAGAAGTTTGTTTAATTTCAAATAAAATGTGTGGTCCTTAGTAAAATTGGCAAGCTTTATCCCTTTTGAGTTGAAATTTCCTTGTTTGAATAAAGGAAAATTGAATAGAGATAATATCCCAGTTCTTTATTCAGCAGGAAGTTGGAAATAATGAACACCGAAAGCCTCCTTTTCAGCAACAGTTAAGTACTTTTGTTTGTCCATAGATAGTGTGTTCCATGAACCCAAGGCTCAGCTAAGGGAACAGGATGTGATAGACAATGTCCTCCCTGTAATCAGGATCAAAGCTGGTTTATACACTAATGTAGGAGGAAACCGTGTGCTGCCATTAGCCATGTGACTTATTAGAGGCACATACAGATGAGGTAATAAAAGAGCAGTTTACCACACCACTAACCACACCCACTTTAGGCATGACTATAGACTTATACTGACTTAGGCGGTGAACTATGTCACTAGCCAGGCCCACTTCTGGGCATGGCTAGGGGCGTTACAGAGGAAGGTATAAAAGAACAATGGAAGTCTAGGTCTCTTTTTCCGGCTTCCGGCTTCCAGTTCGGTGGCGGAAAACTACTCGGCTTATCTGGGTTACTTGTTTGGTCTCTTGTGAGTAATTTCTACAACAAATACTTAGTTTTACTTTCAGTAAGTGTGCCATTTATCCTTGCAGCATCACACTAAATCATTAACAAAGCAGAAGTGCATAAGTGTTCATAAATGTAAGATGGTAAGCATTCTGGAATGAATACAGTAAAATATGACATTAGTGAACAAAAACTCAAGTAGTGAAATTATATAATGCATTGCTGTCATTTTCTTCTTTCTACAGATCTTATTTCTCACTATAAAGATAAATTACAAATAAACTAATGGGCCTACACAAAGTTATAAGAATGTCTAGGAACAGCAAAAATACCTTAAAATATTTCTCAACAGGTATTAACAAGCATATATTTTGAGTATGAATGTTAATATTATATAATATTTTATCGGGAGTGTCTGATGGCATTTTATTAACTATTCAACATCTATTTAATTCACTTGTGCATCCAGAAAGATGAGAGGGATTCAGGGATGGTGAATGCATAAGTGGAAGAACATGGAAAATCAAGGATCAACAGAGAAAGCTAAAGGTAAGAGTAAAGTACATCAGTAGAAACTTGAAAACATTGTTTCCATAATTCCATTTTCTGCATTCAGTTCTAAGAATTGGAAAATACTTGGAAATAAGCTATTTGCATATTTGTCAGTAAAATAATAACTAAGGAATACCAAAGAACTAATACTGAAATGTTACAAAACAAATATGGAAATCTTTTGCTCAATCAATCATTATTTACTTATTACTATACATATGTCTAATTATGTTTGTCAATTCTTCCTTAAATATGTATTTAGCTGCCTGTTTTCCATTGTTTATTATTTTTGTTATGTTACTATACCACTATTACCTGTAATAACTTCAGAAATAAAATAACAATATGCCTATCTTGCCCTTTCAATAATGTGTAAGGTCATTTTTATCTGTCTGGTTTTCTTATACATATTTAATAACAATATAAAATTCTGTCATTTACCATATCCACCTAAATTTTTTATTCCTTCCCATTTTGGGTCCATAAAGAAAATAATTATGTGCAGATCACTATTTGACTGTCTCAGTCATTCTCATAAATCTTATCCCAGTACTTCCCAGTTTGAAATTTCCATATATGATCATTTAATCCCAAACAATATTTGAGATTTATGTCTGTACAATAATATTAACAATATGGCCAATCTTATGAATGTAGTTCTTTTTCTTTGTGTTTGGACTTATATGTTCAATAATCATACAGCCTTAATACTACACAGGCATGAAATTATTAGGTAGAAGCATGTGAACATATTAAAATATTTAACTTTTAGTAAGATAGATTTGTAAAATAGAACATGGGTCTGTCATTGCCAAAGCCTGGGATCTTCTATACAGAAAGAGAACCCTAGTGATTCTTTGAGATTGAGGACAAGGGATTGTGCACCTCTATTAGTGACACATAAATGTGCACTTGGCAAGATATTTGAAAGAAAAATAAAACATACAGTCATCAGTCACTGTGAGTTATTTTTTCATCATAACAAGAAACAACTTGTTTCAATAATGTGCTTTTAATGGTGTCATAAGCGCTCTTCTGGCATTCCAATCTGGACCCAAAAGGTGCAGAAGGATTTTATACTGTTAAGGGTGAAGCATGTACAAAGACTCGGTTGTAAAGCAATGTCTGGTATGCAGGGCACGGCCTGGAGCTGATCCCATCCCTTCCCATCTTAGTTCTTCCCTCCTGCCCAATTAAGCATATGGAGCCACACTGTTCATGAATGTTTACTACTTATGGACCCTCTTACCGCATTAATTTAATTTTACCTTGCTAAATATCTCAATAACAGCATCATACATCTAAGATAAGTTTTTAAAAATATTTACCACAATTCTTTTTCCTTCTTGCATTTGATGAAATTTGATAGAAAAAATTCCCTACAATAAATGCAGAACTTCTTTGGAGTTTTTTCATAAAATTGTAGTCACAGTTTATATTTTCCTTCTAATATTATTTAACAACATGATTTCATATTCTACAGACATTCTAGCTTAAGATAGATTAAATTTCAATGGTTGTCCAGAAACATTCCTATCCATATTGTCTTTCTAGAAAATGACTAGTAAAGATTTCACTAGCCTACATAGATCCTCACTTATTACAGTAGAACAGAATTATTCTATAAAAATTAGCATTGTCATTTAACTCTGAGATGCAGTTAAACCATTAATGTAGTAGGAGAATTATCCTTTTTCTAATGTAAATATTAATGTCTATGGTTATGTCAATTGTGTGTTTAAGCAGTCAATAGATGGTGAATTTCCTGTAAAGTGGCTCTTAAGGGAAAACACAAGTAATCCAAATGATTTCAAATGATTTTCAGAAAGCACTGAGGTGCACAAATAGAATCAACATACACAAATTCTCTCAAGAGTGTATACATGTCACCTAGTAGTGTCAGAAGCTATACTCATAAAGACACAGTAACATGATTGCCCAAATAGAAGCTAAAGAAGGATGACAGCAGTAGACATGCCAAAACAGACAGGGAAAAATCCCTCATGCCTCCTACAAAATGAACTATTGGCAACTGAGGAAATCTAGTAGAAAAAAGAAATAATTTTTCTCAGGGAAGAGGACACCAACTGGCTGTCTAGTGCCAAATGGCCAGCCCTGAAAATATACATACAGTCCACATATAAACTGAAATATCCCTAAATACAATCTTTTCAGTTTATATATTTCAATAATGTTGAAATATGAAAAATGAAAGGTCTATAGAGTAGAGGAAGCTTAGCTGGGGAGATGACAGTTCCATTACCAAACAACCAATGCAACCTCTTCTTTCAGGTTTAAGTCACATAGCATCACAAATATGAAATGTTACATGATTCAGACCCTGTGATAGTTACGGGATTCAGGAACAGCATGATCGTATTTACATTTCAGATATAACACTAGTGTGAGTAATCAGTGTGGGAAGATATGTGGAAGAGAAACTAGAAGCACAGGAGGACGAACTTTGAAACAATGCACAGCAGGAAAAGTAGGGGATTTGTTGCGTAAGTGCTGCTGAGGAGGAACAGTGAACGGACAGACATAAGATATGGACACATCATGAACCATTGAACTCGGTGACTAATTAGGTGGCTATAGATCAAAGAGTTGAAGGAATCCAGTGTGATTACCAAGTTATGATTTTCAGACAATTGAAAGGTGAAAACATGATTCTAAGTAGGGTGTACTGGACTAGGCATGGCATGTTTCATGTGAGGTGTCATGAGATTTGCATGCACAGAAAACATCAGGCAATGAATTTAGAGATTCTGAATTTCAGATCCCTTGGGTTCTTTCTTTCATCACAGAGTTACAGCATAATTAGGTTTCCTAAGCTGATTCTCCATGCTCTTTCCTATCTATCCTTATTCTTATGTTTCCATAGTTGTCTCTCACTCGTGTCTCTTTCAACTGTTAGCATGATTTTATGCCCCTTTATTGCTCAGAGATAAATTGTGTAATAGGCACTGGTGAAACCGACCAAACATCTCTTAAAATCCTTTGGCCTTTGTCTGTTCTTTACAGATAAGTTCAGATGCCTTCTTGGGCCATTACCCACAGTCTCTTCAACAAATTGCTGCTCAGAAGAAAACGAATACAAAAGGGAGACCGAGAGATGTGAATTTCTTCCATACCTATCATGCATTCTTTAGCAATGTGGAATTCATTATAAAAATCAAGGAAAAATAGAAAACAGGAAGCGAGGACAAACAAAATTAATGTTTTCTTTCTTAATGATAAAACTCATTCCATTATTGTCATACCAGTTATATCCATTGTTGTGGGAGTCACATCTGTGATCATATATATAACACCACAGAGTGTTTATCTGATTATCTGTCCCTGTCACTTTGCTTGAAGCTCACTTGTTCCAAGACTTCTCATTTAACAGCTCATAGTGCCTTGAGCAATGTTGCCCATAGTTTTCCTTTTCCTTTGACCTACTATGCTCTTTCATTTGCTTGCCTTAGAAGTCTATAATCTGTTAGTCTAGTCACAGAATTTAAAGTTTCTAGGTAGCTTGATATCCTTTTACGTGTAGTATAATTATGTCAAAAAAACAATCGAGCCCTCATTTCAGATCCTGCATCTCATACTTGAAGGTAATAAGTGAAATTAAGAAACTAAGATAGCCTGGCAGTGGTTACCCATGCATTTAATCCCAGCACTCCTGAAGCACAGGCAAGTGGATCTCTATGAGTTACAGGACAACCTGTTTTGCAGAGTGACTTCTAGGACATCCAAGACTACAAAGAAACTCTGTCTTAAAACAAGCAAACAAACTAGCTAACTAACATTCATTACATATCTTATAATGTATTTCACTTGTTTTGTTGTGTAGCTTCACTTCATTTATGTGAATATGCAATCAAATACAGGACTTTCCATATGCCTGGCAAACACTCTACAACTGAGCTACTGAAAACATCATTCCATAAAAGTTCTTTCCTTCTCTTCCTCCCTTCACCTCCACTCTCCTTCATTCTTCACCTTAGCCCTCTTTCTTAATGCTAGTGATTCTTGGCACTATTAACTAATACTCATTTACTCTTAAACACAACCCACTCTACCTCCAGTTGCTTTTACTTCCCTGCTGACAGAGACCCTAGTAACTTCCCAATTAAAATGACATTATATGGCTGTCATCTTGGGAATATATTATTCAGTCTGACCTCCTGCCCCTTCTTAAAATTCCTTTCTCATGTTCTGGTTCTTTGATATGTCTCTTGTCTCTAAGGACACTCATTTCCTGACCTGCTTTCTCCAGAAGCATCCACACTTGAGTTCTCAGCAACCTATCATGCCTATTTACATATTCACCTGGGAGATGAGTCCAATCTTGGACCTCTAAATAATAGATCCATGCTAATGTCTTACAATTTTAAGTCTGACTGCAACCTCATAGAGAGACTCCAATTTATATCTAACTGACTTTCCCTTTGAAGTTTTAAATAGAGGAAACCTTAAGGGAACCTTAAAGTCAAATTATCCAAAACAAAAGTCTTTATTAGAGAGTAATTGACTTCTCCGGTATACTTATACACTTTCCCACATTGTAATAAACAATGCAATGCTCATCTGCTTCCCATATCCAGAAAACAGAGTTTTTCTGAACTTTTCATTTATCACTGTCTACTTCCAGTTTTATTTTCTGACAGTACTATGAGTTTTAGTATCTTGCCTTTGCATTATTTTGAAGTCTATCTGTTTTCTACTATCTTAAGTCTAGTTGTGTCCTTCTTTGATTAGAATATTTTGTATCATTTTTCATTAATTGGCCAACAAGGAATTGTAAGACCTGTTTCCTTTACAACCCCATTCTATGTCACACCTACTCAGGCACTAACCTGCCCTTAATCCCTACACCAGCTTGCTTATAATTCCTACAGTGGTAATTCAGTACAGTTTATGTGTCGCAATTTTCTCCACATTTCTGTCTTCCTGACTCTTTGTCTTAAGATCTTAATTGTTACCTTTTCCTAAAATTTCTAAGCTGATTTTACAGTAAGCTCTCGCTGATAATGCTATGAAATACATTCTTCCTGCTGCCCACAGGCACTCTCTAGCACATCATTGAGAGGCTTTATTTCTAGAATCATATGAGACTATATAATTATATGATTTTCTTCTCAATGGCTTCTTCTTTATCATCTACAGATAGCTGTAAACACTATGATTTTGACTATTTCTCTGGCTTGTTCTAGCATGTTTAGTTATAATAGCCCCAGAATCAAAACAACATTTGACACAGAAGAAGTTTTCAGTATCTGTTGATTAATTCAAAGTATTCAAATATGACAAATAGGTTTTACAAAGTAGTAATAAATTAAAATTTGTAATGTCAGTGTATAAAGGAAGTAAAAAAGTCACAGATATTAAAGGAGCATTCATTACACTAAGAAATGTCAACAGCTCAGTAGGTGTGCATGTAAAGGTGGACACAAATGATACAGAGCAGAAAAATAAACCATTGCACATCATGCTAAATATTTACTATTTTCTCCTTCAAGTTGTTAACACTATTGACTTTGTTACTAGCTAGCGAACTTTTCATAATTTATCCTGTACTTACTTTGTTTTAGATCTAACTTTTAAAGATTTAGCACACCACATCTTAGAGATCATTATGACATTTTCAGATTTTTAGTTGATGATTCTTGTCCTTACTTTGTTTTAAATCTGACTTTTAAAGAGTTAGCACACAACATCTTAGAGATCATTATGACATTTTCAAATTTTTATTTGATGATTCTTGTCCCTGCTTTCCTCTTGTGTAGGTGCTCCCCAGTTTCCCTTGTGTTTTTGCTGTTTTATTCTTTTGTCTCTTTTACTTTTCAGCGGGGTTGGATCTCTCCATCCAGCTCTCAAATAAGTCACACACGGAGGTTCATTCTTAGTTATGAGTGTCCGGCCTTAGCTTGGCTTGATTTTAGCCAGGTTATCTTAAATTAACCTCTTAGCTTTTATTGTTCTTAATTATGTATACCTCAGTTTGCTTCTTACTCAGTGGCTGGCTGGGTGGCTGGATGGTTAGCCACCATTTTCCTCCTCTCCCTGTTCTCTTGCTCCCTCCTTCTGTTTATACTCTCTGTCTGCCAGTCCTGCTTATCTTTGCTCCTGCCTCACTATTGGCCTATCTCAACTTAATTAGATCATCAGGTGTTTTAGACAGGCAACGAATCACAGCTTCATATAGTTGAGCAAATGCAATTAAACAAAAGTATCACAACTTAAAATAATATTTTACCACACTTGTGTATTTACATTGATGCTGTAAACTCCTCCCGCTTTTGTAATTACCATCCACTTCTTCAGCATGTCTTTCTAATCTCTCTGGTCTCCTTTCCTGGTTTTCACTCTGAATCATACATTCAAAGGGTCCTGGATCTTACTATGGAGATACATCATACATTTTCACATTCATGATTATTATTTGTTGCTCTATTCACAATACCAAGGAAATGAAAACACCCAAGACACACATCAGTAGATATATAGTGAAAGTGGGATCCATATACACAATAAAATTTGACTCAACTGTAAAGAAAACAAAGTGAGCTGGGCGGTGGTGGCACACGCCTTTAATCTCAGCACTTGGGAGGCAGAGGCAGGCGGATCTCTGTGAGTTCGAGGCCGGGCTGGACTGACAGCCTCCAAAACAATACAGAAAAACTCTGTCTTGTAAAACCAAAAAAAAAAAAAAAAAAAAGAAGAAAACAAAGTGATAAAATTAACTAGTTGGCTTTATGAGCAATATCAGGGATGGATCTCCACCACAGAAAGCAAAAAGAGTTACAGCACAAAAACTGTGTTCCATGTGAGAAGGAATGTAAAGTAAACTAGGCTTTGGGCTATAATGAATATAGCTCGTTACAGAATAGGCAAGCAACAGAAGATTCATTTTTCCTTGTGGATACTTTGTTGGTCCAGTAATGTGTGTTTTGACAATTATTCTTTGTGAGTTTTTTCCTTTATTTGTTTACCAAAGATCAGCCACTATAGTTGTGTAGATCAGTTTATGAGTTTGCTATTCTTTTTATCTACATATTTATTCTTTCAGAAATACTCCCCGGTCCTGGTTATTATAGTTTTGTAATAGCCATATAGTCAGCTAATTTTAGTTATTTTGTGCAGTTTTGGTTCAGTTTTGATCTACTCTATTTAGAATCAGTTAGTTTACATTTACAACTAATTTATTGCAGAGAATTTGCTCAGTATTAAAATAATTTTAAAGAGATTTTTCTGTTTGTCAGATGTGTTCCTGTCTAGTCCTACATGTTAACATTTATTACATTTGCAGTATCACATTTTTCAAATTTTGTTTTTTCATTCAATCATAAAAGAATATAAAGAACACTGGAACTGTCAGTATTGAAACACGGGATTGTCACCACTATTGCAAATTGTTTCCTTGTGAGCATGTGAGTGTCTCTTCAGAGACTACATGTATAAATCAGTGAATAGTATGTGTTCAAGGGTCTATCCTCTCCTCTCTCCCAGATGCACGGGCTCACAATTGTGCTCTTGTTTGCCTGCTGGCTCTACAGGAGGGTGGAGGGGGAAGGCAGGAATTATAATCACTTTATATGGAAAAACAAAAGACCCAGGATAGCCAAAACAAGCCCATACAATCACGGAGCTTCCGGAGGAATCACCAACCCTGACTTCAAGCTCTATTATAGAGCTTACTAAGAGGATGAAGAATGCCTAGCATTGGGACACATCAGTCATTTTATTCTACTTGATAGAGTGGGAGTCCCAAGAGGAACTAGTGAAATCAATGACATGTTCAAACAAGAGAGTCTTATTTATTTTAACTTTCAAAAGATCATTAAAGAAATAAATAATACGCTGTTTTGTGTTGTGTTTTTTCCCTGAGAAGGCTTATACTGTTATAAAGTCATATAGACTTTTTCAAATTATTGCTAGTTTCAGGAATGTAATTCATCAGATGGACCAATGGCAGTCCCTGATAACAGCATAGAAGAGTAGCTCTCACCATGACCCTGCTTGTTTTCAATAATGTAGGTTTTTGAAATTTTAATATTATTATATCACTTCCATTTCCCTTTCCTTCCTCCTACCTATCCCATACAACCCTTTGCTCTAAATCAGTTTTTATAGAACATTTTAACACTTTCTTCTTCCTAAACCTCAGTATTACGCTTCTACCAATCTGTTGACATGATGCATTTAACTTAGTTCTTCAAGTCTACCTTTTAACAAAATTCAAAGTCCATACTGACAGGTGAAAGCATAGTGGGAAGAGACTGAATATTTACAGGAATACTTTAAATATCTTTTTTTCTCAATAAATGTTCTTATTTAAATTAGAAAGATGAATGTTTCACATGTCAATCCGATGTCCCTCTCCCACCCCTCCTCACTTGTCCCTCCCAGATCCCCCCAATCCCCATAACATTCCAAAAGGGAGGGTGAGGCCCTCCTTGGGGGGATCTCCAGAGTCTGTCATTTCATCCAGGGCAGGACCTAGGCCCTTCCCTATGTGTCCAGGCTGAGAAAGCATCAAAAAATCTTTAATTTTGTAATTTAATCCTCCTATAATAGAAAGATAGACTGAGTCTGTGTGAAAATTCATTATTTTTACTAAACATTGATCTGAAGTTACTTCTAACTGGTATTCTTGGAGTCCAAGGCAAAGCATTTACATTTAAACAGTGGGGTCAAATATCATTCTTGAACTTAAGTCTCCAGAATTATGAGTCTAAGTAAAGATCACCTTACTATATGAGTAGCCTTAGTCGGATATTTTGTTATGGTGACCTGTAGCTCACTAATACATAGCAGAGTAACTTCCAGAATGGTTGAAGTCTTGTATGAAAATAGGAGTAAATAATGTAGAATATTAGGAGTTCTAAAGCCCTGAGAAAATAGCTTACAAAAAAATTACTGGTTCTAAAGAAACTCATATCTTATGCACTTTTAAAATAAATATTATTTTTGCAATTATGTATATGAGAATTACATTTACATAATATCCACCCTTCTCTCCATACCTCCCACTCCTCCTATGCCTTACCTCTCAAATTCATGAACTAACTTCAAATTGGCATAGAACTTATTGAGTCCATATAGGATTTGACGTGGGAGATCATTCTTTATGTTGCAAATATATGTTACTTGTATTGTTTGATGAATAGAACTGCTTCATTCAATTGATAGGAAGAATTTAAATAGGTCAGAATTCTGAACAAAGTGTCAGGGAAAGGAATGAAAAGGAGACTGGGGAGGCAGGATGCCAGAGCATGCTCTGGTGAGACAAAGCTATATAGAGATACATAGATTAATAGAAAGGGGTAATAGTTAAGAGAGAGCCTAAGCCATTGGTTAAACAACTGTAACTGAAACTAAGTCTCAGAATGGTCATTTCTGAAGTGGCTATGGGACACGGTGGATGGAGGAAAATCAGTCCAGTGTGACCAAGATAAATAGAGAAAATCTCCATCTACTAGGATTGGTGGTATATATGTGTGTTTATGGAAGAATGCTTATGCTTAGATAACCTACCAAGGGGATTCTCTTAGAAGCCATTTTCTGCCTGGAGTTCTTACTCAGATGGTGAGATATTGTAAAATTTCCACTATCTACATTGGCATATCAACTGGTGGTTTCAACGTGTAGACCTGTTTTAGGCCACCACACTTTGTGATGTTTTTAATAAGGAGAAACCATCATTTAAATAGATTAAAGAAATTATAAACAAAATTTCTAGCAAGATTTCTTTCAATTTTCCAGTATCTAGTCCCACTGTCTTTGCTTGCACTCTGCACCCCCAATCTGTTTGAACTAATCTGGGCTCCCAGGGAAATTCATGTTCTTCTCCTAGTCAAAGGAGACAGTTCATCTGACACTGTGCATTCATCCTCAGTCTAGGATTGTGAAATCCATCAATCTAGGCTTAGTCTTTCACTCATTTTTCTATCATACTCTCTCCTTATCTGAAAACATTTCTATCAGTGTGAGACATTTTGCCTGTTACCAATCTCATATTTCATCTGTACAACAGGTTTCTCACCCTCAGAAACTTTCCTCCCAGTTGTCTTTCAATAAAGTAACACATAAATGAGTTGAGAAGCCTTCAATAAAGTCTGCAATTACTCTCTCTATATATTCTCTCTCTCCTTCTGAGATATAGGTATGAAATTTTAATGCCTGTAGTACATTAGCAAAATTGACTATTTTAAAAATAACTTCTAACTGAACAACAGTTTTAAAAATGATTTTTTGTGTTGGAAATATGGTCTCACCATGAAGTTCTGGCTGTCTTTCAACTCACTGTGTAGACTAGGATGATCTCAGATTCAGAGATAACATTCTACCTGCCTCTGAGTGCTGTGATCAAAGGCATTCTCCATTTGATTATATCTGATTTTTTGGGTGGGTAGTTTCAAGACATGGTTTCTCTGTTTAACAGCCTTAGCTGTTCTGGAGCTTGCTCTGTAAACCAGGTTGCCCTTGAACTCAGAGATTCACCTGCCTCTGCCTCCCAAGTGCTAGGATTAAAGGCATCTGCCACCACCACCCAGATATATTGTTTTTTTTAAGTGATAACTGGACAATCCAAGATAGGAGCACTCAATATTAGGTTTGTAAATTCCCCATCCACAATGATTAGCAGATGATCAAGTCTCAGCAGTAAAAATGTCAGGTACAATCAGAAGAGCTCAGGTAAAGGAAATCTGAGAAAGAAATAGTATGTACATGCCTATATAAACACGTACACTTACCATCTATAATCTTTCATCATCATCATCTCTATTGTTCAGGACATTCCATAATAAGGGAATAACATGCCATCAATTAACACTATATTTTTGTCTTTATTAATATGCCAAAAACTTTTGCTGAACACACTGGAGCAGTTCTGGTCTGTCTGTCTGAAGTTTGGTCTTGGGTTAATGGCATACACACCTGTGCCAGCTCTTGTATAAACTCAGTTCACTCCTTAGCAGCTTAGAAATCCCTTAGGCATTCATGTTTATCTGTAGCTACGAGGGCTATTAGCTGCACTGCTGTAGAGATTCCCCGTGAAATCTAACAGAATCTAA
The DNA here is from genome assembly GCF_017639785.1 of Mesocricetus auratus. Taxonomy (NCBI): domain Eukaryota; kingdom Metazoa; phylum Chordata; class Mammalia; order Rodentia; family Cricetidae; genus Mesocricetus; species Mesocricetus auratus. The sequence goes on from NW_024429200.1 coordinate 38,866,251, forward strand.
TCAGTGGGGCAAAGAATCTCCCTCTTTTCTACTGTTTATAAAAGCTTTGTTTTGTCAAGCTGTAAAATCTAAAGAGAATATTCACAGTAAATACAAATGCACCTCATTATGTCTTAAAATGATAAAAAATTACTTCTTTAAAATATATTACATTCTCTGAATATAACAGTAAATGAAGTTTATATTGGATAACTGCTTTGTCTTCTGGTTAAGAGTGAGACACTCTATTTTATTATTTTTTGAGAGCCTCCTCTAAATCTTCGCTGAGTTTCTCTGGCAAGTGCATTTGAGGATGACTCAGGTGTTTGCCAGGGAGCGAGTCCAAGGCAAGGGTCATTGATCTCAGGACCACTGACCTCTCAACAATTTCTCATTTCTCTCCTAACGACTTCTGCTGCACAGCTGCTCCTGTTCAGCTCTGACCTCTAAAGTAAAACACTCCAGTGGACAGTAAGAAACCAGCCTACTCTGGCTTTCTCAGAGAAAGCATGGGCCTTCTGTTACTTCCCCTCTGAGTACTGTTAGGGCAAGACAGGTTCCAGGTGTCCTCTCTTTAATGAAGGCTTCAGGGTATACTCACCATTCCCATGGTTATCCTGAAAAGATAACAGGTTAGAATTAGGTACATAACAAAGATAAGAGTTAAGATCTGTGGAACCTATTATTACGTTGTTGTAAGCACTGAAGAGGCACTTTCAGTCTGTATTTTCATTTGTCATGGAAAACTTCAGCTTACAATTTATAAGAGTGATAACTTTTTATTAAATTATCAAACTGGGAAAATTGAACATTGATGAAATTCAAGTATCAATTTTTTAATATTTTTTCTCTTCCATTTTTAACATGCCCTAGTGGTATGATTGTCAGTGTTTTCCTGTGATCTTGATCCAATGCAGACCCATGTGTTACCATTGGTGATCTTGACAACTTTTAACCTCGAAAAGGTCTGAAAATTTACCTTGTCTTTCATAATCATAGTGGTTTGGAATGACGGAACCGTTCCTTCCTAGGAATAGCTTATCTTATTTTTATTCTTCTTGCTACTGCCATTTATTCTACACCAAATGCCAGTACTGGTTAGATTAATAAACACAGACTGCCATGATGCTTGTAATCACTTTGCTTTTTTTTCAGTGTCAATTAGTAACTAAACAATTCAAGCAAGATGAGGGCTCCACAGGGAGACTCTGGTCAGTCAAGCATAAAGCAAAAATACTAGATTTAAGTTTTACATTAATGTATTAAGTCTGTGCTCTCTGATTTCACTTGAGATTGTGCATTGCAATAATATGTGTACATATTCCATACCTACTCATAAAGATTTAGATAATTCAGAAGTAAAACTCTGTTCTATGCATCAAAACTCCTTCAAGGGCACAGAAGAATGCTAGTTTGATCTCTGGATACCACATTTATCTGGAGGTTCTAATAATCTCAGAGAAATGGTATAACAATATTCCACTGGTTCATTTAATGTCCTGAATTTGATTGCTTACCACGCAAGTATCTGTTTCTTTGACATTGGATACTGTTTAAAACCATCTCACCCAGGACAGGAAAGTTCTTTCTGAAAGTAAATTCAACACACCTTCCCCACATTAGATCTCAGTCTTTTCAAGATAATGCTATAAGGATGATATCATATTTACATATTGATTGAAAAATATGTTTACACTAAAGAGAGATTTCCATATTGAGTTTGACCTGACAAATAAAGAGGCTTATCTCTCACAACAAAAGAGTTTTTTCATAGTACTGGATGATTCTGGTTTAAGAATCACTTCATATTTTTCTCACTTCCCATATGGAAGCAAGAGTTCATAAAGGTTTATTAAGCATGAAAACATGTGATGTTTCATAGGAGGCTTATACTCTTTGGAATACTATAGTCCTGGCTACTGGTTTACTGGTTCTATTTCATAAGCTTCATTTTTAAGAGTAGATTTGTGTTCCAGTTCTGTCTTCAAGAGAACTCTAACCTTTATCCTGTACAAACTTAGTTAGTGGGTATCCGTAACATCAATATTTCATTAGAAGTTTAACTTTTTCTCATGAAATCCAGGCCTTTTCTGGAAATAAATAACACAATAAATCAGTAAAAGAAATATTTACTTCTGTTTTAAGAGTTCTATCAGGCCTGCAGTGAAATTAACAATGCCTAAGATACACAAGTTAACATATTTGCATGGTGTCTCATATGTAGGAGGATATTGTTCCTCATTAAACATGTAGGTACCCCAAGATTTTCCTTCCCAGCACTTTTACCAGCTCTCTGGATGTAAAGATTACATGTGTTTTATTAAACCAAATCACTGAGGTATCAGAAAACTGGGATGCTTCCTCCAAAGATATAAATACATATAATGTCTGTATTAACGATGGAAAAGGAAAGAAATTTGTGGTGGTTTGAAAGAAAATGGACCCCACAGGAGTGGCATTATTAGGAGATGTGGCCTTGTTGGAGTAGGTTTGGAAGTGTATCACTGTGGGGGCAGGTTTTGAAGTCTCTTTTCTCAGGCTTCATTCGGTGTGATAGTCAGTCAACTTCCTGTTGCCTCTGAGTCAAGTTGTAGGACTCTCAGTTCTGACACCATAACTGTCTGCATGTCACATGATCCCCAACATGATAACAATGGACTGAACCTCTGAAACTGTAAGAGAGACATCTCAATTTAATGTTTTCATTTATAAGTGTTGCCATGGTAATGGTGTCCCTTCACAGTCATTAAAACCCTAGAAAATTAAACAGAAAATTTCCAGTAAGGAAACTGGGAGCCATTTAAAAGAACACCATATACTCACCAAGAAGATATAGTCCTCATGGGGAAAAAATGACAGAATTGGGCTTCCTGGTTTTCAAGGACTGGCTTGAAAGACCATGATGCCTGGGTAGCTGCTTATTTTGTGGCATATGTTGAATCTCCTGCAACATTAATGTTGAACAAAGATGAGCAATTGCTAGAAGCAAGAAGCTATTCCATTGTATGCCTTTTCACTTAGAGAGACAAGGTGATTTAATGTTTGTAAGGTTGTACAAAGTTCTGTTCCTGGAGCAGCATTTCCATGCAATAAAGATCTAAGCATATATCCAAGTAGCAAAATAAGCTGTGAAGACTCTGGGAGAAGTATGAGCACCGATAAATTAGAATTCAAATTAAACAGGTGGTGTCAGAACATGGATTTAATACTTTAACAGATAATTTGATCATCATACAGAAATCTAGGATTATTAAGAAAGAGAACTATTAGAAAACTCAAATTAGAATCTACAATAAAAACAGCAAGGTAAGCTGACTGTCTAAGTAAGAGTGGAGAAAAGATATGGTAAGAAAACTGATTCCAAAGACTATTGAGAATACAGTAGCTTATCAACAAGAAAGAAACTCAATGATCAAAGCTGTCTTCTTTCTCTGTGTCTCTCTCATTCTCTCTTTGCAACCAAATGAGGAACCCAATATTAACTGTGTGAAATATTACATAGAGATGCTTAAAGATTGATTTTGATATATTTAGGTGATAAAGCACGAAATGTTAAGGTTTAAGACAATCCCTGTGTCAAAATGACAGATGGCAAGCAGGGTATGTGACACTGAAACAGTCCTAAACAGGAGAGCCGGTGAGTGAATGAGATACAGAGGAGCCTATGGTAGTAAAATTCTGATCAGAATGTGCTGCAGAAGTGAGCAGTGTGTAAAGGAGAATGCCAACTGGGAAGCAGAGATGTAAGTGGATGGACAAAGGTTTTTTTTTGTCTTTGCAATAATCTGTAAGTAGTCACCAGTGGTACAGAAGCAAAAATTACTGAATTGATATTAATCAATAAATGAGGTCCAGGAGCAGACCATGAATTTTGCCATTGAAGAAAACTTTTAAAAACTTATCTTTTTTTTTAAACACCAATCCCAGTTCCACCAACCTCCTCTCCTCCTGTTCCCACCACCTTCCTCCTATCCCACCCACATCTACTCCTTGGAGGTGGTGAGGCCTCCCAGGGGAAGTCAATAAAATCACTCATAATACTTGAGGTAGGATCAGGGCCCTCCCCCATGTACCCTGGCTGAGCAAAGTATCCCTCCAAAGAGAAGGGCCTAATCAAACTACTCTTTCTGAGGCAATTATTCCAAGTGAATTCCAGATTTCATCAAGTTGAAAACTGAGGTTAACCATGACAATAGGTATATACAGATTCCTGTTTATATATGTTCCTGTGGAGGTCAGAGGCAATCCTATCTTCCTGTGGTGTCATTGTGAATTGTCATTCCTGAGATTCTGAATCCCCTACTGTTGTGTTTATTTAATGGCACATGCCTTTAATTCCAGCACTTGGGAGGCAGAAGTTGGTAGCTACTGTGGTTCCAGAAGATCGAGAGCTACATAATTTCTGAGGAATGTGGGGACAGACTCTTTTATGGGACTACAGCTAGCCAATGAGCTTGAAGTGTCTACCTGTTTCTGCTGCTTCAGTCCTTGATGGGACTACCAGCACAAACCACTAACAGTTGTCCTTTTATAATGTGGGCTCTGCAAATTGACCACATATTCCCAAATAAGCTATTTCTACAGCACCTGAGGATTGAGTCTTTTATGTTATTTATCTTGAAAAACTTCAATTATATGTATTTTGAGTTTTAAAATATGTGGTGATATTATGTTTGTAATTAAAAATTTTAAAGACTGTCTTTCATCACTGAACACCTTTCACAAATCTCTTTATTTGTGGTAAAAAATAGTCTCTTGCTTAAGAAGAAAATATAATGCAAATGAGAAATACGGTTTTACAAACATGTTCTTAAATTGAGGGTTTTTTAAACTTAGTAATGGGTAGAAAGTTAACTGAAAACATGTCTATGAGTCCCCCTTTCACTTTATATACTGCATGTATAGTGCATTGTCACTGTAGTGTGAGGGGTGTAGTTTTGCATGAAGTGGACAGTTTTCGTCTCCTATGGATTGGCCAATACTGTCAACAGATTCAACAAGAGATGTTACATAGCTTTCAAAGTTCTTACTTGCCTTCTGGCCTCAACCAATGAATCTGATTAGATTCCTTGCTATCTTTGCTTTCTTACCATAATATTTGATAAACCCACAACACAACACATTTCCATCACTTTTGTGAGTGATGGAATCAGAAAATGGTAGTTTGAACATGGCAAAATCATGAAAAAAAATAGAGGTAGGGGAGATCCAAACCATGGTAGAACAGAAAGCTGTCCTCAACTCTCACCAAAGGAATTTTCCAAGTATGTGTCTGAAATCAAGAGTTTACACAAACTAAAAAAAAAAAACAGAATTTAAGCACTGTAGCCTGGAAGAAATCAACCAGGTAAACTGATGAGATCTCCATATATTACTTTGAAAGTAAATGTTCAATCACACTGTACTTGTAGATGATTCTGAAGTCTAATTACATACCTTTGTATATATTCATATCCTTCATTTGTTTAATGTGGAAAATTCACTTCTAGGTTGGCAATAAATACTGGGTCAAAATTAAAGTTATTATCCAAGAAATTGGTGTATAGTATAGAAAAATATTTGAATGATAATGTTTTGAGCCATTTTATCTATGATATTTGAAATTATTTAGCCAAACTTTATAATATTAAATACATATTTGCTTTCCATATGCAGATGTTTGACAAGAAAGGCAACAGTAGAATATCCCTAACTATCTTCCAATAATATAAATACAAGAAAGCTCAAATGGACTTTAAAGTGAAAATGTCTATCATTTTCTTATAAAATTTGTAAAAATATAGTGTATCATTGTGCCTAAAGCTAATGTATTCATATTATTATAACTACTATCATAACATTTTTCTTTTGTCTTTATGTAAATATTTTAATATGATTATTGAAAGTAGGCAAAACCAAAGTTCTTTATAAATCATTATATTTCTTTAATTATTACTATATTAAGCTTGTCTAGATTGCAATACATTTTGACAAGATATACTAATCATAAGTAATGAAAGAAATCTGCTTACCCAACAAAGTGTTAGACACTGCTCTTATACTTAGAGGCAGTATGGGATATTGCTGGAAAAATGATGAACAGAACTCTATTTATAAAATTAATCATATGATTGCTATATACTAAGGGAACACAGATATTGATCTGCAGTTCAGTATTAGACATATTTTATAGGATTAATATAGTTTTACATATTTTCAAATTAATTCAATCTGAAATTTATTTTAATATGTTTTGGGTCTTACAAAAATATACCATTGTCTGTGGATCTTATAAACAACAGAGATGCAATTCTTAGAGCTCTGAAGCTCCTGAAGCTCATGTGTATAAGATAAAAACACAATATTTAACACCTAGGAAAAAACCTACTTCATGGATTATACACGCTTTACTCACAAGATGCAGAAAGAAGGTTTCTGGAGAAAATTTATTAATTTCATGACTCTGATTTAGGCAAGTGACCTTCACAAGCTGATTATTTTCTAACTGTCCCACTTTCTCTCATCAGAGACTAGACAGCAATGTATGTATTCTGGGAAGACAAAAATATTGAAACTTTATCAGAATAATTGTGTGGATAGTTGGAATATTTCCAAACATGCTTCTTCTTAATCCCTACAGGCAGTGCATTTCTAAGTTTTAGAGAAATTCTTTCTAGTGGGATAAGTACCTTCTGGCAAAAGATATGAATTCAAAGGGGGGAAAGGAGGTCAATTACCTCAATATCACTTCTTAAAAAACTAAACTTCAAAATAAGATCTCAATTACTGCTTTACAATTCAATTTTACTTTTATTTCAAAGTGCATAAAGGTTACTGTGCTTAATGCTTCTGCCTTATAAGGAACCACAAGGCTTTTTCAGTTGCCATCACTTGTCTACGGATGTGTAGATAAATTTTACAGCACCATAAATTCCAGAATATAAACTCAATAAAGGAGTAGAGGGCATGCACTCTGAAAACATCTGTCTTCTAATGTATATTATTTCTATACTCAGAAAGAGACTGTTTGGCCTTCATTTTAAACAATACTAATTATTTTGACACAGATCTTTGGGTTATACTGTAGTATTTCCTTGACCCTACAAAGAGAAAATCTCTATAGCCTATGTTTTCAATTACAAAACTAAAAAATTGGATTTCTCTTGGCTGTAGCTATATTCTCAGCAAACCATGAGTTCAAAATCCTCTTGTTACCACCACTTCCTCGAAACCTGCAAATATGTTTTCTGGATTCTTTCCACAGTTACCAAATCAAAGGAGATTTCTCTATCATTTATACTTCAATCTAGAGTAAAGCAAAGAAAGAGTAAAGTAAAAAGTAACCGTGTCATCAATAAATTTCCATTAAAATATGTGTACTGCATTGTCTCTGCAGAAAGTAGGAAAATCTTCAAATGATCACAAATTTCACTTGTACCATAAACTTACCATTGAATCTAAACCCTTGAAGAATTAATTAAAAGTAGTTTTGTGTTTAATGAAATGCTAAATAAATTCAAACAAATATAGACTATTTACAGGAAAGTGAATAAAACATATAAAACCCATGGAATTTTAAATAGACAGTAGTGTAAAGAAGAATCTAGAAATATATTTGTAGAAAAATATGAAATTATGGAAGTGAGGAGCTAAAGGAGACTTTTGAACACTTCATTATAGATTTGTAAAACAGAAACAATAAATGTAAGGTGACAATAAAATGTTTCTTTCCAGTCAAAATAGTGCAGCCTGGATTTTTTTTTAACAAACCCTGATAGGTACAAAATATGGTGTGCCATGGAATTTGTATTATATTCATTTATTGCAGAAATCTTTTTAGAGAATATCATTGCCTTAGAAGTTACTTTTATAATGTGGAAAAAGGAAATTTATTTTATTGCTTTAACAATTATTTAACAATTCATAATAACATTAAAGACAAAATATGCTAGTGAAACATTCCTACATTTGATTTAAGACTCTACTTACAGAAAGTAATGAATTAATAAAATGTTGGTAGATTAACAGCTGTCATTTTCCATGCTTTCAACAGTATTCCTTTATGATTTATCCCTTATCTTACAGTATCTTTTAATTATATTTTTTGGTCAAAGGATACATGAAATCTTAATCACAAACTAGCAATTAAATGTGTACATGTGTACTTAATAACCTGTGTGCTTAGTTTAAATAAAACCCTGAACCAATGGGTTTGGTGAAATCATAAATTTCACTCTCTTGTGGTTTAATCTTGGCCAGTCATAGAAACTTGCTAAAAATACTTTAAAAACATATAGTAAATATAATTAAATTTAATACTAGTAATAACTGCAAAGCAAACTATTTCACACATAGTTACCTATTAGTCATGTTATCTGACTAGGATGCATAATTGCTAAAATATCTTTTAATATGTTTAGTATTGCTATTGAGTGTACAACAATCCTCTGCATAAAAGAAAAACACAACAACAAATCTCTCTTCAATAGTGTTGTGTATTCTAAAATTAGTTCCATTTCATGGTGAACCAGATGGTTATGTACCATTTACTTTTGAGCAACTTATTATTACCTCACTGTATTTTACATTCAATTTATAAATTCATTTACATTGTTCCAGCTTTGTCTTGTAAGTTTAACTTCGAAATGATAATTCTTGGATGTATTTCAATAACATATTGTGGGGCTAATGGTCAAGATATATTGTTGGGATACATACATACATATATGTATATATATGTGTATATATATATATATTTAGCTTGATTCATGATGGGTGGATATAATATTTCTCAAATTTAATGTCTGGATATCAAGAGAACCTGCATATTTCAATTTATAAACACAAACTGAAGAAGTCAATAAGATCCTATTAGTATTGATATTATGAACTGAATATTTATATCTGTTCAAAATTCATATGCGGTGACCATAACCACCAGTGTGGATGTGTTTGGAAGCAGGAACTCAGTGATGGAAGTAACAAATGGGAAACCTAGGTCATGAATCTGGGGCACTCGAGAACTTGCTTTTTCTGTTCCTCAACATTTGTCTTCATCCTACGCATCTCTCCTGCAACAAGCCAAGACCAAGTGAGAATTTAAGAAACAGACAATCTCCAGGCCACGAAGAGAGCCCTCACCAGTCACAGGCCCTGTGTCTCAACTAAAGTAATTAATAAAAATTATTGGTAATAGTAATATAACTTTAAAGCTATCAGTAAGTCATAGGAAGCCAGATCTGCAGTCTTTATAACTACAATGCTCTCTCCCAAAAGATGTCATACAAGATAGAAATAGAAAATGTCCTAAATTACAAAGTATAATATGCTTCATTTCTGTTTTTTCTTAAGATTTGGTTTGCTTATGTGTGTGGATTTTGTACAAGCTTGTAATCATGTTCATGGTGGGAGGAGGTGTGTGTATGTATATTTGTGTGTGCCCGTTTGTGCGTGTGTGTATGTGTGTGTGTGTGTGTGTGTGTGTGCATGTCTGTATGTCTGTGTATGTATCTGTGTCTGTGTGTGCTGATGGACATCCATGGCTGACATCACTGTCTTCTCTGGTCACATTTAATTTTATATATTGAAACAAGGTCTCCTTCAGCCTGCTCTCGGGAGTCCCTGTCTGCTTCCCATGTCTTGGGCCACCACACCCATATGATTTTACATGAAATTTGGGTATTTATACTCCAGTTCTTACCCACTAAGTCATGTTCTCAGCAGTACATTTACTTTCATTCTCAAAAATTCCCACTTTAGAAATCTTTACAGCTTAAGCAATATGTATGAAAACTATATGAGGAAAATGATGGATTCTTTGAAACTAAAAATCAATAAAAATAAAACCACAGAAGAAAAGAATAGCTACTGAATGCATACGTATCTGCAGTTGGTGAGTGGTCATACTCAAAGAAATCATTTTATAAGTGACATTCAGTTCTAGATACTATGTAGAACTCAATGCTCACTAATCTAATAATTAGCACTTTACAGTATTTTAATGCATCACAAATCAATTTCTTGTAGTTTTACACTCCACATTTATCCCCCCATGGAATATGCAAGTCATGAAGTATACTAATTAGCTTTTTAGTAGCTCTGATAAAATACTATGATCAAAAGTAAATTATGTAAGGAGGGATTTATTTGATTTACAGTTCTATTGGGATAAGAGTCCATTATGGAAAGGAGGCATTGCAGCATGTAGACCAAAGCAGGATGCTGAGAGCTCACATCCTCTAACTAGAGAAAGCAAACTGGGCGTAGGGCAAGGCCAGATAATCTGAATATCACCTTCAGTGATGTACATGGTCACACCACGTAAACCTCCTCAAACAGCACCACCAACCAGAAAAATACATTAAAATACCACAGCCTATGGGGAACATTCCTCAATCAAACCACCACATAAACTAAGTAGGATCAGATACAGATTATTACTGAGACTACAAGTTGAGAAAAGTCAGGCTCACGGAAACCAGGAAATGTATACAATGCCTAACATTCTACAGGTTGTAACATAAAGCTCTATATAATTTATGATCCTATAAGACACAATGCTCTGTTATTTCGTCATTAATACTTTCTCTTATCTCTTTCATACACATTCAAACATGGAATGAAAGGTTTTAATGAGTAACTATTCTGCAAACATAGTAAGACAATAAAAGTAAAAGATACAGTTCTTCCATCTCATGGAGAAGTATAGTATTGAAACATGAATGGGCATGCTAGATGGATAGAAACTACTCTCATGGAAGTAGGTGCAGGCAACACAGGAAGCTAATTGATTCTGAAGAATATTGGAGAAAATATTTAGGGGGAATGATGTTAACGGAACTCTAATAACAGATCAACAAAGGGCAGACTATTTAAAACAATCCTGGTCACAGTATCATTTCCAGTAATGTAAAAGATGATACTTTCTGTAGGAGAGTGCAAAATACAGATACACAGACACAAATTAACTCCAGTGATATGACCATCTTTAAGCTTCCATTCTGTTTTACTTCTGTAATAATGTTTATATTAACACAAATTATTCACTCACACATAAGTTCATTTCCATCTAACAGATATTGAAAACCAGTAGGTGTACATTGCACTTCCACTCATGTCACAAAGTTTTCTTTTTCCACATTTGTATCGTCCCCAACAGGGTGTATGAACATGTGCATGCACACCTGAGTTATTCAGAAAGATGGAAAGGAAAGAAAGGAAATGAAGGGAAGAGGAGGAAAGGGAAGGGAAGGAAAGGAAAATTAGGAAAAGAGAAGAAAGTCCATAATTCCTAAGAACACAACTTCCTCTTTATGGCATGGAATGATCAAGAATAATGATTCCCAAACAAATTTTGGTGGTTTAGAAATCATAGTCAATATTGTAATTTTATGTTTGGAAGTTTGTGTTTTATACATGATATAAGCTACTCAAAAAGAAGTTGTTCAAAATCTCTTGAATCAGAGGATGGGCCTTGGTGTGAGGAAGGATAAATGATGACTTTCATAATAATGGAAGTGGAGCATGGGTTTCAAAATGCTGCCACAAAGGATGAACATTTTGGGCTATATAGTCCATCTCTTTTTCTGGCTTTTGTTTGGATCAATGATTATGAAGTTTGTAGGATGAAATGAGTTATCCTTTCTAGTAAGAGTGGAGGTGACACATAAATAAGTCAAAACAAGGAAACTTCCTGTTTCCTTAAATTATAACATACTTTTTGCGATTAATACATGGGCATTTGTGCATAAACACACACACACACAAACACTCACACACATATATATGTAAAAAGATAGATATTATACATAATATATACTACAAATAATAGAGTTTTGTGTGTGTGTGTGTGTAATCGAAAAATCTCCTATACCAAACAAGCACTAGGATACTTACATAAAAAATCTGTGATTTAGCTAATAGTAATTTTTGTTATTGCCTTATAATTTTTTAAAATATGCTATTAAACATTTGAATTTGCCATAAATGCAGAAACTGAACAGTAACAACATATTCCTCATGAAGGCATATATTAATGCTTGCTAAGAATGCATGCAATATTGGGTTCAATTCCTATTATATAAACAAATAAAAATGTATATAGTATATTATAATAGTACACTATAGTAATATTTAAGAGAAAATACCATAGCATACTAATCAATAGTTAACGAAGGTATTTAGGAAATGTGATGACCCTTTCAACAAGGCTTAAACTCACCGTATAGACCAGGTAGTACTTCTTGAAGTCACAGAGATTCCTGCCTGTACATAATTAATGGCATAATTTCCCTTGTGCTTTCGTCTCATAAAGGAAATTTCTCTTTGCAAATGATGTAAACAATTACAAAAAGCCACAACCAATGAATAAGTGGAGTCCATTCCCAATGATTTTTCTACATTAAAAATCTTGTACCAAATTCTCAGTAAAATAGAGGACATAACGACAGTAAGAGACAGAAGTTCAGGTAGTTTTCTTTGAGAGTGCTTCCTAGCAATGACAGAAGCTACACCTATAAACTCATATAACTATAAATCTTTACTTTACAAGCATAAAGTGAGGCCTTATATGACTATTTAAATGATTTAAAATAGATGTTGCTTATGAACACAATTTAAAAAATATTAAATACTAGTAAATATGAACAAAATTTCATATATGTATATATAAGCACAAATATATATGTGTACATATATATCTAGCTTAGTAAAAATTAAACAATTAAAATATCATCATGTGTTATGGATTTACAATTTATTCAATGTTTAACTTTTAATGTTTCCCTAAAAAACTATTATTTTTCTCCATTTCTACAATAAGTGTTTAGTTAATTCTCTATTTTTATATGCTAGCTTGTCAAAATTTGCTTCCCTTAAATAAAAGTCTACATAAATACATGTCTCATCCTTTCTTATTTATAATTGTCCATAAGGCACCTGGACAAATATCCTTGGATGTGTTCAGTTATACCATGGGTAGAAGAAGTCATGGAGAGACTAATATTTAGCAGAAAGTAAATCTCTTGAATTTGACCTTTCAAATAAGAAAATTCAAGAGAAATAATACAGGTAGAAATTTTGTCTTTGAGCAAATTAAAAGTCATTGTTCAAGAAATTGTGGAATGTGAGAGTTTAAGCTGAAGGAACATGGTGAATCCTTTTTGCCATTACATTCAAACCAAAGGGATTAAAATGTCTAAAAAGGCCATGGCCTAAATTTAAGCGTGACATTTTACAATTTCTAGTAAAGTATTATATTACTACTTAGTTCAATTCAAAACATGTTGGAGCAGATTGCATACATCTGTTTCTACATTTCCTTTATATTATCAAGAAGATTGATTGAAAATGTGTAGTGATTATTAAATAGTAGCATGACTGGCAGTTACAGATAAAATGTCACATTTTAATATTTCTCCTAGCTCCAGAAAGATTCAAAATGAATAGCCATATTATGCAACACTTATTTCCTACCAATTGCCTTAGGTATCTGTTTCATCAATGTTAACAGCAACGAGATGTTGGAGTCACCTACAGACTAAGGAGAGCAACATGAAAAACAGCTCTGTCTTTCCTGTTTAGCTCCAGAACACAGAACTGTCAGACAAGAGCAGGATAACACAGGAGTCGTCAATATTTTCAAATTCGGAAATTGTTCAATAAATAATGCTTAGTATTTAAAGAATTATTTTCTCTAATGCAAATAAATACATTGATTTGGGTTCTTATTCAAATACATATTATTTCTTTCTTATTGCTAGATGTCTTAGTAGGGCTTCTATTGCTGTGACCAAACAAGTCAAGACACAGACTCAAACATGGCAGGTTCTGGAGGCAGGACCTGATGTAGAAGCCACGAAGGAGTGCTGCTTACTGGCTTGCTTCCCCTGGCTTACTCAGCCTGATTTTTTAATAGAACCCAGGATCTGTAGCCCAGGGATGGCACCACGCACCATAGACTGGGCCTTCCCACATTGATCACTGATGGAGAAAATGCCTTATAGCTGGGTCTCAGGGAGGCATTTCCTCATTTGAGGCTCCTTCCTCTGATGACTCAAGCTCATGCCAACTTGACACACAAAATCTTTCAATACATTTGCTAGTGATAAAATAGATTTTTGCAAACATTTCTGTATCTCATAACGTATAAGCATGGCACTAACTGGTTAGATTTTTGTGTACCTAACAAAAAAGGTGAAATTATTTTTCACAGTAGTTAAATATCGTGCTGTCTATGATATCCCGACTCAAGCACAGCAAGCATAAAAGTCTGCTTGACTGACATCCACAAAGGATGCAAAACTTCCCATTTCTGTTCCTTCTTGTGAGCTCAATTCAGGTGTCCTGTCTAGGTTCCTCATGACCTACACTGAATATGCAGAGAAGACAGGAAGAGACTCCTCTCTGACCTGCCATTTCTATAATGCTTATGAAGCATCTCACATGAAGGTATAAGTATTTCTTTGGGCTGGAAAACACATTTATTTATTTATTTATTAATATATTTATTTATTTATTCATCTATTTATTTATTTATTGCTTGAAGCAGTGATGAGGTGAAAGTGCAAATATTTCTATTTAATGGGATTCAGCTGAGTCTATGTGAGATCTAGTCTGGTGTAATTATTGGTTTGCTATCCTGCAATGTATTTTTACAGCAAAGAAGTACCTTTGATAAAACTTCCTAGTTCCAGGCAGAAACTGAAAATTTAAATATGAAGTAATGAATTTCATTTCAGTGGTATTCTCTTTATGTCTAAACAAACACAGGAAATATAAGTGTTTTAGAAAATGTGTTATTACACAGCCTTATGAATGTCAAATATGCTACATCCACTAGGAAGAAACTTTTAGAGTAACAAAAAGTCAAAACTCAAGTCAAAACTTACATAGTCTTAAAATAGGGATGAATAGCTCTCTGCTACATTCAGTCATTTTTCCATTTACCGTGTAGTGGGATCATGGTAAAGTGCCATCCACTTCACTATATTTGTGCAAGACTACTTAGCTGGTTTGTCCTAACACAATACAAGCAGAGTGGATGTGTGCTATTTATGGGCAAAAAGCACTTAAATAGGCTGGTCATATCCATTTTCCCTTCTGTTCTACCAGATGGATGCCTTGATTTGTAGGTTTCCTAAAGGGGCCACAAGAGAAAAGAAGCCTGATGGTTTAAACATACAAGTAGCACAAAGCTTCCATGGACTACAAACAATGATATCAAGTTGGCATATAGGTAAATTAATTAGTTTAAGGCAAAGGAATTTCATGACTATTTAAAAATAATTGTGAATATACTATTAAATAATGACCCATGGTATAGGGAAGAGTGTATGGGAAGAAAGAGGATGAAGGCAATGTCCTTGAGGTTTTTACTCACTAGTCAACAAAATGATCCATTAAACAATGACCCAGTAAGTGCTGAATTCGAGTCTAATCCGTATGTGTACATTCAATTCAGACCCAGCATTGCTACTTTAGGTAATTTCTCTGTAACTTGAGATTTTCTGCCCTGAAAACCTTTTCTCATTATTGTCTCTGAAAAAGAAGAGTGCCTTCTATACTAACCACATGGCTACTGCCTGTCATAGCACCTCCTGTTTTATATTTCCATTGACACAAGCAGTGATGTTTTCTAAATTGTAAGGTGAACTAGCATTTGGCTGAAGGAAAAATTTGTGCTATGGAAAAAACACACAGGTTGTGAGTTTTCCACAAGAATTTTAGGGTCTTTTCCTTAACGCCTGCTGGTTCTAGGAAAAGCTTATTTATGTTCTCTGGTCAGGTCTTATGTCTATAAAATAAAAGTACAGGTGAAATATTTCTTCTTGTTGCATTCTGTAGCTGACTGTGGTTAATGTGTTTGGCAGAAATAGAAAACATGGCAACAGTGACATTCTGAGTGGAGAGAGTAACTTCTTCACAAGGTAATATCAAGAATCTCAGCAAAAATGTTGACACATAAATAACTTTTAAGAGGCCATGACATTCCACCATTCTTTCCTCGCTTATCAGTGTAGTCCAAGAACACCTGCCCCGAATGCGTTGCAAGCAAGGCAGAAGCACAAATTTATGTAAACACCACTCCCCTGCCAGGGTCACATTCCTTGCTGATGATGAACTCACTGGGCAATGTCTCCACAGGAGACTGAAGCACAAGGCGCCTTCCCTTCTGTGAACCAGATAATGGAGAGCCCACAATGAAAAGAGGAGTACCACAAGTTTCCCCAAATCAATCAGTTCTGTAGGTGCTTTATAATGACTCATATATGCCACACAGAGAAAACTTAATCCAACTTTTAAAAAAATCTCAGAGAGAGGGAGCTGGGATTGACATGTGAAACAAGCTTGTTTCTAACATAAATTAAAAAAAAAATAAATTTCAGAGGAAAGAAATCAAGCCTAAGATATAACAAAAATGTGTACATTATTATAGTCATATATGCTGACACATTTATTTAAATTGGTTGGAATGATTAGTTTTCTATCACCAGACTCTTACCTTATACAACTTTCTCATTAAAGTATTTAAAAAGAATCTCATTTAAATAAAACACCAAATTTGTCAAAAGCATAAGTGCATGAAGATGTACATAAACTTAGAATGTGAGGGCTTTCAGAATTTATTTTAGATTTCAGGTTGTGTTCTCCACACTGAGAATATGTATTAAGATATTCAGATTAGTAATGTACATATTTACAGAATACACAGTTAGTTCTCATTAGGAATTCATCAACCACTTCAGCATGTGTCATGTGCAAAGATTATTATGTTTGCCTGGAGGTCCTGCCTTCAGAAAAGATTTTCTTTGGTTATAGTAATCTATATGTGAGGAGTTTAAGTGACATCACGTAACCTAGGTTGAAATTCTGTAATTATGAATTTTTGTTGATCAGGAAAATGTGACATTAATTCTACTGTTTCCTCACATTTTCGTTCTATTTGTAGGACTGATCCCTAAATTTATTTTAACATATATTTATCCCATTTTTTGCCTAATGACATCCATGGAATTATTTAACATTCTGAGTGGACATTCTATGAGCAAGTATCAGTATATATAGTTCATGTGAATGAATATTATACTTTCCACTATATTTTACATTTACCTGAATTGCTTACCATCTTATCCATAGGCGCTGGCAAGTAGTCACAGTCTTATATAATAGCATTATAGTTTCAGGAACATAAGCTTTGATGTTAGATATTGAAGTCAAATCCTGGTCATTACAAGACCAATAGCATTTTCTTAAATACTGATTTTCTCACCTATGGGGAGTGAGTAAATTTAGTCTTTAAAATATGTAACTTCTTCATATAGTTCAGTATTATTTGAAATTCTGTTTCTTACTGTCTGCATTTCAGTTAGCAAGTTAACCATATTCTCTACTGGGTGGCTTGTGGCTTTTTACATTTTTTTTCTAACATAACCCTCTACTGACCCAAATGAAATTTTTGAGTACAACAGCAGGTAGTCTACACATGGACTTGTGCGAACTTTCCTAATGACTCAATACTAGCCATGCTGGTTTTGTCTGTTTCTGTGCTGGGGTCATGACACTGGAGCATATTTCTGCCTGAGAGGATCTGAGGCCAAGGCCTCTGCTCTGCCCCAACACTTTTACACCTGACCCTGACACTTATTTACAAAAAGAACTTCAGTTGGCTGCCTGACTTCTACGTTACCCAGCACACTTTTCTGTTGAGTTTTTGCCCTGTGGCCTGAGTAACATATTTCTCTACAGTTGGTTCCTGGCCTTTCTGACCTGAACCAAATGATTGTAGCAAGCATGGCTGTAAATGATGACTCAGGTTGGACCAAAGAAGAAAAGAGACCTCTTTTTATTCTTTTATTCTGCGTCAACACCATTTTAGCAATTGTCTATCCAAAAATTCTGTCTCCTTTTTAGGTAGAAATAAAACATCAATTTTCCATTGGCAGTACCTCTTGAGAATCTAAAGCTCATATACATCTAACATTTTATGCATAATACTATTGTTTTAATTTTACAAGAAATAAAGAGATTCGATCATATTCCTAAAGTTATACATAAAGTTTGAAAGTTAGAGAATGCAGATTGTAATCTCAGGCTTTTAAAATTTAGAAACTCTTCTTTTATTCTCCCAATAATTATATTATGGCTATCAGTTACTTGTAAAATATGAGTCACAATAGAGAGACATGATGTCAGTGAAGAAACTTGTTCGTTTTAGGGGGAAATATCATCAGAAATAACATTCGGACAAAATGAACATACAGTTTGGAATACAACATTGTTTAGTTAGAGAGAAAAAATATAGACACTAAAATACCTTTATGTAGTTTTTGGAGGTATTTCTGGGATGATTGTTGATATAGGCAAAAGAACCAGTGTCAGTAAAAGAATGAAATGTTTAGGTATACTGCCACAACATATGGTACCCAGACCTGAGTAAAAGAAGGACAAAATGTCAGTTGTTAATGTAAAGAACACAATGCCTGAAAAAATACGGTGAAACAAAGTTTATTATCTATATTGAAGCTGAGGGAGACATATTTGGAATTAGAGAACTTGACAATTTATTAAAGACATATCAACCTGGTTGATTTGATAGTTCCTATTACCAAAAGTGAAGTAATATTTACCACAAAATCCTATAAGCATTAAAATGCTGGAGACCTTGAACGTGCTTCTTATTTTTGGCAGAATAATCTATAATTCAAACTACTTTACAATTATATTTATTGATTTTCTTCAGACATTTTACTTGGAATCATTAGAGCTCATTCTTAGGTGAAATTCAAAATATTACATATTTAATTATAAAATCATGGAAACTTTCATTATGAGTATCTCTTCATTGATAACATCTTCTATAATCACACAGGTGTCATTTGAGGGCTTCTATAGAATATAGTATAGCTCTGTTTATGATGAACTTATGTGAATGATTCTGTATATTTCCAGCAGAGATATTATTTAAAAGCTGACATTCTAATCTGTATATTCAACTTTATTAGCCATATGGCATTTGTGAAATCATTAGATAGAAAATAATGTCTATTCATGTGGTGAGAAAGAGAGACAACATAGTTACTACAAAAGGGAATAATTGTAGAATTAGTCATTAGTGATGTATTTTATTGCTGAAGGGGCTAAAATATCTTATATCTTACATGAATGGACTAACAAAGGAATTGATAAAGTATCTTAAATAAAAACACAAGTAAAATACAACAGATTCCTCCAATCTTTGCTGGTCCCAAAGGACTCTCTTTCTTTCTTTCTTTCTTTCTTTCTTTCTTTCTTTCTTTCTTTCTTTCTTTCTTTCTTTCCTTCTTTCTTTCTTTCTTTCTTTCTTCCTTCCTTCCTTCCTTCCTTCCTTCCTTCCTTCCTACCTTCCTTCCTTTCTTTCTATTATTCTGTCTTTTACATCATGTGTCTTGATTTCACTAATTTCCTGTCCCTTTGCATCTGCCCTCTACTCCTACGCCCCTTCCCCACCCCACACCATAATAAAACAAAATTTAAGAGTAAAAAGCAGGGGAAAAAGGAAAAAAATGAAATCTCATCATGGAAGCTGCGGAGTGACGCAGTGAGTCATGCTGTAAACCCTTTTATCCGTTTATCTTTACTTGTAACTGTTCAGTGCACCTCCTCCAACAGGGTTGGCTCTATTGTGCTGCAGGTTCTGCTCTCCCCAGTGCTGTAGCTGATGGAGGCCAGGGATAGCTCTCCCACTCATATGACCACAAGGCCAGATCTCCCACCCGTCTTAGACATTGATGAGTGAGTGAGGGGCCAGGGAGGGGATCAACTCTCTCCTGCCCATGCTGCCTCAAGACAATTATGCAATGGGGACAGTTCTCTCTTGCTCATTACTTTGGGGCTGGCTCGCCCACACCTCTGCCAACAGGGTTGTGTTCATTGTGTTGCCCAGGCAAGGTGCAGGGCCTGCTTTCTGGCTCTTGAGACCTCCGAGCCAGCTTCCTGCCTACCTCAGGACTTGATGAACCACTTGGGGGCATCATTCCCCTGCCCTTGCCACCATAGGACAGATGAGAAACAGGGATATCTCCCCCATGCTTATATGTTTGAGGCTAGCTCACCCATACCTGCACTATTGTTCTGCCCTGGAGAGTTTCATGGTCTCCTCTCTTGAGTCTTGTTACTTGTCGGGGTATGTACAGCTCTCCCACTTTTGTTTCCCCAGGGTCAACTCTCCAATCTTCTTTAGGTGTTAATGGCCTGGGGAAGCATGACTCTTCCCAGCCCATGCTGCCAAGCTCCAGTCCTCAGGGTTGACTTACCTGTGCTCTCATCAACAGGGTCATGTCTACTGTGATTCCCAGTCAAAGTATAGGACTCCCTTTCCTGTTTGTTGCCACTGGGCAAAGGGTCAGCTCCCTCACCATCTCAGCCTGCTCACTTCCTTTCTTTTCTCTTCCGATGTGCCTGTGTCCACAGGACCTGACCCAGTCTGTCTCTCTCCCCCAGACACCTCATACGTTTAAACCATAGCTCTGCTCACTCTAACAATGCCCCTCTGGCTGGTCCAGCAAGCACGGTACCATGTCAGTCCGTATTTTCTCCGAGGAGCCAGGGGCTGATAGCACATAGTTGAATTTTGCCATCTTTGCATGTAGTTTTGAATAAAATCTGAATCTTTTGTTTATACTAAAGGGGGAATTGTAGGGAGACATCTTACTGCGCACCTGTAGTCACAGGTGCATACCTGGGGTATGGGATAAAGATATCTGAGAGGCAGATCTCCTTCTCTTGGGGTTCCAGTTGATTCTGGGAGAGCAGCAGAGATGGTCACAGCGCTGACCTTGGGTCATTGGCTTCTCATGTAAGTGATTTCTCCCTAATAAAATAACATAAGACAATCCCTATTCTGTGTATGGTAATCTTCCTCTTCCAGAATCTCATGGTGGTTACTAGGACCTACCACATTTCTCTCTATCCTCTTTGCTGCACTCTAAGTCTTATGCTTTTCTATGAGCAACTTTTCTGCACTTATCCTTCCTAGTTTTTCACTGGACTAAGTGCTTCAAGCATGCATTTCTGTTTTGTTTGTTTGTTTGCTCTTGTTTTTTGAGACAGGGTTTCTGTGTGTAGCTCTTGAGCCTGTCCTGGAACTCGCTCTGTAGACCAGGCTGGACTGGAACTTACAAAGATCCACTTGCCTCTGCCTCCGGAGTGCTGGGATTAAAGGCACACGACACCACTGTCTGGTCCCACACACATATTTCACCTCCTTGACTAATATTGCCTTTCTTTAATCTCCTACTTGTATTGCTGTTAAACTAGATATCTGGGAAAGCAGTGACAAGATCTCTCCCATTTTATTCTTTTCAGGACTATATATTATTGTTATAAATGCATAAAAAGTACTCAGGGGATACGTGATGAATAAATGAATGGATATTTTCGACTAACCTATTAATATGCATATGAAACTATTAACTAGTGGTGATTTATACAGACTTAAAATAAATATTAGTTTGGTCTCAAGCTTTTAGTGTTTACCTAGTCATCTTTTATACATTACAGCTACAAGTACAGATAACAGCAAGGCAATAAAGAGATCATATACAAACTCTGTAATGATTTGGAATGTATCCATTACATACTTTATATAACTTTATAACCTCATTAAACTTTCAAGGCTAAATAATTATGGCTCTACTTTTGCATTACAAATAAGACAGTGAACATTTAAATAGGATAGTTAAGTCTAAAGAATGCACTAAGAAATTTAAATTTAATGACCAGAGAGACTTGAGTAAATCTAAGTTTGCTGAAGCCCAATGCTTCTATAATGAGTTAGAGGCTTTTACATGGTCATGGTGGAGGAAGCCCTGACTGAGTAAAGTCCTGAGAGAATGTGTGCTGTTGGCAAGGGCACAGCCAAGTAAAGGACCTTAGCTTCTGATCCATGGAAAATAGAAAAGCTTTCTCCTGCTGGGGTGAAGCTCAGAGGGAAATGGTAAAACCTGCCTCTGACCCATGTGTGGATATTGATAGTCTGAGAAGAAAATTCTCCCTCAACCCAGCCCCTGCATCCAGCCATTTACTATTGGGAGACTGATTGCCTACAGAGATAGCTTCTAATGAGTTTAGCTACACCTGTCCCCTTCATCCACCTGTATCCAGACCTCCTTGTATATCTGTATGTAAAAACCTTGCATCCATGTTCAACTGCTCACTATAAAAAAAACACTGGGTTCCCAGGGTGCTGGAGTTTTTCCATCAGGTATCCCATTCTACCTGAGCCTTGCTTTTCTGTGTGTTTGTGCTTTTGTCTGTCTGTCTCCGACTGAAGGAAGAGTGTTTCCTCAGCATCTAGTCACTGGCAAACTAGAACCACCAGAGAAAAGGACTAACTCTTGCATCCACACTGCACCTCAAAACTTAGGATCTCAGTAATGAAATTTCTAATGATAGTGTTAGACCTAATTATTTGCAATGTTGTAATAAGACAGGTTTATCTTGAAAAGATTTTTAAATAATGAAACAAAACAATATTTTCAGTGAAAATAAAATATCAGGTTATAAAAGATTCAAACTGAAACATATACCAAAGGATCCTAATTTCCCACTGTAAGCAACATTTATGTAATTATTATCTGAATATAAATTCTCAAAGAAAATTGTCCATAAGTATCTTAAAAGTCTATTAAAATGTGAAGACATGTAAGAAAATCCTACTCATTCCCAAGTTTCATTATTTATTTCTTTTAAAACAAAAGGATATATTCAATGTGGAAAATTTTGAGTAACAAATAAAGAGGTCCAGTGATTTCCCCAGTCCATCTTCTGAGTGCTAACATGAGGTTTTGGTTTGAATGGAGATGAGAAGTATGCATAGCTCAGCAGTACCAGTCAAGGGTGTTCCTGCCATCACTGACCCGTGCTTGTATAAGCGTGGTTTGCCTTGCCCTTTTGAGAGCTGTGTGGAATATCTTCTCGCAAAACAAGCTCTTTCTTGGGCTATCACCAGGCTTTGCACTTTCCCTTCTCTCAGCAGGCATTCCAGGGGAAATTTCTCTGAAGTCCATTCTTTCCATAGTCAGCCAAGGTGAGGAGCACAAGCTTGTCTTAGAATATCTCTTTGACAGAGAAGTTTTGTTTAACCTCCGTTTGTTTTCAGACCTCAGTCTTGAGGGAATTAGTGTTAAATGTTGTCCTTGGTATAAAAATTCCTGAAATAATCATGTTCTGAAAACAAATACTTTGAGCAGAATAAGAGAAGCCCAAGTTAAAAGACTTTTCATAAATATCAGTTCACTATGGGTAAGAAGCATTTCAGCACACCTTCTCCACAATGAACAGAACTCAGAACAAAAGCTACTAGAGTCATCAGTAAACATTTTTTAAGCATAAAGTGTTTCTTAGGCAAAAAGTATTAGGAACATTACTAGGAGGTAGACTGTGGGAGAGAAAACTGGTGTCAGTTATCTTTCTTTTCCTTTCTCTGATACCAATATCTTCTTCAGAAGTAGCAAAATAGTGAGATCGAATCCCCTTGAGTAGAAATACAAAGAAATGCAAACTGTTCCAGATTGCTCTGTGGTCATAATTGGTGTTCACAGTCCCCAGTGTTCTAACACACAAGTAACAATGATGTCTGTTATGTATACCCAAATGTAAATATAAGCCAAATGCCCCCAAACATTAAAGCTCTTAAGTAATGGGGAGTTTGAAAATATTTACATACCTTCTTATATATTTGAATATAAATCTTAAATTTTATTTGATCTTAGGAAGTTACATATCTCTACAGGACCTTTCCTACCTCATCAAAGCTATATAAAAATTTTAACTAATCTTTGTAAGGAGCAACTGAAATATTTTTGTTCTTTTCATAGGAAATTCTACAAAAATTTCATGTGAAGGGCTAAAACATCACAAGAATTTGTATAAATACACCTACTCTGAGCAATCCTTGAAATGTTTGTTATTGAATTGATATGTAGAAATCATCTTTTACTTCTCAGCTTCAAAGATGAAAATAAGTCATTTGACATTCTTTTATCCCCTCCAGCTAAAATTAAATACCATGTTTCCATTGGGTAACCTTGTTTCTTCTCTATCCTGACAACTGATACTAGAGACATCACCCTAAGAACCATTAATGGCACAATGCAAATATTGCATTAAAGTCTGTGCACAGTAAAAGTATATTTTCCAATGATGATAATGTTGGAATGTGCAAGAAATCTATGGTGCTATCATTTTGCAACTCTGAATTCATGAGTTTACTCTAAAGGGTGGATCATATTTGTTGGATAAAGAAAGTGCCAACTAACCAAAACAATATGTGTATTCTATTTTTCTTCCATTTGATGTTTGACAAAATGAAATGGTACCTACCCAAACCACAATATCATGTTATGTATCCAAGTGGATTTTGTTTATTTGAATCAATATACAGGATTGTGCACGTTTGTGGGTTTATATTACCATAGCCACAGATGGTAGCCACTGAATGTATGACATTTTTATATAGATGCACATGTTTTCAATGATGCTAAGCTTAATAATTTATGTATTTTTATATAGCCCATGAGACTGAAAGGCAGCCAAACAGAGCCACATCTAGAAATGCTGCTGATGTAAACTAAATTAACTTCAGCATAATACTGTACAAACAAAGTGAGAATTAAAAATAAAGCCAATGTATCCAATGCATCTTAAGTACTTCTCACATTCTGTGGGTCACAGAGGTAAAAAACATCACAGTCTTGCATTAGGGAAGCTTAGGTCTAGAGCTTCTGATGATATGCCGTATTATACTCCCTCTTCTAGCCCTATTGAGAAGTGCAGCAACCTCCAATAACTCTGTTTACCCTCTAGTAGAGAAATACATTGTGGAAGATGCAGAACTATTGATACACCGGATATTCAGAGTCCCAAAAAGACGTAGAATTAATTAAAAATACATTATCTATAATTCCACTAACAAAATCCTTGCTGGAAACACACAGGTGCACACAAACACACACATACATACACACCCACCCTCCCACCCCCCACACACATACACACACACACACATGCCAACAAACAAAATACCCTGCTTAATTTAAAAATTGTATTTAGTTAATGTAATAATTTAAATGAATAAATTAAAGAATGTAATAATGGATCCTAAATGTCTGTGTTTTAAAGCTATTTCCAATTTTTGACCTTAGGAATATTTCAGCTCCATTCAGTTTTTGCAAAAACTATATAAACATACTCAAATCTTTTCACATGCTCCTAATTCTCAAAGAGAATACTTTTAAATTTTTACATGTACACATAAGTTATATATTATGTTATTAATACTGTTTACTGACAAAATATAAGATAAGAATTTTATCACTGCATTAAAAAACAGTGATCATATTTTATAAACTGGTACTAAAATTTCTTGATGTCTGCACAGACTGCTCTTGTCATATGGAATCCCTACATTCATTCTAATATATATTGCTATGAACTGAGCTTTTAAAGTTATAAAACTAGTCTATTATATTAAGGCCTTCTTTTTATATTAGACAAAAATTAATTTTGTTGTATGTAATATATTAGCCAACAGTCTCATCTGCATAGATCATGATCTATGGAAATCATTAGGGTTCATTTGAAAATGCAATACCCACATGGTAGAAATTAATATAAAATTGCTACAAACTGAATTGAACCCCCAGAAACAGCTGACCTGACAGGGGTTATCTCTTGAATCCCAGACTGATGGCTGAGATTCCAGCATGGGACTGATAGAGATCCCCTGAACATGGGTGTCAGTGAGGAGGCCTAGGTCATCTATTGAGCCTTGGGCAGTACATCAGTATTTATCCCGAGTATACAAATGGACTTTGGACTCCCATCCAAAAATGTGAGATGCACTCTCACCCTGAACTCTTGGGGGAGGGTCTAGGCCCTGCCCTGGATGAAATGACAGACTATGGAAACCCCCAAGGAGGGCCTCAACCTCCCTGGGGAAATGAGGGGATATTGGGGGGGTTGGGGGAAGTGGGCAGGGAAATGGAGAGGGGCCTGTAACTGACTTGTGAAGCAACCTTGTTTCTAATTTAAATTTAAATTTAAAAATAAATAATAAAAAAGAAAAATAGAAAAATAATATTTAAAAACAAACAAGTAATGTGTATTTTGAAAGTTTTAGTAGAGGTTATAAAAGTAAGGGTGAGATTTTCATACCAAAAGAATGGATAAAGAAAATTGTGGTACATATACACAATGGAGTATTACTCAACTGTAAAAACCAAAGACATCATGAAATTTGCAGGCAAATGAATGGAACTAGATAAAACTATCATGAGTTAGGTAACCAAGACACAGAAAGACAAACACAGCAAATATTCACTCATAAGTGGGTATTAGATGTAACCAAAGGATAACCAGACTAAAATCCACAGCTCCAGAGAAGTTAGGAAACAAGAACACTGAGATCATGGATTGCCCTGGGAAGGTCAATTAGATGTGATCTTCGGGGTAAACTGGGGGCATGGGGGGTCAGTAGAGGGAAAGGGAATTGGGGGATGAGTGCATGAAGGAATAGAATGGTCCAGGTGGAGGAGGGACTGAGTGGGAAAACAGTGAAAGAGATATCTCGATAGAGGGAGCCATTATGGAGTTAGGGAGAAACCTGGTGCTAAGGAAATTCCCAGGAATCCTCAAGGATGACCCCAGATAATACTCCTGGTAGTTGTAGAGAGGATGCTTGAACTGACCTTCCTATGTAATCAGAGTGGTGAATACCCCAACTATCATCATAGAGCCTTCATCCATTAATAGATGGAACCAGAAGCAAAGATTCACAACCAAGCACCAGGCTGAGCTACAGGAATCCAGTTGAAGAGAGGGAGGAAGGAATATATGAGCCATGGTGGTAAAGATGATGATGGTGAAGTATACAGAGACAGCTGAGCCAAGCTTGTGGGAACTCATGACCTGTAAAGTGACAGTGGTAGAGACTGCATGGAACTGAGCTCGGCCTTCTGCATGTGGAAGATAGTTGCGATGCTTGGGCTGCCTGAGGGGCCCCTGGAAGTAGGACCAGATTCTAACCCTGGTGCATGAGCTGGTTTTTGAAGCCCATTTCCTATGGTACGATATCATGCTCAGTCTTAATGTAGTGGGTAGGGGCTTGGTTCTGCCTCAACCAATGTGCCAGGCTTTGTTGACACCCCATGGAGGGTCTTACCCTTTGGGAGCAGTTAATGGGGGTTAGGGTGGGTGGAGGTGAAAGGAGGTTTTGGAGGGAGAACTATTATTGGAAGATAAAATGAAATTTAAAAAAATAAAAATTTAAAATACCAAAAAGGAATATTCATTTATAATTAAAATTTTGTAAGTTTTTTATTTTATGTGTATGGGTATTTTGCCTGTGTGTGTGTGTGTGTGTGTGTGTGTGTGTGTGTGTGTGTGTGTGTGTGTGCTAAATGCATGCATGATTAGTGCCATGGATCCCCTGGAATCAAAGTTACAGATAGTTGTAAGAGGGCATGTGGAAGCTGGGAATTGATCCCAGGTCTTACAGAAGAGCATCTAATGCTCCCAGCCACTGAGTCATTTCTGCAGGCCCCAAAAGTTTGTTTTAATAATATACCATTCTAGTAAAATATGTTCTTCAGTCTAACAGTGCAAATATATATTTGCACAAACACATATTTACAGCTTTTCCTTCCATTTTAATCTAAGCTCAAGTCAAAAGCAGGAGGAGGAGACATGTGGCTATGCTAGTCTTATGGAAAAAACATTAATCACTGAGTACTGCTCCAGGGAAAACAATGGCTTTGCAGGTTTTTGCTGTTGTTGGAGGCTACATGTTTCTGGGGGAGAGATGTAAGGTCCATTGGCACAAACTGTGTGGCAAAAGAGATAACAGCAAAATCAGATCCTAAGTTCAGGAACTGCATTATTTCACCTGCATCCTCCTTTCTTTACGAGAGCAGATCATTAGAACTTCATTTGAGAAGTACCCTGCTTATGGAATAAGGCAAAAAGTCAGAAACAAACATCAACAAAACAACTGTATCCCTTAAAACCCGGTGTTCAGAAGAACCTGAACTAACTGGCCCTGTCATGTCTCATCCCACCCTCAATTAGAAGCACTAGATCATGTTCCATTGGACTGAGCAAACTGCTCCCTCACTCTGTACCTCTTCATCCTAACTAATCCTAAAACTACATGTTATTCCTTTTCATTAAATCGTCATTCCTGAAAGCTCCTGTGACAAGCTCCTTGCTGACGTTCATTTGTATACTTTCCTCTTGTCGTCTTGGCTTTTGTTATAGGTACATAGCTACAGACGTATAGAAATATTTGTCTTGCTGTAAATGAATACAGGCCTCCCATCTCCTCTGGGGACTGTGTTTGTGTTCTTGCTGCAAATGCTAGTAAAAAGGTTACTCATGCCTTACAGCTTACCTATGAAAAATTTCAGGAAATGGATCAGAAAGTCAATGGCCATCAACAAGGATCATTCTGGGAGAATTGGAGAACAGAAACAGGATTGGGAAATGAGTCCCATTTATTTTTGTATTTTTTAATTTAAGTTTAGGAAACACTTTAGAAATATTTAAAAATCCCTTAAGAAATTGTGTTGAAGGTTTATTCAGCATTCAGTGAGATGATCATGTGGTTTTTCTTTTTCAGTTTGTTCATATGGTGGATTACATTGATGAATTTTAGTATGTTGAAACATCCCTGCATCTCTGGAATGAAGCCAAGTTGATCACGGTGGATTTCACTAATGTGTTCATGGATTCTATTTCCTAGTATTTTATTGAGTAGTTTTACATCAGTGCTCATGGGGGAGATTGATCTGTAGTTCACTTTTGTAGTTGTGCCTTTGTGTGATTTGGGTACCAAAGTAATTGTAGTCTCATAAAAAGAGTTTGGCAATGACCCTTCTGTTCTATTGTGTGGAACAATTTGAGGAGTACTAGTATAAGCTCTTCTTTGAATTTCTGGTAGATTTCTGCACTGAAACCTTCTGACCCTGGGCTTTTTTGGTTGGGAGACTTTTGGTGTCTGCTTCTATTTCATTAGGGATTGTAGGACTACTTAACTTGCTATCTGATCTTGATTTAATTTTTGTAAGTGATACCTATCCAGAAAGTTGTCCATTTTCTTTAAATTTTCCAATTTTGTGGAGTACATATTTTCAAAGTATGACCTGATGATTCTCTGGATTTCCTCAGTGTCCATTGTTACGTCCCCTTTTCATTTCTGATTTTGTTAATTTGCATATTCTTTTAGTGAGTTTAGATAAAGTTTTGTCGATCTTATTGATTTTCTCCAAGAACCAACTCTTTGTTTCATTTGAGGGCAGTTGTCTATGGGGCCTCTGACAGTATCACCATTATTTATTCCTACTACACAAATGGGTTTTGGGGGGGCCTATTTCCTATGAAGGGATACACTCACAGCCCAGATACATGGTATATTCAATGAGACAGTAAATGAATGAAAACAGAGGTATCATTTTATTTCCCGTTTAATACTATAGTGATTGTTTAGTTTAATACCATTGGTTAAATCTTACAGTAGTTTCATACCAAATAAATTATATAAAGTAGATGTGGAATAAACTAGATGTATTTTTTACTGATCTTTGTTACATTAAAATAGAAAAAATGTTTCTACCTCTAATTCTGAATAATAATTAATTGTTTGAATATGATAATCTTCTGCACTATTGAATCTTTTATATTAATTGTGATGGTACTAGTATACAATAAAACAGGCTTATGATCTATATTTTTCTTTCATTTCTGGTCTATAGAGTCACTGCTCCTTGTGATTTTTCCCATGGGAAATCTCCTGACTACCCTAAAATGTCTGTGCATATATGGATGCTTTTCAGTAAACTTCAGAATGTCAGTGGTGGCCACTCACAGAATCCATTAAAAGTATTAGCCAAATACAAAGGAGAAATTGTAGTTTGTATAAATAAGAGAGCTTAAAAATAGGATTAACCATTTAAAATATTCATGCTCAGACTACATAATGATTAACCAGTTTTAATAGAAGTAAAAGGCAAAATAATCAATAGTTAATCTTGCCAAGTGTAGAGACCCACATTTTGTGATCACAAAGGAGGTTTGTGGTGGAATTAGCTAATTGACATCTGCTGGGAATGACTTCAGTGTATAATAGAATTTGCACAAAATAGATGTTCCTCAGAATATCCCATTAGCAAATATGACCTTTGGCAAACAATGCTGACCTTCAGAGTTTGCATCAGTGCCTGGAGAGATTGGATCAATAAACTTCAAACCCAAAGCTCCACAGTGTTCTCTGATGCTTCCAGGCTTCCTATTCTCATATAGTTTTGAGTGATAAATTTGAATACATTGTAAATATTTGAGAATAACACAGACATGTTCGATAATTAAAGCATAGATTGTGAATTTCATTTTGTTTTTAAGAAAATATTTACTTGATAACCATAAGGTTGACTATTGTCTACCCTGCATCTAAAATAATCTGAGATAAAAATATCAATTGATGATAATCTTAATATGCTGCATTAAACAGTATTAATTTTACATATTATTTTGGATGATATTTTTATATATGAAATATATTTAGCAATAAAATATGAATAAAAGTAAAGGTTTTATGAGCTGAATATGACAAGGAGTGGATCAATGAAGAAACTAAGAACACTAATTCATTTTACTCTTAAAAGCTTTGGGTAATTTATTGATGAGATTCAGAACACATGAGCAGATTTTGCTGCGATGACTTCCTCTCAATCGTTATTACTATCTCTTAAGAGTCCAACTCCATATTCACAGATGCCTATATTATGTCTGAAATCTGTGATAAGTATAAATTGCCAAAATTAAGGCACTGTCACATCAGTGCTATATGTGTGTGTACATATATATATACATATACATATATGTATGCATATATGATAAAAATAAGTGATTTTGTAGCTCTATCCATTTACCTTTAAGCTTCCAGTGACGGACACCTCGGTTGTTCCCAAAATCTGGCTATTATGAAGAGCACAAAAATGAATATGGTTGAGCAAGTGTCTCTGTAGCAGAGTAAAGCCTCCTTTGGGTACATGGTCAAGGGTCAAAACTGCTCTCTGTATCTTGAGGTAGATGGTTTCTCAGCTTCCCGAGGAACTGCCCTTTACATACATATGATGGCTTCTGGTTTTGTGCTTCTGAATTTCTGTGTGTGCAAACTTGTATTTCTGCATCTGCATGTGTTTCTCATGTTTCATCTTTGGCTTTTTCTACTGTGTGTTTAATTCTATTATGATTTGTTTGGCTTTTAATCATTTTATTCTTGGGTACTGTTTTCTACTCAAAACAGAAAAGGATGTACATCTGGAGATGAGGTGAGGTGGGCAGGAACAGGGAGGGATTGAGGGATAGAAACAGTATTCAGATTATATTGCATGAAAAAAATGTATTTTGAAGAAAAGAAAAGTAAGTGTTGAGTTCATTATATATAATGCTGAAACTGTGCTGCCTGCTAATCACAACTAATAGATTTTGTGCTGCTCATCATTATACCAGTAAGTTGGTCATATACAATGTTGCAACTTTAATCTGGAGTTGAATATGTCTTAACGAGTGTGAAAGCGCACTTTTCCCTCTGCTTAGCTCAGAACATGCACTTGTCTTTCTGACCTTGACCGATAAAGTCGCCGCCCTTCAATTGAAGTACCCAGAGTTTTCTAATGATGTTTTGATTTGTTTCTATTTAAAGCTTCATTTAAATAAACATACACGTGAGTAAGAGAAGGGTTTTGCTGACGGCCTTTGCCTTGCTTATGCCTTCCCTTCTCACATTTCCCAGTGGCAGTGCAGGGTGAGAACTGATGGAGGAGGTGAGCATGAGGAAGCTTATCATCTTCTACAAGTTAACAGGATTGCTTCTCCAAGCTGGAATTTCCAGTTTGGGGATTTATGAGAAAAGGGCTTGCAGAACTCTTGTCTTGGAAAAATGCCAAAAGAACAACTAACGGCACCAAAATTTATCCCCTGGCTGAATCCAAATCTCACCTTCACAAAATCTCAGCAAAACAAGAAAAAAAAATTTTAAAGCTTTATTTGCATAAAAATGCAAACAAGTTTAGTTTTCTTTATGCTTCACATAACAATGTGCTAATTTCTTGGTGATTCTTATGGCACCTCTTTTCTTATAAGTTTATGTTGCTGTTGTCAGCTTCATTTCAGTTATCATATTGATGATTAAAATAATACTTGTTGATCTATATGGTAGATGTTGAGAGATTTCAAATTTTCATGATTTAAAGATCAAATAGGGTAAAAGCATATCAAATTGTTTTGGCATCGCCGGGCATTGGTGGTGCACGCCTTTAATCCCAGAACTCGGGAGGCAGAGGCAGGCGGATCTCTGTGAGTTCGAGGCCAGGCTGGACCGACAGCCTCCAAAACAGAGAAACCCTGTTTCGTAAAACCAAAAAAAATTTTGTTTTGGCATAAATATGGCAAATTTTAAGTCAGAGAATATTTTACAATTAACTTGGCAAATACAATCTGGTAAATTAAATGTTTATGATATTTGGAATTGATAAAATGTGAGTAAATTTTATTTCATGGTACATATGAGCTTTGAATCTGAGTAAATTAGGAGCCATCACTTTACACAAGTGAAATTCAAAATTTGAAAAACATCTACTATTGCGTGAAGTTAGGGAAAAAAACAAGATTTGTTCATCTAATTCTCAGTGGGCACAGCGCCGAGAAGGAAAATGGACATGGGCTCCCACTCCTAACCAAGAAGCTATTTGCAATACACACATGCCAGGAAAGGGGAAATCACTTTTCTCCAGTGGAGTGACTCTGATCTGTCAACTACACTCCAGGAGTCCCCATGCCAGAAGTAGCTAGTCAATACAAAATTAACTCTATGGGTTTTGTGGATATGGTTGTAGGTTTTGGGGGTCTTTGTTTGTTTGTTTGTTTGTTTTGATTCGCTCCATATTTCTTGTCTTTATTTTTCTTCTTTTTTTGGTGTGTGTGTGTGTGTGTGTTTGTGTAAACCTTTGCTTGTTTTGATTTTTGTATTTGGGTATTTTGTTGTTAAATTAATTTTTACTTTAGAGAGATAGGGAGAGAGAGCAAGAAGTTAGGCAGGTAAGGAAAATCTGGAGGAATTGGGGGAGAAGAACTATATTGTATGAAAAATTTAAAATAAAATAGAAACCTTAAGTTATTAGAATTTATACAAAAACTATCAGATCTAATATCCAATTGGAGCATTTTCTAACTTGTTACTGATAAATACTATATGTAATGTTTCTTACGATGTTAATTTGATTGCTCTTTTCTTTCATGTTTGTGAACATTCAAAAGATCAAAATATCACTTAGGGAACATAGCTCTAATCCTCAAATCCATATATAACAAAATAAAGTGATGAATATACAAAATGAGTTCTAGTACAGCCCGGGACACACAGAGAAACCCATTCTCAAAAAAAATTCCACATAGACCTTCAATTTCATTTAATACACATTGTGTCAATACTTCTTCAGAAGTAGAATCATTAGCAGTCTTCTCAAATAATATCATCAGAAATATTTAGGGTTTGAAGACATATAATTTTGCTTTCCTCTCCAGCTGGCTTGAGCTGACTGCTTTCTCTGCAATCAACTATGGGATATCATTATCTGTTAACTGAAAATACTACATTAACATTGGGATACTTGCTGTGGTACCTTTTTCAACATGGAAGTTTGCTATTATACCTTCTTGACACTCTTGTACACACAGATGGCAAAGCAATGATAAAGCCAGCCCTCCTTTATGGTGTCTTGCTGAAAGAGAAGACGAAAACAGTGCCCAAATTTCTGCCCAGAATCACGAATCCTGTCACAACTCATTTTAACCACTTTCTAAATGTCTAGTCAGACAAAGTGAAACAATTGAGATACTAATTTCTAAAGGAATTGTAAACTTTGTTGTATTATTTGTCCTATTGTCTGGGGGGAGTGTACTGACAGATTTCCATTCCATAAGAATTTCTTTAAAATAGACTTCATTCTGTTCCACTTAGACAACATCAAGAAACTTGTTATTAATTACTGAAGCAGAATGTGCTAGTATGATGGCAGTCTATCAACCATGAAATGAGTGACCATTTAGATGTGTCTGGAAAACAGGGTGCAGCAAATATGAAGATGCAGCCCATGTCACATTCAAACTGTCCTTTTGCAGGATAGTATCAAGACACAGGCACACTTAGTTGAGGAAGTGAAGTGTAGATAATCTCCTTGCCATTTTCTTCCAAACAGGGAAATTACCTTAAGCTTTTGGGATTCACACTTGATTCTCTGGGGCTTTAAGTCACACCATGGTAGCTTACCCATATTTAACAAGGATAAAGTTTTTAAGCATTAAACAGTATTTTATTATACCCTCTAAGGAAAGAGTTGGGTCATCCACACCTCAGTCTCTCCCTATCCATGGATGCCATGACTGCACCAAGAGAGGAACAATTATCCCGAATGGCAGTGGTTTGGGACTTTCAGAAACAATAGCAGCCTGGGTGAGTTAGGAGTTTTACAGACCAGTCTCCTTTAGACCAACTGAGCCCCAGGTACTGGAAGTTACCATAGTGATTCTCCACCACATTGTTTTCTCACCACAGTTACACCAAAGGACAGCTACAAATTCCTGCCCAGCAGAAGACCCACGCTCCCAGCCTGATCCCGTTACTACAATCATATAGCCACCTAGGAGATCACTGCTTGAAGCAAGTCTCTGTCAGGCTTCTAGCATGGAGTTCAGACTCACATGTCCCTTTCTAAGGATTTCTTGGGTTCCTTGTTGATCTCCTTAATGTCTTTCAACATCTTACCCTCCACCAAGGTAATGCAGTGAGCTCCTGTATCTGGGAAAGTGATTGCATTCAATAGACATTTGGGATCAATGGGGACTTTTGTGAGCTTCACATTCTGCAGCTCTGTCCATTCCAGTTTTCATGAAATCCTTCTCATCTGGGCCAAGCACCTGCAGTCTTCCAGGTCTACTAACCACTTTGAGATAGAAGGTCAAAGGAAATCCTCAAAACTGCAGCCACTGCTGACTGAGAACCACTATCTTCAACATCTGCAATTTTGTCCTATTTTTGTCAGGATAAGACTAAATTTTTAAAATCTCTCCCTCTGCTTCTCTTTCACCTTCCTGAAACCTTGGTCTTCCTATGAGATGGCCAGTGCCTGTGTTATGAAGTTCTCAAACATATTTTCAGATACAATTTATAAATAAATAAGCTGATGTTTATAACTTTCAAGAATAAAGTTTTATCAAGTGTTTTGAAACAAGCTTTTCCTAACAGAGAGATCTGCTTCTTCGTATATCTTTTAACATATCTGACTCAAGCGTGGATGGATGGACAAAAAGGTTTAAGCAAGGGATGCATTTAGAAATACAAGAAAGAAAAACATTGGTTTTTAGACAATGAATAATAGGATGAAGATATCTCTGAGCCACCCAGCTACCCGTTCCTGATTTTTCAGGCAGTGTAGGCCTAGCATGCACTCCCTTTTGTGTCATGGACCTCAAGTTATACTGGTCTAGGGTAGAACAAAAGATGACTGTCAAAAATAAAAGGATAGCTAAATAAATAGAAAAATAAAAAGTCAATGAAATGATTATTAATTATATTCTGCTATATCCATAGATCAGTGCCATGCCCAGTCATCATCTGTAAGGCTTCATCAAGTAACTGCTGGGAGCAGTGGCAGAGAACCACAGCCAAAAATGAGGTGAAGCTTCAGCAACCCCTAGGACAAAGGGGAGGAAGGATTGTAGAAGCTAGAGGGTTTGAGGAAACCAGCTGAACATAATTAACTCAGCAGGGCTCACTGGGGTTCACAAAGACTGAAACAGCAACCAAGGAGACTCTGTGGGTCTGTTCGAGGTCCTCTGTATACAACCTGCAGCCTGAGGTTCTTTGGCTTTCATTATTTGTTGGACTCCTCTAACAGTCGTAGTGTGTGTTTGTGTGTGTGTGTGTGTGTGTGTGTGTGTGTGTGTGTGTGTGTGGTGGGAGGTAGCTGTCTCTGAGTATTCTGTCTGGTCTTGAGGCCTTTTACCTCTGACTGGGTTTCCTCACAAAGTCTTGATATGAGGGTTTGTGCCTAGTCTTAATGTAATTTGTTTTGTTGTGGTTTGTTGATATCCCTGGGAGGCCTCCTCTTTTCTGAAGGGAAATAGGGGAACAATGGATCTGGGGGAGACTGGAGGGAGTGACTGAGGGCTGGAGAAAGTGGAAGAAGGGGAGGGATATACTGTTTGAGAAAAGAATGAAGACAGAAAATTTAAAAAAAAAAGAAGGGAGGAAGGTAAGGAAGGGGAAGATATAATAAAAGTGAAAGAAAGAAACAGTCAAATGCCTCCCAATTTAGACTTAGGGAAAGAAAAGTCTACCAGATAAATCGGTGCTTAAAGAGACTGTGCAGAAAGGGGCTCCACCCCAAATCTGCAGACCAACACTCACTGGTAGCAGCTTGTTGCTAGTCTGAGTGAGTTCCAGATATTATATTAGCCCCGGAACTATAGATTCCATGGAACTCCACGAACGGATATAGCAAAGAAACTGAAACGTTCCAAAACAGCTCAAAATTCATTAATTCATGGAAAGAATCTATAGATGAAGCTGAAAATTTTGACATGCTTCTTCAGCTGTATCCTGTACAAACACTATGACATTATGAAGGGAAAGGAGGGACAAATTGCCTAGAATTTTCTAGTTTTCTTTTCTTTCTTCCTTTATTTCTTCCTTCCTTCCTTTCTTTGCCTCAAAGAAATGGTTAAAGATTTATTATTAATCAAAGTAAAATAAAAGGTAGGAAGGGTGGTCTAAAAGGAAGGAAAGAAAAATAGAACATATGAAAGAAAAAAGATGAGCCATTTTAAATGATAAATCATGATTACAGACATCTTTGAAATAACACACACATATATATATGTAAATATATGTGTATATGTATATATATATATATATGCTTTTTGGAATGATAGAACAAGCTGATTGAAAATCTGCTATCTCACCAATTTACCCTGTTTTGTTGTGAGAAGACTTACATACCTGTATCTGTTTGTTAGGTCAGTTTCATGTGGTTAATTGGATTATTCAGTTTCTCTCTTTTCCTTTCCCACCCCCTGTGACACATTATTAATTCATCAACTTGCAGTGTGAGGTTTTTTTTCCCATGTGTTGTAGGTTTTTTCTATTCTTTTTATCTCATGGCGAAGACTGTTATTACAATCTACATAAATACCATCCCAAATATAAAGATATTTAATTGCACAAAATTTTCACTTTACAATGATGTGAAAACTATATACATTAAGTAGAAATCTTCCTCAAATGATGAATACATTATTTTATGCCCTTGAGATGTTGGGCTGCAAAAGTGGGCCCAGCTTCTGGTCATATTGTATTAATGGCCAACAAATATGAGGGAGAGAAATCACAATAATTTTAAATATGAGGAAAATATAATCTGAAGGCATTGACGTAGCTAACACTTTTTACCTAACCAACAAGGAAGCTGTTCAGGTTAACTACTCTCTCTGGCTTCAGATGTTGTCATTCATTGGACTCTTTCAAA
This sequence comes from Mesocricetus auratus, assembly GCF_017639785.1. Classification (NCBI taxonomy): domain Eukaryota; kingdom Metazoa; phylum Chordata; class Mammalia; order Rodentia; family Cricetidae; genus Mesocricetus; species Mesocricetus auratus. The sequence goes on from NW_024429200.1 coordinate 38,903,828, forward strand.
ATAACTGTGCTATTTGAAGATTTAGAGACCACCAAGAAAAGATGTAATTGTGTGTTAAAAGTCCTCATGAATTTCGAATGACAGCAAGCAGGACTAATGTTAGGAAAAAAAGATGCATGAAGGACACTCCCAGAGGCTGGAGGAAATAATAATGAGTCAGATATAACTTTCCTTTTCATGGTGTCTTTACTTCCAAAAGCTTCCACTCAGGATACAGATGCACCCTCTTAGTCCTGTTAGTAAGAAGAAGCTTAGTGTTGGGATGTCAGTGATGAGCAGCCCCGTTGCCTAGAGTTCTTCAGGCCTCATGACTGGAGCCTACATCTCATCAACACACACTGAAAAACATAAGCATGCCGACTCCATAGCAATGTGACTACATCAATTTGGGTTGTGTAGGAATGGCCGTTGCTGTGGAAACCTAACCAGCAGGTAAAAACTAGTTCATGGAAAATGATCTCTAAGTCCAATTAAATAAATGAATAACACTGTAAGGCTATTTTTAAGTGCCCAACAGTGTTTTACTACATTAAATTAATAGCTGTAATTTGAAAGATCTCTTCATTCAGGCACCAGAGAGTGTTACTCAGTCAAATTCAAATATCATTAGCAAGCCAGAAAAGTCACTAGTTTTGGAGGAGTTAAACAGAGAAGGTCAGTTAAATTACAGTCTATTTTGGTCTGGCAAGAATATATTCCCTGCCAATGCCAAACTACAAAATCAGTTTTCTAGGAGCTAAAGTGTTTTAAAATGTTATTTATTACTAGTAATAAAATTCCATTTATTAAAATTTGCATCTATTTTAAATCTAGAATGCACAGGATATGTAATTCTTAACTATTCCTCATACCTAGCAAAAACTCCCTCTCATTTTGTGATTGACTACTTATGTGCACATCTCTTTTTATCAAACACTATCTTAATAATTTCTAGGAAGGATTGTTTGGACTGAGTTTTCCCATTGTTTCCACATTGTTTGACATTCCCAAGGGAGGGGAATTGATATCACTGTTGTGCACACATTTTTTATTATTTATTTTTCTGTAACTCCTTTGTCCTGTTCAGTTTTTGACATCCTATTTTCTTTGTGTGCCATCTACAAATTTCATACTCTTTCTCATGCTCTTTTACAGGGGTTTACTTATGGAGACCCTTATTTCAGAAAAACTGAGAACTCCCATATTGCCCATAGCACACTGCCCATAATCCTGTTTCAGCACTTTATATAATTTAGGTGCTCTGTTCATAAAATAGTCTCACCTCTCATAGCTTCCCACCTACTCCCAACCTTTCTAGATGTGTGTATACTGCACATACTTTAGGAACTTGCTCAAAAATCCTATCAATTGCATTCAACTTATGTAATTGCTCCCATGTTCTCTTTTACACAACACCAGTTATGCACCATTTTTCTGCTCAGAAGTAGTACTTCATGTTTTCTTTTTCCTAAATATTCATTCTTTTTTCAGCACAAGACTATAATTGCAGCTAATTCAAGTACTCTCTCCAATTAGTGCCTGAAATGAGATAGAATATGTATGTTGCACAGATATATACATATTTCCAATATAAGTGAGTATAAAAACATGGAGTAATTGTGGCTAGCTGAGTACAACATTCACATCTTTCTCTCTGTGTGTACTACACAGTTTTCTCTCTCTGCATTATACTCTAAACTTCTCACATAAGGTATGAACCATTGTACTACAAACCTGGGGAAAAGATGCAATAAAATTTTTTCACAAGTTTATGTAGAATTACCTACAGTCAATCTACCTTTCCATTCCTTAATTCTGTCCTTCATTTTATCACAGATGAAGTGGCTTGATCTCAATAAAAATAACTCTCTTTTCTATTATTCATAAGTTCTCATCCAAATCTCCATAGTTATTTATGGAATATATAATCCTGCTTATATAGCTTAATTTTGGGGCTAATGAGAAAGATGGTCATGTTTTCTGTAGTTAGTAACATGTCCACTGAACAATACACAGCTTCTAATAACCAGTGTAGAATAAATACACCTGAAATCATCTTTTGATTATAACTGCAGGGAACAGAAAATGCAGTGCAAATGAACAACCATCTTGTAATGTGTAGTTTTCCTCTGCCAGCCGTTTGGTTTTTCCCTGCCAGAAGCTTGGGACCTGCCACAGTTACAGTCCCCAAATAACACACAGGAGGCTATATTAATTATGAAGCTGTTGACCATTTGCTTGTTTCTTACTGGCTAACCCATAATTGTTAATCTAAGTATTTCTCTTACAGGAGAAAAGGGTCCAGACATCTTATGTCTCTGGTGGGCTACAGTGTCTCTTTCTCCCAGAATCCTGCTCAACTCTTAGTCCCACCTATCTTGCTTCCCTATTGGCCAACAGTGCTTTATTGACATATACACAGGACTTCTCCATCATCTCCTCTTTTACCTTTAACATAGTCAAATTATATATAACAGAACAGTTATCAAATAAGAACATAGATACAATATTGTGCCCATTAACATTTAGTAAGATTTAAAGAAAGTATCATATACCCTATCTTTGTGAGGCTAAAGTCTTATATGTAACTTATCTTTTATCATAACAAGAAAAACTATGATTATAACTATCTGCCTTCAACTCAATCAAAGACCACAGAAGGATAATATATAAACACTAGAGTTGACAGAGACAACTTGCTACCTGGACAGTCACCCCAAGTTCCTCTGTAACGTTGGAACATCAATCTTCAGCCCATAGGCCACATTGTGTCTGGAAGACTTCTCAGCATAGCAGTAAATTTCAAGCTGTCCATCTGCATTGGTAGTCAGTCTGTCAGTCATTTTCTGTGTCCTGCAGAAAGTCTGTCAGACTCTTCCATGAAGCAGGAACCCTGAAGGACTGTTCAGCAGTCACTTTCGTGTGGGTCCTGCATGTCCAGTTTACACAGCAACAGTCAAGCAGTCTAGGCAACAGCATTTCTTGCCCAAATGGCTAACTTGCCATGTTGAAAGCAAACTCCATTATGAGTTTCTTCGATGCCCATCTTCCTCTCAGATGTAATTGATATTCCCAGGAGCAGACGTTTCTCATTGTCAAGAAAAACCCTAAACTATTTTAAATGCCATTTTATGAAGGTCTTTGAAAGGTTTGAAGACTGTCTATCTAGCTCAACTATATCTTTATATAGCTAGAAAACCTGACTTACCTAACTATAAGTTCTGACTGTTAGAAGTAACTATGTATAATCTGTATTTAATTATGTATTCACTTTAAAAGATTAGTATAAACACAACACTTATTATCAATAAATGAAAAACCATACCATACCATAATTCCCTCTTTACCATTTAAAAGAGTTTGGCTGTGATCATTAACCAATTATAAGTAACCCCATTTAAATGAAAACAAAGGTTTATAAACAATATGGGAATTTGCATGTCGCTTATTCCAAACTGCTTCCTGCTGGATGGGGGAGCTGTTCATACCATGGGGATCATGACAAAACTCAGAAACCTTAGACAAGCCCGTTTTTTGTAGTCTGTAAGGCTGCATCATCTTAGCTGTCTTAATGGTTAGAACACCTGGCCTACTACTTCTGGTGGGTCTTGGTTCATCAAACCACAGAAACCTGGAAGGAATCCACAGCTTTCCATTTTCTGTAGAAACAGAAATAAAATATCTTTTCCAAAGTAACATATTCTTATACTTAAATTTTAAAGTCAAGGCATTTTCAAAAGATATAAGTTGAATTAATTCAGCAGCATTTATAATCAAGTGTACTTTAGCAGTTGTTCCTTCCTTAGCAATGAAAAAACTGAAAAACACAATAGCATACAGTATCCAGACTCTCTATGTATTTTCCATCTTTATGTGGTGTCATGACCGCCTCGACCAGCAAGGAAGACACAAGCTCGGACTCTTCTTTATGCAGTTTATTCAGGAACCTTGACCAATCTTCTGACCCTGAGGAGTGCCCTCCCACAGCTTAAAAAGGCCCTTGGGCGACCAACCCCAGTAAGCCATGTGGTGGCAGCAGATAGGTCCACATACGAGGAAGCAAGCCTGATATGCAGCACTTCGCAGCTCTGTACAACGTGGCTTATTTATTTATCTATTATTACTCTATTTCTTTTACATTTATTTATTTCTCTGAGGCAGGGTTTCTCTGGAAATCTGCCTGCCTCTGCCTCTGGAGCAAATCCTACCTGCATACACCACCACAGCTTCTCTATTGATTTACCACTATGTCGTTTTTTTTTTCTCTCTCAATCCTATGTATATTTTTAAACACACTGTAAACCTTTAGAGATTTTTCTTCATCCAAGTCTGACTTTACTCTAAATCTTTATGTTTTTCTGGCCACATGTCTTATCTGTTAAAACCGCGGCTATTTAAACTGCAGTTTTTTCCAAGATGTCATGCGTAAGCGTGAATCCAGCGCACTACCTCTGTCTATGCTGACATCCAGCAAAAGCTGCTGGCTTGAAGATAAGGTCACTGCCACTTCTAGCTGTACATACACACTGTTCAATTGTTATCAGAGCCTCTTAAAAAAAAACAAGTTTTTTTTATTCTGAGCCAGGAAGACTGCCTTAAGTGAGCAGCATGAGTCTCTGTTTGTCTCTAGCATAACAGATAAAAATGCTGCTACCAAGAAGCTGTGCTTCTCTCTGTTCTTTTGTTTCTAAGATCCCTTTAAAGCTTTTGTCGTTCTGTGTGGAAATTCAATCCCACATGCTGACACCTGTGGAAAAGAGGGTGAGAGGCTCTGCTGTTCAGTCTTTTATTCTTTCCCCTGTATACGCCCCCTAGCCACGCCCAAAAGTAGGCATGGCTAGTGGCATAGTTCACTGCCCTGTCTCTAGTCATACCCAAAGTGGGTGTGGTTAGTCGCAAGGTTCTGCCCTTTTGTTACCACATCTGTATGCATCTTTAAAGCACCACGTGGCTAATGGCGGGGTCCTAAGTTTCTGCCTACACATTCTGAATGAGTTGGTCAGAAGATACACTGGGGTTAATAATGCAATGGACATTGAATAGAAAGGAAAAAGAGATAGAAACTATGCAACAACAGAGTGGTTTTAATATCTTCCCCTAAGAAATTCCTGCTAAAATGTGATGATGAAAAAGGTTATAGGATATTTTAAAGGAGATCAACCCATGTAGGTAGTGTTCATGAATGAATTAATGGTACTTTTCTGACCATATTAAGTCTGTGAAACCTTTACATATGCATACAATGCATTTTGATGACATTCAATCCATACTCATCAACTAACTCTTCTCATATGCACCCACCCCCCACCACTGAATCTAATTCATGATTCTCATATGCCCATGAGATTGGTGCCTTCCATTGGAACATAGTTCTTCTACCAGAGACCTCATCTTTCAATAAAACTTGCTTTCCTGAAGCAGTCATCATCTATCCATACATCAACAGCTGGGGATGGAAAACTTGAGCCCCTCACCTCTCCATGCTGAAATGTTTGCTGGTTGATCTTGGGTGGGTCCTATGTGAGCAATGACAGCTGCTATGAGTGCATAATTTCAGAGGGCTTGTCAGTTCCTTTCAGTTTCTGGTTTTATGGTCTTTATGTCCTCTATTTTGAGATAGTCCCTGAGCATTGGAGGAAGAGAGTGTAATGTAGATGTCCCTTTCTTTGTTTAAGACTCCACATGCATGTGTTTTTTTGACTAGTAATGAGTTTCTGCATTAGCTGGTGCACACTGACCGTCTCCTTCTTGTGTGGTTAGATTAGACACAATGAGAACTGGTTGTATAAAGGAGGCTCTTCCCCTAGTCTTTCTCTGTTCTACATGTGTTTGCTTGCTTTTCTTATTTCTTATATTTTTGGTTGTGAGCCTAGCCTTTAACGGCTGAACCATCTCTCCAGCCCTGCTTTTCTTATTTCTACATAATGAGGAACACTAAGATACTATAAGGTCACCCCCATTCAAACTCAGCAACTAAAATATAAAAAAAATGTCAAGGACAAAACAAAAGAAAAGCATCCAGCATAAGGAAAACATTGTGGAGTAATATTATACATGCGGAGAGAACACATGAATGGCTGAGGTTTGTCAAATACATCAGTCTTATTAAATGTAATGGGTTTAAACCACCCACCAAAAGATAAACATTTTTAACTGGCTCAAAGGAATGCTCAATTTTATGCTGAATACATGAAAGAAACTGAAAACAATGGGACCTTGATAAAGGACAAAGAGATGTATACCAGAAAAACATAGCAAATAAAATACAGGTTGAAATACTGTTGACAGAAAAAGTAGAATAGTTTAAAAGGCATTGAAGGTATGACTTAGAGTGTTAAATGCTCTTATATCGAAGAAAAATATGAAACTCTATGTGAGCTAGTGAACAGCTAACTTTTTTTCTCAATTTACACCCATATTAAAGGGGTCTGGATCAGTCCCATGCTGACCTCCCAGCCATCAGTCTGGAGTTCAAGAGCTCCCCTTTGTTCAGGACAGCTGTTTCTGTGGGTCAAACCAGCCCAGTCTTGACCCCTTTGCTCATCAGTCCTCCCTCTCTGTCACTGGGTTCCAGGAGTTCAGCTCAGTGTCTGCCTCTGCTTCCGTCAGTACCTAGATGAAGGATCTGCTTCTCAGACCTCAGACTCTCTGGTAATGGGATTGTAGGCTGGCACTCCCATGATCCATATCTAAAAATCCATATATGAGTGAGTACATACCATGCTTGTATTTTTGTGACTGGGTTACCTCACTCAGGATAGTTTCTTCTAGTGCCATCCATATGCCTGCAAATTTCAAAATTCCATTGTTGTTTTTTCTGCACTGAATAGTACTCCATTGTGTAAATGTACCGCATTTTCTCTATCCACTCTTCAGTTGAGGAGCATCAAGGTTTCTTCCAGGTTCTGGCTATTACAAATAATGCTGCTATGAATATAGTGGAGCAGATGTCCTTGTTATATGAATTTGCATCTTTTGAGTATATGCCTAAGAATTGAATTGCTGGATCTCTGATAATGGGCAGGACAGGTATTAACTACAAAAGAGAAAGAAAAGCCACTAATACTGGGAAAGTTGAGCACTACATTACCCATGAACTACATATTAAGAAGTCAAGTATGTATGTATATATGTACATATACATATATAAACAAAAATATGTATTTAAAAGCTTTGTGATTTAATCTGTTGTGGTAGGATAACATTGTAATTCCCTTGATCTCAAGTGCACAGATATCATAGAAATCAAACTTATGTTTAATCAGACAATAACCTCAAATCGATTTGAAGTTATATTCCCAGCACTTTTTATGTGACTATGATCGATTTTAAGGAAATACAGCTTAAAATGAAAGACAGTTTTAAAAAAAGAACCTCTTCCTCAGAGATTTATTTTTAATTACAGGACTGTAAGGAGGTTAAGTAGTTACCTTTTATTTTTGCATTCACTTATGACTTTGGAGGCTGCATGAGTATGAAGCTCTAAAGACAACTCAAAGGAGTCTGTTTTCTCCTTCCACTGTGGTTTCAAGTTTTATCTACTGAGCAATCTATCTGGGCCCCCTCTTGAGAATTAATATTTGTCCATCTCTTGTAGAATATATACAAAAGAGAGAAAGTAGGAAGTAATGTTTCAAAGGAATGATAATCTAAGCACTATATGTCAGATGTCAGACATTTTTGGCTGATTAGTGACCTAAGAAGAACTGCTTAGATATATAATTTTATATTAACTTCTTAAATTTTTCTTTTCTTTTTTTTTGTTTTTTTTTGGTTTTTATGAGACAGGGTTTCTCTGTATTGTTTTGGAGGCTATCGGTCCAGCCCGGCCTGGAACTCACAGAGATCCTCCTGCCTCTGCCTCCCGAGTGCTGGGATTAAAGGCGTGCGCCACCACCGCCTGGCAATTTTTCTTTTCTTTATTTGAGGGAGTTACACACATGTGGAGATCAGAGCACAGTTTGTTGGAATTGGTTACCTTGTTCAACCACATGGGGCCAAGGAACTGAATACAAACCATGAGGTTTGTTAGCAAGCGCCTTGCCCTCTGAGCCCTCTCATGAACCCTACGCTTTAACACAATTTCTATGGAGGATGTTGAGTAGAGGACTCAGAGAGAAGCTGTAAGGTGAGACACCATGTAGCCAAGGAAGGACCAACAGGTCCTGACCCTTCTCCAGTAGCATAAGACCACATGGAAATACTGATATTATTAGAAATTAGTCAATAATTAAATGACAACTAGCCAGTGAGAATCCCTAGTTGTCCGCCAACAACTTCATGATTAATATGTCATTTTGTTTTTATTTGGGGATAATCCAATGCCGGAGTAAGTGGCACAAAAACATCCATCTTCTAAAGAAAATGTGGTACATTTACGTAATGGAGTATTACTCAGTAGAAAAAAAAATGGGACCTTGAAATTCACAGGCAAATGGATGGAACTAGAAGAAACCATGCTGAGTGAGGTAACCCAGTCACTAAAAGACAAACATGGTATGTATTCACTCATGTATGGATTTTAGATATGGATCAGGATAGTGCCAGTCTGCACTTTCACTGACAGAGAGTCTGGGAAACAAGGAGGACAATAAGAGAGACATACGTGGTACCCTAGAGAAGGGAAAAGGGACAAAATTTCCTGAGCACATTGGGAGCGTGGGGTGGAGGGGAGAGGGAGTTAGGAGAAAGATAAGGGGAGAAGAGGAGGGGAGAGGAAGACGTGAGGGAGCAGGAAGATTGAGTCGGGAGAAGAATAGATGAGAGCAAGAAAAGAGATTCCATAATAGAGGGAGCCATTATAGTTTTAAAGATAAATCTGGCACTAGAGAAATGTCCAGAGATCTACAATGTTGACCCCACCTAACAATCTAAGCAATAGTGGAGAGGCTACCTTAAATGCCCTTCCCCAATAATGAGTTTGATGACTACCTTATATATAATCCTAGAGCCTTCATCCAGTAGCTGATGGAAGCAGAAGCAGACACCCATAGCTAAACACTGGACTGAACTCCTGAAATCCAGTTTTAGAAAGGGAGGAGTGGTGAGCAAAGGGGTTAAGACCAGGCTGGAGGAACCCACAGAAACAACTGACCTTAACAAGGGCCAGGCTCATGGACTCCAGACTGACAGCTAGGAAACCAGCATAGGACAAACCCAGACCTCTGAATGTGGTGTCAGTTTGGAGGCCTGGACAGTATCCAAACAGAGGGATACTTTCTCAGCCTAGACACACAGGGGAGGCCTAGGCCCTGCTCCAAAAGATTTGGCAGACTTTGAAGATCCCCATGGAAGGCCTCACCCTCCCTGGGGAGCAGAAAGGGGATGGGATAGGGAGTTGTTGGGGTCAGGGGAGGATGGAAGGGAGAGGGAACTAGGATTGACATGTAAAACAAGGTTGTTCCCAATTTAAATTTTAAAAAGGAAAATAAAAAGAAACCTCCATCTTCAATTGAAGTGCAAAACCTTTGTCTTCAGGAGTTTTTCCACATTCTGGAGTCTTCTACTTCCTTCATCAGCTGTATTATCTCTTAAGAAGTACAAGTATAATAAAGTTAGAGACAAGTTTTTCATGGTATGGATTATGATAGGCCTTTCATGTAGATGCTTCTTTGACAGTTTCAAAAGGAAATTTGGAAAGCAGCATGTTAGCATACAAAATGATAATTTTAATGATGTGTAAAATAAAAAGAGAATAGGATTTGTAAATGGTATTATAATCATGTTATTATTCATTAAAAAATCCTTACCTATTTCATTAACATTCTTTGCAGATAGTAGATCAATTGGATGTACATCTGTTTAATGAAACTAAATAGAAGAAATAATTTTGTTTCCCTGTAGATTAGAAGAGAAGCAACAATGCTTCCAAACTGTCTTTATTATTTCATATCAGCAAGATGTCGATAATTTTTGCATGGCTTTTCCAAAGCAAGGATATAGATTAGGCATGTGCACTGCCCTACTACTACCCAAAGCAAATCCAGTCAAGAGGTGCGATTTTAAATTATTTTAGTTTACTTGAATAATAATAATAGTACTGTTAATAATATTTGTCACTTTTGTAGATTGGCATAGGGATTGAGCAATGACATCCACTTAGCTATGAAATTACTCCATCATAGTGTGTATACATCAGTTCTTTTAAAACAGCTGAAGCCTCATGGTGTGGTTAGCTGATGTTTCCCTAAGGCTCCTGGGATAAGGGCTCGCTACTGTGCCCCTGAATATATCTGAGGCAGGGAAGTTTTCTAAAAGTACAGAATTATGGAAAGTCTGTTGGTTCTTGCGGCCATGTCGTCAAGGGGATTGTGGTACTCTGGTATCTTCCTCACCTGCCTTTTCAATTCCTTGACATAAGTTGGTAAGAACTAGGAAACAGAATAGCAAGGTTTCTGAAAATCAATAATAATTTAAGCATGACAGTAAACATGGGGCTGAAATTAAGGTAAATAAGCTTATGAGTTTGTTCCATTGCGCACTCCTGCCCCACATGCTGCCCATTCACTGGCACCAGAGAGGCAGAGGAGCAGAGGTGATTGATCAGTCATAGGTGGGAGCCTCCCAAGGTAGGAGACAAAGTGTTCCCCTTATCTCATGTATTTGGTTAAAGTGAAAACAAACCAACTAACGCAGGCACCATTTCCCATTAAACTTTGTCTTGTCTTATCTTTCTGAAAACATTATAAAACTATACTTTAAAACCAGGGCCTATACTACACTTGTTACTTCCTTATTTAAGAATAAACTAGTGTGAAAAGAAAAGGAAAGAAAGAGAATGAAAATCACTATGCTCAAAATTGCTTCATTACATATTGTACTATTTTAATGGAAAAATAAGCATGGTTTCAGAGTCAAAGAAAGAGTAGAGTCACAAACCCAGTAGTGAAGGAAATCATGTATTTTCTCCTATTTGTGGAAACTGATGGTTCAACTTCATCCAAAACAAACCTTGAAGTATAAAGAGAGAAATTCTATCTAATACACATACATGGAAGGCATTTTGATCATATCTGTACAAATCTGGGGTTATTTTGGAAAACCATTCCCTGTTTTTTGTGGATACTGATTTCTTTGTGGTTGAGTAGCTGCCTATGACCTTAAACAAAGCAAAAGTTGTGGAATGCCAGCCTGCTGTCTGAACTGACCTGTGCTTGCTAGTTTGCACAAAGGAATAGTTTCATTCCACTTGGGATATAGGTGTGTTTGGGTTTGGGCAAATAGCAGAGCTCTGTCGATTAGTTTTGAACCAGAACAAATAAGCCACAAGAGGGCATATTTTTCTTCATTTTATCACCCTTGTACAAATAAGGATTACTTCAATTAGGTATCATATGAAACCATCTCACCAGTTTCCTAAAAGTATACAGTGGCCTCAGACAGACTTGAAATGTAAAAGGATGACAAAATGGGAAGTAAAGCAATTGTAAAGAAATACTTAAAAGTATTTCTTTTCAAGTAGTATATAGAAAAAATATTTTCCTTAAACTCTTTCCTGGGGGATTGTTTATTTATATAAGTACACCGTTACTAATAAAAACAAGGTATCATTTATCTAATTTCAAAATCCCTCCTTCTACAACATCCTATGTCAAGTGTGGAAAACATACCCAGCTTCTGATGAATTTCAAAGTCAAAAAGGTTTTTCTTTCCTGAGGTCTCAGGGTTTGTGCCAAAGGGGCTGGACTGTGTTTTTATTTTTATTTTGAAGAACATTCCTACTGAATTTAATTATTCACCACACCCCAACCCAGCTAAGTAAATATAAACCTAAAATTCTGGTCTGGAAAGACTTGAAAAATAGCTGATTTTTTTAAAGACCTTATAGCATAGTGATACATTCTAGACAGGACATTAGGACAGGAACCTAAAGGATTTGGGTGGTCATTCCATCTCTCTTGGCTCTGGTCTCATCATTAGAAGATATCTTACTAGGTGGTCCCTGAGGCTGCTTCTACTTTGAATGTTTGTGATTACTCATGTTATGGGACAGTTCAGAGTGAAGACTTAAAGTGAGGTTTAGACAGCTTTGCCTTCCAATTAACTAACCATAATTATCTACTGTCCTTATCTGATGGTAAGAAGCAGTCGTGTATGTGTAATTAATATGTAAAAGATAAAAGTTAGGTGTGCTCTTCTCAACTACTAGTTAAATGTATGTAATGATTTGATGTTGTAAAAATCTAATGAACTGATAATGAGTGAATTTCTACCATCAAATGAAATAATGTGTGTGTTTGTGTGTGTGTATATACATGTGCATGTGTGTGTATGTGAGTGTGTGTGTGTGTGTGTGTGTGTGTGAGTTGGGGGTGCTTGATACTTATTAAGGAGAAATACCTTATATTATATAAAGTACATGAACCACTTTTAGCTCATGCCATCACTTGTTCTAACTAAACATACATTATCATATGCCCCAGTTTCAGTTTTATCTTTCTGTATTGTCATGTTAATATATGAAAGAACATCCATAAATTAGTATTTATTATAATGTTTTATGTATGGTCACTTTAGAACAAGTTTTATATACATGAGTACTATAGGGCCTGTTTGTTTTTACACTCCATTGTCTTTAATTGTCTCTGGGAATAAATTTTCCAGTGCTACTTTCATCCCTTTTCTCCTTTCAAAATCACTGAAGATCCACTGGTGGAGACAGTACGTTTGATGAAAAAAGTCACAATCTGGCACCTTCAGGGAAGACATCCAAAAGATGAGATCTTGTTAGGTTGACCTTCTAAGCCCAGTAATATCTTCTGTGTGTCACTGTACAGATAGATTCTCTATAGACAATTTGCTTAAACAGTTTTTTAAACACCTGAAAAATGTGTTTTCCCTACCCTACATTTTCCCTTCAGCCTGAAGCAAACACACTAGATAGATAGTTCTAAATGATGATATACATTTCCCATTGTGACTAAGGATTGCTTGCTGAATCCTGAATATCTATCCCTGGTCTCAAGCTAAACTACACAATGAACCATATATTTCAGCAAAACAATGTAAGTGGTTCCCCTTCTCCTAAGTGTTATTGCAAGGATTAAGATAGTGTGTCACTCCATAGGACAGAGAGCCAGTGTCTTTTGATGACAGTAATCTCAGCATTTAAAGCTAACCTGTTGGAGCACAGTACAGTTAATACAACAGAAAAGTTCAGCAACTGAGTGCCCTGGTCATCTGCACTGTTTTCACCAATATGTCCATATGCGCAGATGAGCTGAACACCTAGCAGGTTCAGGATATTATAGGAAGAACTTGAATGCTTAGTAAGCTACAAACTGAGACCATTTGTCATAATTTGGAACCCTGCTTCGTGCTCAAAGTAATTAAAAGGAAAGAAAGCACAGAACGCATGTCCCAGATGTTCTTTTCTCATGGTACGTTCAGAGGCTCTAGCAAATTCAACCAAAATTTAAATTGAGGGTACTTCAAGTTAACAGGGTTCAATGCTAATTCATGGGCATTGTATTAGAGTCTAGGGAAATAAACATACAAACAGCCAACAGGCTGTATTGAATGCAGACACATGCCAAACTTATTATGATATAACATGAAAAGGGTTTCTAATAATACTGAAATCAAAGTGCTTTAGAAAAACAGGAGGGAGTGATTAATGCTAGAGGGTCTTTGTGAAAAGAGTTGAAATGGTAGCAATGAAGAAATGTCCTTCAGTGTTAGGACATTAAACTGGATGGTTTAGGAGGGAGGGGGAAATCCAGAGTTAACAGCAGTTCTAGTTAGATATAGTATTTCAGCCATTAATACAACAAAATATTCAAGAATTAATTAATAATTTGTAAGTGGAGAACTACTTACCATGAACACTCCAAGAGAAAAGGCCCAGCTGTGTTTGGGAAGTTACAAAGAGGTCCACACAAGGAATTAAGAGTTTTGATGAATGTTTAATGATGTAATCAAACAAAACAATACAAACCTAGAAGATAATGCAAGAAACACGCTAAGGTTATGGTTAATTATGAGAGGAATGGCACATTGACAGGGAAATTTCAGAAAGAAGTTGCTATGGGTTGAAATAGTCTGGGAAGATTTCAGTTTTCCTATATGCAATGAGAAAAATTATGGGGTTGGCTGGTGACAGGGAAAGTCAAAGATACAGAGACAAGCAGCATGCGACATAGTAGAGAAACTTGGTCAGAGTTAGGAAACCTAAGCCCCTCATTAGACCGACTCTGCCACCAGCCACCTACAATGTGAAGTGACTCACTTAGCTTCTGTGGTCCCGTTTTCAGCTGCTAGTGGGAGGCTGAATTAAGAGTTTGTTTCATTCCCTTGATTTCTTCCATTACATTGCTCTCGTCTTCCAACTATCCCCAACTAACAAACAGACCCCTTGTCATTTGCTTCAGTTGCACAGAAACCTTGAAGCATCTATTTTTAAACTCAGCACACAGGCAGGAACCGCTGGTTGTTTGGTTTCTAGGGGACTACTTCAAGGGAGCTCTATGTGGCAACTAAGGTCATGGTTAGGAATGGAATTCTATTCATGGTAGGATTTGTCGTGTCGCCGTCTAAAAGACTCAACTGTACAGACCTTCTGCGTGTCCTTGTGTATGGCTCTACACTAGCCTTTGCTTTTTAAGAAATTCATCAAAGTAAGCTATTTATATGTGATTTTCTTGGGATTTCACCTCTAAATTTGGGAGCTTTAGTTTCCACAAAACATATGTCCAGGATTTGTGTTAGTATTCCTCCAAATTATTCTTGTGTGATTAAGGTTTGCAAAAATGTACAAAAGAACGGGGTGGGGGGAAGAGCGAGCACGTTCCCCCACCTCAGGCCAGTTTTGAGGAAAAGGTGAAGATTCCATGTTGTAAACCCTGGTCCTTCTGGGTGCCAGTCACCGAGGAGGATTAATTCGCTCAACCCTTGAGGGCCACTAAATTTAACTGGAGATTTACAAAGAAACACCTGTACTTTTCCAAGGTGTCTGGAGCATTTAGGGTGGCACTGCCCTTGTTGTGTCTTAAGGTATTTTCTGAAAGAGAAGGGAAGACAGGGCTCTCTAAATCACCCAGACCCAGACTGAGACGACACGGGCTGTTTTACTGATTGACAGAATACTCCATCCTCCCCAAAACACTCACAGATCCGGCCGGAACTACCTCCAAGCCCACCCTGGACAGCCCAGCACAGACTGGGAAGGCCTGCGAGGTCTGGAGGAATTGCCAGCACATCATCGGAAGGGGCCGGGAGCTGGGGGAGGAGACTGGAGGGAGAGGTAATCCCTGGCGTTTTGAGCATCCCCTTTTTAGAAAGACGGAGTCTCTCCCAGGACAGCTGCTGTGGTCACACCACAAACTTAAAAGCCGCCCTCCTGCTTGGAGCGTGCCTTTCCTCACCAGGCTCACCGGCCAAAGCGCCAACTGGTGGGTCACAGTCTGCCCGGAGAGACGCTCGGGGGACAGGAGCGCCCCCTGCCTTCCCGCCGGACAGTAGCCGCCGCCTCCGCGCTCCGCCAGGGCCGCCCGCGCCCTGCGGTTCAGCCTGGGCTGAGGCTCCCAAGAACTCGCGCCTGTCTCCGGCGGTCCCGTAGTCTGGGTCACCGCCGGCTGTCCTTTGCTCTCTCCTGAACCAGAGTCGCAGGGAAGGGAAAAACGACCAGAGTTGCCGGCAGAAAGGTAAGTCTGGGTCCGCGTCACCTGCTATCCCAGTGGGAGGGTGATCTGAGGACTTAGTGTTGAGCGAGGATGGTGGCATGTGAGACTGACTGTGGATCCTAAGTAGAAACCCTCAGCGCCTAGCATGTGGGGACCTGAGTCTGAGAAGGCTCCGGAGAGCGCTTGGGGATCAGTTGCGCTATGGGACAGGCTGGGGAGCCCATGGATCCGCTTCCGAGAGAGTGCGACAACTGGGGCACAGTGCCACCAAGCTGCTGTGCTTCAGGGTCTCACTCTGAAGCTCCGGCAGCCAGCACCTCTGAAAGTTTGCTTCCCCGGGGCGCCGCGCCTGAGAAATTTGCCCTCTTCTTGGATACTCCCTCCTGGGTCTAGGCTGGACAGGCAAAGGAACTTAGGGACTTGCTTCCCCAGTCCCTATTATTACAGGTTCATTCAGAGCGGCATTGGTAGGGGCGGTCCCGGATGAATTAAGCAAAGTGCAACTGAAACCAGTTCGCCCCTTTTCCTTTTAGCCCGGGGACACAGATGAAACCAAGGTGGTTGTTTTTTGGTTGTGGAACTTTGGAAAAGGCAGAAACAATGCCTTTTATTCTTTCAAAGAAATCGAGATAAGCGTTATGTTAGAAGTGCGCATCGCTCTTGCTAGGGTGTGGAGGATTTGAAGCCAGATAGCAGCCAGGAAACCTGGCTGGCTGAAAAGAGGCTGTGGTTAAGTGTTCTGCAGCCCGGGAAGCCTCTGTGACCTCAGACATGACACCTACTGGGCATTTAACCCCATGAGCAAGGGCACTATGGAATGTCCCACCAAGTCTACCTCACAGTGGCACACTGCTCTGGCATCCTCGAGGGCTGTTTTCTGAACCAATATGCCTTTCCTGATGACTTGTGCTCAACCTCGTGGGTTGAGTCCACGCCTTTGGAGACTTGACCGGAGGAGGAGACACCCCTGTGTTTTGGCAGGGTTATCTGGAATGTGGGGACTGGGTTAGAGATGCATGTCTGGCAACTGGGGCTGCTGACCTCAGCCATTAGGTATTAACGTTGTCGAGTTAAATTGGCAAACTTTTCACCATTTAGTGTCAAACCCTCATAAAATGCAGTATCCCCACGTGGACCCTTCTTTCTCCACCCAAAACATTCATGTCACATTCCCACTAGCTGGGAGTTCCTATTTGCAGGAGAAAGAAGAAGCAGGAACTATCAGGGAAGGGGTAGGGCAGTCTCAAGATGGAAGGAAAAGGTTTCTCTTAAATATATGCACAGGCACTGGGAAGATGGAGAACTCAACCTACAGAAAGGAGTTTACATGATAAAAGATCCCCAATCCCCAACCCCAGCCCCGGGGTACCTCCACTACTTTTGTGTAACCCATGGCAACTTAGGCCAGGGCAAGAGCAGTCAGAGCCCTCTCCATTTGCCTTATGGAAAGAGGATACGGAAGGGAAGAGAGGGAGGCATATGTCATCACTTTATGGAAGCCTATGCCCCCCCACTCTTTCTAAAGCCAGAAGATGTGCAGTAATGATTAAAATTGGGAGTGATCAGCCATTGCTGGAAGTTGCTTTAGCCTCCTGTTTTCTTGGAGTCCTGGCTTGTGGGGCTTTCACTGACAGACTACTAAGTGATGGCCTGGCCAGGGTCAACGGATGGGAACAGACCTTGACCCTTAAAAGAACAGCCAGGAAATGATGTGCTATGAGATAAGGAGAGGACCAAGAGGTAGCCGAGAGACAATGAAATAGGACTGATTTGGACTGCCAACATTTTGCATGGAATTTATCCACTTATGAAATGGAAAATTGTTGGCAAAGGGAAGTGACATTTATCGGACATCCATTGTGTCCATGTGCTCTATATACTGTTTGAATACACTCAATATTGTGCAAATGGTCTCTTGATGATTAAGAAAGGAAGATTAATATTGTTGCATTTGGCTTTTATGTGGTTAATGAATAAACATACTTCTAGTACATTGAAAAGTGAATGTACTATATCCTCACTCTGTTCATTTTAGAGGTGACATTAATGAGTTAAAATGGTGTTGATATTTGTGAAAAAATAGACATTGCAAAGAGTAAGGCTGTTATAGGGGCTCTTTTGTTTGGTGGTGGTGGCTCTTCTTTCAGGAACCTAAGAAAGCTTCCTATGACTCTACAGAAAGAAAAGTCTTTTCCAAGGTCTATATGAGTAACCATTTATATGTGAAGAACACTAAAGAAATTGGTTGAAGATGGGTACAGAAAAACTAAACTACAGACCTATAGTGTTTACAATATATTCTAGAAAGTATAATGGCTTTAAAGTATTTTTAAAAGAAAAATGTATCCTTATTCAACAGCAACTCTGAAGCTGAGTATACTTGTTTTGATGACAGACCCCTCCCCCAGGAGCTACACTTCAGAAATCTTCAAATTTTGACAATTATTATACTGCCGTATGTGTCTGCTGCTCATTAGAAAGAGGGCTAAAAGTTAGACTCTAGGTTCCCTCTTGCTTATTTCCTGAGGGAGAAGGCTGGTGAAAACTGTCTGTCAAGGCAAATATCTGGGACTATCAGGAAACTAATTAAGATCAGTTGAAACTCCAGGTAAATGACAGAAAAATAATTGCTGGGATTTCCCTGTCACAGAAGTACCTTCACCGGCATTTTTGTAAATGGTTTTTCGTTTTTTGAGACAGGGTTTCTCTGTGGCTCTGGAGGCTGTCCTATACTAGCTCTTGTAGACCAAGCTGGTCTCTTACTCACAGAGATCTGCCTGCCTCTACCTCCTGAGTGCTGGGATTAAAGCCGTGTGCCACCACCACCTAGCCACAGGCAAATTTTACATCATGAACTTGTTCTACATTTTGTAGGGGTGCGTTGCTCAAAGATAAACTGGTTGTTATTACTGTTATCATAGACTTTCATTTTGTATGGGCACAGCTGCAATATGTCAGAGTGAAGATTATTTTTAGTGTCAGAGAAAGTCAAGTGTATTCACAATGACAAAGGCAAAGGAAGAAAATCTGACAGGTTGACACGGTATCACAGGTTTGAACTTGAGTCACTATGTTGTATTGGTTCGGTACCTTCTTTTCCAGACTTGAGGTATACTTATTTGTACTTGTAGTTAAATTAAGGCAGAATCTTTCATGATGTCCAGTTCTTTCCTTTCATATGGTTCATTGCATGGACATAGCATGTTAACTGTCACACAATTTGCAGAAATCACCAGGTGTCTCAGTAGATATCTCCTAGGATTAGTAGAAGCTCTTGGCCCAGCATTCATGTCCTATTTAATAAAGTTGCTGAGCTAAGTTTCCACTATGTTTTTGTGGGTGTGGGCTATCAATTCATCTCAAAAGGAAAGCCAGTGATTGTATTGTAAGAAGTAGTAGCATATCTTTAGATTATTTCAAACAGCTTCGCTTTTTTGGATAAAACAGATGTTGTCTAAATTTGGTCTTCCATCTGGAAGGTCTAATATTTTCATGACCTGTTCATTGGAAATTATCCTTTTAATTTAATAATGTATTTAATAAGCAAGAGGAACTGAAGATCTATTTTGTTAATTGTTATTACTGGCATTTTACTATGATCATATGGAGCTTCACAGATTATCCAAGGAAGGTTAAAAAGTCTTGAAGTCTTTCATATCACAAACCTTGAGACTGAAACAGAGGAAGCTGTCACAGTTAGGGAGTAAGTAGCAGCCACAGTAATAACTATTGACACTTGGAAATATTTGGTGACCACAAAATTAGAATTTTGGGTTGTTTTTTATTTTTTTCAAAATTTTGGCTTTTAAAATTTCTCTTCCTCTAGGAAACTTTGGCCAAGCCCTTCCTTAGAGTTATGTATTCGAAGTTCCATCCCTATTATAGTCAAACAATTCAATTGTTTCTTTGTTTATGTTATTCATAATCCCTGGCTAGGTCATAAGAGTCTGAAGGGAGAAGATCTGTCTTCTCTTAACTTTTAATATCTTTAGTTAATACAGAACAGAGCATACATCACACATTATTGAAATCTAATTAATTATTCTATAGACACTGGCTTTCATTATCTATAATGTTGACAGAATGACTCTAGTTTCATCCTTTATTGTCTTGGTTATAGCAAGGAGGTATTATTCTTGCATTTAAATTTTCCCTTTCATTTAACATATTTAGACACTCGGGGATTAGTGATAACTCAGTAACATAATTATCACACCGGCACTTGAAAGAGTTATATACTACAAAAAATTATTAAATTCTTGAACCTTTTGGAAGAACCTAATTAATTAGGGAAGACCTAATCTATTACATCTGTGAACAGGTTAGTTTAAATTTAATCAGTCAAATATATGGAGAAAAATAGTCAAATAAATTTATTGTAAATAAAATTATACTGATAAACTACTACAATACTTTGGAAGCTATTTTGACTTTTGGTAATGAGAGAGACTAATTATTAGACATTTACATAATTTATCAAGAAACACATACACAATTGTGTTTAGGAAGATTGTACATGTACTAAAATATACCACTCATAAATATTTTGATCCATCACTATCATTATTTTATTATACTTATGTTAAACCATTTTAATAGGAGTGAACCACGCATTTTCAAGCAGCTTACTAGCCTTCTATTAGTAAATCCATTCAGTGTGCTTATTCAATTGTAATACCACATAAGACATACATACAACCTTTAATCTGAAAGGAAGGAGTAAAGGAAAGTGTGAAATGACTCATTGACCATGAGAGTCTTCTCTGGATGATTCTGGTCTTCCCAAATAGACCATGATTCTTAACTTGCATCACCTACTCTTTTGGAAAAGAGAAGCAACCCCCTTTCCATCCCTTGATTCTGGAGCAGCGTTAGTCTAGAAACTTTAGAAACTGCACGACATTAATTACTGGCATTAATGTGGAAATGTTCTTGTAGTTAATCGACAATTATTCTAATGGAACTATTGCACCCTAAAGTAGTGAGACAATAATACACACACACATACACACACACACACACACACACACAAGCACATGCACACGCAAGCACATCCAAATGAAAACAAAAACAAAAACTTAACTATTCAGCTTCTTAAAATAAAGTAAGTTTACTTATGTGGCAAATAAAGTTGTTTAAATATATAAAAGTAACACTGATAATCTATCATCAGGTGGCTGACATTTTTCTCTCTTAAATGAATCATGCACTTTAACTACAACTCCTTAATATTAGACTCTTGAGTACTTTAAACAGACATTAAGGATTATCATGCTGCTTGTAATCCAGGTGAGTTTCCCAACTCCCATTAAAATAAATGAGATAAGTACATATAACTACAACTACAACTATATTGCATAGCTAAAATTACAAGTGGTACATTTCTCAGTAGATATATCCTCTGGACTTACTATAATAAAGAGACTGAACAATAATATAGGCCATAAATTTATCTTTAGCATATATAAACTATTAAAAATGGGACTCAGAAGTTCACTCTTACTCCTGAAATCTCAAAAATACAGTTGCCTAAAACAAGACCTGTCAATGTGCCAATATAGACTAGGACTATTTCATGAGTGCTCAATCCGGGATGAAGAGCTACGGGCACTCAACTACTGTTGAGAATGGGAAAATAGGTTTTCTCCAGGGTTTGAAAGCTCCCAAGTGAGTTATTTAATCCCAAGTAGTCATTTGTAAGCACATATGTGTATGTAAAGTGTGTAGCATTAATTAAAGAAGAGGTAACAAGAGTTAGAGGTAATGAAGGAAGTGGGAAGCTGGAGCGAGTATAGTAAAAGGTGGAAATGATATAAATAGAGTATTCATGTATAAAATTATCAGATATTAAATAGCACAGCTGGATCCATTCCATGTACTGAGGTAAGAACGAGAAACATAATGGCCTTGGAATGAGAAGGACTTCTTTCCAAAAGAACATGGGATGTAGGGGGCAAAGAAAGACTCCACTGTGCAGTAGTAAATTCCCATGAACACTGTCTCACTCTCAGTGTCAACCATGTTGTCAAATTCAACAATGACATTCACAAATCACAAGGACACTATGTACCCTTCATGTGAGTGGATAAAATGTGTATATTGTAAATTGGGCTCTTTCTTAAATCTATAGTCCTGTGATAGCCAGAGGAAAAACTGAAGACAAATTACAATGTTGGAAAATTTAGAAACCTCATACCTACAATAGCATCAATAACTAGGAAAGTCTGAGATATCATTAAACCTTGAAGTGTATAATGAAAATATACTATAGAATTCTTGTGAAAAATTGTGAATAAATTTGGAACTCAGTAATTGATAGTTTCCTTAATGGTTTATTAGGTTGTATTGATTGTCCATATTGATGCAAAATATAGATCATGCAGAAATCTAGTGTGAGTTTTATGGAAATTGCTCTATTTTCTGAATGTTTCTAGAAATGTAAAACTCTTCTAAAGCGTTATGGTTAAAGCATACATTGAGAAAGCATACTGAAGGTGAGCCATTCTGTGGCCATCAGAGTTAAGATCTTTCTCTCTGCCTCTCTGTCTCTGTCTCTGTCTCTCTCTGTCTCTCTGTCTCTCTCTCTCTGTGTCGGTCTGCATGCATGTGTGTTTGTGTGTGTGTGTGTGTGATGTGTATGGGAGTTTATTTTACACACGTCTGTGCAGGAGTCATATATGCTTCCAAGATGGTCAGGAGAAGGCATCAGATCTCCTGCAGCTATAGATGGTTGTGAAATGCCATGTGGTGCCTGGAAACTGAACATGGATCCTCTGAAAGACCATCAAGTATTCTTAATCGCCAAACCATCTTGTAAGTTCCAAGATCTTTTAATTAAATGTTTAATTATTTTTTCCAATTCGAATGTCCTATTGATACTGCTAGATTCTTCTGTTAATAATAAAGATAATAAATCTTATCATCAAGAAGCAAAAGCAGTGATTTAGCTATCCTTATAATTATTTTTTTCTCCAAGAAAGACAGAATACTGAATTGCCAAAATCTTCTAAATCACATTATGGCAGTTTGTCATGAAAATAAAGCTTTATATTAGCAATCAATGAATCAGTCTTAAATGACTGAAGGAATCAGTGCTTTTTCTCTGTATTTCTGCTGCACGCTGACATTGCTGAGATACATCATCATTCCCAGATGTCTTCAATTCTTGACAAAGGCTAGCCTTCCAAAATTCTTATCAATCTCACTGAATGAATACCTAGACTTTTCTCTGTCTTTCAACCACAGGAAATCTACTCTGTCAAATACATTAAAGATTATTATCCATCAAAGTCTATATGGTAATAACTATGCATGACTATGTTGAATGTCAAAGGGTTCCTAGGAGTTTCTACCTTCCATAAAACTTCTTAGAAGCTGCCAGATGGTGGTGCACACTTTTAATCCCAGCACTTGAGAGACAGAGGTGGGTGGATTTCACTGAGTACAACACCAGCCTGGTCTACAAAATGAGTTCCAAGACAGCCATATCTGTTACATGAGAAACCTTTTCTTGAAAAACCATAAAAAAGAACAATTGCCTAGAAGCATAGGCATATTTGTATTTCTGCTGATACATATAGTTGATAGCAAAGAGGGCTTCCATCTGCTACTGGATCAATCATATTTAATGTATACATATATGTATAAGTACTCATGTGTATACATTTTATGCATTTGCATATTATATAATTCTATATTATACATTCACACATTTCTACATGCATGTGTGCATTCATACACATGTATACATTTGTCTTTCTTATCTTTATTTCTTTCTCTAAGAAGAGAGATTTATATATAAAACTTCAACATATCATGCAATGTTCGTGTCTAAAGTTGATATATTTTCTTAAGTTGTTGCTTTGAGTGTCGTTTCAAACATAATTGTGAAATGTGGTGGCACATTCATGGAATCACAGTGAATTGAGAGGCTTAAGGCAGGAGGATGGCAAATCTTGAAGCTAGCGTTGGCATCTTACTAACAAGACTCTATTTCATATCAAGATAGAAGAAAAAGCACTTGTGTGGCCTGCGTGAGACCATATATTCAATCTCTAGAATCACAAAGTGAAACAAGCAAGCAAATGAACAACAGCAACCAAACCCGTGAACACCTGACTTATTGTTTTGTAGGAAACACCTATTACAGTTGAGCCAAAAGCCTTGTCATTTTGCCATCTCTGTTGTTCTACTCTTCACCGTTCTTCATGTTTATAATCATTCAGAAGTGGCCTCTGTTGAACTTGTGTTATACCATGCAATATCTGAAATTTAGCATTGCTTTTTTTTTCTTTAATCGTTTCCCTCTGGTTTAATTTACATGAGTCATTACATAAAACGCACGAGAGATTTTTCTGGGAAAAGTCTGATGACCGGGTTGCAGGATACATGACTAAGAGCCTACCTCTGGTGACATCCCACTGTATTACATGAACGCTGAAACTTGTGAAAAACATTGAAATCAAATGGCTAATTTGATTTGACTCTCACTGGAATTTTAAATTCAGGCTTTCCCTGTTGCAAAAAAATGAAAACTTTCTTAAAATTTTATATTGATCCATGATTGTACATGCTTGGAATCCCAGCACTCAGCAGCTGGAGGCAGGAGGATCAGGAATTCAAGGTCAAACTATGATATATAGTAGATTCAAGACCAGTTAGGTACATGTGACTGTGTCTTAAGAAGCCAAACAAAAGCTATCTGACATGTGATAACTTAACTCATTCAAAATGAGGAATAAAACAATGTAGTATTGTAATGAAAACTTCTTAATTTCAATTGTGGAGACATGTTTAATTCATATTTTGGAAAATCATGTAGTTTTTCTTATAGCCTGTGAACATATTTTAAGTAATTGATGGCTTCTGAATACTTAATTGTAACCCAATTAGTTTCTTTTTAAAATGCTTATAAGTGAAAACATAGCATAAGGTTCTTTGTCCTGACTGGTTCCCATGGCTCCTTCAGTCCCAAATAAACACACAGATGCTATATTATTTATGAATCTGTTGACTGGTGGCTTGGGCTTCTTATTGGCTGTCTTTGTCTTAATTATTAAACCATTTCTTTCTATCTCTGTATTGACACGAAGCTGTAGCTTACCTTGTAAGGCCCCAGAATGGTGTTATTCCTCAGGAAGCATCAAGACTCTGTGTGGTAGGCTCATTCTGCCTATCGTTTCCAGAATTCTCCTTGTCTCCTAGACCTGCCTATCTCCCTACCACATTAACCAAACCGTGTTTTATTCATTAACCAATAAGAGAAACATATATACATGAGGACAACCCCATCATGAAAATAATCTCCAAATATTATTAATTTGAAATCTGACTTCATACACCAGAAGACAAATTCTCTGAATGTTAATACAATTACTGATTTTGGCCTTGATATATTTTTGAATATAGAGTTGATTTTGGCCACATTAACGTCTACCATTTCTTTTTGTTATATTTCCATATGATAAACTAGTCAATGTTTATATATTGTTTTTAATGCAGGTTAGTAGACAGTAAAGGTAGTCAAACTCTTTTGAGTACAATGCTATCTGCATGATAAAAGAATATCAGACACATAATTTACATCTTAAACTGGGAAGTCAATTCAAATCAAGAGGCTTACACTCTGTTTGAAGTCAGGGCTTTTATCACCTGTAAAGTGGCTGTTCAAAAGCACCAATGCCAGATATACAGATGAATAAATAACATCTCTCTGTCTTCGGCTGTATTCACTTTTTGCAGAGTCGTGGGGATTGTTGTCTTAGACTTTTCTGTGATGAGGTTTGGCAGAGAACATTCATTGTTCAGGTTTTTAAAAGGGCAAACTTTTGGCAGGGATAACTTGCATAGAAAAAGAATGTTCTGCTTGCACATGTGTACTCAATAAACCTTCAGAGCGCCTGGGCTAACATATTGTGGGTTTGCTTACCCCAGCCTCCACCCAGGCTCAATAAACCTTCAGAGTGTCTGGGCTAACATACTATCGGTTTGCTTACCCCAGCCCCCAACCAGGTTCTGCACCATGATTGTTTAAAAGCCTTCTATTGATGTACCCCTATCAACACACTTTGTTTGTTATTTCTAGAAACAGTATTTTATTCATATTTCAAAAGTTATTAGTGTTCAATGAACAGTCACTTCATGTCCTGTGTTCTTTCACTCTAAAGTTATTAAAACAGCAGCTATATTGAGGTTTACTTGCCTCCAGTTTTTAGTAGTCACACAATCATAATGTCCATGACAACCATAATGTTTTTCTATATCCATAACTGGGTTCTTTCCAATAGTCAGAAATGAAGATACTGAATTGCCATTAAAGAGAGGCAAAAATTGCCTCTCTCCCTCTCTCCATATATATGGAGAGGAGAGAGGAGGTGGGGGGAGAGGGAGACAGAGAGAAAGAGAGCTGGTGTATGTGTTCATTAGCGCTTTAATAGGTATTAGGATGAGCAACAATCTTTCTCATTTCCCAAGTCAATACACAAAATGAGACAATGTCAGTCACTTGGACCAAAAAATATGAGACTGTGATGCCTGTCTTCTTTTCATATGAGGTTTTTTCTGCATTTAATTCTCTTTTTACTTTAAATGCTTTTGTCTTCTTATGTTGTCATTATAGATTCCAGCCCCTAACCAAAGGTTCCTTCCAATGTTACCCTTAAACTATGACCACTTACATCCAATAAATATTGTCTGAAGAATAATTTTAACTCCAATCCTACTCACCTGTCCAGAAGATAATTCCCTGTCTCCAAGTTCTTCTTGGACTCATTGGTGATTTGCTTTATATCTTTTCTCCATCATCCTGACAGTATTTCTCCACAGCTTGGGCTTGAAAGTTTCACAGTCTCTTATCCTCCCAGTGAAGGTGATTCATTTTCAATCTACTAACTTTCCTTTATCATGCCATGACTGTTTGAATATGGAATGCATCACAAAGCATAGTTTACAATACACTACTTCATTACAAAGTGTATCCCACATATATGCTTCCTATGTGTGTTTCTTCACACGAAATCCAGCTGTTTCTATTGCCCTTTCATTTTTTATTTCAGGAAATATTGATAAACTGAATGTCTGCTATACATTGGGCATGTTATGAGAGTCATTGATGCAAAAAAATGTAAAAGCATAGTTACTGTCCTTAGGTAGATATTCACAAGCATGGGCCAAGGCAAACTTTTCTATCAAATCCAATAAATGGGTTATATCTTCTGAGTCTTTGGCTAAAGTGGTCCTCTAAACTTCCTTAATACTGAGGATTATTTCCAATAGTATTTGTTATTCCTCACAACCTGATTTTAAGACATCACATACATGTGACATAGATCATGGACAAATCTAGCTCCTATTCATCTTGAAGCTTCACCACTACTATATAGTGTTCATAGTATTAGAAGGTGCTCTACAGACTACAAGAGAAGAAAAGTAATCTGTGACAAAAACGCAGTTATGAACTGTTATTAAAAATTGTAAGCTTCTAAAAGATATACTCAACAGTTAAGCAAATATTAGAGTAATCAACCACTCTTTAAAATTAGATTTAAAACACACTCCATGAGAGGGAACCCATACACACGATGTTAATGAGGCTACACCAAGAACCTCAGGTTATATACATCATGGGTCCAGGAGAAAACCTACTTCTATTATTCTGCTTAATGAATATAGAAATAAAATTACTCCACATGGCATAGATCTATATCTATAGATCAGTGCATGCTCAGCCCTCAGCAGAGAAAGTCCTATGCTCTGTTTAATTCTGTCATCATCTTCCTTACCCTCTACTATGAGTTAGCCAGAGTTTTCTTCCCCATGCTGGATTATTTTTGGTCCCAAGGCATTTAACTATAGAACCAAACACCCTAGCTCATCATCTGAAATTAGTCTTGGTTGGTTAACACTTTTATTATAAGGGAAGAGACTTTGTTTGGGAAATGTAAGTTTTAGAGTCTATCATCAGTATAATGTTGAATTATGACCAAAACTAGTCTGAGTTCATTTCCTAGATATGTCATCCACATGGGTTGAATGATGTCTTAGTTTGGGGTTTGGATTTTTATTGCTGTGAAGAGATACATGACAATGATCAAGGCAAATCTCATAAAGAAGACATTTATTTGGGGTGACTCCCTTAGAGTTTCAGAGGTTAAGTCCACTATAACCATGAAAGGGAACGTGGTGGATGCAGGCAGATATGATACTGGAGTGGTAGCTGAGAGTCCTACATTTTTCAGACAACAAAATGTCAACTGGGACACTGGGCAGTATCTGAGCATAGGAATCTTCAATGTCCACCCCACAGAGACACACTTCCTCCAAAATTTCGCTACCCACTCCAGTAAAGCCACATCTTCTAATAGTGCCATTCCTTATGAGATTATGAGGGGCAATTATATTCAAATTACTACCTATGACTTGTATATTTCTCCATTTCTTAGGATTCATAAATCACACAAATCTCATAGAAATATTTTTAGAAATAAATGTTTTTTTGACAAACCAAATGCTGTGTGTCCCATTACAATTGTATCACCTTAACTTGTCTTACAGGGGCTATATTTGTTTATTTTCCATTTCATCTATGTCTTTTACTTTAATCTGACAAAATAGTTCAAGGAACAGTCTTTTGGTTGCCAATTCAAGTATACATTTGGATAACAGAATAATATTTCAAAATTGATTTTCTTCCTCTTCATCCTTTTCCAACTGCAGCTCATGTTCTTGTTTATTCCTTTCTCAGTAGTCTGAAGACCACATTATAGACAATATGATATGTAAGATATGTGTTACAACAAGGAAATGGCTCTATACAAGTTGTTACAGAAGAATCAGATAGTTATAGACACTAAATTTCAACTAACAGTGTCCTAAAACATCCCCATTTTGGTTTCCACCCTGTTTTAATGACATTACTCTATTTTCCTTTCCACTGTTGGGTTTGTAACATTGCCTATTTCCTTGATGTAGTTTTCCATCCCCAAATACAGATACAGATTGTTCAAAAGGCTGCTTGAAAAATCTATGCTTAGATGTCTCTTTTCCTTCTAACACGTGCCAGCTCTCATTTCCATCCTTTTTCCTAGAATATATTCAATGTTTGGCCACTATTTTGTCTCTTTACATCTTCCTGTCAGGTATTGTTCTTGGGACCTTTTATTAAATGGTCTCACTCTCATGACATTCCAGAATATTCTATTTTAGTATGATTTATAAGAAAGTGAAAGGAAACAAAATGATCTAATCCACTGCTCACTCACTTGAAGACCTGGAAATAATCCCAGAATCAAGTAGTCTCATGCCCAGAGACTAGATCGTTTCTAGACCACACACCAGTGCTGAACTAGCCCTACTTGAACTTTCTGGCTATGAAGGGACTGCTGGGGCTGTTTTCATCTACTAAATGTCCAGGGGACTCTGCAAGAAGCCTCAGTACTGTCCTTATGGAATCAAGATCCTAAGGAAAGTTATATCCTCATCTGCCAAGGATCAGGATCAGAGAGAGCTCAGAGATGAATCTCAATCTGTTGGATCTCTGAAGACTTTAGTAGCAAAAGCATGTCTCTATCTCATGCTGCATCATCTTCTTGGCAATGCTCTGGTGTAAAACTAAATAGCAGTGGCAAGTATGTTAATCCATGATATTATTTAATACTTGACTTTCAAGGTCATCACAATTTCTGAGCAAGTGGGATTGAAACTAAATAGTGTTCTGAATTGCTATGCGAAAATATTTTTGAGTGTCCTCAATGTAACAAGCTAAACTATTCTCACAATTATCACTTTTGCTTTTAGTGCTTATCAGTATAAATTATATAACTAATTTTTTAATGTACTCACAAAAGTTAAAATATTTTACAAACAAGGTAAATGTCAATTCTTCTCTAAATATTTTCCAAATAACACAGACCTCATTGCCACGTGGTTCTCGTGGGTATATTCAGTATTGCCCTCTAATTACTGTGATATTATGATACATATGAACTGAGTTTTAACTTATGTATTTATAGCTATAACACTTTTCACAACTCAAGTGATAGAAATGAATCTCCTGTTGCATAGAAAGACATTTCTGAGCTGCCATGTCAGATAGCAGTGGTATGACTCTCTGCAAACAATAAGGATCATAGCTTGGAAAAAGGAATTCTGTGCAGAGAGACCAAAAAAGAATCAGAAGCCATGGTGATAGGCATGGTGGTTTATATTTGTACTGTACACAAAAGAGGTAGCAACAAAAGCATCATGAGTTCAAGACCATCTTTGTATATACAGTAGACGGTGTATTTGATGCTTGCTTGGGTTACGTATGTTCTTGTCTTTAAAAATATTCAGAAGAGGAGGAAGAAAGAGGGAAAGAGAAGACGTGGGGGTGGAGATAAGAGAGACCAGAAGATACACGCCTTCCATCCTGAGTTCCCTTAATTTGTCTATTAGTTCTACCAATGCAATGGAGTCTTCACAAAGTTCCAAGGAACAGAAGTTGGGCAACTAGATAGCTGAACACATGGGGGTTCTTGGTGGGTCGTAAGCAGAAAGTACATGCTCTATGACCCTTCCAACATACCCACTGCATGCATTTCTTTTCATTTATCTTTCATTTATATAATCCTTAATATTAAATCAGTCAGTGTATGGGCCTAAGGTCTATTCATGGTTCAAGAAAACTAATTCAGCTCGTGAAATTTTTGTAAAGGATCTAGATTTGTAGATTGTTGATCATGAGCACTGGGAACGAACTTAGTTTGCTACTGGCATCTGATGTATGTGAGATGACTGCAGTTTTGGAAATTGGACCTTCAACATGTAGGATCTGACACTGTCTCCACACCTCTGTGTTAGGAATGAACTTACTTAGATGTGCTCACTATGGTATTGCTCGTCTGTTAGTGGAGAGAGAGTCCTGTAACTTCTCGGTTAACATAATTGATTTGCTTGTGAATATATAGAGAAAATTTAAAGGTTTTGATGTAGTCATGAGAAAAGGATTTTCTATTCATTCAGAATATATATGCATATATATATATTACATGTCCTATGCATACATATATGGTAGATACATAAGTTTATAGATATGTATTTGTATATGAACTTTATACAAATCATATATTAGATGACACCCTTTTACCGTAAAAATTTTAAGGATAATGTTTGTTGAGGAGTGTCAGAGAAATAAAGAGTTTTAAAGACTGAAGTGGTTATGTAGGTATGATGATGCACACCTACAATCTTAGTACTCTGAAAGAAGAGGATCAAAATTTTAATC
Organism: Mesocricetus auratus; assembly: GCF_017639785.1. Lineage (NCBI taxonomy): Eukaryota > Metazoa > Chordata > Mammalia > Rodentia > Cricetidae > Mesocricetus > Mesocricetus auratus. The sequence goes on from NW_024429200.1 coordinate 38,934,689, forward strand.
CCAGCCTTAGTAACATAGCTTTGTTAGGTCCAGCCTGAGCTACATGAAATGAAACACTGTCTCAAAAAATAAACAAAAGACTGAAGCAGTCAATACAATGTCTGTTTAGTTTTACCCTTCTCTTCCTTCTCTCCAATCCTTTTTGGTCTCTCTCAAACTTACTGTCTCTTTCCATACCATAATGTTATGGTATGGAGTTATCACACCATGTTGATCATTGCTGTGGTTCATAAGCATCCTGGGATAAGACAACTGGTTACTTCCTTCCCTTGGAAGCCTATATGGTAACTTCAGAGTCTATGAAAGCCAATTCTCAAGAATGAGGTGTATAGGTCAGATTCTGCACCAATCCTCTGGCTTCTGTCCTTTGGAGCCAAGACCAAGGTACATAATGTATTTAGAAGAAAATAGAAGCTTGTGTTCAACATCTGGAAGGTGAGCAAATACTACAACAATAGCCTATGATGTCTTGCACAACCCAGACCAACAATCCAAAAGAAGGTTTCTCATGCCTGGTGTTGGGTAATTTTAGTTTGTGGCTCTTTGGGGATAACTGTTAGCATAGATAGGAAAATTTCATTTAACTATGTATGCAAATATATACACAGACTTTTATGTATAATATATGTAACTTTGAGTGAACAGATAAAAATATGATGCCTTATGACTTGTCAGTATCCTTCCTGCTCTTTTCTTCTAAAAGATAATTGTACTATTTTGTGGTATTTTATTTATCATCTAGCATACTAGTCTGTGTGAATTTGATGAATTGTTCTTCCAAAGGTATTTTCAGAAATGAGATAAATCATACTGATTTTCTAAGTTTTTAGAATTTTCCTTGAGGACTTGGCAGGCTAATTATAGGGCTGTTGGGTAGTTATAGAGTCATTAACAAAATACTGCTATTGATCAAGTTAACAATTCTTGCTCCACATCTGTCGCACAGGATTAAAAGCAAATGGGAAAGGTGGGCACAACAAGCTAACAAGTAGGTCTGACAAGAGGAAATCCTGTACTTGCTTCCTTATCCCCAGTGCCTCCTTTCCTTGCTCTTCCATCACTGACACATGATAGGATGATAAGTAGCCAATGTTGTCTGATCCCATGGTGTGTCGTCACTGACTCCCTTACCATATATTTAGTTTGTAAAATAATGCCAAATTGGTTCTAGTAATAAAATCTTGGGTCCACAGTATTGATTCTGATTGGAATTTGTTCCATCCTCTCTGTCTTTGTGTGGTGATATCCTGTCTTTCTAAAGCCCATTCAAGCCTCCCTTCCTCCTTCAGTACACAATCCAGAAAACACATATCCTGAACATTGACCTTGACACACATGCAAGCAACATGCACTAAATCACTTCGCTTTTAACTCCTGTAAATGGGATTCATTTTGTGTGTGTTTCCAAAAGGCTACTGTCTCAGAGACACTGAAGATAAGTCTCTTAGCTAACATTCCTGTCTTGATTTTTAAAACGATCATTTATAAAGTTTTCAATGTTATCTTTTCTATTGGTAAGTTTTTAAACCATGAAAAATATTTAAGTACTCTATTTTACTTCCTTTCTCATCAACTAATTTTCTCTGTAGACTAGAATGTTCAAATGATACAAAATGTCAAAACTGTGAAAGTCAACACAGTCCACTCAGCTCTCAGAAGACAGAACCCTGGAAGTTATTTTATGCCTGCAATTCCAACTCTTTAGAACTCCTCCAACAGTGCACATTTTGTTGAACTTTGTCAGATGAGTACCAGAGGCTTTTTGTTTCTCCTCGTTTTTTTAAAGTTCTAACCCTGGCAATGATTGGAATGTCGGCTTAGTAACACGTCAATCTCAGCACACCTATCTGGCGGTTTTCTAGTTAAGAAATGATGATTGTAAATTTGTCTAAATGGATTCATGTAACTGTTGTATCATAGATCTAAGAACAAATCAACCTGATCAACGGCCTACTCAAATATTTAATTCCACAGAGCACTGGAGATGCGATGATGGGAATTCTTCCCCTTGCTGTTTGCCACCCTCTCTTCTTCCTTCCCGCTGCTCCCTCTCCCTTCCTTCCTTCCTTCAACATGAATGGGTGATTTGTCTATTTTAAGATCACTGCTGAGAATCAAAGCGGAATAGCCCCCGGCTTGAAAAGTTTTTGATCTATAGCTATGGCACACTGGCTACAGTGTGCTCAGAGGTACACACTGGGAAGTCACATGGTAAGTTTCAACTGGAGTCTCTTCACATTCTAGAAAAGGCCAACTTTCTGCTCCTTGGTGATGTCAACGTGTACTTTAGAAATGTGGTGTGTTCTGCAGGACTTGTTGAAACTTGAAGCCAGGTAAGATTGAACTAGTGCACACATGTCAGCAACTACTTCCAGAAGAAAAAAAAATTAGCTTCCTGTCTTACATTCATGGATTGTATTCAGCTACAATTAATTCCAACTACAAATGATTACAATTAAATGTGTGTGATTTATTAATTATATGAAGATTTCTAATTAATCTAACTCTATGTCCTTTTCTGTTTAGAATATATGACTATGTAGACTGTACATTTTATATAATTTTGTGTGTTTATGTGATTATGTATACTATAAATTACATAGAAGATATTGTTGTACATTATAGGTTTAATGGGTTATATTATAGATAGAAGGTAGTGATAATGTTTTGGAAAGTTAAGTAAATTTTTAAGGAAAATATAGTTCTGGGGAAAAAGAAAAAAGCTCTATTGTGCCTTAAAATATATATATATATGTATATATATATATTTAATTACATTAAATGGAAGCAACATACAAGCTAATTTAGAGTTGCCTTTTCTGGTTGTATACTTGGTCTTGGAATTTGCCTGCTTCCTAGTCTGTGTCATTGATTATGCACTGAGTTCTAGGGCAGAAGTCACAACTCTGGCTTCTCCTCAGACACTACCCTGAAACACTTATGGTAGACTCACAACTTGTACGTGTTGAAATATTCTATCACCAGATGCGCATCCCAGGTGTCTTTCATGGTGTTCTGGATAATATCTTAGGATATTCAGAAGGATTCTTCTACAAAACTAGCCAATGTGAACTTTTCTTGTATTTTCTGTCATATGTAAGTATACTCTCATTCATTACTTATCTATTAGTTTTATAAAATTTTCTTCATCTAAGAAACTAAAAATAGAAAAAAATTAGTTTGAATTTAAGTATCATTTGATATTAAATATTGATAATAGAATGTATCTTGTAGAAAAGATGAAGTTGCCTAGAGACTCATGGTCAACTGCATCAATTCACCCTCCCCCCTCCTAAATATGAAGTAATGTGTAACATTTACATGATCACAGAAGTAGATCTTTTGTCACATAGATGTTGGTTTTGTTTTTGTTTTCAACTGTACTACATATTGATTCATAAATTTTTGCTGTTATACTATGACAAAAATGTAGAGAATGCTTTCAAACTATTCTAGTACAGTTGTCCTTTACTTCAAAATAAATGGCCTCATCACAAAAAGCATTTCATCATTTGCCTGGGCAGAATGTACCCACAGTATACTCTCTGTAGGCCTTTGTCTGTGGGAGGTAGAGATTTATCTAAAAAAGTTTCTGCTTTTCATTTCTCATCTGGGTGTGAACAAAGAAAAAGATAACACACAATATCATTCTTTCTTGGTGTGGTCAGCTTTAATAATAGAAACAAAAGATGCATTTCCCAGTGTGCTCATCATAATCCTGCCAGGAAGCAGGTGTTGAGTTATATTTTTCTTTGAAATCACGTACTTATTTATTGCATTATGTCTTTCAGTTGTGGATATTTTCCTGTAGAGGGAAATTCCATCCTTCCTGGAATAATAATCTCCTAAATTTTAAATGAACTTTAAAAGATGTTGCTGAGATGATAAGAGACACACTCTTCTACATAGTTGTGTTTTTATTTTATAGCTACATAGGGACTTGACTGGTAAACTTCTCAAGGGTACTTATATTACACAAAAATAACCCAAGTGGATTTTAAAATAGCAATCACATTCTCACAAAATGAATAGATCTATGTATATTCAGCAACAATATCAGTTCCACAGGTAATTATATTGAAAGAAGAAAATTTATAGTAATTTTTCACCTGTCCCATCTTTCTCATCTGTTTATTCATAACAAAATGCTTTGTGTCTCTATTAGAGTACTTTCACTTTTGGCCATTCTCCACATTTCTAGGAACTCATGTCCTCACTTCATCTACCTAGCCAAAGCTTCTGGATCAGGCATATGGAGTACAAATTTTGAGCTCATTTTAATGCCTCAACCCCTATCTTTTCAGTTTTTACAAAACCATGGGGTTTGTGCTTGATCTCATTCTGGCCTTGGGATCACAGGCAGGTTGTGGTTCACATGTATCTTAAAATCACAGACTGCTTTACACACAGCCTATGCCAGCAAATATTTCTCCAAGACCAGTCCTTCTGTATTTGTTTTCAGACATTTCACTCACATTTTGCAAAAAAAAAAGGAAATTGAAAATCTATGTACATATGCCAGGACTTGCACTGTCACTCAGAGCCTTGCTATGGTCTGGTGCTTGGGGCATAACCAAAAATAACCTGCACACAACACCCTACTCATATTTTCTCACCAACTTACATGTTCTCCATGGAATTTTAAAGCAAAATGGCAAGAATAAACCAGTTGTATGCATTTGTTTGTTTTAGTGCTCCATTTGATATCCTTTGTTTCTGTAATTACCATATAATGAGTGATCTGAAGGATACAAACCAACAAGTAAGACAGTACCCTTCCACCCCAGTTTCTGCTATTTACCAGATTTCAGCCTTGAAAAACTTACCATGGCTCTCTATGCCTGCATTTCAACATCAGTAAAATGACAGTAGCAACACTGTTGGACATCTTGGTTACCAGTAGTATATGAGTCAATGTGTGTTCACATTCAAAATAATGCTTGATTTCTAGTAACCCATCTGAATTTTAGCTGTTGATACCACCACTTTCATTTGCTCTCTATTTTCAGTTAGTTCAGAAAAGTTTTCTAAATTTCTCTCATTTCCATTATCACTGCCAGTACTATATTCAAACCTTTGCAATCTTTTGTCTATGCTGTTTTAGCATCCTTCTAACTCATATTCTAGTTGATGCTTTCTCATTAGACCTGTCTCATTTGATACAGCACATACAACTCATACTCTAGTTGATGCTTTCGCATTAATCCTGCCTGATTTGACACAGCCCAGTCCAGAATCTTTGTCTTTGTCAGGATTGCTTCATTCATAATGCTTATGATCTCATATAAAGTTACACAGTTTAACAAAACTGAGAATGGTAATGAACTGTTAGACATATGTTTTAATACAGGTTTGCATGAATATGTATATGGGGATACAAAATTTGTCCTGTTGAACAATGAAAGTTATGTCTGATAAAGCAATTAATACTGATCATGTGATTAGCCATTGCCATGACTTATCTTGGTTGTCAACTTGACACACTTTGGAAACATAAACCTTAATCTAGCTGCCTCTATCAGTTGGCCTGTGGGCATATCTGTTAAATAGTTTCTTGATTGCTAATTAATGTAGGTGGGCCCAGCCCACTGAAGATGGTGCTATACCTGGGCAGGTGAACCTAGGATATATAAGAAAGCTAGCTAAAGAAACCAGAGGAGGAAAGAAACTGAGCAACTTTCCTTTGTAGTTTCTACCTCTGCTCCTGTTTGAATTCCTGCTATGATTTCTCTAAATCAATGGTTCTCAACTTGTAGGTCTTGACCCCTTTGGAGGTGAACAACACTTAAAAAATGACTGCATGCCTAAGATGATTGTAAAACACAGAATTACATTAAGATCCATAGTAGTAGAAAAATTACAGACAGCAACGAAGATAATTTTATAGCTGGGGGTCACCACAACATGAGGAACTGTATTCGAGTGTCTAGCATTAGAAAGGGTGAGAGCCACTGCTTTAAAAGATGGAATGTTTTCTGGATGTGTAAGACAAACAGACCTTCCTTCCCAAGTTGACTTTAGTCATGATATTCATCAGAGCAACAGAAAGTAAATTAGAACAAACATCTTTTTAACACCTTAGGATTTTTTTAAGTTGTTGAAGTATGTAACATACTGCAGTTGAAGTTCACAGCATAATATCATATTTTATGTTAGGAAGACCACAAGTGGATGTCGCTCCCTTTCAGATTCTCGTACTTTTGGGAGTTCTTTCTTGTTTTTACTTAATAAATCTATGTTTGCTCTGTTCAAAGCATGAAGAAAAAGAGAAGCCCATGTGTCCATTGGAAACATATGCTTCCTTGCTTCTTTTGATTATAAACCAGTGTCGTCTCTAAGTATTTTTGTGAGAATCTATTCCTTACACAACATCTACAGTCTTGTAGGTATGTTTCCCTCAGCTCCATCTTCTGTCCACTAATTATGAATCTCTACTCTACATTTGTTTCTGTTTCATTCTAAGGTGTCAGGAATACTTGATGTCATTTTTTGACCTTCGATATATTTAAAGATATATATCATGGGCTTTTACAAGTCAGCTTATATCTCTTTCAACTTACTGAAAAACCATGGTGGTTTTGGTGCAGTGATGGTGGGTAGTAGGTGCTTTCCTCCTGCTAAGTGGATTCCTTAGTAGGTCGGTAGCCTCATTTGCACATCATTGTCATTATTTGCTCCTACATGGGTGATGGCAGAATCCAATATAAACACCTTGACTTGTCATGACTGGGCTGAGAACTGGCTGTTCAGTCTGACCATGCTTATCTTAGCCTTATGAGAGCATTACATCATTCCTTTCTCATGCCTAATCTCATATGCTTCTTGAAGTATTACATAGTCTCACACTCCAGCTAAAATGGCATCCTTACTATGAAACAACCCTTGATTTTATTCACCCCATCCCTTCTTCATAAGTCACAAAACTTATTATTATTATTATTATTTCATTTATGTTTTGTGTATCTTGTATAGCACTTACATTCTGCTTCAATTTTTGCCTCTTCACTAACATGTTTTATTTCAGAGTATATTATCTATTTGAGTGAATGGCCACATTTACTCACCAGCTATAAATACGATGGAGTTGAATCTTCCATAAGCTTTCTTTTAAAGTCAATATTTAACATTAGAATTGTACACTGCCAAAAATGTCCTGAAGAGTTCCTAAGACAACAGAGAGCAGGTACTATCCATTATTTATGCTCCACCCTGGGGACTGATAGCTAGTCTCTCCAGAGAGTGCACTGGACATTTTCCTTCTGCAGTACATCACTGTAGCCACAGATGAAGTAACTGGCTTGACTTGAGAGGCTGTGTTGTATGAAAAGATCCATGTGTAATTAAACATGAAAATCAAATGCAGCTTGAGGGGACGCTCAGATTGTGAGAACTGAGAAAGAATAAGAAAACTTTATTTTATTAAAAATTCTTAAGGTTACATGGTTCAGAGTCCCGCTTTCTGTCAATGGTAGTTTTCTCAAATCTTGTCTAGCCATTGAGTGGTCAAGAAATTTGGTTTCTCGAGTTTTACAAGATTTTAGAAAAACAGATAGATTGATCCTCACAGTTATAGATTGAAGTATGAATTAAAAAATAAATAACCAGCTGACATAGCTAGTTTAACTCCTGGATAATGAGTGACCACTTGATGAAAGGATATAGGGGTTCACTTCAAGTCTTTCACTGAAGACATTACCTTTGCTAAAACACTGTCTTTTCCTCAAACAGACTTCCATTCAGGTCTCTGCTCTGTATCAGAAAGAGGCTTAAGTTTCTCTGAGCATCAGTCTTAGTACAAGCTAATGGAGATTGAAAAGATATCTATCCCCCAGAGTCTGAAATGAGGCGTGGAAGGTTTACCTTATAGTAGGCACCCCCGAGTTTGGCTATTAATGTCATTGTTAATTGTTAGATCCACAAAGTAAACCTTTAAGGCCACTGGTGTTACTTTATTGGGAGATTAGAAGGAATCATTTTGCTGTTTTTGAATGGCATTCAGACATGTATTGCTTAGTTACTTATTTGAACCACGGATGAAACACTTGGCTGTTTAAAGGCAGTTCTGGGAATGAGAAGAAGGGAACCTCTTTGAGGGAGTTTTGAAGATGGTTTTCTGAATTGGGTCTTTCAGGAATAAATGACTTCTTTGCCCATTTTCCACAAATTTACATTTTTCATAGTAAATTATCTTGGATCTAATGCATTTTAAGTAACATCTCTCAATTTAGCCATCAGTTTTAAATAGTGCAGCCTTTAATTTCTACTCCCCTTTCATCTCTCCATTTTGGATACTTAAAACACAATACTAATTTTGCATTATTTTTCCTCTTATATCCCATTTCACTCTTTCCAGCATGGTAAGTGTTCTCATGACTTTCAAAATTGACCTTTTATCTCAGGCTTTACTCTATGACAACCTCTGGACTCTTTGTTTTAAGATCTTAATTCTCTTACTGAATCTGTGGCAAGTGGTACAGTGTTCTGCTTTTCACTTGTGAAAAACTAAGACATGGAGGGGGGTTAAATAGCTTTTCCATAGTCCTCTTGCCAAGGCCTGTGAGGGGGACTGACCTGGGCAGTTCGATTTCAGATCTCACTGCTCGACACAGTGACTGGCTTTCATGGAGGATTTTAAACAGATTTCTACTTTTATTTTCTACTTGTATTTTGTTTTATATTGATCTATGGTTCAGATTTCTATATGTTTCATTTGTACTTTTGTAATTTCCTTGTCCCCTTCAAGACAGAATTTCGTATTTCTGAATGCACCCACCCTTCGCTGTCCCACATGGTACATCCTTGTCTCCTGTCGTTGGCTCAACACATGGGAAGTCTTTGGCCTCCAAATTCCTGCTGTCCAATGTCCAATGCCTGACTCAGTCTCTTTACTCCTGTCTTTTATTTAAATGCTCTTTTGCTTTCTGCCAGTTCCAACATGCTGTTTGCCTCCCGCTACTGGGACCTTCTGTTGTGCAGATTGCTTGCTCCTTGGCGAAGCAGAGACGTTGTTGCCAAGTGTCTTTTTGAGCTGCTTGTTTTTCAGTGTCTGGAAACTTGACAGGACTTCCTCTATTTTTCCACGTTCCTCCTCATGTTTTGCCACACCCTCCTGGAACACCTTTTCCAGATTATCTTCCTTTTCCTTTCAGCTCCACTCAGCTGCTGCTTCTGTGTCTGCTTGTTCTTAGCATTTCAATCACTTATTAGGGTCAGGTATAGGGTGTCTTTTCCCATCATGACAAGATGTGCATTTTACTCACCTATGGTATATCACTATATGGGAAAATAGTCTTCCTGTGAAAACAAATATTTACTTATGCAAATAAGTGTGACTATTATTTTTGTCACATCTGCTTCTTTATGACCTTTAATAACTGTGTGTAGCAAAGCTGTGGTTTTGCATATGAATAGTTATGCTGGCATGGTGATCAAGTTTATAAATCATGTAAGGATCAGTGTGCAGGGAAGACACCAGGCCCAATAAGCAGAAGATTCAGGTCTTTAATATTTTTGGTTTTCTTGTCACCTTGACCTTGTCTCAGCTACTTATTGGATCCTCAGCCCCATTGTTTGTCCAATGGAGAATGTCTGATAGGGAACTAGAGGAATGTGTCTTAACAGAGATGAAAGGCATGTGTACACTTTTATAAATTATAAGCATGTACATCACAAGTGCAGATTATTATATCACGGGTTCTTAATGCCCCCAAATAATAGTATGTCAACAAGTAAAATATAGAAGCAAAATATGTGACAGATCAATATACCTATTTCAGTTCACTTTTTTATGGTGTATATGGTGTGGCCCAAAATACTGAAAACTGAATTCTACTGGGAATATGGGTAGCTATTAACATAATATCATAATCAAAAAAATATATGTATGGGAAGTTCAGGTTCCTCCCAGGGGATGGACATTACAGAGTAATTTGTTGGAGAAACACAATGACTCAGGAAGTCACACAGCAGCATGTGTTAGTGGGGGTGAATTTCTGCCCAGGAACCCTCTGTTTTCTCTTGTCTTGCACCATCTACTCTTACAGATAGGTACTTCAAGGTTTGATATCTACCCACATGTCTGATTATATATGTGATTAATTTATAATACACTATTTTAAAGTACCCCACTACAAACCCACATAAAGAATCATTGGGAGTGTTATTAAAAGGGCCTACCTCCATTTTTATTTATTTCCTTCTGGAAAATGATGCACTAATTTACCAGCTCAGGCTATCAGTTAATAAGGACTCTGTACAAAGAAAATATGGGGAACAAAGCTCAATTTTTCTTTTGAATTTCCAGTGTTATATTTACATCCCTACCAGAACAGTCCTTTCAGCACTTTGTCTTCCTCATGTTGGGAGAAGAGATTCATCTCTTGTATACTCCCTTTCCTAACATTAGACTAGCCTTCTTTATTTGTTGTTATGCAATTATTATCTGTAACTATTCTCCAGACACCAGGTTAAATATTGCCTTTTCTCCAAAGTGTGTAAATTGTTGATTATTCACAGATAAATTCTTTGCCCATCAACTTGTTGCTCAGTCTGGCTATCTTGTCTAGTGCTTTGATCTTTCATCACAAATCATCTCTGTCTAAATCTTAATCATTCTTCTCTCCAGTCTCTGAACTCCTTCCAGCTACTCTGTACCTCTGGGATAATGAGGTGCCACTTCTGAACACCAGGTGCAGTCCCACCATTCCTGCCTAGGGGGGAGGGTCCTATTACTTCCAGTGCTGCTGCAGGCTTCTTGATCCCAGAGGTGCTCATTAGAGAGGATGCTTGTCTCTACAGGTAGGGATAAGCATGGCTGCAACACTTCTCTCATTCAACTTGCCGTCTGTCTAATCCCTTTTCCAGAAAATAAATCAGAAATCACTTTCTTCCTCTTCCTCTCCTCTCCCCACATGTGTTAATTTTATTTATTCATACTTTCATGATCAAATAGATGTAACTCTGTTCATTACCAATCATTTATCTTGATATGGTGCCAATATCCTCTGAGTTCTACAGTTTCCCCATGCTGATGATAGCAATCTTTCCACTCTACCCACACACACTTTGTAGGCATATCAACCTCCTTTGTTCCTTCTCTCTCTCTCTCTCTCTCTCTCTCTCTCTCTCTCTCTCTCTTTCTCTCCCTCCCCCTCTCTCTCTGTGTGTGTAGTGTAGTGTAGTATATGTACATATGTGTGTATGTTTTAAATGAATAGGTACATAGTTTGACTTTTTATTATTATACCTGAAACTATCTATGAAAATTGCTCAAACAACTGGGTTGTAAATTATTTTTGTTTGAAAGAGTAACAGCTTATTTTTTATTCATAAATTACATTGTTTGTGGGAAGATAGGCTTTATGTGATGTCTCTGAAATAGGCACCATGCAAACATGACTTGTGGTTTGGGTTTTTTTATACCAGTTTGTCAGTCTTGCATTCTCCCTTTTCTCTCTTCTATCCTCTTTTCTTGCTCCTTCATTAGGGTCTTAGATTTCCTGAGATTCCCCAAGTGTGCAAATAGTGGCAGAGAATGAATGTAACATCTATATTCACTATCCTCCTCCCAAGTGGTTAGTTTTATAGCCAAAATGAAGCACAGTCCTGTTGTCACTTGTAACCCCATTTGTGACAAGAGCTGAGTTTAACAAAATGACCATTAAATGAGGACAAGTCTGTATTTTCTTCATGAATAAAAGATTAATAGTTAAGAGAAGTCTGGGAGCAAATTTAGAAAGACCTTGGAGCTTGAAAATGTTTAATTTTGATAGCTAAATCACCTAGCTCTCCCAGTAGTGTACCAGAACATTCAAGCAAAGACCCTTCACCTTTGAATGTAGTTTCTTTGTGATTGGAAGTCTAAAGTGATGGCGGGTGGAAAGGAGCTAGGAAAATATTGCAATGTAACAAACTATGGATAAGGAAATAAAGCATGCAAGGATGAGAGTTTGGAGGAAAATTTGAGTCTTGTCCTACAAGCAAGGTTCCAACTTTAAAATTGGTGATTGGTAAAAAGGTTTTGATTGGGTCTTCCCATCGTGTGTAGATTCATAGTAAATCATGCCTCCTGGTCATCCTTCTGTGGCTGTTAAATGGGCATTTGTAAAGAGTAGCAGGGAAATTTCAGCTTTAATAGCACCCATATTTGCTTTGTACACTTGCCGCTGATTATGGAATTCGGAGCTAAAAGATAGTTACTGCCAAAATAACCAAATGCAAATATTAGGGTCAAGAATAAGTAGGAGAGAAGAAGGACACAAAAGTCGATTTCTGATTTCAATGCAGGGTCTGGAAGGAGAGATCTGCCCCTGAGATGAAGGGGATAGGAAGTAGTGAACACAGAAGACACATAGGATGTCAGAGGTGAAAGAAGCAAAAGTAGGAGGATTATGTATGGAAGAGCATAATAAGATTTTTAATAAGATTTTCTGATCTTATTAAAAATGAAAATGCTAAACAGTAATAAATCACTGTTCCTCAGGACACTGAGCTAAGGTACTGGGCACCGACTGCTGCACAGGTGTTTGAACTCTAGATAGCGCAGCCCCTTAAGCCCACTGCCTTTGTTTTCATCTGATCATGTGCATGTCTGAGAAAATAAAAATTAGATGAAAAATTGGAAGGTAGCTTAAGGAGTATCAAAAGAGTTAAACATGAAGGGATTAGAAGGAGCACTCTATGTCTGTTATATACAGGGTCATGTGTAAAATAAGTCTGTTTAGAGACAGAAAATCACACACACACACACACACACACACACACACACGCAAATGTATTTTTTCAGGAACTTATTCTCACTTGGAAAAATGAATCAAAAGTCTGTTAGTGTTTTCAAGACAACTAGAATCTTTCATTTGGTTACTCTTATTTTGCCGTGTTAGTGTTTTTACAATAATGTCTAAATTTTTAGCTTTTTTATGTGAACAGAATCTGTTTACTGACTGCCAAGATTTAGTAGGTCTTTATTCATTGAAACAAATGAGAATCAAAATTTAACATTGCAAAAAGAAGAGTGGAAAAACTAAGATGTATCTATTTTTTTAATCTGCTAAAATGGCAAGTCTATGTCAGGTACAGTGAGACTTTTTATATTATCTTTCAAAGTGGTTTTTATTCATGAAGTGTGTTAGCCATTCTGAACAGTGAACTACTGTGTTTATCTTTATAAAGAATAAAATAAACCACTATTCCATAGCACTTCTATTTGGGAGCTGTAGTGCCAAGTGTTAATGGCATTGCTATGCTACACAAAGTCCATTTAGAAGCATTTTTAAAAGGCATGCTCTTGTGGGAATAGTCATGAAGTATCCAGAGTCTATGCAATGTTCACTTGGAGCATCTACTGTCATATTATTATCTGCCATATTAGTGCTTTCTCAACAACTACCAAGCAGGCTGGCTAATTGCTGGTCAGCATTTTGTGCACATGTCTAGTCAATCAGTGTGGATGACTTAAAGCTACTTATCATGTGGAGAAAAATAAAATGTCCCCAGCAAAGTCAAGTGTTCATAAGTAATCTGCCTTCTAGAAATGTTTCAATGTTGCATGGAAATTCTGGCCAAATCATAGGTCTAAAGAGACTAGTCATTATCAAAAGACACAATTATTTATTTAGCTTGATAAACAAATGTCTCATATTCTCTGAATTATGTTGGTCACCTTATAATCTTCAGGATAACTGCCTCTCTCACCTCATCTGAAATATTATGTTAAAGTCTATTTTTCAACTATTAAAATTTCATAGACTCCACATATTTAAATACAAACATCCATTCACACACATGCACACACACTCATATACATGTGAGGTGATTAAAGGCCACAGATTTTCAGGAGAAAATTCAACATAATTTAACTTCATGTATATTTGTCCATAAAAATACAACAGTTAAACCTAAGAGCTTTATTTATCTGTAAGTTGTTTATCCAGATCTTTAACAGCTGGGTGTTTAATTTCTGCAGGTTAAGGTGACATGTTCTTCATAGAAGTCTGGGGTAAGATTGGAGGTTTCCATAATTTATTTTCTTCATCCAACCTTCACTATAAATATACATCTACATTAAAATAAGAAATATTTATCTATAGATATTACAACTACAGAAGGTCATTGCTCTATTATTATTCCATTCCTTTAAAAATAATAAAATTGTACCTCAAATTCTATATACGCGATTTATTTACAAATGCTTAATTTGTATGACTCACTGTGCCTTCTCACTGAATCCTGTTTCCCAAGGATTTATGTATTCACACATGTTGCTTTCTTGTCAGAAATGCATACAATTTTACTATAGCTACTGTAGGGGCATAATATGCACCCTAGAGAAGACAATAATATCAAATTACACCACTAGCAAGATTAAAATTAAGATCCTGTACTAGGGGTTGTGTTTAGAGCAGAGCTCTTACTGCTTTTCCAGGATATCTAGGTTCAGGTTCTAGCATCCATATGTAGGACACACTCTCCTTACATCCATTTTCAACCACTCCAAAGTCCTATTCTGGTTGGCATGGGTACTAGACACCCACAAGTTGCATGTACATGCCTGCAGGCAAAACACTCATACATGTAAAATAATACAACCAAACTGAAAATTCCAGTGAGCACTACATTTGCGATTTACTACATTTGAAATGGGCAGTAAGATATGTATTGTTTGTTATTATTAATGTACCCTAATAATATAGTTTTGAATTGTATTTCAGAATGCAAGTGTTTGGATCCTACTAAAATATGTAGAATTTATCCTTGGAAAGATATTATTTTTGTTTTAATCACATGTGTTGGGAAAGGGTGTACAGATGAGTGATTTTTAAAAGGTACAGGATGGGCTAGCCAGTTGGATAAGAGAGTAATGAATTGTCTTGCCAAATCTGATTATTTGAGTTTGACCCTTGGCCCACATGAAGGAAGGAGAAACATCTCTTGCAAGCTGTTCTTTGACCCTGCATGTCTTTCATAGTACACAAGTGCCCCCACACACTCCCAAAAAAAGAACTAATTAATATAAATATACAAACAGGTTGGTTACAGTATCCTTATACGGGTATACAAATGTTTATTGCACACTTCATATTTTCTGTGTCATGAACATTCCAATAATAAAACTTTGAGGAAATGTTTGTATCATCAGAAAGATTATTGCATTATTTTTAAGATCAGTCATCCAGGTAGAATGTGAAGGGAGATGACAGGAGTAACGTGGCATAATACAGTACCAGAAAAATACAAGGTAGTCTGTCTTTTCAAAATAAATACTCTTGAAATTTTAAAATAAGTGAGTTGAGAGTTTACCCAAATGCCTTTCAGATTTGCACACTTTTTTTAAAAAAAGACTTTACCCTTTTCTCTAGATTACATTTTCAATCCTAATTACTTTTTATGGTTGTCTATTACATAGGACTAACCTAAAGTTATCACCTTATGCTGTAATGTTGTCAAAGGACTCATTCTTCTTCACAGAGCTTTCTGGAGCCTTTATGAAGTGCTCTTTATGCCATGCTCTCACTCTCCAGGAAAAGGGAAACAATCTTAGTGCTGTATTTCAAACCATTGACATCCTGACCATGACTTCATTTGCAATAAAAATCACATACTGTGCAAATGCATTTTATAACTCCCCATTTTTTAAGCTTTAGTAAGAAAATGTCTGGTCAACTTTGTGTTGAGAAAGTCATATTCTCCCCCACATAATGGGGTCTGTGTGAGGTTGGATAGCATAGCAAAAGGACAGTCCACAGCTCAATCTTGGAGTTTTCTTCCTTTGAAATCTCCATGCTTTATTCCCTCATATTCTTTTAGTAAAATATTTATGCATTCTGTTGAAAGGCAAGTGTTAGTAGTTGTTAAGTTAAAAAGTTATTATTTAAGCAATGTAATGTCCCAGCCAGTCCTGAGAAAACACACATGAACAGAGAAAATGGCATTAGTTTTTTCTAATGTTTGTAACCTTGGAGAATCCTTCAGTTTGATAGATACAGATGTCTGGAACACTGGGAGTTTCAAAGGATCAAGATGCAGGCAGCATAGAGCAGAAAGAGGAATAAGCACTTCTCTGATGATTATGTTTTGACTGAACTACTAAATTACCAGACATTTGGCCAAACGTTGCTCTGAGTGTATCTGTGAGGTTCTTGTGGATAAGATTAATGTTCCAGTTGGTAGACTAAGTAGAACACATTGCCTTTCGTAATGTAGGTGGATTCATACATCTATCTGAAGATCCAGGGAGAACAAAAACACCACCAGTAGGAGGGAATTTCTTTTTTCATGAATCACTTGAGCTGGAATGTTTATACATATAATTTTCTTATTCTTTGCCCCATGTACTTGAATTGAACCATCTCATTTTGGATCTGGAACCCACACAAATGAAAGTAGAACCATATTTTGGTTTCTTGATCACAAGCCATCAGACTAGGAAGAATCTACATGTCTCTTGCCTGGATGTGAGATACTGGCTTAAAATAGCTGTCCACTGTCAGTTCTCCTGAGTGTCTGGCTAGTAGCTGGAAGTCCAGGGAATATCATTAGTCTCCATAGTCACATGAGCCAGCACATTGAAGCAATCCCCTATTCTATCTCTTCCTTTCAGTACATAGTAAAATAAACATCTAATTGTTTCTCTGGAGAAACCTGGCTAATACAGTCTCTTTGGGTTGTAGTAGGAAAACATACTCCATATGATTTTCAACACAAGTTTTGGATGAGTTGTCCATATCACATGCGAAGTTTTTTCTAGATGTGATCATCTAAGAAATTCTGAACATAAATAATAACTCAGTCTTTGCTGTATAACTTTACTGATTATTTGAAACAGTGAATTTGTGACACAAAATGGTTGTAATGTTCCTTTGATTTTGTAAATCATAAACATGAAGATGTTTTTACTTAGTTCAAAATCACCTGGATATGGCTCTCTAAAAATCAAGCTGAATTGGCAATGCCTAGTTTTTAACAATAGAAGAGTTCCCTTGTCTAAGCCTCTATACTTTAACTCACATCCCCGTGAAAGTTACAGATTAAAATTATGATCTCCCATCTTGTTTTTAGATTAAGAAAATATGCCATATTGGTAACAAGTACATGATAAGTTTTAATCATGACATACATTGATATGTTTTGTAAAATGCATTGTGGGTAGGAATTATATACTTATAAACAGACACACACACACACGCATAGATATATTAAATGTGTTTCAGCTACATAGCCTTAGCAATTTTATATTATTATATTATTATCAGATATGGAAAATTAGTACTGCATGTTATGTTCTGTCAATTTTATTTTTTCAGTATCTTAAAGGCATAGAAGTTACTCTCAGTTTTCTTTCATTGTAAGGTCGTGATTAGGCTTTAAAACCTTTATTTATACTGAACTCATTTCGCATTTTCGAATATTCCTTACATGCACCATGTAAACAGCAGGATTCAAATTTTGCCAGGAAGAAATATATAAATTGTTTATCAAACCTTCTAACTTGGTGATACAATATCAAATTTAGATACAGAAACCTGATTTCTCTCTGCTCCTCATCACAGAGAATGCCCCATTCACTTGCAATATTGTTTATATTTTCTAGTAACAAATGAAAGGAAATTCAACTATAACTCCCTGCAGTAAAATTTGTGTAACAAACAGTTGTTAGACAAAATATTTATAAGATTTGACAGGTCTCACAATGAGTAAATAAATGAATGTCCTAAGATGTCAGCACAGGTGTAAAACAAAATAGGGGAGAGATTAACATGACAGTGGGTAGTTAATCACCCAGAAACTGAAATACAAAGTGACTAGAAAGCACTGTGTATGAGGTCAGAAATACGTTCCTATCTCTTATATATTCAGGGACAGAATCCATAAGAAAAAGCAACTTTATCTGAGAAAATAAAGTAGACCTGTCAAGTGGCCTATTATACATTGATAAGTGAAGTTGTGGGTGAACAAGAACCATGGACTATTTTGTCAAGTAAAAAGCCTAAACCAAACAAAACAACTTTAATTCTTTTTATAGATACTTTAAAAGTATGGAAATTTTCTTAGGGACTTTTAATTTCTCAGTATCTTTGCTTTAAAAATCTAATATAAAGCTAAGATATTCTTGAATGCTTCAGTCAGTCTGATGCAACCAAAAGGAAAAAAAGTTAGTGCTCCAAATTTCAGTGGTACAAGATGTTTTAAGGACATCGAAAACATAGTTGTGACATTAACCATAATAAATTATAGACTAATTATCTTTATCTATTGAATTCTCTCTCTCTATGTCTCTCTATGTCTCTCTCTTTCTCTTTCTCTCTCCCTATGTCTCTCTCTCTCACACACACACACACACATTCATACGCACACATCAATTTTAAAGTCTAACTTTTTATTTCCAATAGAGAAACATACTCATATCTTAATAGAAGCTTTCATTATTATTTCATATTTCTTAAATGAGTCAATTTGTTTTTGTTAAGGCTGTTACTCTACTTTTGCTTGATTTGTTTTGTTTTAATATTGGCATGATAAAATATTTTTAAAATACATATACATGCATAAACTTGGGAACATTTACCTAAGTTATCTTCAAGAAAGAAGAAAGGAAACAACATCCATGCCACCATACCAAAAGGAAAAATAAGAAAAAATGGTTTTAAGTAACACTTTTGCCACTAATCAGTTTGCCATAGAGTTTCTGGAAAAATTACTGTTGTGTGTAACATAGCTTGCCTTTCATACTCACATCCTGTATTATATGAGATGTGTTTGTATGAGTGTCTGGAAATACAATTGTGATCAGAATGCTATTTAAACATTACATTACTTAGCAATTGAAGAACATTCAAGATTCATAGTAAGCTTTTAAATATTATGAGTCAGTTAAGTAGTTTAAAACTTTAGAAACATTATTTCATGTACTATTTTATTTGTCTCCCATATATAATGGAAGGAATTTACAGGAGTAAAAATAACACTGTTCACCTAAGAGCAAATTCAGTGTAAGACAGGTAAGCCCTGGGCTCTTTCCAGTGGAACTTAATAGTAGAACCACAATGAGGACATTGTTATCCAAGGTTTTACCTACCTGGTGCACTCATACATAAACACAGAAAAGTCTAGTGACTTTTCTGGTCATAAACCTAACATGGGCTGCACACAAAGAAGACATCAAAATGAGCATTAGAATTAAGGTAAGAAGTTCACTGGTACATTTTGTACACAAAGTCTCCTTAGAGGTTAACTCTATGAGTGATCCTAGTTGCATAGATATTTCTCTTTTTTATTTTCAAAAGGATGAAATGGAAGGTCTTAGAAAACTTTTAGAATTTTTTTTAGCAGTTCAGTAGTTTGTCTCCATGACATAAGCAGGCCAACATAAAAGGACCAAATGGCTTACTAAGCATTGATGTCCCCATAACCTATTGAAAAACACAATTTAATATATTAATTAATTCTTAAATTGTGATTAAAATACTAAAAAGGTGTGTATGTCTATGGTACATGATTCAACTACTAACATCGTGGATCAGAAGGAAAACTGTGAACTTCATGACCTGTTTAAATAGACCTCCAGGAAACTCTTGGTTTTATTATATTTCCTGCTGAGAAGATACCTCCTTCTGCTCGCAGTTAAGATGAGTTGGAAAGCAATGTGGTGTGTAAACTGAGTTAGCCTGAGCAGTTCATTTAGTGCCTGACCAATGGCCAACCTTGGTTTTAACTTGAACACTCAAAGTTTCTCACTGGATGCCTAACAAAATCACTCATTACTACTGAGTTGCCTTTTGCAATCCAGCTTAGAGTCACAGTGTACACTACTCACTGCCACCCGGACTTACAGTCCTGCTTCTAAAACTTGAGAAGCCAAAAGGCCCATGAGACCAAAGGTACATGGGAAATGTGGTAAAGCAACCATAAAAGTTCTGAACCTTAATATTTAGTCTTGGTATCGTTTAATTCTTCAACGTTAAATCAAAACAAATTTTTCTGAGGATTTACAATATAATAATCTCTTACTCCATGGTGGGTAGGGGTGTGGAGAGGATCTGCAACGAGTTGGAGGCAGGGGAAAGCATAATCATAATATATATTGTATGAAAAAAAATTAAATACAATAAAAAAACTGATGTTAACCTAGAAACAGGCCACACGGGTGGTGCAGAGGGACAATCATCATGTCTTCAGACAATGGGACCTGTGGACTTTTAAGATGTATTTCATTGAAAGGCAGATTTACCTTCTTTTGTGTATAACCTAACACATGACCTTGCAGTGCTCCCAAGAAGGGATTTTGAATGTGTTTTCAGTTTATCTCAATTTTACATTTAAGTAACCCAGTTAACTATACAAACACAGTTTCCCCTTAAAAACAAATATCTTATAGAAATGTGTATTTACTCTCAGCTCATGACCTTGGTGGATTTTCACCCATACTAATAAGAGAATTCAAATATGAGAGTCTTTAAACTAAGTAGTGTTTGCTATCTATTGCTTGTTCAATAAGCCATGAGACCAGGAACACATGCACTGAAAACTCACAATAGAAAATTAAAGCAATGTAAAATGATGAAGAGTCAAGAAAATCAGTTGATTTTTAAGTATTTAAAAAAACAAATGGGATGACAGAAAAATTCTGTACAAAAACTTCAAAATATTTTAGACAGTGTACAATACTGCTGATCATTAACACTGATACTACCTCTCAGTAGCATTCTTGCAACTTTACATTCAAAATTTGATATTCATTTG
The DNA here is from genome assembly GCF_017639785.1 of Mesocricetus auratus. Taxonomy (NCBI): domain Eukaryota; kingdom Metazoa; phylum Chordata; class Mammalia; order Rodentia; family Cricetidae; genus Mesocricetus; species Mesocricetus auratus. Next base: position 38,955,425 of record NW_024429200.1, read on the forward strand.
CCCCAATTATTTCTTCTAAACTGGATTTCCAACAATCTACTTTGCTCCTAGGTGTCCAGAGCAGGGAAAATACTAAGCCATGAGCTCAGTTACAATTGGACACTAGCTAATTTTAACTACAGGTATATTTAGTTTCATTTCAGTTTTTCAGTTTTTCAGTTTAAATCCTTCTCACTAACCATGCAGTAAGATGGCTGAGGTACTGGAATGCCCCACACAGGTCTGAAGAGAAGGCTCAGTGATTAAGAGCACTTTGTTGCTCTCGAATAACCATATTTTGGTTCCCAACATCCACTTGATGGTTTACAAGCATCCTTAATTCTAGTGCAGGGTGTCTGATACCGTCTTCTGATATCTTAGGATGTCAAAGACACACAAAGTACACGTTCACACATAAAATAGAACAGATCTTTCAAATGAAAAAAACCACACAGCCCTCTTAGTGGGAAGGTAGGTGCCTATGGTGTTGTGGTATCTGTTGAAAAACTTCCTCAAATATACATGTATATGAATGACCTTCCTACAAATAAAGGCTCCCTGTGGTTAAAGAGGACATATTGCCTGGATTGTAAGACACAGACTTGTGAATTCTTGTGTATGCATGCAAAATACAAAGCCCAGAAAACAATCAATTAGCCTATACATGCTGAGTGAAAACAACATACATGAAAACAAAAATAAAAAAACAAAGAAAATAACTCATATGAAAATTGAAAATAACAGAAGAAAATTAATGTGCTTTTCAGTTTTCATATAATTTATACCCAGATCTTAAAAATATGATGTATATTGCACATACACATGTATATATGTAAATATATATATGGATATGTGCATGTTTGCAAAATTTAATTCTGAACTGACTGCTGCATTCTTTATTTCACAATCATAATAAATTATTTTCTGAAGTTAGAGGCATGTCTATAGGTAGAGAAGTATTTTCAGTGGGAAATAGAGATGCTTGTAGGGAGACATCATCTCTTCCTCAGGACCACCACTGTGAGTGAACAGTGTTATTACTGTGGTGTTTACTGAAATGCACCTGTTTACCAAGGGCTGAACTCAGTTGCCTACCCTCCTTCCTCTTATTTCGTTTTTTGTATATGTCAAAATATTTTATTTAAATTAAAATCAATCTTATTTTACATACCAATCCCAGTCCCCTCTCCCTCCCTTCCTCCCATTCCCCCATCATCTCCCCTTCCCACCACATCCCCATTCACTCAGTAGAAAGTGTGAAGCTTCCCATGGGGGATCAGCAAAGTCTTTAGCATGCTTTGGGACAGAAACTAGGTCCTCCTCCCTGTGTATCTAGGCTGAGAGTGTATCCCTCCACAGGGAATCGGCTCACAAAGTCCCTTCATGCAATAGGGATAAATTCTGGTTCTACTGCTAGAGACCCCATAGACTGTCTGGCCCGGCAACTGACAACCACATTCAGAGGGTCTCATTCCGTCTCATGTTGGTTCCCCAGCTGTCAGACTGGAGTCCTTACACTCCTACTTGCTCAGATCAGCTGTTTCTGGGGGTTTCCCCAGCGTGGTCATGACCTCTTTGCTCATCACTCTGCCCTCTCTTCAACTGGATTCCAAGAGTTCTGGTCACTGATTAGCTGTGAATCTCTGTTTCTGTTTCAATCAGCTACTGGATGAAGGCTCTATGATGTCATTTAAGGTAGTCATCAATCTCATTATAGGCCGAGGGGAAGTAAGGTACCTTCTCAACTATTGCTTAGATTCTTAGTTGGAGTCATCCTTGTGGATCCCTGGCAATTCCCTAGTTACAGCTTCCTCATTAAGCTGGTAATGGCTCCCTCTATAAAGGTATCTCTTTCTTTGCTCTCCTTCTCTGACCATTCTGATGCCTCAATTTCTCCTTTCCCTTCCCCATCTCCCCTCCTCTTTCTCCTACCTCCATCCTACCTCCCTGTCCTCCCAATTAACTCAGGAGATCTTGTAGCTTTCCCCTTCTCCTGGGTCCATGCATGTCTCTCTCTCTTAGGGTCCTGCTTGCTTCCTAGATTCTCTGGGTTTGTGGATTGTAGGGTCATTATCCTGTGCTCTATGTCTAATATCCACTTAGCAGTGAGTACATACCATGCTTGTCTTTCTGTGTCTGCGTTACCTTACTCAGGTCGGTTTCTTCTAGTTCTATCCATGTGCCTGTGATTTTCAAGATGTCATTGTTTTTTTACTGATGAGTAGTACTCCACTGTGTAAACGTATAATATCTACATTGCTTTATAGAGTGTTTTTTGGGACTTTCTATTCCAATGACAAGGCTTTTGAATTTCCCACAGCAATAAGCTGATGCTGTAAGTAGCTCCTATGATGTTATAGCTAGCAACCAATAGAAAGCAGTTGAAGGGTTTATTTTGTCATTATCCACAAATAAACATTTTTATTGGTTGTTTCTTATTTTACTCCTCCATTTCTTTCAGCTGGCATATCAGTCACTAGGCCAGAATTTTTCCTTCAAACTGTGACTACATTTTTGTCAATATATTGACATATTTTCTCAAATACACTCCTATTAATTAAATTAAAAAACTTTAAATATTACTGTATATGAAATGTGATACTGTGTGTAAAGATTTATATATGTGTATGTGCACACACAAACATACACACAGACAAACACACAGTGAGCAAGCAAGGGAATAGAAAATGAAAATGAACTATAAAGTATTACCAAATATGAAGTCGTTCATTTACAACAGTTGGGTTTTTTACATTTTTAAAATCCCCCAAAGTTTTGTATTCATGTAATAAATAATGTCTTATTTAAATGTTTTATAATTCCCCCTACATATATTTTCATTATTAGATTTCAATACATTTGTTGTTGCATACATTTCTATTGTTTTGCTTTAGTGAGAAAGTTTACATCAGCGTGTTCTATTGCTTTCATGCAAGTCACTGAATTTTTAGCACATCAGTTTTCTTGTAAAGAAGCGTTTAATGAAATAGCAATTTTCTCATTGGCCATATAGCACTGACCTATATAACTAAAAGTAGTCAGTCACTTATTATTGTTATAGCAACAAGTTTTGTCTTTATAAGATACTTAAGTAATAAATATTGACATTATCACCTTTCAACAATAAAAAATATGCCTATATTTGCCCCATGTCTTTATGATGAGAATACCTATATTTTCTATCCCTGGGTAGGGAGATGAAAAATATGATTGTCCTTTTTTAATTCTCAATATTGATTTTAATTTACCATTTTATTATACCACATGTATAATATTTGATTTGGCTATTTAAATATCTTAATTTCATTTTTAGTATGTTTGTATACAATAAATTTTGATGATATTCTCTCCCTGTACCCAACCCCTCCCATATCTTCCCCTGCTCTCTACCTACCAAACTTCATGTTCTCTCTCTCTAACTATGAAACATAAAATAAATAAGAACAAGGTAAAAAACATGCAACCAACAACAAGACACTTCATTTTGGTACATAAATATTTGAAGCTTCTTTTAAATTTAAGCTTGAACTTTACCTCTTAATTTACTTTTAAATTCCACAAGACCTTGTATAGACCAGTTATGTCTGTCTTATCAAACTGAACACTCAAGGCTGGACATTTTGGCTCTTTCCTCGTCAGGGACAGGCATAGCATCACTTTGTTGCCTACACCAGGCTAGTCTTTTAGCAACATCAACTCAGGTAAAACCAGTTCCTTAGACTGGACGCAGAAGAGAGTTTCAAGTTATGCAAGTATAAAATAGAGTTGGAGTTTATCAAAAATAGAAAAAAAAGTGGTGCTTAGAAAAAGAATAAAGCCTGGGTGTGGGATTTTCAGAGAGCAGTTGCAATTAGTGTCTGGAAGGCACATATAAATCATTCTTATGCTTCTTCAGTTATATCTGAAAGGCTTACTGAGAAATTTTTTCTTCTTTATTTCTTTTCCCTTCTCCTGTAGGGTGGCTCCAGACATGCAATCATGGTTGGGATTAAGTCTGATAAATTGAGGAGCCACTGTGTTTGTAGAAAGGAATTAGACATGTCCTTTACTGTGAATGGCTCTTCCAGCCAGATTTTATGAAATTCCAGGTTTACAGCTGGAAAAAGAATCAGTAAATATTGTCTCTATTGAAAATCTTTATTCGACACTAGCAAGAGTCTTCAAACAGACTACACTTGAGAATATTCTCTTCTTCCCACGACTTCATATTTTTCCTTATTTTTCTAGCCTACCTCAGCACAACTGTGTCATACCACTCAGAAACTGGTGGAATGAGGCAGTGCACTGTGAGTCTGAGGTCAGCATATTCTGTATTACACAGAAAACTCTCATTTCACACACAAAAATACCCCCACAAAAACAAATAAACAGAGAGTAACATCTGCATGAAGAAATTATAAAAATGTATATTTGATTTTTTAAACCGAGGCTGAAAAAGGAAATTACAGATCATTTTCATGTGATATTTTGAGGAGTAGGAGATGGCTCACTAGGTAAGTGCTGCGGCATAAGCATGGAGATCTGAGTTTGAAGATTTGCCAGCTGGAACCCCAATGCTGTAATCAGGGAGAAAACTTGCCACTCACTCTCCTGAAAATAAAGTTTGGTTTTAGAGATAGCCTATCATAGTGATGATGAAAACAATAGAAGGATACACATGGTGTTTGCCTCTGGCCTTCATACATGTATACACAGTTGAGAAAATCTGCATGCATGTTATAGACACACACATACACACATACATATGCATGCATCCTTATGCATCTGAGCACTTATACTAAAATATAAATAAAATAAATAGAAATGGTGATCTATGACTTTATTTTTCTCATTTTGACTTAGGAATGCTTTAAATTGCATATCACACATTACATTTGACCAGGAAGTATAATAATATATCATGCAGCAGTGTAGCATACTATATTTATACCATGTATTTATGGTACTTATTTGTTTTACCTGCAGACATCTACTTTGACGAGACTTATAATTTAATTATTATCATTTACTTTAGAGTTTAGAGACAGATGTTTCATTTGTATGGTCTGAGTTTTGTTGTCCTCTGTGCCATTTCAATTCTACTCCTAATTGAAAGTTGCAGAAGCAAGTCATCTTCTTATGACACCTAAGATGAACTTGCTAGAAATCATCTTTGCTGCATGCTAAAGCTGTGTGCAACAGGTAATATGCAAAAGGAGAAAGATTTATCAAGTTAATTGGAGTTGACATATTTTTGATGTCACTATTGTGAACCAAGGTAGCACTGTCTTAACCTCTGTCACTTTCTGAGAGAGCCATCTCAGATCATGAGTATGGTTCAGGAAGAAACATTCCGGAAAAGAATGTATAAGATACATATTTATTTTGAGGAGCTGTCATCAAGCCAAGATAGAGAGGTTAGCCTATTCACATTATATTGTGTGTGGGAATATTTCCAGGGAAAAGGCAAAGAAACCATAAAATTAAAGAAAACATCTATGGGGCTTTCAGACACGCAACAAATGCCATCTCCTTTTCCTTTCTTCTAGAATCTTTCTTTGTGTGTAAACTCTGGGATCTCTAAAATGAAACAAATACAAAAATCCTTTTTTCCCTACTTTCTAAAATTTGCCTGCATTTGCTCTTGAGGTTCAAGTCCAATGCAAAGTGAGTGGAATGCTGCTTTACCATGGAGAATGATTAAATTAAAATGGGACCACCATGAGCTGGATTCCTATTCCCTGGATGTAGTCTGTGTCTTTTATAAATAAATTATGACATCTTTAGAAAGTTTTCATGAAGAGTTTAAAGCACTGCTGTAATTCCTAATCTAGGGAAAGAAAATTGGACTTTAAAACAATCAAAGTCACATGGAGTTAACTGTCGATTCCAAAGTAATAGATAAATTTAAGTACTTGCAAAATTCTTTACTAGAAAGTTACAGTTCACGAATGTAATATGTTACATAAAAGAAAACAACTCCATAATCTCCAACTGAATAAAACATTTACTTAATTTAAAAATGAAGGAGAAATTACACTTATTGGGATACTGGTGTGTAATTGCTTAGAAATTCTACCATGCAAGAAAACAGCTACGATGTAATGCCTATGTGACACATAGATTTCTTTTTCCACCTTCCTTTCTTGTGATGAGGGTTCCCTATGAAATTTAAATAGTATATGCTGAAGCACTGTTTAAATGTGTACTTTGTATTCTTTTCCAATTTTCTTTCTTTGAGTGCAAAGTGCATTCCACACATCATAAATTAATACCGAGAAATCTGAATGTACCCCAATAGAGTCTCTCAGTGATGTCTGGAAAGCCAGGCCCTTGTTGATTCTGTGTGTGGCCACTTTGGTTATTAGTGGGGGTAACTCTGGCCGCCTTGCCCCAGATTTATGAGACTTGGCAAAGGGCTTGAGAAAACAGAGCCCAGTTTGTCTCAGCAGAAAACATTATTAGATACTAAATAAACATTAATTTAGGTAAACTGGTACTACTCAACCCAAAGGAACACGATCTTATTCAGATTTCACTCTGATGGATGAAAAGGCTACATGAGGGGATTTCGTTATAAAAAACCACAAAGAAGGTCCATTTAAGTAATAGCTAAAGCTGTGTCCTAAGGACACCTTCATGATCCTTCCTGGAGAACCTTGATCCTCTGCCAGGGATGGCATGGCTCATGTCTTCTCCCATGGGGGAAAGATCAAGGGAACAGTTGATCTTTTAAAAATAGTTCAGAATACCCAATAGTACAATGATTGATTTTCTCAGGATTCCAAGGAATCTTTGAGAAATAAAGCATATTGGCCCTGAAATAGATTATGGACTGTGACAATTTTGAGATTGAACATGAGGAGGTTAAAGCACTACCAAGAATAACTTGAACTATCATCAAGAAATGAATACCATGAAAAAGATGGGAAAGTGAGTGGCTGATTTGCATGTTAGTGTAAAAAAGAGCACTAAAGTGAGTCCAGTATGACATATTGCATTGGATCCTGGGTTAGGAAAACCAGCTCTGATAGACATTTGAGATAATCTTGAAAATTAAAGTAGATGAATTGCTAAACAATAAAAGTATTTATTAAACATGAAGAAAATTAATTTAGTAAAGTTATAAATTTTGATATTTACTTCAACTACTCCTGAAAAATATATCTTTATGTATGAGTACATAAGTGAAAATATTTGAAAAGATCCAGGAAAATTGCACAGTAACAATTTATATTGGGGTATGGATGAAATACGTTATTTCTATTTTCTTCTTTTTGTGTATCTGTAAATTCAACCTCTCAGTTTTAGATTTGCTGAGCAGTATCTAAGTTGTTTACAAAACATGTAACTGGTCAAAACTAGTTCCTTTCTTTGTTTTATTGATATCAATGAATCTTGAATTATTTTTAGGGTACTAAACTTAAAACAAAGTTTTAAAGGAATGAGTATTCCAAGTCCTCACTATGACTAATAGTCTTTCATTATTAAACCTTTCCCATGAGGGAACCAAAGGAAACCTGGTTTAAATGGATTTTGCTGTTAACAAGGAGTCCTTGGTAATTAAAACTGGTTGATAATGTGGCTTTGCATGCTGTAAGCTATACATTAGAGGGAATAAATAATAGATGTCAGAGTCAGGAAACAAGAATGACAGACTCTGCTGTAGCCTGTCAGACAGAATTGGTGCTGTGGTTGAAGTGACTATGATGAATCTTTTCCATTTTGTTTGTAACACTCATCACATTCTTACACTCTGTGATATAATCTGCCTGCCAGGTTGTTTTCTGGTTCTTACTACTCTGTAAAGTGTATGAGGTATCTCTTCATGTGCTCCTTGTGATGTTTAGAGTACTGAGAAGGGGTTGGAGCAGTTAAAAGACATCCAAGTAATATTTTCTTGAATGGTACAAAAGGAATTAACATTCACAGTACTGGTTTATAGTTTAGTTTTCCACAATAGTTCACATTTATTTTTGTTTGTTTGTTTAAGGTGGGTATGGTACCACAGCTCATGTGTAGAAAGGTCATGGACACCTCTTTTAGAGTCAGTTCTTTCCTTCCACACTGTAGGTCCTATCCCTGAACTCAAGAAGTCACCCTCAATGGCAAGCACTGCTGTCATAGCTCTTGCCCTGTTTCTTTAACATAAACTCTAGTGAAGTGAATATTTTTATCCATATTGAACAACTAATATAAGCTTTCCTATGAGACTGAACTTTGCCTATGCTAGTAATACTTCCATATACACGTTTTAAAATTATAAGACATTCATTACCATTAATCTATAATACACTAATTGTCTGATATTATTTGCAACATATAGATGTATCTAATTTATATTGATTTAATGTTTCCTGTTTTTCTTGTATTCAAACATAGTATTTAATCTTCATATATAGAAACGTCATATGTATTCATTAAGTATATGTGCTATTGTATTTTTGAAATACTTGTTTATTAAAATACTAGACAGATTTTCTATTTTGCCTAGTTCCACAACTGTTAAGTCCCAAGTAAACATACAGAGACTTACATTAATTATAAACAGGTTGACTGATGGCTCGGGCTTCTTACTGAATGGCTCTCTCTTAGTTACTAACCCAATTATATGTATATAATATATTATACATTTTAATTATTAATCCATGTATCTCTACATGGTCTTGACTTACCAGATAATGCCCAAGTATTCTACCTTCCCAGTGACTACATAGCATCTCTCTGGAAGCTTCTATCTGCCTGTCCTCTCCCCAGAATTTTCCTTTTCTATTACCCCCACCTATAATTCCTGCCTGGCTACCAGCCAACAGTGTTTTAGTAAACCAATAAGAAAAACATATATATAGAAAAACATTCCCCATCATCTCCAATTTTCTGTCTGAATAAAAAATGAAGATTTAACTTTAACAGTAAAATTATATATAATGAAACAGTTACTAAGCAAGAACATAGTTAACAATATTTAGTCAATTAATATTTGGCAAAATTTAAAGAAAATATTTTATAATCTATCCTATCTTTCTGAGTCTAACTTGTATTTTATTACAACTAAGGAAAACCATAACCATAACTGTATTTCTTCAACCCCATCACAGACTTCATAAGGATAATATATAAACTCTAGAATTGTCATTTAGGATGTGTATCTTGTTATACAGAAAATAATACAATAATGTCTCAGAAATCTGAAGACTGACAGTTTCCCATTTCTACAACTATGAAGTCGGTAACACCATTAATTTAGGACATGTCATAGTTTCAATAACATCCTCTTTTCAATAAATGTAAAATGATGATGATGGGTACTAATGTGACAATTTCCACTAAATGTAAAAACTACACAATAAATACTGTCAATTGGATTTTTGTAATTACCTTCAGAATGATTTAAAAACTTTTATCTTTAAAAATAGCAGTTATCATAATAGTTTATGAAGAAAAATCTTACATATTAGTGATATTAATTTCAAGATCCTTAAGACTTAAATTTAAAGCATTTACTGACATAATTGTATCTTTATTTTTTACTATGTAAGATAGATTTTTATCTAAATAGGGATTGGTAATTTTGATTAATCTATAATTTTTAGTACTAATTACGGTTAATGATTGATGCTAACATCAAATATTACTTACACATTAATAATAATAAGCACATTGAATAAGTTAAGTTTATTGCTTCATTTTCCTCCTAATATCTCATATAAAGCAAGTGCTCCTCATACACCTGATCAACTCTTCCATCACCTGGGTCTTGGTCATTGGTGTTTGCTCTGTTTTTTAACCTTTGCATAATGGATTGAATCAAGGACCACCGTTCTTGTTGTTATTCATTCAGCTACTTGGACTCCTTCTCCTGCCAACCTCACCTCACTAGTCCTAATGCTTCCTAGGGGCTGCCTACTAAAGTTAGGCATCCAGTAACTTTAATTGTCAAACGTAATCCATTATGGCTGGTGTCTTCTTCAACTTTTAACTTAGCTGCCTTCTCACTAGTTTCACCATGATATCCATTTGACAGATAAATCATATCCAAACCTCCAATCTTAGTCTTCCAACTATCTCCTTTAACTGTTGCACCATGAGAAGCATATGTCTGAATTCTCTATTAATGGTGTCATCTTTGTATCACATGAAGAATCTACCCTTTATTTTTGCCCCCTCCATAGTTAATGCTCTTTCATCAGCTGTGTAAGGAACTTCTCCATAGCTTTATTCTAGTTTAATGACTTAGGCAAATATTTCTATAGACATTTTGTGAAACTAAACCTGAGGTAAAAGTAGTATCAAGCCACTTTGTACAATTTTACAATTAGCTCTTGTCACAGTTTGGAAATGTGCTTTGCTTGCTGTGTGACCTCGGGATCATCTAAGGGAGCAATACTGGAGTGGGGAACTTTGTTTTTAATGTTTATCTTTAGCATATAAAAATCTATTTACACTATGATATGTGTGTGCATATATATACAAACATATGCATATATATATATATTTAACATGAATTTAGAACTGCCAAATTCCTCTCATTAAACTATTTCTTAACATAGTATTTTCCTTAATTTACAAACTCTTTTTTTCTTGCAAAATTTAATTTGTGGCCCATGTAGGATCTATGGGTCAAAAAATACATATTTTGTTTCCTGTATCCCTAAACTCAATAAAACTTTTCACAAAGTATTCGTATATGTCTTTGTTCATGATATATTTAAAAATATTTCCATAACATTCTTTCTAGGATGATTAGAGCATATTAGGTTGGATACTTTCTAATAAATTTAACTGTTTACAAATACATAATAAGTGATAGTGATTACACAGTAACATCATCACATTCTTCCATAAAGAATTCTGTAGAGACTCAGGTTTAAATTTCTGTGATGCTAGATTTAAAACATGGCAGCCATGAAATGCATCTGGGTTCTGCAGGTGTCCCTTCCTGTCTAAACTTCTAATCAGTTCTGAGCTGATTATTGCTATCATATTTATTTTATCTTCTCAGGTTATCCACTTATTACTTAGTATTTTAACTATAGCACTATTATTAACATTGCCATTGGAGCACACACCTGTTAAAGACAGAATATCATTTCTAGTTAGAAGGTAAGACAGAAACAGAACACTTTATTACGTGGTGTTGAAATGTGTTTGGTCAAGAGGTTTACAAAGACTAATCTAATGTGTTAAATCGTATTCTCTGGTCAAAAGAAAGGCACTGAAACTTTACATTCTTATGACTGTAAGATAAACATTTGTGTAAGGTTGCCTTCCTGTTATAGAATATCTGAGAAAACCAATTAAAAGATGTAAAGATTTGTTTTGGCTCAGAGTTACAGATTTCACTTGATGGTCAGTTGCCTCAGCTCTTTGGGGGCTGACAGTGGAACATCTCATGGTGGCCTTGGCCCAAGGATTTCCTTACATAATGGCAACCTTACATTTGAGGAAGAAGAGGGTCTGGGGTCCTATATTCCTTCAAGAATATATTCCCAGTAGCCAAACTTCCTTCAAATAAGATGTATATAATCATAACTGAGAGGTAATGACCTCTCAACTTCATCACAGAATACCAGAGACTAATGCTTCAACAGCTGGCCTTGGAAGACTCTTTAGACCCAAATAGAACAGTATTCAGTAGCACACTGTATTGTTGGTGTTTTATTACACTTTTAGAAGGATGAAGGGGTTTACAAAATGTTTATGATTTTTAAAGTTAACTAATAAGGAAATTTTGTATGCTTTCAGCACACTACAAAATAAAAATCTCAGATGAAGTGACAAGGAATAGATAGAAAAAACCCTGTCTGGAAAAGCCAAAATAAATGAATAAATACATAAATGAATAAATAAATTAATTAAATACAATTTAAAAATTGCATATTTAATAGCCAAGCATGTGCGCAGCATAAGCAGATGCATTTTCTGTGAATTCAAAGCCAGTCTGGGCTAAAGAGCAAGTTTCAGAACATTCAGGAGTACACAGAGAAATCCTGTCTCAAAAAAAAACCCAACAAAACAAACGAAATGAAGAAGAAACATAAGCAGGAAGGAAAAAGAAAGAAGGAGGAGGATGAGGGAAGGAGAAGAGGAGGAAATGAGGAGGAAAGGAAGAAGAAGAAGAAGAAGAAGAAGAAGAAGAAGAAGAAGAAGAAGAAGAAGAAGAAGAAGAAGAAGAAGATCACCCCATTATCTTGAAGTCTTCAGAGTGTCTTTCTCTCAGCTACTGAGTGGTCACAGTTGAGTCACAGGGATCTTGTTCTCTTTACAGCCTTCTTGATTGGGGGTAAAATGGAAATGGTCACCGAAATTTAATTTATGAAAGTGTTAAGTGCAGTTCATGAAAACTTATTGATTTTTACCCACTATGTGGGTGAAACATATAGCATCTATGATATGCTCTGCTCAAATATGGGACTAGATCATTCCTGACATGAAGGAGAGGGTTGCTCTGAGTTTGTCACATTTCTGCCTATTCCATAATAAGATGAAAAAATAAAATCTTATAGATATGTCATTGTTAAAAATACCATTTTATCTTTTACTATCATTTTATAACAGGTTTTCAATTGGTTCATATCTTACTAAAAAGTTAAAGCAATTTGTTCAGGTCACAAGCATATAAATCAGACTTACCTTGCTGAATATCTGTTTTTGATTGGTTATGAACTCTTTGGAAAATCTTAGATTAATAAATTCATTTGAAAGGTCTTTTGTCTTTTGTACAGTTATTTTGAACAATTTTACTCTTCAACAATGTCACATACATATATACCACATTGTGGTGATATTTTCCTCCCCCACCTTCCTTTATTCCCCCATCCCACATTCACCTACATCCATTAGTCATCAACCATATGCCCACTTTCATGTTTATTTTTATTTTTGTTTATACTATACAACCTCTGAGTTTAACCATACCTGGCAGAATGAGCATGAATGTGGAGCTATCTACAAAAGCATGAATAAGTCCTCAATAGCTACATCACTAAAGACAATGAATCCCTCCAATTCAGTAACCCCTAAATTCCACTAGCTCCCCCTAAGTGGGGCTAGATTAACTGATGGTGTTAATGGAGCTCATCCTCCATCCATGACTATATGTTTATAGGTTTAACTGTGGGCAGACAACTGTAGTTTCTGTGAATTCACGCATTCACAGTCATGTTACACCTATAAGATAGCATTTCAGTTCTTTGTTTCCTATCATACATACATCACTCATATTGGTTTGTCTGTTGCACTTCAGTGCTCCCTGACCATTAGAAGACCTTATATGTGCTCCTTTTAAAGCTGATGCTTCAACAATCACTTGCCTTGTTACTTTTCCCACCCATCACACTCTGCACTAACGAGACTTCACCACAAAGGGATGATCCTTTGACTAAGACTTATAATGCCACCAGCCTATGGTTAGAAGGATAAATATTTAGATGACATTTTGACAACATAACCATTTAGCAAATGGGAGTCTCATTTTCCAGTTTTCAAAACAGAAATGTTCATGGCATTGCACTACAGAAACATCTCCGTGGTTACAAGCACTTTCTGCTTTTGTAGATGCATGACTTTGATGCCAGGACACATATGGTGGTTCACAACCATCTGTAATTCCAGTTCTATTGGATTTCATACCCGCTTCTGTCCTTCATGGACACCAGGCATGAGCATGCTATGCTATGCATTCAGGCAACACATTCACATACACAGATCCAGCGTGCGCACACGAGAGAGAGAGAGAGAGAGAGAGAGAGAGAGAGAGAGAGACAGACACAGAGACAGAGACAGAGAGAGATAGAGACAGAGAGAGATAGAGAGAGGCAGAAAAAGACAGAGAGAGACAGAGTCATTATTGTAGATGAAAGTCTTTAGGAAATAGAAAATATGAATAGAAAAATGTTTTCAGCAATGCTCAGACCCTTGAAAAACAAAATGCTTCTCTTCCATTCCTTAGTATGTTCTATTATTCAAAGCCAAATCTCTCAGATTAATTGTTCTCATCACTAATTATATTTTATCAAGTTCTCTCTAACAAATTTTGATGTTACCAGTTAATTAAAAAGATCATTTTAATGAAAATTTCTACAGCCTTGTATTTTCCCAAAGTTTAGTGTTTATTGAGTCATGAGAGAGAGTGGATGCTTGCTATGTCTCCATTTCATTATTTGGGGATTTCCTTTCTATACATTAGTTAAGTTTTTGTTTTGAGTCTAACAAGCTATTATGAGATATTTGAGGTAAATAAAAGAAAAAGCACAATTTCAATGTCCAAAAATCATCTACTGCCTAAAAGTCAAGTATATATTGTGGTTTCCAATTTAGTGTTTTTATGGGATTTCTGAGTGTGCAAACAAGTGAGCCTTTTATTCCTGTGAGTTCTCTTGGGCTATTCCTTTTTTTCTTGTCCAAATTCAATGTGATAATTTCTGTTTTATTTGATTATATTATATATTTTTAAATGAATGAATGAAAACTTGTCCAAAGGAATAAGGTCAACAACTGAACTGTTTCTTGTTCTTTCTTTCTTTCTTTCTTTCTTCCTTCCTTCCTTCCTTTCTTTCTTTCTTTCTTTTTTTGGTTTTTAGAAACAGGGTTTCTCTGTATTGTTTTGAAAGCTGTCCTGGAACTTGCTCTGTAGACCATGCTGGCTTCGAACTCACAGAGATCTGCCTGTCTCTGCCTCCTGAGTACTGGGATTAAAGACATATGCCACCAATGCTCGGCTTGAACTGTTTCCTGTATGTTAGGAGAAGGAAAATCAGTTTTCTACAATGGGTATTTCAACTACCTCAAGAGAGTCCTCACGTTCAGTTGTAGTTGACCAACATATTATGGACTTCCCATATTTTTGTGTGTGTACTGTTATTTGAATACTGTTTTGGTGAGGAATTTTTATTGTTTGTGAGGGGAGAGCAATTTTTTGCATTTGTTTTTTTTTATTTTTTAAGGAAGAAAAGGTTACGTGGGTAGGAATGGAAAGAGGATCCGGAAGGAAACATTGGCACACAAAAAACTAAGTTTTTTTTTTAAGGAATAGGTTAGTCTTTGGATTTGTTAATTAAGGACAGTTGATGTCAAAACTAATCCCAAATTTTAACCCTAAAGATAAAGATAGCTGATTCTCAGAGTGGGGCAGGAGGAAGAGCAAAGGTAAATGCAGCTTTATTTATGATCTAGTTAGGTCACAAAACGCATGTTTTAACTAAGAGCATTGTACATTAGAACTGTACGTCATATATTTATCCTAACAGCCCAGCAGCATAGTTTATCAGTATAACTCAAGGAAGTGCATTGCTTGTTTGCCTCTGTGGTTGGTGGTGAACTGGGATCTGTTGCTTGCTGCCACTGCCCAGCATAGGGAAATAGTATCATTCCATAGACTCTTCACCTGGGGAACGACCCCAGTTCCAAGGTGATGCATGCTTCTACTGAATGTGTAACACATGCTGGTTGAAAAGACAAGAGTGAGAAATTCCAAATGTAAACATCACAAGGTGAAGAGTATTTATGAGATTTTTCCTAAATTAATGAAGTAAAGAAAAGCCTACTATAGTTGTCTTGACAAATACTGAATCAGTGCTTTGACCTGAAACTTATCCAGAAATGCTTTTTAGATGCGATTGGATCAGGGTGAGTAGAACATCCCTCCAGGGAGAATGAAATGAGCATGATTTGGATGGCATGCATTCACTGACCATTTTGTCTGGGACAAGGAGTGCATGCTGAAGAACAGAGAGAAAGCAATTTGTGTAGTTAAAGAGAGAACTTGGATTTCAAGCTGAGGAGTTTATATTTCAAATTAGAAATGCCATTTGGACAGAAAACACATAAAATATCTGGAAATAGTAAGCAATCTTTGGATTCGTGTATACAGAACAAATCCAGAATATCAAATTAGTAAGTCACATACCCAGACAGAGCAAACCTCAGCCTCAGGCCTAGCCTTGAAAATGGAGCAGCATGGCTCCATCAGTGACAGCCAGCTACATACCTCCTTACAGGTGACAGCCTTGGTAAAGAAACTATTTTCTCTCACTCTCCTTTCTGTGGTTTGTATGTTTGTGCATAACTGTGAGTTGCTTCTTGGATGAAAACAGTTTACAATAAATCTGAAGCAGGCTGTCTGTAAATCACTGTACTTGATATGTTCTAGTGGTATCTATCACAAAGAGAGCTACGCTGAGTTGAAAAATTAGTATCTTTAAAAAACCTTATTGGACAGTATACATTCTTCATTAAACAATTTACATATATTTTACATAATAACAATGTGATGCTGATGATACCTGTCTGCATAACATACAGATGCTTCCCAAAACTGAGGGATTAATTACATTCCAAAACTCACATAGATGCTTGTACGAATTAAACTCAGGCCTTCAGCAAGGTTTTTAGTCTATTTAACTCATTATTCTTTCACCATGGCACACATTATACTTGCTTGTTTCTCTTTTTCTCTGTAATAAAATTGGACTAGAGACCCTAGTATAAATTCAAAAGTTTCACTGTTAATGTCAAGATGTATGATGATGGAAATCAGTAAGAGAACTGCCTCCCTCCACCCTGTTTCTGTTCCCAGTTAATACAAGTTTTTTGGAAGCAGTAAAGTATAATTTGCTTTCTAACCAGATGATTTTGTTTTCATCATATTTGAAAGGGAAACACATGGCATAATTGTCCTAAACTCACATAATCATAAAATACAATTTGCAGATTATTGTAAATTTCCTAAAAATATTACTGTCTAGATTTTTAGTATAATGATTGATTGGTAAGGTGAGATAGATAATGTTATCATTAAAACATACTTAGTTTAAATGCGTCATATGTAGCAATTTAAAAGTCCAAGTTCTGTGACTCCTGACTACAGATATTATCACAGGCCCTGAAGGTCAACCCTAAACAGGAATGTACCTGAGGGTTTGTTTGCTAAAGGAGAAGTTTAATTTTACAAGGTATCCGGTCTAACAGCTTTATTGAAGAGTTATATATAAGTTTGATTTATTGATGTGTGAAGGATAAGAAGATAGCTTTTTTCATTGTTCTATAATAAAATATTTGTTGATCTTTTTTTTTGCATTCCAAAAGATGCTTGCATGCATTGCTACAGTCGAGCTTCACATTCCTTCTTGCCCAAGACACCAATAATCTCTATATCACTAAGTTTTTCCTCTAAATTGCTTGCATATTTTACCACTTAGACACTGCTCTCCCATCCCTTTTTTAATCTGGATGTGATTTATTTAGAATAGGTCTGTTCTGTGACTGTAACAGGAGTGGGCACCAAAGACAGAGTCTGTGTGCTTGATGAGTAGTTCCCAAACATGGGCATGCTTTATTCTTACTTTCAATGTCATGTTTTTCTTCTTGATACAAATAACAAATGAAAGGAAGAAAAAAATAGACTAGAAAGACAACTTCGCATAGTTACAGAAAATATGGTTGTCTAGTATAAAATTCTCTCCACTTAAATCATATTAATAGGAAAGACTAAATTTCTCATATTGTTAAAGCAAGCACTTTATGAATATAACTGCAAGTACCAGCAACATACCTTGGCAGGTCACACAACTTGGGAGAACAGAGCTTTGCTGATGTACAATACAGGTTACCCAATGTCTTGTGCTTCTTTGGATATGCTGAATAGATACAGATTTTATAGCAAAGCTACCATTCCTAAATTTCAAAGAAATCTTACTTAGGAAGTGATTAAAACTGGAATTCAATTTTTATTCAAAACTACCTGATTTTAAAGGTCAAATTGTCCCCATTCTTTCCTGGCCTTTCTCTGCCAACAGAAGGCTCTTGAGACATTCTCAAGTGACTCTAAGGAAAACAAGTATCTTCTGAAAACACATGAGGATACTAAGAAGGATACTCAGAATGTCCTTGAGCTACACACACACACACACAGACACACACACACACACACACACAATATGGAATGTAAAAATGAATTAACAAATTTTTAAAAATATAAAATATATTAAAAATCTATCTGTGATGGAGATTATGGTTTTTCCAGAAGTAACAAAGACAGGTTTTGTGAAAGGCAGGAAATGTCATAAATGTCATTTGGAAACATCTTGCAAACTGATTTGGGAAACTCAATGTTTTCAATATTCTTAAAATAGTGTACAACATTTATAATGAAAGATGAAAGTATTAATTTGTACCAGCCTCTTCAATCTTTATACTATCCAAATGAGCCTTCAGAAGAACCTTCAAACTGGCTGGCTGCCACAACAGCTTCTCAATTTTATGAGTGCTAAACCTCTCTGAATACATTTCCTTCAAAGATATTTATTGATCCCAAGTTAAACATTTTTAAATGCTATTTCTTTTCTACTTTGTCTTTACTTTTTCTAATCTTCTAACATTTCCATGCAGTAAAGCTGATAAGTGTGTTCTTTTTGTTCAGATTTAATTTTGGCAGTACATATAGACCCTAAAAAGAAGTGGAGAGAAAATGTGTGTCTGACTATTAAGGCAAGAGGGCTCTTATCTCATTATGCATTGAAAACAGCTTTACAATGCAGGCTGAGAGCAAGAGCCTCAATGCCAAATGATACAAACACATCTGTGTGCATGACAGGGGATCATGGGAGCTTCCAGCTTTTCTTTAACATTCCATTGCCACTTATTGCCTTCAGAAAAGTAGTCACTATTGTTGTATGTGTAAAAAATAGCAGTGCTGTAGCTAATGCTTTGAGCTGTGTGCCAGACATGGGACAAGGTCTCACACTTGATTTTTATCACCAGCACATTTAATAAGAAATAATGATGTATTTTTCTAAATATGAAGTTTGAATTCACAGAAATTAAGTGTAGTCTATGAAAGAATAAAGCCTGTAAGCCTCAAAGTAGGTTTTATACCCAGAGGTCAGATGACCAAGGATTCAGTTCTTAGCCTGCAGCTTGAGCAATCCACAGACAACTCAAGAACTTTACTGTAGGTATGATAACACATAACACAAATAAAGAGTTAGTTGATTGAAGACTTTGAAAGACTAACTGGTAAGCTGAGTTATATATTTTAAAATTCCAGACTTTCCTTTGACTCCTTTAAGAGAATGTGTAATAAAAAGTGATTCTAAAATCTTGGGTTATATATATATATATATATATATGTATATATATATATATATATATAGAGAGAGAGAGAGAGAGAGAGGAGACTGTCCCTTATATTCTAACTCAGGATTCTTTTGGAAGCAGGAAAATCTATGGTTGATTTTTACAACCAGTTGTGTAGATGTAACTAAAGAAGGCTATATGGTGAAATGCTGCTCAGAATTATGAATAGCTAGGATGCTCGGTAAAACGTAAACAGCTCAAATATTCCTGAGGCATATAGCTTCAATAGCCATCGGCAAGAAAGCAAGCGTTTATGAATAAGCAATAGATATGAGGGGGAATTTCTGGCACATACCTTGTCACAAGACTGCATACCAACGCATTCTGCATATATTGCTTACACAATTGTTAACTTGGTTATGTTTACATGTAAATATGTAAGTACAGGAAATACTTCCTCAGATGTATTAAGAGAGTGCAAGTAAAATGGATAAATGTAGTTTTACTCATGAATTCTGAAATTTTGGTTGTTTGTTGTGACAAAGGAGCCTAGGCTGTTCCGGACCTTACTGTCTTTCAGCCTCAACCCCCTCAGTACTGAGCTTGCGTGTATACTCATCATTAGCTCAGGATTCACCATAAGACAGTGTTACAGACATATTTAAAATATTATCTTTTCAATATAAATGTACATATAGATATAATTTAAAATTTTTACCAATGACATGGTAGTATTCAATAATTTTAAGAAATGTGACTTAAAATGATACAAGACTCTGACAGTTTTGTTTTTATCATTTAATCACTACCACTAACTGAATTCTATATTATAAAGGCTCATAATACTTACATATAAACAAAATAAATTTAGTATGAGGTTTAATATTCCATATTAGACAATATAAAGCAGACATATTATGATGATCTAAGGAATGAAATAATTCTAGGAATGTGTTGAAGAAAACATTCAACTTTTGTTAGGCTACCCAGACATTTAGAAATATGTTATGAATAATACTTGGAAAGTTTTAGATCTGAATTTTTTGTAAATGTTACTAAAATATTTTAATGTTTAATATCCCTAGCCATCTGAGAAATGCAAAAGGAAACTACATAGAGGTTGTATCTCACCCCAATGAAAATGGCTGTCATTAAGAAAATAAAAACAATAATGCTGGTGAGAATGCAGGGAAGGGAAATTCTTATAGTGCTTGTGGGATTATAAGCAGATCAACCACTATTGAGATTCTCCAATCTAAAACCTGAAACCAGAATTACTATACAACCCAGTTAAGACACACCTTGGTATCCATGTTAATGAACCTAAGTCAACATACCACATGATTTTTGAGCAGCCATGTTTCAGCAATTTCCTGGAATAAGAAAATGTGACATATTTGTTCAGGTAAACGATTTCTGTGGGTAAAACAAGCCCAATCTTGACCTCTATGTTCATAAATCCTCCATCTCTGTCACTGGGTTCCTTGAGTTCAGCTCAGTAACTGCTATGGGTAACTGCTCAGCTTCCATCAGTCATTAGTTGAAGGTTCTATTTCCCAGACTCTCTGGCAGTGGGACTGTAGGCTGGCACTCCCCTTATTCATGTCTAAAATCCATATATCAGTGAGTACATAGTACATTTGTCTTTTTGTGACTGGGTTACCTCACTCAGGATGGTTTCTTGCAGTGTTGTACATTGGCATGCAAATTTCAAGATTGCATTGTTTTTTTTTTTCCACTGAATAGTCCTCCATTGTGTAAACGTACCACATTTTCTCTATCTACTCTTCAGTTTAGGGGCATGTAGGTTGCTTCCAGGTTCAGGCTATTGCAAATAATGTTGCCATGAATACAGTAAAACAGACATCCTTGTTGTATGAATGTGCATCTTTTGGGTATATGCCTAAGAGTGGAATTGCTGGGTCTTGTAGTAGGCTGATACCCATTTTCCTGAGGAATCTCCATACTCATTTCCAAAGTGGCTGTACGAGTTGGTACTTCCTGTCTCCACTTCCTCTCCAGCATAAACTGTCATTGATGTTTTTATTTTAGCCATTCTGACAGGAGCGAGATGGAATCTCAGGCTTGTTTTGATTTGCGTTTCCCTGATTGCTAGGGATACTGAGAACTTTCATAAATGCCTTTCAGCTATTTTAGACTCCTCTGCTGAGTATTCTCTGTTTAGTTCTGTTGCCCACTTTTTATTTGGATTATATAGTATATTGGAAACTTGATTCTTGAGGTCTTTGTAAATTTTAGAGGTCAGCACTCTGTCAGATGTGGGGCTAGTGAAAATCTTTTCCAATTCTGTTGGCTGCCTTTTTGTCTGATTGACTGTATCCTTTGCCTTACAGAAGCTTCTCAGTTTCAGGAGGTACCATTTATTAATTGTCAATCTCAGTATCTGTGCTACTGGTGTTATGTTCAGAAAGCAGTCGCCTGTACCAGTTCATTCAAGGGTACCTCCCACTTTCTCCTCTAAGAGGTTCAGTGTGGCTGGATTTATGTTGAGGTCTTTGATCCATTTGGACTTAAGTTTTGTGCATGGCAATAGACATGGATTGACACGAGTTCTTCTACATGCCAGCATCCAGTTATGCCAGCACCAATTGTTGAAGATGCTTTCTTTTTACCATTGTATATTTTTTGTGGTTTTTCGAGACAGGGTTTCTCTGTGTAGCCTGTCCTGGAACTAGCTCTGTAGACCAGGCTGGCCTCGAACTCACAGAGATCCGCCTGCCTCTGCTTCCCGAGTGCTGGGATTAAAGGCGTGCACCACCAACGTCCGGCTCCATTGTATATTTTTAACTTCTTTGTCAAAGATCAGGTGTTGATACGTCTGTGGGTTAATATCATGGTGTTCTATTTTATTACATTGGTCTTTCTGTCTGTTTCTGTGCCAATACCAAGCGTTTTTCAGGACTATAGCTCTGTAATAAAGCTTGAAATCAGGGATGGTGTTGCCTCCAGACATTGCTTTGTTGAATAGGGTTGTTTTGGAAATCCTGGGTCTTTTGTTTTTCCATATATAGTTGATTATTGTTATTTCAAGGTCTGTGAAGAATTGTGCTGGGATTTTAATGGGGGGGTTGCATTGAATCTGTAGATTGCTTTTGGCAAGGTTACCATTTTTACTATGTTTATCCTACCAATTCAAGAGCATGGGAGATCTTTCCATTTTCTGGTGTCTTCTTTTTTTTCCATTTTTCAGGACCTCATTTTATTATCTTTTTCCTTTTTTATTGTTATTATTTTCATTTTAAACAGTTTGTTTTACATGTTAATCCCAGTTCCCTCTCCCTCCCCTCCTCCCGCACTCCCCCAACATCCTGCCCAGCCTCCCACCCTATCGCCATTTCCTTCCACATAGGGGATATCTAGGGTCTGTCATTTCACCCAGGGCAGGGTCCAGGCACTCCCCTAAGAGTCCAGGCTGAGAGAGCATCCCTCTTTGGGTTATGGCCACACAATGTCTGTTTAGATTCCAGGGATAAACACTGATCCACTGCTCAGGGACCCATAGGTTGCCCAGGCCTCCTCACTGACTCTCACATTCGGGGTTTCTGGATCAGTCCCATGCTGGCCTCCCAGCTGTCAGTCTGGGGTGCAAGAGCTCTCCCCTGTTCAGATCAGCTGTCTCTACTGTTTTTGCCAGCCCATTCTTTGCCAATTTGCTCACTGCTCCTTTCTGTCTGTCACTTGGTTCCCTGGGTTCAGTTCAGTGTTTAACTGTGGGTGTTTGCCTCTGTTTCCATCAGTCACTGGATGAAGGCTCCAGGATGGTTATAGACATAAAGTTCATTATCAGGAATGGGCATTCAAGGTGGTCTCTCCACTATTGCTTATCTTGCCAAATAGTGTCATCCCTTTAGATCTCTAGAGGTCATACTGATGCCTGACCTATCTTCTAACCTATGATTCCCTCTTCCCCCTATTCTAGCCCCCACTCAACCTTCCTGTTCCTCCATGACCTACTCTCTCTTCCTCTTCTCCCCCCTCTCTTCTTCCCAGCTCCCACTACCCCCCCCCCCCGCACCCCTTGCCGTGTTCCCCATCTGTTCAGAGGATCTTACCTCATTCCTCTTCTCTAAACTCTGTTGCTGGCTTGACCCAGGAGATTTATACAGACTATAACTGGTGACAGTCAAACTTTAGGTCAAAAGAATTTAATAATGACATCATATTAGGTTTAAAAGTAAGACATGTTATCAGGATAATTTAAAATAACAAGTTTTGTTTCAGAAATTACATTTAGTTTTCACTATCACAGGGAAGCCAATGAAGGGACATTAATTGAGTCAGACTTTCAGGAGTAGTAGATGGCCTGGAGCACAAGGCACATTTATGTTATGGATAATTGAACCCAGAGACCTTGTTCTAACCAGGAACATTTTCAAAATTGCATTGTAATATTTATCTATCCATGAAAGATTCAATTACAAACAGAATGGCATTGGAGCAATGTCATTTGAAACATTTTCAACTCAGATGAAATCCATGAACACACATCTTCATCATTGCAACTATAAACAATGAACATTAAAACACAGATGCTGTGTGGTGATGACAAAGTCTACCTCTGTATAATCATCTATTGTTGGAGTCAGAATTGTTATTAATAGTTCTGTATTGTGAATTTGGAATTTCAAATCTGATTTGAAGACTTGGTTTCAGAACTCCATAAGTAACTTTAAATTCCCTTAGAGCACTGCTTATGTTGCATTTGAAAGATAATTCTGTAAGATTTGATTATGTGCAATATATGTTTGAAACATATATTTCTATACTCAAGAGTGAAGGGTATTATTAATAATAATGGTAACATTTAATAAAATTCAAATGAAATGTTTATATGATTTTCCAATGCCACAAGAACACATTGTATTATTCTATATTAATGTAAAATGACACATACTGCAATGAGCTGTAAACTGTCTAAGGATACCCTAATATGAACCATAAGAAACCTTCTTTCAAGATTGTATAGGAGATCAAGAGACATCTAAAATAAGACCAACTATTACTATTGACCTTGCTTGTCTCACAGATGTTCAAGGGAATTCCCTATTACTGAAGACATCACACACCTTGGACACAGAACTTGGAAGATTTGAACTGGATTTGACCTGAAAGACTCTTTGAGATTTAGGCTGTACCCAAATATGGAGTCTATAACCAGAGCAAAACTCAGTATGGCAAAATATCCCCAAATGTGCAATAATGGCAGTCATATTTTGACAGTAACTAACAATTGTCTAATTGACTTAAATCCCACTAAACAGGAAGGCAATCATGCTTGGTACTAAAACTTAGCCAACTACACAATCTCTCATCAAATAATTTTTTCTCTACAATGTATAGAGCTTATTACATAAAATTATAAGGGGTGAAAAATACACAGATGAACAGATCACAAGGTGTTTAACTCCAAAGGATCCATCTACAGCACAACTACGATGGCTAGAACTCAGGGAACATTGCAGAAGAGGGATGGAAAGATTGTAAAAGTCAGAAAGCCAGAGCATCTTTCATGACATTGTGTCTCCTGGAAATGACAGAGAAGCTATATTTTCAATAACTCAACATTGATAGCTTCCTAAAGAAGACCTGAAAAATGACAATATTAGTAGACCTGCAAAGTTGTAAGGAGAAAATTTCACAGAAACCCAAGCCGAGAAAAAGAACTACATACTCTACAGTATTCTGAAATAGTAACATATTATATGCATTAAAAATATACAGGTATTACTTATAATTTCTGGTGATTATAGTTTCGTGTCTCCTGACTTGAACAAGAATATATAAAGGTAACTTTTTTTCCACTAATAAAATTGGAAAGCAATCATCTTTTTTCTGTCTTCCTCCTAGATGCATACTTGCAAACAAACACATACACAACACACACAGAAATGACACTCACAGACACACACACTCACACACACTCACACACACTCACACACACACACACACACACACACAAACACTCCTGAAAAGCAGTTTTAAGCCTAAATGTTCTAGCCTTTAAATCTTCGTGTTTGAAGATTTACTGTATACTTTACTTGTTGTTTCTTGTATAGAATAATTTTCAGTACTAACAATTTATCAGCTTGCCATAAGTATAATAACAAGTTATTATTCATAAATAAGTCACATCAATGAAATTTACATAAAATGTTATATCTCTTGGTACTCAAATAAAAATTTTGATGAGTTACCTTCCATATAATAAGTTTTGGACTTTTTATGTTCCTTAGGGAAATGATACAGGCCTTCTTGAGTGTTAGATTGTGCTTTTGGATCTCTGATTTAGTGGAACAGTGTGTAAAAATCTCATAATCAGAACACTCCCTGTTGGCTCCACATCTGAAGTTCCCCAAGAGTGCTGTTTGTCTCCATGAACATCTGGAATAGATTATACTCAGCTAATTGGCTCCAGGCCGAGCTTGTTACAGACAGTAGCACGCAGTATAACCTGTCCAATTCACTAAATCCACCCACTTTGGGTAACTCACACCTACTTCTATTTATTCACAATTCCTCCCAGATGTAAAACTTATGCACATGTATGTGTGTGTGTATGTGGACAGTCATATATACACATGCACACACACAAAGTCAACAAATATTAATTCATTAGTACATAGGTTATTGACAAGACATTTATTCAAAATCTATGAAAATAAAAGATCAAATACTGAATTTAAAGGTTTGCTGGGAAGGAAAGAATGTTCACAAATAATAGAGTGTAGAGAATGCATTAAATAATAGAATATTACTTACTTTTTAAAAGTTTCTAGTATTTTCAAGACTTTTTTCCTCTGTTTCATTCCTACCCTTTGGTATATGTTTCAGCACGTGTAGGCACTTACCAGAATGTCATCATAGTAAAGCAAGCAATGCTTTGATTTTTAAGTTATTAAACGTTATGAATGAGTGGGTTTATGAGAAACAGTATGGCCACTGTTCACCGAAACCAAGCATCAATCTTTTTAACAGACTATGTTGGAGGCACAGGGCATGTCGTAGCGATTAATGACCAGTTGGAGGAGTAGCTATCTTAGTACATAGCCAAGGGCCATTAACCTCAACTAGTCATTAATTTCCAGAAAATGTCTCAAACTGATGTCATTATTGCTAATAAAATGCACATATGGTGTGTCTTCTTTCTTCCTCTGTATGTAAATGTACATCCCTGTTATATACAATATTACATGTCAAAAAGAAAGCAGTCCTCCAAATGTCCAGGAGCTCAGAAGTCCTCCACTTGATGAGGATTTTAATCTATTCAGTTTATTTTTCCACTCGTCTTTAACTGTTTTCAGAGGGGATAGATAACATCCTTGCATCCCTAGGCTGTGGGTGAGATGGAACCAGATAACAGAAATCTACTCACAGGTAGACAGAGAGAAAAGTGAAAGAACTGTGTGAATGAAAGGAGACACACACTGATGGGAATAATGGGACCAACAGGCACTATCAAGTAAACACCAAAGAGGGTAAATCAATGCATATATCAGTTTTAAAAATGGCATGAGACAAAGAGTTAAAGTTTCTCTTTGGTACCATCCTCATTAAGTCCCATTTGTTCATACACCTTCCCTTCTGTTCAATCACAAACTATATTGCTCTCTGCTTAGCTTTTCTTGACCCCAGAGCCAAGAATCACTATTTCTTGAGTTCCCCCTTATTGTTTCCATCATTTCCTTTGTTCAATGATTAGTCCTCTCTTTAAGCTGCTTTGTATAACATTTCTTTTTCCTCAATTTTGGAAGTACTGTTGTTGTTTTTTAAGCACTTGTATATTGTGCAGGTTAATTTCTGTAAATTTGTGACAAGCTAGAGATAGCTGAGAAGAGAAAACCTAACTGTGGCATTGCCTCCCTTAGTTGTGCCTGTGGGCATGTCGATGGAGAATATTTTTCCTTTTTGTTAATTGATAGAGTAGGCCATAGCTCACTTTTTACCATCCCTGGCCAGGTGGACCTGAGTTATGTAAGAAAAGTAACTGAAGGGGATCCTAGAAGCAAGCACACAGATAGTTTTTCACTTCCTGTCCCCAAGTTCTTGTCTTGAGGCCCTTCCCAGGTTTCCTCCCAACGAGGGATTCTAATATGTAAACTATATGGACCTATATCCTCTGTAATACTCTGGTGTTTATTACAGTAACAAAAAGTAAATAACACAAAAATAATTGCTACTTTTGGAATGAATCTCAATCATCCCCTCACCTTAAAAAGCTGGCTGTAAGCTATGATATAAATGACTGAAAAGAAATTAAATAATATATAATATATAACAAAGTATATCTTTATATGCAAATATCTTTTCAAATCACATAAATATAGTTTAAATGTACATAAAACTGAACCCAGAGGTAGTGATGCATACCAATTTTCTATGAATCTAGCAAAAGGAAAACATGTCTAGCCTGAGAACAATTTTGCTTCTTAGTATGCATGGCACCAGCAAGGGTTACATAGTAAGACTCTGTCTCCATATAAATTCAGTAGAGCCTGGAGAGGTAGCTCACTAGTGCAGAGTGCAGACTGCTCTTGCAGAGGACCTAAATTCAGTTACAAGCCCCCACATCAGAAGGCTTACGACCTATAAATTTACTTTCAGGGTCTTCTGGCCTTTTCAGGTGCCATCCCTGAGTGCCTTTTCAGTTCCATCCATATGCCTGCAAATTTAGTTCATGATGTCATTTTTTACTCACTGAGTAGTACATCATTGTGTAAATGTACTACTGTTGTATTCCATCTTTGTGGGGCTTCAGTCAGATCCAGCTAACTTGCCCAGTTTGTACCTGAGAGGGGGAATGTGGATTGAGAAAGGGCATGTAAAAACACTAAGAAAAAAAAATACAAGATAGAGTCAGGAGGACTATCTAGTGAACACTGAATGCCCCAAGTTCTTCACCATTCTTAAATACCCCAACCAAAAAGGGACACATGGCAAAAGACTTCTTTATCATGTACAAGGAGCAAACAGACTTTTATTCTTTGGTTTTTGTTTGTTTGTTTGTTTGTTTGTTTGTTTGTTTTACGAGACAGGGTTTCTCTGTATTGTTTTGGAGGCTATCAATCTTGCCCGGCCTCGAACTCACAGAGATGCGCCTGTCTCTGCCTCCCGAGTGCTGGGATTAAAGGCGTGAGCCACCAACGCCCAGTTCAGACTTTTATTCTTAATTCTCCAAACATTTGGTAGCCATACCTGAGACTCAGTTTCTCCTTATCTGGCCTTGATGGTAAAGAGTAACCATAACTCAGACCAAGTCTTTTCTTATTTAGATAAGACATCCACGACCAAGATCAAGCCTCCTACAGTAGACACACCTTAGATTGGTAGGTCTTATGGCTTACTTTGGAAGACTAAGGACAATTTTGAACTCTCTGACCTTAAATCAAGATGAAGCAGAACCATCACTGTAAGCCCTGATATACCACATTTTCTATATCCATTCTTCAGTTGAGAGGCAGTTTACCTTGTTTACACATTCTGGTTATTATGAATAATGCTGTTATAAACACAATTCTGCTAATATCCTTGTGATATGAGAGTGCATTCTTTGAATATATGCTCAAGAGTATTGCTGGGTCTTGAGGTAGATTAATTCCCAGTTTTCTGAGAAATTGCCACACTGATTCCCACAACAGCTGTACAAGTTTGCACTCTTATCAGCAATGGAGTAGTGCTCCCCTTACTCGGCATCCTTTCCACCGTAAACTATCATTGGTGTTTTTTATTTTAGCCATTCTGACTGACATAAGATGGTATCTGGTAGTCATTTTGTTTTGCGTTTCCCTGATGGCTGAGGATGTTGGCTGTAAGTGTCTTTCGGCTATTTAAGATTCTTCTGTTGAGAAGTCTGTTTAGATTTGCACCCCACTTTTTAATTGGATTATTTGGCATTTTGATGTCTAGTTTCTTGAGTTCTTTATATATTTTGGAGATAAAGTCTTCTGTCAGATGTGGGGTTGTTGAAGATCTTTTACCAATCTGTAAACTGCTATTTTATGTTACTGTTACCTGAATTATGATAATAGAACCTTCACACAGAAACTGATGGAAGCAGATTCAGAGATCCAAAATTAAGCACTGTGCAGAGCTCCCAGAGTCCAGCTGAAGAGGAGGAGTGATAATATGAGCAAAGGGGGCAAGACCAGTTTGGGGATACCAACAGAAACAGCTGACCTGAGCTAGTGGGAGCTCACTGACTCTAGACTGACATCAGGGAAATCAGGATAGTACCAAACTAGGCCCTCTGATTGTGGCGCCATCTGTGGGGCCACTGGTAGTTGGACCAGAATTTATCCCTAGTACTTAAACTGACTTTTTGGAGACCTTTCTCGTTGGAGGGATACCTTGCTCAGCCTAAATATATGGGGGAGGCTGTTGGTCCTGCCTCAAAGAGTTATCAGACTTCCTTGACTCCCCATGGGAAGCCTTACTACCTTTGAGGAGTGAATAAGATGTAGGGTGGGGGAAGGTGGGGAGAGCAGGAGGAGGGGAGTGGGAACTGGGATTGGAATGCAAAATGAGAAAAGACTGTTTTTCAAATAAACAAGATACAAAGTTGAATAACCAAACATAAACTTATGATAAGTGTTGTCAAGAGCGACAAATACCTAGGGTAAATCTATAAGACATCATTTTCAAGAGCATAAGGACAAACAGAAAAGTTGAAAGGTTGCATTTATTAGACACTGAATAGTTAAAAATGCAATTCAAAACAATTTAATATTTTTAACAGATTATCAAGAGGAATCTGTTTGGGAAATAGCATAACTGTGCTAATCCACTACTTTAAAAATGAGATGGATAAAGTGTTTAGTTGGTAAAATGAAGACCCAGGTTCAAATCCCAGAATCCCAGTAATAAAATAAAAAATCCAGGAATGGCGCTATGCACTTGTAATTTACAGATCTGGAAAAATGAAGTCATAGGACTTGCTTGACAGACAATTTACCCTGCTCAGTAAGTTCCAAACCAGTGAGAAACCCTGCCTAACTAAAAGTTAGGTGGACAGTTTTGAGGAATAACATGCAAGATTGCCCTGTGGCTTCTCTACAGGTATGCACCTGTTTACAAGTGAACATGCACACACACACACACACACACACACACACACGCGCGCGCACACACACACACACAACACGCACACACACACACACACACACGCGTGCACACACACGCGCGCGCGCGCACACACACACGCGCACACACACACGCACACACGCACGCACGCACGCACGCACACACACACACACGCGCACGCACACACACACACACGCACACACACACACACACACAAATACAAAAGTCAAAAAATTTTAATTTTGAGTTATTTCAAATTTATTATTAAATAAAGTATCCATTAGTGTGTTATATTAATATATGCATATTTATAATTTATAAGGGGGTGATGATTTATTTATCATCTTAAATTTGATACATTGTGGGTGAAAGATGTGAGGACATCATTTACATGGACCATAGTTTGCCTATGGAAAATAGGAGACAACCTTCAGGAGCTAATTCTTGCCTTTCATTTGTTGAAAAATGCCCCCTCATTGTTTCTTCTGCACCCCGGGACAGATGGTACTAAGATTAGAGGTGTGTTCTGGATATTGAACTCAGGCTTGTGCTGCAAGCCGTTTCATCCACTAACCGTGTCATCTTCCATGTGTGTGTGTTGTGTGTGTGTGTGTGTGTGTGTGTGTGTGTGTGTTTTGAGATAGCCATTCCATTTTTATTAGGCAGGGATCTCTAGAGAAACAAACCTTATAGGATTTATTGCAATGCCTATAGCTGTAGTCCAACTAGTACAACAATGGCTGCCTAATAACAGAAGGTCCAAGAATCTATCAGAGGCTGGAGATCTAAGCTGTCTTCAATTTGTGTCAGAATCCTAAAGTAGACTCTAATGTCAGTGAAGGAATGAACTTTCTAGCAAAGGTGAGAACAAGCAGGCAGACAGAGAGACAGACAGACAGAAAATGAGAGAGAAAGAGAGAGAGACAGAGAGTCAGAGACACAGAGAGACAGAGAAAGACAGAGACATAGAGACAGAAGGAGAGACAGACAGAGACAGAGACATACAACTTCCTTATTTCGTGTGAATAAAGTGTGGGCCAGATTAAAGGTGGATCTTCTCACCTCAAAAGATGTGGATTACTTTTTTATTTTCTTATCTCAGAACATCCTGATTAAAACTGTATCTTCCACCTTCAAATTATTTCATTAAAAAATCCCTTGCAGTTGTGCTCAGTCATTTGTGTTTTAGTTAACAACAGATGTAATCAAGTTGACAACCAAACAAACCCATCACACTTTTTATCTGTCACAGTATACTCACTTGGGTAAAAACGTCAAAAAGTGTCAAGTAAATCTGAACTAAATAGTTCTAAGTGCACATTTAATAAAATGTTATTTCTAAATATACAAATAAATGTAATCATGCATATATAATACTCCATCTGAAGTAATGTCACATATTATGTAAGGGATAATCCTTAGTGCATAAATTCATATACCTTAAGATTTGATGTTATTTTACTTTTAAGGATGGATTTTACCTTCTGAGATTTAAGGTAACCTTGATATTGAAAGTCTTTAGCCGATCTGGGGTATAGCTTAAAGGCATAAAACTTTCCTAGCATGAAAGTGGCAGTACTAACAAATAAAGGTATGTCACACACTTCAGTATCCTGAATAGCTGATCTCCCTTTAAAAAAATTAGAACGTTAATTAAATGTTCTAAAACTAAAACAAATAAATTTAAAATCTTTGTTCTGAATATTCAATATTAATAACACTGCTTAAAAGAGGATTCACATCCATTATGTATAAAGTTGTCAACAATGAAATACCAATGTTATCTATCTAATAATTTTAAAACTCAAGCACCACATAAGGAATACTTGTTGGCTCCAATCTAGCAGCATCCTTTCTAGTGATTGTTGACTACAAACACAGATGATACCTTAATGGTGAGGCAAGAGAATTAAGACCCCATTATAAATTGAAGATAGCTGGCCTCTACACAAAAAAATACCATGTATTTAGGCATGAATAAGGCAGCCACTAGACCAACTCCTGATCAAATGTTCTGACTCAACTCTTACTTAACCATGTGGCAGAAGAATTATTTAGCTCTGTCCCTGTTTTTCTCAACAGTGACATTATTAAAGAGTTGTGTTTCTCAGATGTCATTAGTGTTATTGTTAAATTATTTGTATTATACAAAACATATTTTGAATACATCTGATATATACATATTTAATAAATGGGTGCATGCGAACTTTTAATTTCAGGTTTAATTTGAATTATTTTTATTTTCAATGTTTCTTACCAAAGAACATCCAGTCTTACTGTGGAAAGTGTAGTTAGTAACTCTTTTCTTCCTCTCATAAATGTCCATATTTTATATTTACAATGTAATATTTCGTGCAGCCTTGCGCTGTGTGGAGCAGATTTACCTGCAGTCATGGTCGAGGGCATGCTTCTATTCTAACTTCTATATCACGGTCATAGCATGGTCTTATCCAATTGCATCAGCCTAAACATCTATAAAGCCTTGGAAGGGGGACACACTGTCTTTTGTCTATTCCCATTTGAGAATCTTTTCCTTTGAGGTTGTTATCAAACACAAATAGAGCTCTTCAAGCACTTCTTCTTTACGAACAGAGCCACCATGCTTTGAAAAAAACAGATAGTGCCCCAGGAAGATACACTTAAAACAAAAACAAAAATACAACAACCTGAGGAGAAGAAAGTTATTCATTAACACAATAGTTGAATTTATACTAATGTATTCATTCTTCCAAATAAAGACAAACTTGAGTTTTATTACTTAGTTCTGACTCAGTTTCTCTGTAATATGTCTGTAAAAACAAAGCAGGAGAAAAGACAAATTATTCTTTGGAAACATGTCATGAATTTAGAAAACTGTTGCTAATTATAGGAGAATATAAGATATTGCCTTGGAGTAGTATTTTTTGTTTTGTTTTGTTTTGTTTTGTTTTTTGAGTCAGGGTTTCTCTGTATTGTTTTGGTGCCTGTCCTGGAACTCGCTCAGTAGACCAGGCTTGTCTTGAACTCACAGAGATCCACCTGCCTCTGCCTCCTGAGTGCTGGGATTAAAGGCACGTGTCAACAATGCCCGGCTTGGAGTAGTATTTTTATTTTCTCCTTTTTCTCTGCTTCTTAGGTTGAGTCGACAGTGCTTGAAAAACAGTATTTTCATCATGAATGTTAATAGAGATGAGATGCCAAGGTCAAGAAGTCAAGATCTTCACCTTCTTCATGCTTGGGTGATGCTAATCACTAGTGTACTGTTTCTTCCTGTCACTGAAACTTCTAAACAAAATATTCCACGTCTGAAGCTAACCTACAAAGGTGAGTTCATAAATATTTTCAATTTTCACCAGGATATCCAAATGTTTTCTTTGAATGCCTGTTTCTTTTATTTAGGATTGTATATTTACTTCTGCGAAGTTACATATGTCAGTAATTGTTTAAATAGAACATAGGCTACAATTATTTCCTTTTGAGAAGTAAATGATACCTAAGCTACTCAAGTAATTTTTTCAGTTGAAATTTATAATGATTAATCTAGTCCACCAGGTCTTTTCAGTTGCATTAAAAATCAAATACATAACAACAGAAAATTCAATACCTTATATGTAACTGTTTCTAATTACTATTACTATCACAAGCTAAAATGTATTTTATAGAGTAAGATATTTATACCTAAAAGTTTCATAGTATACAATGGTCCAGATACCAGTTTTACAAGTTTTGAAATGAGAAGAATCATCATAAGAGACATAAAAATCCAGGGATATCAGTAAAATAAAAAAATCTAAGTTATTTGCTTTTAAATATTTAACTTAATATCAATGGATAATATAAAAACTTTGTTTTGCTTATTTATTATGTGAATATTTGTGTCTTTATATAACTTTTTACAAAATTTCATGTCTAGAATCTTTTTTTTTCTTATGACTTATACTAGTCTTCTTACCACACATTTTAAAAATTCTGCTGGAAAAATAAAAAAAAACATTAAAAGGAACTTTTATTAAAATTAAACTGATAGCTTTAGTATCTTCTATTCTTTAAGATGCCCTCCCCCAGTGAAAATTACTAATGGTGATAAAAGTTAATTATTTTTCAAATGGAAAAGAAAACAAATCTTAATATTCTACTTATTGCATATTCAATATGTTGATATAAATGTTGCAATAAAGCATATTTGTAGGCCTCTTGCCTAGCATGGGCAGAACGTCAGGATCAACCCCCAGCACTGAAAATTAAAAGAGGAAAGTAATGGCATTTGGATTTTATGTTTCTTGTGTTAGGGAGCAGATAATTTTTTTAAATTTTCATATACTTACATGTGGAAAGCCATTTAATATTAATTACATAGAGTAAGCCTTTTTAAAATAAACGATGAACCTCATTGTGAGGTATAATTTATTAGAATTTTGATTCAACAATAATTAAAAGCTGCATTTGAGAATAATATCAATAATTACAGATGATCTATTGTATCCTTCCCCCAAAGCTTGTTGGCTTGAAGCTAAGTGCTGTCTGAAAATAAAAACCAAAGCCAGGGATTTTGACCATGTTAACCTCGTACTCATGATCTTCCTTGCTGAGTGCTGTATTGTTGGTGTTTTACTATTACCTGTTTGCTTTTTGGCCTTTTTGAGGGGCCCACCACCCTGCTCCCAAGTAAATCATACACAGAGGCCTATTTGTAGTTATGAGTACACTGCCTTAGCTTGGCTTGTTTTGAGCCAGCTTTTCTTATCTTAAATTAACCAATCTACCTTTTCCACTTGGCTTTTTCTTTTTTTTATCATTTTTTATTTTAATTTTAAATAGCTTGTTTTACATGTCAATCCCAGTTCCCTCTCCCTCCCCTCCTCCCGCACTCCCCTTCCCCCCCTCCCTCCCATCCTATTGCCAAATCCTTCCACATAGGGGATATCTAGAGTCTGTCATTTTACTCTTGGTAGGGTCAAGGCACTCCCCTAAGAGTCCAGGCTGAGAGAGCATCTCTCTTTGTGCTATAGGCACATGAAAACAGTTTGTATACCAGGGATAGACACTGATCCACAGCTCAGGGCCCCATAGGTTGCCCAGGCCTTCTCACTGACACTCACATTTGGGGGGTCCAGATCAGTTCCATGCTGGCCTCCCCACTGTCGGTCTGGGGTCCAAGAGCACTCCGCTGTTCAGATCAGCTGTCTGCTGGTTTTGCCAGCCCATTCTTTGCCAATTTGCTCATCACTCCTCTCTCTCTGTCACTGGGTTCCTTGGGTTCAGTTCAGTGCTTAGTTGTGTGTTTGCCTCTGCTTCCATCAGTCACAGGATGAAGGCTCCCAGATGGTTATAGACATCAAGTTCATTATCAGGGATGGGCATTCGAGGTGATCCCTCCACTATTGCTTAGCTTACCAATTGGTGTTATCCCTTTAGATCACTCGAGGTCACTCTGGTGCCTGATCTGTCTTCGATCCTATGATTCCCTCTTCCCCCTATTCTACCCCCACCCCCTCAACTTCCTGTTTCCCCATGACCAACTCCCTTCCTTTTTACCCCCTCTATTCTTCCCAGGTCCCACTCCCCCCACCCTCGCCGTGTTCCCCATCAGAGGATCTTGTCTCCATCCTCTTCTCTTGGATACTATGCATATATGCATATCTTTTCGGTTCTTTCCTGTTTCCCAGACTCTCTATCTGTGGAAGTGCAGACTGGCACTATCCTGATCCATATCTAGAATCCATATATGAGTGAGTACATACCGTGTTTGTCTTTTTGCTACTGGGTTACCTCACTCAGGATGGTTTCTTCCAGTGCTATCCATTTCCCTGCGAATTTCAAGATTCCATTGTTTTTTTCTGCTGAGTAATACTCCATTGTGTAAATGTACCACATTTTCTCTATCCACTCTTCAGTTGAGGGGCATCTAGGTTGCTTCCAGGTTCTGGCTATTACAAACAATGCTGCTATGAACATAGTGGAGCAGATGCCCTTGTTGTATGAACCTGCCTCATTTGGATAAATGCCTAAGAGTGGAATTGCTGGGTCTAGTGGTAGATTAATTCCCATTTTCCTGAGGAATCTCCATACTGATTTCCAAAGAGGCTGTATGAGTCGGCATTCCCACCAGCAGTGGAGGAGTGTTCCTTCTTACTTCTGTGTATCTTACTTGCCTTTTCCCATCATTGCTAACTGTCTGACTGGGTGGTTGTCGCCTGGTGTCCTCCTCTCCTTCTCTTGTCCCTCCTTTCTCCTTGGTTCTCCTTTTATTTATAGTCTCTGCCTTCCAGTCCTGCCTCTTCTTGCTAAAGTCTTCCTATTGACCATTTGGCTTTTTATTAAACCATAAGGTGTTTTAGACAAAAAAAGAATCACAGCTTCACAAAGTTATTCAAGTTCAGCATAAATACAAGTTCCACAACTGAAAATAATATTCTACCCCAGTGCTGAGATTGTAGCCTTGTGTCACCAAGACTGTCATGCTCTTTTGGGATACCCCTTTTATTACTTGGGCTCTCTTCATAGCTATATTGAACATCAGGCAGCAGGAATGAGGGAAAGAATCCATACAAGGGTTATCCATTAGAAGGCATGGAACAGACAAACACTTTAGGGACTAAATTCACACAGTAAAACTCAAAGATGCTGAGGTTTACAGGATCTCTGATCAGTCAGATGAAAAACACTCTACTCAGCATTTTGATCACTCAGGTGACATGCTGCAAAAGCCATATTTTGACAGCTGGACTACTTATGCCTGCAATCTCAGGATTTATAAGCCTGAGACATAAAGATAGTAAGATAGTAAATTTAAGTATAGCTTGTGCTATATAGCTAAAACCTGCCTTAAGAGCAAAACAAACTAGACAACTAAATAATAGATAGAATATATATATATATGTATATATATATATAGAGAGAGAGAGAGAGAGAGATGATAGATAGATAGTCGAACTACTATATCTATAAAGGAAAAGATATACTAAACCTATCTCAAATGTCAAATTCTTCTCAAAATGATCCTGATGACATCCAAGCAGATAAAACAATTTTTAGAGAAAAAAAATCAACAATGTCTGAAGTATGACACTGAAACAATCAGATTCTCAATTTGACACTTAGTCTCCCTATACTAAACAGTTAATATGCATGCAAAGATGCTAAAAGTTGGGTAATGACAGCAAGAAAAGCAAACTTAGTGGAAGTGGAACTTGAGATGATACCGTTGCTTACTTAAACAGATAAGAACCCCAAGACGTCTGTTGTGTAATAGCACTCTCCATCAGAATAAAGCCACAGCAAAGAGTTCTTCTTATATTGGTAGGGAAGACTACCCTCCCTCTCCTCAGTTTTGGAGATACAGAGTCTCTGTGTAACTTACGTTAACCTTGCATTCATGACCTTCCTTGCTTAATGCTGAGATTACATCCATGTATCACCAAGCCTGGAAAACTCTTTTTTGATATCCACTCTATTCCTTGAGCTCTCTTCATAACTATGCTGTGATAATATTTCTAAAACCCTAAGCTGGGTTACAA
Source organism: Mesocricetus auratus (assembly GCF_017639785.1). Lineage (NCBI taxonomy): Eukaryota > Metazoa > Chordata > Mammalia > Rodentia > Cricetidae > Mesocricetus > Mesocricetus auratus. The sequence continues at coordinate 38,993,050 of NW_024429200.1, forward strand.
AGATTGCTCAGCAGTTAAGATATCTGAAATTATGAGGACTAGGTTTCAGGTTCCAGTACCCATAGTAACAAATCTGGCCACCTTGAAATTATCTGCAATCACAGCTCTGGGGTGGGTGGAAGTCTGAAGAAGGAGGATTTCTGAGGCTGTTTTCTAGACTAGCTGAAGTGCAAGCCATAGCTTCAGCCAGAGATCCTTCAAAAAGAAATAGAGAGACAGTGACAAAATATGACAGCCTACACTCTCTACTTGCCTCTGAGTATACAATGCCTACTCATACATAAATGAATACAAAAGACTCTCGGGTGTGTTATTGTTGATCAAAGACAGTCATCAAAGCCACATTTTAATGCTTTTATTATGATGGCACACATTTTGCCGATCAATATAATTTGATGACTGCTGATACATAACAGGATACAGTCATGAAACTCAATACTAGAAGCAAATGAATCCCAATTCCATAGCTGAAGAGTCTGGTGAACGTAGGCCTGAGGATTGGCTACTGGTGTCTCTTCATATACAATCCAGGTCTTCCTGAGGAAGCTCCTCCAACTTGGAAGTTTGGACTTCCGTAAAGGCAGTTCAGATCCCAAGTACCTACATCACAAATCATTATAGAAGCAGAAAACATGTGTTTCTTCCCTGATAGTATTATTTGAGAAGTGACAGTTAGACTTATTCTCAAGAGGGGGTTATATAACCTGGACTTCCCAACAATGGTATTAAATTATATATAGTATTGTAGCAATAATAATGTGGCTATACTTGGGAAATCTGGTGGTTACAGGTAATTTTTGTACATACTTTGGTTTTATGAAAGACACTTTTATAATTCAGTGAGGAAATAAAATAAAACAATACTAGAATAACTTACTATCTCTGTGTCAACAATTAATTTCCAAGACAATGGTGATACACACCTTTAATTCCAATTTTTGGGAAGCAGAGGAAGGTGAGGATCTCTGAGTCCACAGCCAGTCTGGTCTACAAAACAAGTTCTAAGAGATCCAGGGCCACACAGAGTAACTTTTTCTTGGAAAGCCTAAAATATCAAAGAGAAATCAATTCCTACCTTTATCCTACAGCATATACAAGATATGAAATACAAATTGGATTATAATCATAAACAAAGAAGATAAATTACACGGTGTTGAAACTAAAAATAATGGAATAACATCTGTGTACCTTAGAATAAGCAATGCCTTCTTAGGCAAAATACTAAATCTCAAAACTGTAACTGTATTAAACTAAATTTCCATAAAATTAAAACATAATCCTATATATCAAAGGTCAGCTATGAAATACTCAGCCAACTCTTTTATTTAAATTACAAACAAGCTTGCTTCACATGTCAATCCCAGCTCCCTCTCCCTCCATTCCTCCCCTGACCCCACCAACGCCCCCAACCACATACTCAGGCCATACTCCACTTGGGTTCTCCAAAGTCCTCCCCCATGTCTCCAGGCTAAGCATGTATCCCTTCATGTGGAATGGGCTCCCAAAGTCCATTTGTTATCCAGGGATAAACACTGATCTATTACCCAAGTCCCCATAGATTGCTGAGGCCTCCTCACTGACACCCAAATTTAGGGGATCTGGATCAGTCACATGCTGGTCTCTGAGCCATCAGTCTGGTTGGTGTCCATGAGCTCCCACTTGTTCAGGTCAGCTGTTTCTGTGGGATTCACTTGCCCTGTCATGGCCCGTTTGCTCATCACTCCTCCCTCTCTGCATCTGGGTTCCAGAAACTCAGTTCAGTGTTTATCTGTAGGAGTCTGCCCCTGCTTCCATCAGCCATTGGATGAAGACTCTAGGATTGTGTATAAGGTAGTCATCATCTCGTTATCCGGGGAGGGCATTTAAGGTAGCCTTTCCACTATTACTTATTTTGCAGTTGGTGTCATCCTGGCAAATCTCAGAAAATCTCACTAGTGCCAGATCTCTCCTCAAACCTGTAATTACTCCCAGTATTATGGAATTTCTCATCCTGCTCTCTATTCTTCCCCCAACTCAAACTTCCTGCTCCCCCATATCCTCCTTTGCCCTCCTCTTCTCTCTTTTCCCTGCTCCATCTCCCTTCTCCTCCTCCCCCCATGCTCCCAATCTGTTCAGGACATCCTGTCCCATTCCTCTTCTCTGGGTACCATGAATATCTTTCTTATGGTCCTCCCTGTTTCCCAGACACTCTGGCAGTGGGATTGAAGGCTGGCATACCCCTGAACCTTGTCTAAAATCCATATATGAGTGAGTACATACCATGTTTGTCTTTTTGTGACTGGGTTACCTCATTCAGGATGGTTTCTTTTAGTGCCATCCATTTGCTTTCAAATTTCCAGATTCCATTGTTTTTTGGGAGCATGGGAAGAGGGGAGACTGGAGAGAGGAGAGGGAGCTGAGAAAATGACACCAACTGGCAAACTAAGTAATAATGGAGAGCTTACCTTAAATGCCCTCCCAGGAGAATGAGATTGACGACTATCTTATATGCCATCCTAGAGTCTTCATCCAGTGGATGATGGAAGCAGAGACAGACACCCACAGCTAAATACTGAACTGAAATCCTGGAACCAAGTTGCAGAGAGGGAGGAGTGCTGAGCAATGGGGTCAAGATGGGCCTGGTGAAACCCATAGAAACTGCAGACCTGAATAAGGGGGAGCTCTTGAACCTCAGACTGATGGCTGAGAGACCAGCATGGGACTGATCCAGACTCCCTAAATTCCTAGCTGACATCCAAGAAGCTGACAGCTAGGGAGCCTCTGCAATCTATGGGGCCTTAGGTAGGAGATCAGTATTTATCCCTGGCATACAAATGGATTTGGGGAGTCCATCCCACATGGAGGGATGCTCTCCCAGTCTGGTCACATGGAGCAAGGCCTAGACCCTGCCCTGGATGAAATGACACTCTGGAGGTTCCCCATAGAGTGCCTCACCCTACCAGGGGAGTTGAATGGTGATTGGGTGCAGGGTTGGGGCACTGGTGAGGGACTGGGGGGGGAGAGTAGAAGTGAGGGAAAGGGAGCTGGAATTGACATGTGAAGCAAGCTTTTCTAATTTAAATTAAAAAAACATAAAAAATAGAAGAGGTTACCTCTATTTCTTTGTTAAATATATTCAGTGATGGGTAATATCGTGTTAGTCAAACTGTTAAGTGCCAACTCTGTAATGAATAAATATATTTATTCTAGTTTATTTATCTATTGATAAATCAAGCAAGCTGAGTACAAAGGGGCCTAGGTCTGCTTTTCTGTTATAAGTGGGGTCCAGGAATCAATAGAATCAGCGTAATCTGGGAACATCTAAGAAATCCAGAAGCTCAGGACTGCTCTGACTTACTGCTCTTAATGACAGTCTGCATATTAGTCAGAATTACAGCTGACTTAAATGGAAGGTACATTCAGAAATACAGTTCTCTAGATGGCTTTGTTTCCCATGTTCTCCTTCCCTTTCAACATGAGCATGTGGATGTCACCACAGGCATCCACAGTTCAGATTCCAGATGGCACATTACCATCTCTACATTACTAACAGACTGTAACAAAATCTGCCTGGATAAGAAGAGGTATATCAGCTAAGCACACATCATCTTGAAAAATCATTGTTTAAAGGCTATTATAGTTTTTTTAATGTGCTGAAATATAGCAACATTTTAGACATTGCTCTTAACAACAGAGGATGCTCGGATTTTTTAAATCACATTTATTTTTGGGTGCATTTTTATTTTTATTTATTGTGTGTGTGTGTGTGTGTGTGTGTGTGTGTGTGTGTGTGTGTTTGCCAAATTCTGTGTGTGGAGGTCATGAAAAAAATGTACAGGAGTCATTGTCTCCACCACCACAGTCCTGGGGATCCAATTCTTGTGGCCCAGATGGAGGGTGAGAGTGCCTTCACCTGATAAACCATCTCATGAGATGGATGAATTGAATCCACAAAATAACCACAAAGAGATTAGAGAGGAACTTTGAATATTGGGAGAAACCTCCAAATGTTTTGAGTAAAATACCCATTAGCATTAGATACTTTTACTACAAAATATACCTAATTTGTGGTTATTGTAAAAATTCAAAAAGGCAGCAACATATGGTAAGGGTTGATGTGATGTGAATCGGGAAGGTGTAGGAGGCAGAACAAAATAAATTTTGAGTATATGTAAGCAATTGAGGAGAACAATGCGAGTCTTACCCTGACTATATGAAGAATAAATATTTGAAGAAGACAGAAATATCCTCTTACTCTTTTGACTTTCTTTTTTCACTGGATATTGGTGATTAGGACATGAAAGTGATATAGTAGAAATGGTAGATATTAACCAGAATCCAAGAAGAGTAAAGAAGTAAGAAAAGGAAGCTAAAGCTGAGTAAAAGGTGGGGTGTGGAGACATAGTTATATCTCTGGAGCAAGAAGGTCAGAAGGATGACATGTTTAGAGGTAAAACTGACAACTAAGAAACTGAGCTGAGACACACCAAGTGGTACTGGGACTTTAAGTGTGCCCGACGTCATTGACCAACAGCACAAAGGTTGTGAGGCATAAACAGCTTATGGGAAACATAAAAAGTTATAAGTGGGAAATATTTTTACTGCTTACACTGTCTTACACTGTGTAACTACTGTGTGTCAGAGAAACGCCTTCTAGGAGGCATATGTGAGAAGGATGATGTCTACTTACTGACCACCTCTACCAACATCAGAGGCCATCATCTGGAGAAAACTCTCATGGATGAGTGACAGTCTTTCTAAATGAAAAGCCAATGTGAAAATTTCCCCAGATCAGTGGAAATGTAAGAGCATGATAAATGAAAACCGGACATATATGTGGCAAATTATTTTAAGTTTCATAATAGCAAGAATGAGGACATGGTTTGAACAACTTCCAGGAAAAACAGAAGGCATGTTCAAAGGCTTGATATACATACAGATGGCTTGAAATGTCTCAGCTGTGACCTACGCCTCACAAATGACTTGCTTCTGATATACATTCACCTAACTTTAAGAGAAATTGATGTTTAAAATTATAAGAATTGTAAAATGTGGTCATTTAAATAACAAGTACAACCCTTTGCTCTCTATTTGGAAGTGGTGTTACTATGAGAAATCTTCTTATTTTGTTATATTTGCTTTACAATTCCAAGCCAAACATATTATGATGTGGATTTCAGAGTTTTCTTTTTGATTAAGTTCATGTACTTGGTTGGAGCACATCCTCACTCAGTAATGAAGTAGAATTCTGATTTTAAGCACTCCTTGAAAATTAAGAAATTCTAAAAGCATTAAAGGAGCCAGGTAAAGAGTTATCATGCTAGGATCAAGCTCCCTCTGAACCATCTGTCCTCTCAGCTACCTATGAGGAAGTGTACTTCCACAGTGGCATTGTTCTCCAGTGAAGTACTACTTATTCACAGGACGATGGGAAATTATGCATCACAGCAAGATTGGAGGAACTTAAAAAGACTCTTTATGAAACTATAGATTTTACCATTCATAAATCATGACTTTCATGTGCTCTAGTTTATATGAAGCATCCACAATTAAAATCTAACCTACTAAAGAGTAGACCTATGAATTAAAAGTACATAGGTAATGTGACAACGTAAATTTGATATAGTCCTATCCCACGTCTTGTCCTGATAGGAACATAGACCTGATGACACAAGAGACTTTCATTCTAATAAATATTTTCTTAAGTTAATTCATCTCATTCTCATTTACAATATTTAATATTCTAAAGCTAAAGCACGGAATTAATACTCAGCATTCCACTGAAGAAGAATAAGAATTCAATTCTGTTGTTATTCTTTCTTGTTGGACTTGCACTTACCAGAAATATTTATAGTGAGAATGTTACCTAGCAAAATGCCAATATGACATACATACAGAATTTTGAAGTAGTTCTTTGTGGGGATTTATATTCAAATAGCATTCTTTCTTTTGTATACTTGGTATTGTTTGAACAGTTGGCTGTATATAGCTAAATGCAGACATGTTGATTGTAATTGGCATTTTCATGTAGCTAATAAAGAGTTACTTGGCAGCCAAAAGCTTTGCTTTTGATTTAAAGACCCTTAAAACTTGTTGAAAGTCAAATAGAACCACTATCAATTAATTTCTACTGCATTGAATCAAAGGGAATAATTTGTTTAGGAATAAAACCTGGGGAATTAAACAAGTACCTGTAAATGCTGAAGGAACTAAATAAGCTACAGCACTTAAGGGTAATTTTTATTTTAAATGAATATTTTTTACATATGCTCAATTTTTAACAAAACTTTGCTTGGGAGTGAATTGATAGCCAAAACCTTTCTGGAAAAAAATTGGAAAAATTTTTGAAGTAACCTCATGGAGGATACTTTTAGGACAGCCACTAAGTCAATATGTAAAGCCCAAGCAATTCAGAATTAGGAGAAACATTAAAGGCAGTATCACAGAGGAGTAGAAGACAAGCTGTAAGCATTATATGCAAATGACTTAAATACACTTCTTGGAAGATCCTATTCTTATGAGTCCTCAGACATTTGACAGCTATTTCCTTGAAGATAAAGAGGAGGGGGTGGGGCAAGAACTTGTGGTGAGCCTCCTGGGTTGGCAGAGGGAGGTGGCTGATGCTTGATCTGCATCTATTTTTAGATGCAAGATTTCCTCCTGCAGAAGTGTGGTCCTTAGATTGTCAGGGAGTGAAATCTGACTTTCTTCAAAGGTGATTTTCTTTTTTAAGTGATGAATCTTCGCCTCTCAAAACCTTGGTGTGTGTGTGTGTGTGTGTGTGTGTGTGTGTGTGTGTGTGTGTAACTCAGCAAATGACTCCTTATAAAGGATGTGCAAAGCCAGCTTCCAGCAGACTTATGAGACAAACTGCCAACTCCTCCCAGTTCAGGATCTCTGGCAGTAAATTTAATTTTTCAAGGGTTTAAGGTCATGTTCATTTAGCACTCAAAAACTGAGGAAGTCTGTGCTGCTTAATCCTAAATTTATTAGATTCAGTATTACTCACCACTCCCTTCCTTTGAGGGGGTAAAAAGGAAGAATGAAGATCATCAGGTCATATGAACTTTAAAGCTGAATGAACAATTGTATTAAAGGACACTAAAAAGGAAATACAAAGAATTCTTTACAAAGCAAGCCTTTATTTCAAACAAAAAAAGCAGGAATTACACAGCCCTTAACCTGTCCTTCACATGGAGTAGCACCAGACCATTTCACCCAAGAGGAGTCCTTGATACCCTAATAGTCATACATGATTACCAAAACATCTCCCATATTTATGATTAGTTAATACCTTACTTGTGTTTTCCCCAAAGGTCAGGGTTTATCTACTTTTAGATGCAAGAGTAGCATTCAGAAGTATAGATGTGAATCCATTTATTATTTGAAAAGTCATGTATCTTAACAAAATTTTAAGATGGGCTAATACCATGAAACTCAGTCCCACACAGAGATGAGGAGGGCATTATTAGGTTTAGTTATATGAGGTTATTTATAGAAAACAAGTCCTTCACAGTCCACATGGCATATCTATTACACAATGGAGTCTTGACCATGCTATCAGCTCTTCCTAACACAAGAATGATATTCAGGAGAGTTTGTCAGAGCTTTCAAAATCAGATTTGATAAGAATACTGACTAACTTTCTTAGTCTGACACAATTTGCCCAGATATAAAATTTGTTGATGAAGCCTACAAAACTCTCTTTTGAAAAATACAAAGACAATGGGTGTCATGGCACATGCAAACAACCTCAGCAAGGACAAGCAGGTAAAAGCAGAAAGTTTCAGAAATGTACGCTCATCTTTGAAAACATGGGGGTGCCAGCCAACCTGGGATTCATGAGACCTGTCTCATAAAGGAGCTAGGTAGGGAAATAACTCTGCTCAAATGTGAGGATGTCAATTCAGATATTCAGAACACACTTACAGCCAAATGTGGTAGCCTGTATTTCTAATCCCAGTGCTTCTGCGGTGAGACAGAACGTAGAGACGAATGATGGAATTTTATGAACTAGCTAGCCCTAAGTACATAGCAGCAGACGAGTAATTCAGGGAAGGTAGAAGTCAAGGAACAACTGATGTTGTCCTCTAACTGACCCCCCACCCTGCCACCCACACACACATTCTTGCACAGAGAAAGCAGGTGGATTTTAAAAGAAAATAAGAAATATGGAAATGAAGAGGGCGAAGGAAGTAAAGAAAAGTGAAAGTATCCACAGGCATGGAATTGCAATTCCTTTATGAGACGTCTGATTCTCACAACCCCTTCTTATTTCTCTATAATGGTTTTTAGATCATGAATTTCCCTGGTGCCTTTCTATCAAATCCAGTGCAGAAGACGGTGTCTGTCTATACTTTAAAAAATAGACAAATGCTGATATATTTAACACATTTATTTTGGAGGTAATTAGATTATAGCCTTTCATGATTATGTGCCTAGTTAAAAAAAAAAGTGTGGATTTGAGTATCTGGGTGAAATTGCGAACTTGGTAGAGGGTGACAGGAGAATAAGAATGCACTGACAAAACAAATGATTAGAAACTTTTGTGGATAAGCTCAAAGTTTATGTGGATCAAGGAAGCCACTTAAGGCCCCAGAGTAAATGCTGCTGATGTCCCAAGCAAGGGTAACCCTGAGTATCTAAGCTCAGAAGACACTTCTGCATGAGTCATGAGAAGGGGAATACTTGTCCTTTTACCAAAGGCAGAGAGGAAAGACATCTTAACGCGAATACAGGGCATACAGATGAGAACAATGCTGACAGTTACATCCCTCATAATTTTCAATTTTAGAAAAGATAAAACTCACAAGTTTGCACACAAAACAGCCAAGTCTTCACTTTTGATTCCTGAAGTTCATGGTGAGTGTCAATTTTAGGGGGAATGATATGGTCTCTAAAGTTATTCTTTTCTAGGTTTTTAGTTGATTATCCCATGGAAACAAGAAATAACTTTGCTGGGTTTGGCAAAAATGCAATAAAGATAAGCATAGGAAGAGGAGCCTCTGTCAGTGTTAGTCCCAAGATCCCTTCCTAGTGTGTCTGTCAGCTTGAGAAATGTTCATCTGTAATGCTTTAGTCTAATTATTTTATTTGGCTATAGAAAGTTCTGAGGCATGCTTTAATCACTTTGATGCTAGCGTTGTCACAGTGCAACATTAAATCATTTGGAAACGATGATACCTCCAGTTAGTCACTATTTTTGCAGCTGTTTTCTTGCTAAGTTTGTTTGAAACCAAACCAAATAGAATTTGTTATGGTGAAATAGAATACAGCAAATGAATATATCAACTTTATTTTCTTCTTGTATCAAGGTAAATTTTATTAAAATACACAGTTCTCATTTGTCTGTCTTCTTGCCCTGAATGGGTGTGTTTCAGGGACTCTACTTGCTTTAGAAATTTCTGAGTAGTCTTTCTGACACCACCAGGTTTCATCATCATCCATTCTGAACTCTGTAGGCATACTTATCTCTCTAACACTCAGGCTGAGTCCTTGCCACTTCCTTGAAAAATAAAATGTCCATGGCTTCCAGTCACCTACGTAATAGCCTAACTCCCCTGCTTGACATCACGGCCCTTGGCTATCTCGACACTGTCTGTATGTCTAGTTTCACTTCTTGTAGTCCCACATATTTTCCGTGTTTAATAGACTGAATTCCATGCTACAAATAGTCATTAAGCACTTAATTTTCACAGACTCTAAGATAGCTACTGGAAACTTAAATAGAACTAAGACTGGTCTTTTTCATGAATTGAACGTATCCTAAGGAATAGCAACAAAACAGAGTTGTTCTCCACCCTTCCCCCTCTGCCCCGGAATAGAAAATTATTTCCAAGACAAATAGAATCATGAAATTGGCAAGGATAATTAAACCTCCATGTATTATGTTCTTTCTAAGCATATATGCCCAAGGATTTATAAAGTAAGAATGGTGTAGGTCACAATAATCAATAATAGTAAATGGAATTTTATCAATAGATTGCATTAAAAGCTGAGTATATAGTCTCTGCCAGATTACCTTATTGAATGGTATTTGGCTATCATGTAGTGACATAACAAGTTACAGTGTTGGTCTGACATGATGAAGACATGTAAGTGGCATATATATTGGGGTGAAATATAGCTCTAGTGTGTTTTGACCTGATGGTTCAACAAGTGTTCACTACTTTAAGTGATTATGAAGCTATGATGTTTGATGTTGGATAGGTAATGGACACATCAGGGAGATGCTAGACAAGTGATTATTCAGAAGGAACATTTGGACCTCTCCTAGGACATACTTCATATTGTTATATATTATTTTAATACAAATAAATATTTTTCACACACAAATACAATAATCTAATCATTTTGCTGGCAGGATTCTCTATTACAATAATGTGAACACCTATCTCAGTGCCTCACATAGGCTATGTAATTTTTGTGTAATAACTATTCTTTTAATATTATCTGAATGCCATAAGTTAACATATATGTTTAACCTTCATATTTATGGCTTCCAAAAAGATATGGTAATGTGTTTCTTCAACAAAAATTGTTTGGCCCAAAGTGAAGGTCAATGTTAATAATCAGAACAACATTTTCTAAGTTTTTCTCATTACGAGTGGTAAGTTTAAGAAATGCTATAGATTGTCTCTCCTACTTGTTGAGAAATTTGTTTAAATTTGGAAATGTTAAGATTTCTTTGCATAGATTTTACAAAACGTGTAAAGAGAACACATCTTCCTCCCTGTAATAGTTACTCAACACATAGCATGTAGTGTGTGCCACCTGTTATGCTAATGTCCATCTCACACTAGCTCCTCTGTTTACAAGCTGACATGAGTTGCCATATAGCTTCTAGTATCTTCATTTTGTCTATTAGGAAGCTGAGACATGGAGGTCAAGGGACTTGTCCTAGATCACTAAATCGCATTGCCAATGATTTGTCAACCACAAAGATGAGACCCTGGTGCTTTGTTCTAAGTCTTGTGCTAGTGTCCTATTACTATTTATGGTAGGTAATGCTGCATTTTGCAGTTTTCATTGCAATCCCTGTTTCAGAATAACCATTAGTTTTGAAAAGCTGAAATCATAAGGGTGTGTGCCACACAAAATACTTCACTAGTTCAGTGAGAATACACTATTGGGAGTCTACTCAAATGCTTTTGACTTTTCACATTTCTGCTTTAACGAAGGGAAATCCCAAGGAATATGCATATTTGCCTAACTGAGTGAAGATTTGTGCAAAATGTAGGCTTTTAAAAGGCTTTAATCATGTCTATCCTAGTCAATCCCTTGATACCATTGCTTTCTTCTAGGTTCTACTTACAACCAGTATGGAATGCTCATTGGAAATGAGCCAAAAATCTAGACCTTTGGCATTTTGAGTTGTAAAATTACATTGTAATATTGTACTTTTCAGATGAAAAGTAATACTGGCCTAAATAGAAATGAGCATAGAGGTCAGTGTCCACCTAGTGTGCATAAATATCCTGTATAAATATTTAGGAAAGAGTTTTGTTTGCTAACTACAAGCAAATTCAAATTTCTGATTGTGTTACACCTTGACATGTTTTTCAAATTCTAAATTAAAAATTTCAATTCTATCTTAGAAATTGAGAAAAATAACAATTATTCAATGGAAAGCAGAAGACAATAGTAACTAATAGTTAATTACTTCAAATTTATCAGCTGTTTTTAAGTTTCACGTGATCAAACTTAATAAAGTGAAAAATTTGTACTACCTTCTTGGTGATCAGTTCTCTGGGATTGTAGAAATATAAGATGCTATTTTAGGTACTTTGGTTGAAAGAAATGTGGTACAAAGCTCTAGTTTAATTAGAAGTTTCTGTTATGATTGTTGCATACCAAAAGCACTGAGCCTACATACAGATGTCAAAGAGAATGAAACTAGGAAATCCAATATAATTATCAGTTTTGACAGCAAAATAGATGACTATAGGATACACATTTTCATTTCATCAAGATGAATGCTTTCATTTGTGAAGTTGTATTTACTTAGTCATTGGAAGGTCACATCCAGCTTTACAGTTTTTATTCTATTTCTAGTTTCAGGTCATATTTCTTTCAGGATTAATTGAACTTTTTATAGCTTTATCTGAAATATACATCTGAACATGGAATGCACATCTGAATTAGCAAAGAAGTGTACTTTTCTGGGAGACAAGATCTCACAGCAAATTCCCTGAACTTTGCCTCTTATAATCTCCACAATGGTCCCTGAGTAATAGCTTTGGGAGCTGTTTTGTAGATGATTCCACTGTTACTGGGTTTCACAACTCTTCCTTTTGTTGGTATGGTTTTCTATCATGGTTTCCTGTTGCAAAGAATACCCATAGAGACTCACCAACATGACTGCCTATACATGAACTGAACAAGGAAAATGGCATGCTACAGTGGATGAGACAATCCCAGGAAGTCTCAAAGAACTACAGACAGCTAAGCAATGTTGAAAGCATAATAATATCTTCCCCAGGGCAGAGTATCAAATTTGTCATCCATCACTAAATGGTCAGCTATGAAGACACACATATAAGTAACATTATCCAGGCAGAGACTGAGCAGGTAGTATTTATGTATTTAGACATGTATATGCATATACATTTGTAAGTACATACATGCATGTAACAATTTATGAAAAAATGGCCATAAACTTAAAAAGATAAAGGAGGACTATATGGGAGAGTTTAAAGGAGAGAAAAGGGAAAAGGCATATAATTACATCATAATCTCAAAAACTATAAAGTAAAAGTGTAGTGAGAGTACAACCATTCAAATAATGTACCAACCTAAACACTATCACAAATGGGAGGAAGCGGTGATGGAGAGCTAACTATGTGGTTTAGAATGCATGCTGTTCTATCAGAGGATGTGACATTATTCCCAGAAACCATAGCTAATAACTGCCTGTAATAAGAATTCCAGGGAGATCTGCCACCTCTGACCTCTGAAGGAACTGCACTCACATGAACATACCTGCCCTGCCCCACTCCCCACACAGTTAAAACTTAAAAAATAAATTTTCAACTTGTTATATTTTTAAAAATATGATTTACGTTCATGAATGTATTGGCTGCATGTGCATCTGGGTACCATGCTGTGCCTGCAAAGGCCACAGGGGAGACCCTTATCTCTTGGAACTGTAATTACAGGTTGTTGTGAACCACCATATGGGTGATAAGAACCCAATCCACATTCTTATGAAAGAATAACAGATGAACTTAACACAAAGTCATTTCTCAAGCTGGTCAAATGAAATTTTACTTAGAAAAGATTTTCTTTCAGACCTGGAAATTAAAACAGATATATAGAATTTATAGACAGGAAAGTAAAAATTTGAAAACATCTGTCTCGTGAGGTAAAAAAAAAAATATCCAAACTGTAAAAGATCTATTAAAACTCAATAGTAAGAAACAACATAACTTTTGAAAGAATAAAATGAAAGGCATTAATATCTACTTTACCAATAAGGACATAAAAATAGCAAATAAGCATATGAACTCGTACACCATACCAGTATCGTCAGAGAAACTCAAATAAGAAAACACAACATTACATGACTAAGATGGCCACATCTACAATGTTGACAACATTGATGCTATTTAGAAGAACACATGAAAATGCATTTATCACTAAAAATACAAATTGATTCAGACATCTTGGAAAGCATTTTGGACAATTTCTAGCAAAACTAAATATGTATCCCAATAATTGTTTCTTGTGCTTTATTCAAAAAACAAAGAATTTATGTGCACAAAACTTTGCATGCATGTATTTCATTTGTAGCTACCAGGACTTGGAAGCAACAAATTAGCCCTATGGGTGAATGGATGAATTACAATATAGGCATACAATGACACAGTACTCACAAAAACAGATATCACATGCTTTTGACGTGAATGATGAAGGACTATTTAGGGAGATGGAAAGGACTAGAAGGTTGGGAGGAGATCCATGGTGGGTAATAGGTGAATATAAGTAATGCGCGATTTGAAATATGAATGAAAATTTAATAATAACCCCATTATTTTTCATACTAAGTAAAATTTTTATGAAGCACAAAAGGAAAAAATGCCATGGCATTTGTGACACAGTTTAAACTTTGGTGATGTAATTGAGTTTATTGTTTTTCCAAATATTACTACAGGGAAATGCTTTAAATTGTAGTTTAAGAACTGCTTTTGCAATGTTTTGTATTTTATAGTTCAAGTCTTGCATTACTTTTTAAAATATATGTTATACACAGAATAGAGCCAATCAAATATTTAGGCCAAATTATGTATTTCTCAAGGAGTATATAGTAAACTTGTTCAAATGTGTCAACACGGGAACTTCCATGCTGCACATGTGGGTTCACAAAGTGGATCAATATGATTATTTGGGCAGGTAAATATATTTCATACTAAGAATTTTCCCTTCCTTTCCCTCTTTTGAATTTCCCATAGACTTGCTGCTTTCAAACAGCTGCATTCCCTTTTTGGGTTCCTCGGAAGGACTGGATTTCCAGACTCTTCTTTTAGATGAGGAGAGGGGCAGGCTGCTACTAGGAGCCAAGGATCATGTCTTCCTGCTCAATCTTGTCGACTTAAACAAAAACTTTAAGAAGGTCAGTTTATTTATATACATCATTGGTGGATTCACTGAACTTCCTCTGTGCCTTATGCCTGTTTTGTGTTAACCGATGCAGTGTCACTCAGGAGGTTTTCTGTGTGTCAAAAACAACAGAAGGCAATTAAAAACATATTGCCTCTGACAAATATTTTATGTGTTTATGGATATTACTATGTATGCATGCTTTTTGGTAAATGGGTATACTATTAAAGCCATTGAAACTATGAATAAAGACAGCAAATATTATAAATGTCTACTTATGTATTAGAAAAGCAAGTGTCTGTAAGGAAGAAATGGCAAATGAATTAATCAAGAATAAAAATGTATTTTGTCCTGAACATGCAGCAATAGAATCAAAATGTCATTCATTTTTCATTAACAAGTATTCCTTTGATCCAGGTCTGTGGTAACATTTTAACATTGTTTCTCCACACTTTTATTTCACATCTGAACAAACTTCTGTTAAGGCCTAATGATTTTGAGCTAATAAAGACTCATGATCTTCCAGTTTTGGGCTGGTTAAGAAGTCGTACTACTTAAAGAAAATATAGAGAAAGTGAAAGATGATGTCTGAGTAAGGTCCCCCAGCAACGATAACCCCACAGATACCAGTCTGGACAGTTCATATAACCAGAAAGTTTCATAAGAACTAAAGATGCTGCATGAGTGACCATGAAGCCTAGTTTTAATATGATAAAAAGAAAAGACATATTAAAGAAGATTTAAAAGAAAAATACCTCCCCAACCCAATTAACTGTGTGGGAGAGGTGCCTCTTACTTGAGTCAGGGAAAAGAAACTAATTCTAGGCTACAGACTTGACCAGTCAGTGAAATTCAGAGATGGGCGTAATTTCTGAAACTCTCTTTCTTAACCCAATTGACCAAAACATGGAACTGTTTCAACACAGAAGCTTTCTCTATCATCTACTGCAAATCCACAGATGATCGAGCAGAGTCGGTGACCTGTCCTGCAGTAGGAGCATTAAAGTTTGCACAGGGTTGTGTCTTTGGTTCACTTTTGGACTCACTTTAATGAAAACCAGAACCAGGCAGAATATAAACACCACATACTGAGGGCAAAGCTCAAAGAAAGGTACTCTAGGCCTGCCCTGAAGATCCCTATGTAAGATATATGCCAAGGAATAGAATCTTTTTGGGGGTCTACGACAATGCCAGTCTTTTCAATCTGTCTCAAGTATCTACCCACTCTCTCCAACTTTTGACAACACAGGTCTAAGGATATTGCAATCAGGTGTCACCCAACTCAGTGAATTAGCCTTGAGATGGTGGTGTATGCCTTTAATCTCAGCACTCAGGGAAGAAGAGGCAAATGGATCTCTGTCAAGTTCAAAGCCTGCCTGGTCTACAGAGTGAGTTGCAGGACACCCAGGTCTACATAGGAAGACTCTGTCTAGAAAAACAAAATAAAACACCTCCCCAAGAAACAAAAAAGAAAGAAAGAAAGAAAGAAAGAAAGAAAGAAAAAAGCCAAGAATTGTCTGTATTAGTTTAGCCCATTGATTCTTAACTGTCTTAATGTTGTTACCGATTAGTACAGTTCCTCATGTTGTGGTGATCCTCAACCATAAATTTATTTTGTTGCTGCTTTACACCTGTGTTTTTGCTATTGTTGTTAGCATAATGTATGTATCTGATATGCAGGATATCATATGTGCAACTACAAAGTATTTACAATGTACAGGCTGAGAACCATTCCCTTAGGTCCAAGTTGGGAAAGATCAACTACCTATCGATAAGCAAGTTCTCCAAGACAATACCTCTAGAACTATCACATATCAGGGGGAAACCAAAGTGACAATGAAATGAATGTGTGTTTTCCTCTGTATCTTTACTAATTATGTTGTAGATCTTATTTTGTGGCTATGACAATTAGGCACTGGCCAGAGTAATATCAATTTTAGTGGCCAAAGGACTGCCTTCATCCACACAATCCCAATGTTTACAACATAGACAAAGATTCAATTTACTGAAGTAAATTAAGATAACACATGGCTTTGCCTTGGAAATCAGTGCTAGCATGGATATGTTCTAATAACTCGTATCCTCAGACCAGTGTCAACAGATTGACTTTTGAACAAGTACTATTTCAAGACTAGTCATGAAACACTAATCTAGTGGACTTCTATTGTGTCCAGCATCACTTCAGTAGGCAGTCAATAGAAATGTGGACTTTTGGCCCTGTCTCTATACATGGGCTCTTGATGCAATGGAGTACTGTAGAAGTGGAGGCCACATACAAAGCACAGTTTCTGGAATTTTTAACACAGTTATGATTCTCAGAAAATTGGACATAATCCCACAATGTCAAACCTCAAGCAGGAGATAGTAGACAAGGTTGATATCTGGGCCCAAGTACATAAGACAATTATTAACAGACTAAAGGAGGAGATAGACTTCCACTCATTGATTGTTAGAGACTCTTATATCCCATTTTGGCAATCCAAAGATCATTCAAACAGAAAACATGAACAGAAATTCAAGAGTTATATTAAATTCTCAACCTGACAAGCATCCATAGAACATTTTTGGTCCAGCATTCCCACTTACATGCTCTCATCAGCACAGAGACTACTCAAGTGGGATCGTAGGCTATTGGAAGTCTCATCAAGTTATGTGAAATGAAAGTCATGTCAGTAATTATTCCTTACTAAAAAAGATAAATCTAGAGGCTTTACACTACCTGATTTCAAAATTTACTGCGAAACTAGAGTCATCAAAATACCATTGCCTTGTCATAAAAACAAACAAATGAGCCAATGGACAAGAACAAGTAAAGCTATTATAGATACCCCATGCATCCGCATTCAGCAGACTTTTAACAGGTGTAAAGGAACTTCATTTGAAAACAAAAACTTGAGTTGTGTGGTAGTGACCCTCAGCTTAAATCCCAGCACTTGGGAGTCAGAGGCAGCTAGATCTCTGAGACTGAAAACAGTATTTTAGGTCTTCGAAAAAAATTTAAAAGGTTAACTGTGAGAAATTCACAATGAAAAAGGTAGAGGAAGGGATTTTGAATGTTACTATCATAAAGAAATGATATATGAGGAGAAAGAGAAATTTAGATCTGATTTAAATATTACCTAATCGTACATGTGAACAAGATAAAATTGGATTTTCCTGGCTTATAAAATTGCCATATTTTGAGCGTAAGTTATTTTTAAAATTGCAAAAGAAATGCATATTGAAACCCAAAAATACAATACCCATCATTCCCTACAAGTTAAGCAGCAGTGCAGAAAATAAAAGATTAGGTGTTACCAATTAGCATTTTCTATGAGTTTAGCAAATATTGTAATATACTGTAAAGCCTATAGATACCAAGGCTTGAGGGATTGAAAACTTTAAATGAAAAAATGTGTGAAGTACTCTTAACCTGTGAGGCTTCTGTGATTTTCAGTTTATTTGTGTTCAGCGAAGAGCAGAAGCCTTGTAAAATTCAGGTAAGTCAGACTCGGTATTGAGTTCTGCTTACAAGCAGTTAACTAGAGATGTTGAACTACCTTATTGCATTCATCTATGACTGTTCTTGAATCATGTATGTGTGAAACACATTTTATGACTAAATATCCGTGACTTTGTTATTTGAATAGGATTTGTTCTTGAGATTTTAGTCTTTGTGTTAATGATTATCTGCACATGTTGTTGCTTGATGAATATAAATAGACTTTCACTTTTTTTCCTCTTCCTTTTTGCCTCCTTGGTTTTACTCCATTGAGATAGGATCTTAATCTGTAGCCCAGGATGACTTACAAGACTTGGTGATTCTCCAGCCGTCACCTCCAGAAGCCTGACATTACAGGTGTGAGATTTCACATCCAGGACCAGACTTCCTTTTCATGCAGTTCATTTTTCTGGATCTGAAGCTCAGTGTTATAGCACTTACATGGCATGCATTAGACCATAAATCCAATCCCCAGTAGTGCCAAAAATGAGACAATAGATTAAATATGTCGAAAAATCATAACATATCTAGCATATGATAGTATAAGAGAAGACATACTGTTTCTATTAAAAATTAATTGTTACATTGATTAATGTTTGTGGCAGTGTATGCACACATACATGTTCATGTCTGAGCACATGTGAAAGACATACATAAAGTTTGTAGCTACATGTAGGATCTCAAACATTCTTTCTTCATCTTTTGGAGACAAAGTGCCTCAGTGTACCTGGAACTGGCTGACTTCGAAGTGTAGTAAGCTGGCCAGGCTCAGGGATCCTTCTGTGCCCACCTGTTCAATGCAGGAATTAAGGATACATACCTCCAAACCAGCTCTGCTATTTGACTGCTGGGATTAGAAACCAAGCACTCTAATCTCTAGATTTCTCCTCACCACTGACTGCTATTTCTTTTATTTTATGTCTTTTTTATTTTTAAATTTAAATTAGAAACAAGGTTGCTTCACATGTCAATTCCAGGTTCCTCTCCCTCTACCTCTCCTCCCATGCCCTCCCACAAACCCCCACAACTCCCCTCCCCCAATCCCCACTCCATTCCTCAGGGAGGGTGAGACCCACCATGGGGTATCCATAGTCTGTCATTTCATCCAAGGCAGGGCCTAGGCCCTCCTCCAAGAGTCCAGGCTGAGAGAGCATCCCTCATTGCAGGATAGGCACCCAAAGTCCATTTTATGCCGGGGATAAATATTGATCTACTACCCAAGGCCCCATAGATTGCCTAGGCCTCCTCACTGACACCCACATTCAGTCTGGATCAGTCTCATGCTGGACTCCCAGCCATCAGTCTGGGATTCAAGAACTCTCCCTTGTTCAGGTCAGCTGTTTCTGTGAGTTACACAAGACCATTCTTGACCCCTATGCTTATCAGTCCTCCCTCTCTGTCACTGGGTTCCTTGAGTTCAGCTCAGTGTTTAACTGTTGGTGTCTTTCTCTGCCTCCATCAGTCATTGGTTGAAGGTTCTGTTTTACAGACTCTGGCACTGGTATTGCAGGCTGGCACTCCCCTGATCCATGTGTAGCAATTGGTTATCAGGTGGCATTTATATGACTGCTACTTCTTTTTAAACAAACCAAACAAAATCCACATATACACGTGTCTGTGTGTCTGTGCATGTGTGTGCGTGAATGTGTGTTTGTACGTGCATGCTTAATGCATCAGTACAACAGGCTCACCCTGCATAATTTACCTAGATGGTTAATCCTTGAATGGAAAGCTTTTGAGTTTTTGTCATTTATCTTTTCAGTAGTTCTATACATTTTTATATCCAATAAGGGAGAGTGAGTTGTTTCTGTTTTTGCTTTTGTGTTTGTTTTGAATGTTCAAACTTGCTAAGTGTCATTGAAAGCAAATGTCTGGACATGTATTCATGGAAGCTGTGTTTCTAGAAGGAATATGTAGAGCTAAAATATTTCCAGGAGGTTTTACCAAATTCTCTTAATTTATTAACTTAGAAGGAAGTCTTTTAAATTTACACATAGTCTTTAGCCTGTGTAATTATTTATGGTAGCATGAAATAAACAGTAGTATATGTGCTAGAATTAAAGGAATTCCCTCTACTCTGATACTATGGTTCCATACTATTTGTTCTTAAGGCTATACATTTTTTATTCATGAATTTATTTTAAAAGTATAAAAACCCCTGGTAGAGATAGATGATATCGGGTTATATCTCAGTTATCAGTAAATATCATAGCAGAAGATGATACTTTCTACAAATGGAACTAAAGAAACAGTTTTAATTTTGCTTTTATACAATCTGACTTGCAATGCATTTTCCCAAATATGTCTTGGTTTAGTATAATAACAAAAAGCAATTCATGCTTTTAAGGGAATCTATTCTTGTTCTCCTCTTTGCCTTCAGGGATTGGAAGAAAAGCTTCATTTATCTGAACTGAGTGCATTAGATCATTGCTTAAAATAATTTGCGATAGTACAACTTCCTTTTGTGACTATTTTAAGTTTAACTTTCTTTGGCAATGTTCCATGCTCAAAATTTGCTAATATTTAATAAGTTAAATGTTTATGAAATATCTAATTCTCTTATGACATTCTTATAATAAATGATTATTTGAGTACTTCATTCAATTAGAGGTTTTCCACATAACAAATTTCTTTATACCTCTCTAAAATGTGTAATTCATACGAAAATCATATATGTGTTCGGAATAGGTTGTGTTTATGTAGGTATTCACCATTTCAATTTGTATAAATCACTCCAATGCTAAAAGGTGCTCAACGGTAGCCAGTAAGTGTTGAGATGTAGTACTTCATCAGTGTTTAGACCTATGGGTTTGTATTGGCTCAGTGCCCTTGGGTAATGATCCCGACTACTCACAGAAGGCAACCACACATGTCGGGGCTCTGATGGCTGAAGGTGTCCTTTGTGCTCTATAGGGTTAAAGCAATCCCCAGCACATAATTGAGTTATGAGAGTCTGGTTACTAATATTTTCCCAAGGGAAATTAAAAAAATGAGTTTTTGCAAAGTACTCGATTGAAGAAAGTAAAATTTATCATACAATGTACATGTCGACATCATATACTAACAACACTGTGTCTATGAGAAGTAGCTATTATAATTCACACTTACACAAGCATTTGTTTATTATGGTAAGAAAAGAAAATGCAACAAAGTTCTATACAAAATGAATTAGGAAATGAGTACTTAATGATTCCATTTGCACTATCTTTACTCTTGATCAGGCTAGCTTTTGAGCCTAGCACAGTGAACCCTGCAGATATAGACTTAGGTTATTGGAACATGTTCATTACCTCTAATATAAATTCTATGAAGACTGTTTGGTTGTCTTTTAAATGTTCTGGAATTTAGTTAAAATATATACCCTTATACTTTTTTGTGTGTTAGCTTGCTTGTGTATGTGTGTGTGTTGAGGGGTGTCTGTATAGAATAAAAGTCCATGGAAATATAAATATAATATATGTCAAGAAATTAATGTTTTATAAATTTAATCAGGATTTCCCAAATTGGTTCTTCAGTAAGAGTATAACCTGCAGAATGATTCTGGGACAGGCTTTGTAACAGTCATTTGGCCTTGTCAGAATTCTATAGGTAACATTCCTTGATAGATACCTTTGCTTAGATTAGGAGATTTGAGCATTTCCTCTTCAAGAAGTCATTTCCCTAACAGTTCTCTGCATGTGGGTGAATGCATTTTTTCTCTGATGTATGAAGCTTCACCATGAGACCGATTATATTACCAAGAGTATTTTGCTTCTAGAGTTTTCAATTGACTTTGACCTAGCTTTTGCTTGAACTTGATCTAATATAACCTCATTGAAACCCCCCATACAAGATTTACTTTTTAATTATTTTAAAGTCTGTCTGTCTGACTATCTGTCTGTCTGTCTCTGTTCTTCTTTGTCTCTT
This sequence comes from Mesocricetus auratus, assembly GCF_017639785.1. NCBI lineage: Eukaryota > Metazoa > Chordata > Mammalia > Rodentia > Cricetidae > Mesocricetus > Mesocricetus auratus. The sequence continues at coordinate 39,015,014 of NW_024429200.1, forward strand.
TGAGAATATGCAGGTGCAGCCTAGGTCAGAAAATTTGGATCCCCTGGAACTGCAGTTAGAGAGCGTTATGAGGTGCTGAACCTGATTGCTGGGAATTGAAATAGGTTCCTATGAAGGAAGTGCATGTACTCTTAACAGCTGAGCCATCTTTCAAGCCTAAATTTATAGTGTGTCTCCCTCTCAGGGACTGGAAACCTCATCCCCCATGCCATGTGGAGGATACTCAATGCTACATTAAGAAAGATGATCTCTATCCTCCCATTTTGTTAAGTTGAAGACAAATTTTATTTTGCTTTAAGAGAAAACAACAGGGAAGACAAGCTGTAAGTCTCAGCAATCGCCAGGAGGAGAGTAAGAAGAGGAATAAAAAAAACCTTTGAGTTAGGGTCCCAAAAAGCCAGCATGTTCAGCTGTAGAAGTTGGGAACAGCTGTGTGGGAAGTTGAGTCAGGAGAGTACTTCTGAAGATGAATGATAAAACACGGAGTACTGGCGTAAGCATGCTTCAGCTATTGGAAAGAGACATACAAGGGAAAAGGGGATGAGGAGATTAGAAAGGAAGATCTGTAAGCTACTTGCAACTTTCCACTTTTGCTCATGGCTCCTGTCTGTTTCATGGGAAGCCTTTTACCATGGCTGTGCTTGATCCCATGGGAAGCCATCATATGTCTGTGCATACTCTGGGTGTGTTGGCTAGTGCCACTTTAGCCACAGAGCATGTCCACTGATATCACTATCATTTATTGTCCTGTACCTTTAGTCATTAACTAGAAGGAAATCTGGAGAGCAGGAGCTATCTTATGATCCCCAAGGCCCTTTCCCTAACAAGCTGTCCGAGGGGCCCTGTAGCATCAAGTGAGCTTGCTCAGACAAAACCCAGTTCCTCCAGGGGAAACAGAAATTTCAGATATCTGCTTTTCTAGTCTGTTATTGTTTGGACATGGATGGGATAATCTAAATGAGCCATGCCAATCAAATTTGAAAATTTTTGCATCTTTGAGCTACACTTCACATAAGATTTTTCTCAGTTAAAATTTCTCTTTGATCATCAAATTATACCATCCAACCCATAAAATAAGGTCTCAGAAGAATGCTGTTTTAACTTCAAAATGCCATGGAAGAGTTACTGTACATCATTCATGAAGAATTCCCATTGGAATTGCCTGCATAAGAAAATACAAATAGCCTTGTTATTAACATATAAAATATTAATTGAAAATATCAAATGCACTTTTCTCTTTCATATCATATTACCTATGATTTTCAGTAGTATTTTTGGGAATTTTGTCTAAGTACAATATAATACACACGTTGAACCATTTTTAAAACTATATACAGAATTCAATTAGCTGGTTTATTTGGAAATAATGCCTAATCAGCTTTATCCCTTTATTCAATTTATTTTTAAATTATTTCCTATTGAAACTGATATTTTGAAATTAAATATATGCCTTTAATCCAAGTACTTGGGAGGCAGAGGGAGGTGGATCAATATGAGTTCAAAGCCAAGCCTGGTCTACAAAGCGAGTTCCAGGACAGCCTCCAAAACAATACAGAGAAAACCTGTCTCGAAAAACCAAAAAAATTTAAATATGTACATAATGTTCAGTGTATTTATGCAGTAGTAATCCAAAGTGAATTGCCCCTTTGTCTTTTAGCTAAGATGAAGTGTAAAAATGGAAAAAATTATTTCTTAGGTTGACAGGTTATGCAAGCTTATAATTCTATCACTAGGAATATTGACTCAGGAGGATTCTGGATGAACCAGGTCAGCCTTAACTAAATAATGAGACACAGCAAACACACGCACACACATACACACACACACACACACAGAGAGAGAGAGAGAGAGAGAGAGAGAGAGAGAGAGAGAGAGAGAGAGAGAGAGAGAGAGAGAGAGAGAGAAAGAGCAAAAATAGTTTTACTTAAAATAAAAAGAGAAGCTTGCTAACTGGATCCCAACAAAGACTTATTACTTAATATCTGTATTTACAGGTTTACAGGCAAAGTCAGTATAGAGCTTAATTTTTCTCTGTACAGCATCTTAAATTTATTTTTCATGTAAAACTATTTTTATGCTTATGGAAAAATTGTTTAATGGGACAAAATAATAAATGTGCCCTGGTTTAAAAAACAAAAAGGCTTCATGTAATTTCAAAGGGTGATGACAGTGTATCAAAGCAACACAAATTTTTAATCCTCCTTCACACAACTACTTGTTTTTGTTAAATAACCTGAGACAATTTATTTTGCTATAGTAAAACATGGAACCTGACAATTATTTAAGATCTTCATCTCTGTGGTTATTGAACAACAACAACAAGCAAATAAAACCAGGATCTTAAGTTAAAACTTTTAAACTCCAGGGAAATCAAAAGTTGTAACTAGACTCTAAAGTGATGTTAAGCTTATCATTATGAGAGAATTTTCTTCCATATTCCAAGGATGATGTCCCTACCAAGAAAACTGAGGAATTACAAAAGTACTTAATGTAGTTGAAGGGCATCAAATTTTGCCCTTATTTTAGCACTTATGAAACAGTTGAGTTTGTAACTATAAATCTAGTATTTTGCTGAAGTGTTTAAGTGCCCATCTTTACAAACATGAAAATAACCTTGGCTATTTCCCTTTCCTCAGGGAAGTTCCAACAAAGTTGTATATGAAAGAATCCTGCCCTGGCTTTTTGTGCTCAGTATAATAAGAAATTCTTTTATATATAAGAATGCCCTCTGACTGGAGTTCCTTCCACTCCCTCCGTGGCTGCACAAAGCTACTGTGCACAATGCTTCATTGTGTGAGCTTGTTATATACAGAGAAGATAACCAGAGTAAATACCTCTTCACTAAGGTTGCTAGGGATGAAAGAAAGACACCACTTTTCTTATTTAATACATGAAATTAAGAGAATATAAGTCCTCGGAACTAAGCAGATACCATAATAAAAAGGGTTTTTTTAAATAAATATCTGACAACCTACTTGCTTTCATGCTGTCTAATCTTTTCCCATTGCCTACTGAGTATGAGCTGTCCTGTAATCAGAGCTATAAAACAATTACCCCGTTCATGTTTATGCTGGCTCCTCAGCTCAGTGCCAATATGCAGGCCCCATCTGGTCACTGTAATGGACTCTGAGACTAAGAGCAGACAGCTCAGTCTCCCTACAGAACTCTGGCCAGAATGCCTTTATTTCCAATTACAAGGGAAATTAAAAAAAAATAATTCTTCAATGCTCAGTATGTGCACATTGCAGGTTATAAAGACAGTAGGAAGAGGGAATGCCCATTCCACTGGTCATAACTAGTTACTCAACTCCAATAAGTCATAGACTCCTTAAGAAGGTAATGGAGTATAACAGTATATCTTGAAAATACACAAGAAGGACTAGGAAGGAAAAGATGAGCAAGGACTGAATGCAGGCATTGACACGAGTTATGAAAGCAGATATAAAGCTGTTTCTCTAGTCCTAATTATCATAGACCACAACCTGAATGGCTTTGGGATTGACCTGACGTGGGTGATGGGAATTAACAAACCTACAGGCATATCTGCAGAAAAGGAAGGGTTGGGGGATCTGTGTGCGCTGATGGAGATGCAGCAACAGCCTGGAAACTGGATGCATTCATTACAGACAGCTGAGTGGGAAGCAGGCTAGCAAATTTAATGGTGGTCCCTGCAGTCCTATGGGGGGAGAAAGCTGTGGTTGGTATTTTCTGCATATACTGTTAGCATAAATATTCTAACGAGGGAAAGGGCCTGCCATTAAATGGGCTGAGTCATTGCAGTCCTTGAAATGTCAGTGAAAATTACACATTCACTAGAGAAAATAACTGCTCCACAGTCATGGATACTGTGGGTTTGGTGGAAAAGAGATTGAAATATATGCACTAAGGAACATATAACATGTAATCTGAAGGTCCACAGATTCCTTTCCAAAGGATATTTTAACTGCGTAGTGGCCCATTTTGTTGTAAAGAAGTGGGATATGGTTAATTTGGGTGTGTGATACCTGTTATTTTTTTTGAATGGCTTTCGATATAAAGCTGATAAAAATTTTAGAAGTTAAAAAGGAAGAAATGGAAAATTATTTCTTATAGAATTTTTAGGAATGAATAGACAAGAGTAATTGGGACATAAGTGAAACATCACCCAAACATTCGTGTGTTTCTTAGAAGTAATTTTAATTTCTTTGCTAGTGCTCTTCTCTATTGCGACATAAACTTTTGATAATCTATCACTGTATTCTTCTCCTCTTCCAGATGATGCAGGTACTGCTGAGAATAAATAGGTCAGGCTGCCTGTTTTCACACTGTATCTGATTATATAAAAAAAGGAAACAAATACTTTTGAATTGTTGTGTTTAGTGCTCAAATCCTTTATCACACCTCATTAGCTCAACATTTTCCAACTTTGTTACAAACAATCATACATTTCCATTCTACCCCTTGATAGAAATATCTGCCTTCTCTGGGGTTCTGAATTTTCTTTAATTAAGTTTTATGAACACATTGCAACTTCCTCTCTGGTGTCCTATTCAGTATTTTGGTATCTCTGAATTAGGTCAAAGGACATTTGACCAGCCTCATGCTTGCTAACTTGAGTCAATTAAAGTGCCTCTTAAAAATGAAACAAAGAGCAGATATAATTAGGATTTCCTTTGGATGTTGTTATAAGTACTTATCGTTGTTTGAATGTTTTTGTAGTTTCCCTAACCTTAGCTACTTAAAAACAAATTGTGTGACATTTTCACCTTAGTAAATGACAACTGTAAATGAATTATGTGAGTTGTAAAAAAATGACACTAATTAATCTTATAATTTATGAATGAAACAATATTGTAGTATTTTCTTTGTAAGTTTCTTGACTAATTATTTTTCAAATTTTAGAAAAATGGTCATGAAATTTAAAATTTTAAAAAAGTCATACATATGAAAGCTAAAGCATGAGACCTATTTTCAAATTCAATTATGAAACTATTATTATATTTTTAAAAATATATTTTAGGCATAATTTTATGGCTTATGAGTGAATATAAAGAGGCATGGAAAATAATTTTCATTTAATAAAAATGATCTTTCTTCATGCTGGAAATGTGAAATAGAAACTAAGCAAATATTTTACACATTGATATTTTAAACCTCCTAAACAGCATGAAAAATACTTTGAAAATGAATGATTATGAAATATTGTAATGGCTACATGACATAGTGACGTATGATAGTTAAAAGTATATTAGAGAATATAGGTACCTAATTATGGTTGTTTTAAAATGTTAGCTTCCATAAGTCAAGGATCTTTGTAAAAATTTACATGCTTCTGTTTGCAAGTTTCTATTATCAAATAAATGAATAAAAATTCTAATTTTTCATTGGTGGTTTGGTCATTGGTTAAGCTCCATATATATAAGCAGAGATTCTTGGACTCCCCTAAATCTCAAAAAGTAGCTCACAATTATTGTCTGCCCTGCAGACAAAGTAGAAACATTAGATATACACTTGTAATCAGGGATATAAGAGAAAACTACAGTTCCAAAGATCATTGTTACAAATGATAGTTTCAAATAGCTTGTACATAATCCAAGTCACACTAATGCTCTGTGGGAATACTCCATATCAGTCATGATACAGACATGACACAATGTATCTCACTGCTTTTCATATGGGTCTTTGCTAAGTGAAAGAAATGATCCTTAAATTACTTTGTATGAGAGCTACAGATTTGTGTGCTTTGTTTTTTTGCCTGCTTAATGCAACTTCTAATATGCTAGAATTGTGTCTGAGATATTAAGTACAAGAAGATACATATAATATTTAATTACTAATAAAATTGGAGAGCAGTAAATTTGTTGATAGCCAGTGTTCCAAAGTCATTCACATTGCCTAATGACTAAGAGAACTGACTTTTATAGATAATATACTATTATATCCTTAAACATGATTCTATTAAATAGGCTACTTTGATATACACTCACTGAACTATTTATTGATCTAAGTTCTCTTGAACTTAGATATACAAGTGTAAGCTTGAGACTATATTTATATATTATTCCCCCCTCTCTCTGATCTCTAGCCTTCATTGTAGTTTATGTATATGTATATATATATATTTAACATCAAATAATTATTGAAAAACAAAATAGTTTCTTGAGTATACCTTTGCTGTTGGGATGTAACTATGCATATTCTTTGTACTCTACTAGGGCATATATATTACATTTTGTCTCATTAGATTTTTTTTATGTATACTGGATTAAGGATATATCTATTGTTTAAATTATTTACTAATTACCACTCGCAATGGTACAGTTTAGTGGCACAAAACCATATTCCAGCTTTTGGCAGACAGGACCACGGGTATTAGAAGTTACAGTTGATTCTTGACTAAATACCAGTCGGAGGTAGATTATTCAACTATGTAAACATTTGATTCTAATACATAAAAAATATGTAAAAGAAAGTATCTCTCGAAATCACAACTAAGATGACATGTCCTAAATATTACTATAATGTATTTTTTTCTAATATTTTGATTTTAAAAGACAAATCCTCACAGACTTTTATTTGTTGAGGTAATTATGTTTGTGAATCCAAAGTAACTGACAACATTTTGTTAAGGCAAGATATAATGTCAACATATCAATCTTCAATGTTTTGAACAGTGTACTATTACTGTATATCAAAATGTCTTCTTTGTAGCCTTATGTTAGGATTCTTGTGCATTGTGCAAATAAATCAAAGATTACTTCTGTTTCTATCAAATACTAAACATTGTGAGACTGAAGGTGAATGATGAAAAGAACTTCTGAACTGACACACTTATACTAGCATAGATTAGAAGATTTATATAAAATGGTTTCTGTGGTTAAACAAATTATCAGTGCTTACATGACATATACTTTCAGGCCAAACTCAAAACATTCTTTGAAGTGGTAATTAGCTTTATTGCATCACCAACTAAGTTGACACAACTCAATTTACAATTGTTAATTGCCAAAAAAATATAACCAAGACATTAAATTTAGCTATGAGCCCCACACAGTTATAGTGGGAGATTTCAACACACCACTCTCACCACTAGACAAGAATACCAGACAGAAACTCAACAAAGAAGCAAAGGGCATCACTATCCCTGACCTCAAGCTCTATTATAGAGCTATAGTCCTGAAAACAGCTTGGTATTGGCACAAAAATAGACAGGCAGACCAATGGAATCGAATTGAAAATCCGGGTATTAACCCACACACGTACGAACATCTGATCTTTGACAAAGAAGCTAAAAATATACAATGGAATAAAGAAAGCATCTTCAACAAATGGTGCTGGCATAATTGGAGACTGGCATGTAGAAGAATGTGGACCGATCCATGTTTATCGCCATGCACAAAACTTAAGTCCAAATGGATCAAAGACCTCAACATAAATCCAGCCACACTGAAACTCTTAGAAGAGAAAGTGGGTGGTACCCTTGAACGAATTGGTACAGGAGACAGCTTCCTGAACATAACACCAGTAGCACAGACAGTGAGATCAACAATTAATAAATGGGACCTACTGAAACTGAGAAGCTTCTGTAAGGCAAAGGACACAGTCAGCAAGACAAAAAGGCAGCCCACAGAATGGGAAAAAATATTCACTAATCCCACATCTGACAGAGGGTTGATCTCCAAAATTTACAATGATCTCAAGAAGCAAGTCTCCAAAACAGCAAAGACCCAATTAAGAAGTGGGCTGCAGAACTAAATAGAGAGTTTTCAATAAAGGAGTCTAAAATGGCTGAGAGGCACTTGAGAAAGTGCTCAACATCCTTAGCCATCCGGGAAATGCAAATCAAAGCAACTCTGAGATACCATCTCACTCCTGTCAGAATGGCTAAAATCAAAAACACCAATGACAATTTATGCTGGAGAGGATGTGGTGAAAGGGGGACACTCCTCCATTGCTGGTGGGAGTGCCAACTGGTTCAGCCACTTTGGAAATCAGTATGGAGATTCCTCAGAAAAATGGGAATAAACCTACCACAAGACCCAGCAACTGCACTCTTAGGCATATATCCAAAAGATGCCCATCCATATAACAAAGATGTCTGTTCCACTATGTTCATAGCAGCTTTATTTGTAATAGCCAGAACTTGGAAGCAACCTAGATGTCCCTCACCCGAAGAGTGGATAGAGAAAATGTGGTACATCTACACAATGGAGTACTATTCAGCAGAAAAAAATAATGGAATCATGAGATTCGCAGGCAAATGGATGACACTAGAAGAAACCATCCTGAGTGAGGTAACCCAGTCACAAAAAGAGAAACATGGCATGTACTCTCTCATATATGGATTTTAGACATAGATCTGGGGAGTGCCAGCCTACAATCCTATGGCCAGAGAGTCTGGGAAACAGAAACTTCATTTACTGGCTGGTTAAGTACTGAGCTGAACTCAAGAAAGCCAGTATCAGAGAGGGAGGACTGATGATCAAAGGGATTAAGACTGGGCTGGTTGAACCCCCAGAAACAGCTGACCAGACAAAGGTTAACTCTTGAATCCCAGGCATCAGCCTGGGAATCCAGCATGGGACTGATCAAGACCCCCTGAATCTGGGTGTCAGTGAGGAGGCCTAGGTAATCTATTGAGCCTTGGACAGCAGATCAGTACCCATCACAAGTATACACACGGTCTCTGGACTCCCATAGAACAATGTGAGGTGCACTCTCACCCTGAACTCTTGGGGAAGGGTCTAGGCCCTGCCCTATATGAAATGACAGACTATGGACACCCCCATGGAGGGCTTCACCCTCCCTGGGGGAATGAGGGGATAACGGGGGAGGGGATGGGGGGAGGGCACGGGAGGAGGGGAGGGAAAGGGAGAGGGACCTCGTACTGACTTGTGAAGCAACCTTGTGTCTTATCTAAATTTAAAATGGAAAAAAAATATTAATTAAAAAATTTATACGGGAAAAAAATTTAGCTATGAAAGTATTAGGAGCAAGTCTTGGAAATGATCACTCAAGAATGATTTAGAAAGACAGATGGCCAGCAGCACTCCTTAGTTTTCCATTGCTATATAGCTTCTTCCTGAACACTTTCTTCTCACTTTTTGTAGCCCATGGAAACAAAGTAATTATTTGGTAGACTTTTCTCCCTGAGTAAATATGATCCCTTTCATCAGGCTCTGGGACTGGCTTGTACAAGGCCTTCAGATGTGTCCACCCAGTGTACACAAGGAACAGCACCTATGCCATAGCAACATTGAAACTGTCCTAAAGTGTATACTGGGACTGAAAAGATTGTCTCAGTGTTTTGTCATCACTGAAGAAGTTTTTGGTTTTAGATATCCCAAACATCAGTTTTAAATTCAATTTTGAAGATATAATTTAATTCAAGTTTTACTAACTTAACCATTTAGTTCACTAGTTTTATAAAGAAAAAAAAATCCCATGTTTATATTTGTGATCCTTGGAACTCATATACTTATGTAAAATGTATATATTTGTACTTTTTAACTACCATATTAATATCACCAACCTACATAGGTTTAAACAAAGCTATAAATATTTGTAATAAATTTCTTCTTATACTACTACTAAATCTGACCATTACTGAAATTAAAATAAATAGACTGATTTATTGAAATACAAAGAAATGTTAGTCTAAACTAATGATCTAGTAAGCACAAGGAATTAAAAAATAAAACCAGATCATGGGTGTGTATCTTCTTTCAGACCATGATAGGCTGCTGACCTTTGCAAAAGTGAGGATTCACTTTAAGAAAAAGTTTATGTAGCATTTCTGTTCTTTGTGGCTTGTTTTTGTTTTTTAAATCTTTTATTCATGTTACATACCAACTACAGTAATCCCAACCTCCCTTCTTCCTGCTCCCCCACCTTTCCCCTATGTACACCCAACTAGCCCTTAGAAAGCGTAAGAATTCCCATGGGTAGTCAACAACATCTTATCATATAGCCATGGCTATCCTGGTCCTCAGTATATAAACCTCAAGTTGGTCCTTTATTCACAAAGGCTAGCTTGCCTTTGTCTTGCAAGCGCTGGAGTTAAGTTGTGAACCACCATGCTGGTTAGTACTTTTGTATTAACAATATGAAGTTTAAGAAATTATTCTATAACAACAAAGGTGGCACCAAAACTGCAATAAATAAAAACAGTTCATAACTAGTTCATGAACACAGAGGTGTAGCAAAGATGGTAAATTCACAGTATTACTATTTTTTTTTTTTTTGGTTTTACGAGACAGGGTTTCTCTGTATTGTTTTGGAGGCTGTCGGTCCAGCCTGGCCTCGAACTCACAGAGATCCGCCTGCCTCTGCCTCCCGAGTGCTGGGATTAAAGGCGTGCACCACCACCGCCCGGCTCACAGTATTACTATTAAAAGAGAAAAAAATACCTAGTACAGTATTTTTGTACTAGCTGATAAAACAAAAGAAAAAAAATGTAAATAAGTTTATAGAATTTTTGACAGATCCAGACTATTCTGTTTTTTAACCAGTTTATTGATGCATTTAGGACATCATGATTCAGGCGTTTTTCATACACTATTGCCTACCTGTTAGTAAATGTATATTTTATGTTTTGATTGATTAAATATAATTATGCTATAAATGTCCCAAAATGCACAAAACCCTCATCATAATGTAGAACAACCTACATGCTTCTTCTACTCATCATCTTAAATAAAGTTCTCTCTCTCCCTTCCTTCCTATTCATCTATCTGTCTGTCTGTCTGTCTGTCTATCTATCTATCTATCTATTCATCCATCTATTGTGCATCTACCATCTCTCTGTCCCCTCATTCCTATCTTTCCTTTCTCTTCATTCATTAACTTCTTTTCCTCTCTCTCCCTTTGTTGTCCCTCCCTCTCTCACTTCCACTCACTCTTCCCTCATACTTTCCTTCCTCCATTCCTTCCCTCCTCCTTATTTCTTCCCTCCTTCCTTCTATCTCCATTTGTTTCTTGTCAAGGGAAACCTTTTCCTTCAGAGAAGCCTTCCCGCCAGCCTGTTCCAGAGCCATATCAGTCCCAAATAAACACACAGGAGGCTATATTAATTATGAAGTTGTTGGCCTTGCTTGTTTCTTACTGGTTAGCTCTGACTTAAGTATTTATCCCTTAATTGATAATCTAAGTATTTCTCTTACCGGAGAACTTTCCGGGCTTCCTACCCCATGGCGTTACATCTTGACTCTCTATGTTTCTCCTTCCCAGAGTCCATCTGGACTCCTAGTCCCACCTATCTTGGTTCGCTATTGGCCAACAGTGCTTTATTGACAAATACACAAGACTTCCCCCATCAGTTTCTCTCACATTTTTTTTCTTGCAATGATGTTTAGAAACAAAGTCTTCTGTATCCCAGGCTGGTACCAAACTCCATATCTTCTTACATGGACCTTCTTGCTACTGAGATTACAGCATGTTGCAACATGCCAGCTTGGATAACTATTTTATTTACCATCTCTATTTCATGTTCCTATCACTGTGTAATTTGGGTCTGTTTTTCACCTGATATTGAGTTACTAAGTTCCTTCCATATTTATTTCCATGACTTTCATCCAGTGATATTTGGTTTATGGCTATTAGGTGAAATTATATGAAAGGAGAATGACACAACTTTAACACATTTTGGAGTAAACAGAATTTCTGGATCCTTTAGTGTCTCATACATCAAGGTGAATTCATCACCTGAGCACATGGTTTGCTTGCTCATTGTTCTGTATACAGCACTGGTGTGCAGATTACAACACCGATTCGTACATTACAGATATTTTCTCTAAATATAGCAGACTTTCATTGTCTTGAAATTTCTGTATTTATATTTTATTGTATTTGTCCATTAAGAAAGAGTTTTGCGTGTTATCTTCTGTTCTTCTTGGCTCAGAGAATTTTTACTCCAGATTGCACAATGAAGATAATATTATAAAAGCCTAGTGACATCTAAATACTTTGCATACTTCAGGCTTAACCAGGGGCTCCATCATAACACCATAGAGAGAGTACACTTTTCCTTCAGCCATTAAAACATTTTTCTGCAAGTACCAGTGTGAAACAGTAAAAGATTGTGGGCATGAGTGAAATTGTGTTATCTACACCCATCTCATGTTGCTTACTTCTTCCTGGCCACAGGCAACATAAATCCTATGCTCCTGTGAGTTATAATGCAGCACCATAATGATTTGAACTCTGCTTTGCAAACCCATTCTGACAGTATATCAAAACTTTTTAAAAGGAAAAGAAAGAGATAAACAAGAAATGCATAGAATATTTTCTGAATCATCACTTATTACTGCCAAAACCAAAGTATGTTTAGGGGAGGAGGGGCCTCTTCGCATCCACCCTTTGCCCAAACTACCTTTGCTATGTAACTGTTAGGATTCTCATATTTGGTGATATAAAATTTGGATCAGATTATCATTATCTATTTTTGTGCCTTTTATGTTTTATTTCATTGCTATGTGATTAAGCTTTTTGATATGAAAATGAAGACAGGAAGTATGTCGCTTTTTAGGGATATTAAGATATTTAAATAAGATGTCATTCTAAAATACTTGGTTTTTGCCAGATGTGTCTGAGCTCCATGCATGCTAAATGTGGCAAACAAATGACTCTAGTCCTTGGCTGGGAGTAACAGGCTGTGTGAGTGATTAAGAGTTGTTTCTACCATCTCAACACACATTTCTATAAGGCACCACAACTTAGACAAACTTGAGGAATGCAACAAATGCTAACTTAAAGTTCTGTTCACATCACAATAGGAAGATGCAGTCCATTGAGGATAACTTATTTATTACTGCATGCATTAAAATCAAGAAAGTTAATAAAAATGAATGGCCTCTCACAGTTTTCATTCAGAAAATTTTACAGAAATGTTTTGGAAAATATTTCTATGTGGACTCCAATGCCATGGTTGATGTTTATTCTTTAGCATTACTAATTCTCTTTTCGAATTAGATGTTTTGAATTTGCCTATTCTAATTTACCTTCATATGTTCTTTCAGATTTATTGGCCTGCTGCTAAAGAAAGAGTGGAACTATGTAAATTAGCTGGAAAAGATGCCAATGTAAGTATGAAACTTTAAAATTACCTCCTCAAATTGGACACTAACTGTCTAGTAAATTTTATATTCACTTTTGTTGAATAATAGCATTAGTATGTTACTTTTACTTAAACTAACATTCTCTTACAGATTATTATGGTAAACAGTACAGTGATTCATAACTGCAACTCCAACATTTGAAAGTAGAAGCAGAAAAAACAGGTGTTCAAGGCTAGCCTCTGTAATATGGTGAATTTTAGAGCAATCAACCCTACATAAAACTCTACTGGAAAAATTCAGAAACAACAAAAAAGATTAATCTGATATAAAATATTGTTGCCTTACAAAAAGCAACACTAATTTTTACAATAGCCCAAAGATAGCAAAGGTATATGTTCTAACATAACTCTCAATGTTGTTATTTTCTTAAGAAAACCAGATTAGAAACAAATCAATATATTCAATATATATCATAAGGAAAAAATCTATACTTTATGTTTGTGTATATTTGTTTTGTAAATGTCAACAAAATCATCAGTTAGCAACATAAATGTGCAACAGACATCTTCTTTCATTCCTGCTAAGGCTGAATTTTCAGCACACATATGACTAATTTTAAGTGGTGATACAGAAAGAGTGGGATGAGAAGGTGGAGGACACTGGTATAAGAGTTACAAGTAGCTCACTTAAAATTTAGCAATTGCACAAAGTCACTCAAAGTATAAACATGTGGTCTTATAGATATTTCTAGGATGGTACGATGGCTCTTGCCTCACTAGGGTGTCTGTGGCAGAAAGATTTCCACAATTTCGGGAGCAGCCTGAGGTACGAAAAGCATTCCTTCTCCAAAAAATTGAAACAAGCAAATGGAAAATTCAGGGTTGAACTGCATAGAGCCTGACTGTTACAGGTCCTCAGTCAGGTAGACCAAACTGTCGGTGTTTGTTGAGTTGTGCCTGGATTACTTGTCAGTGTGTGGCTTGTACTGCAGAATTCCTTCCATCCTCTTCTTCCTCCTTCATCCACATTCTCTGACCAGGCTAGGTGTTCTCTCTTGAGTCCTGTCTTCTGGCCCTTTCTTGATCCCTTTCTTGATGGGCAGAAACATTCTTTTTGAACAAAATCAATATATGTTGAACTTTAGTGAAGAGAACAGTGGTCCCAGTCTTAGACCAAAATGTGAATATCTTGTAGTTTCTTTTGCAAAAACCTTTAACAACAATAACACTGAGTGTTAAGCTGTGTGCTGGTTTCATACTTAAAATTGAAAAATGTCTTTTATGTGGAAGCATAATTAGATTAAAAAGTAAAGATGATTAAAGTTCAGCAGTGTTACACAAGATACAAGATGCACTGAGAAACTGAAAAGCCTAAGAACCTGAATTAAGCTGGTTTACTTGGTTATTCACTTACGTATCAAGTAAGGAGAGAAGAAGAGCTGGGTAGCATGAATATGTCAAATAGGGTAGTGCTTCCTATAATTACAACTACTTAGAACCTGGCAGTAGGGGTATTAGAAATTGGTGTATTACCTGGGATGTTTAGTAAGACCCTATCTCAAAAAAATCAAGTGTAGTGGCAGAGCACTTGAATAGTATGTACGGGAATCTAGTTTTAATCACACAGACTATTAAAAACAAAATAAAACAATAAAACAAAAGTATATAGCCTATATGTATACAACACATAAGTAAAACATAAGTCTGTCCTCCAGGACATTTCTTTCCAGTAAAGAACAGTGATCTGACCGACATTATCACCTTTTTGTATTAAGTGTACAAACCAAAATAATCAAAACAAAAGCAAGTATATGTGCAGTCTCACCTCATTTTACATCCTGTTACATCAAATTTGATTCCTTTGAAACACACTTGAGTTAACAGAAGTATGTTAGGAAATGTTAGCATCGAATGCATTAGGAGAGAGTTTGCATTGATTGTACTAGGAAGAAAACAGATTGCACTCTTCTGGATATATTCCTCTTCCCCTGTGCCATGAATGTCTTCACCCCGTTCAAGCTCTCCACAGTGAAAAATTGCTCATTGATTAAGAAGTAACACAATTGCTCATTGAACTTGTTAGGATAAAGTAATTTGGTTATAACATTTTTCAAAATTATTTGTCAAATAAGCACTGGTGACATGGCAGAAACACTGTGAATAATTTTATGTTTTGTGAGTCATCTATATTTTGCATTTGATGAAGAAGTAAAGAAGGAAAATTGTCTTTGGTTTACTGCAATAAGCTAATGTCAGTTTTCCCATGAGTTACAGGAAGAGTAACCTGTGAATGTCAGGAAGTGGGGCTTTTTATTGGAAGAGGGTTCTCCCTTCAGTCTGTTCACAAAGTTACACAGCAACTTCAGGGCCTTTCTTGTTCAGTTAAGGCAAGGGTGGATTATGAGCTGGTAATCTCTTCTAACTTTTAAGCATGTCTTCTGCTAACCATGGATTTGAGACACAGAGAGATTTTCCATTTTTAACAGGTCTATAAAATTTAATGTTGTTATCACAAAGGCAAGAAGGGTTGTCTCCTTACTTTCAGTGCAATGTTTTAAAACAGTGGTCCATTTTAGAGCTGTTCACAAACACCACTTTTGTTACCTTGTTTAAGGAACTTTTTCCTATGTCTTACAGTTATAATCTCATTTGATCTCCATTTTCATGGAAAAAACTAAAGCCAGAAAAAACCAAATGGCTCATTCAATATCACAGACCTGTTCAATGGTGAAGTCAGATACTCAAGCCAGAAGCCTGAGCACATCCTCCCAACACTATAAAGTCTACGTAATAGGTTTACACACCTTTTTTACAATTCAGTTTTCTATTTACTATCACTATAACATTGATCCTCATTTTGGAGAGTGTTGCACTGGTTTTTATGAAGAGAAAGCAAGCGAATCTATGGATTCATTGACTTCTTTGTTTGCTTCTAGCTGATGTTTCTTTCTCTCTTTCTAGTAATTTTTACCCACTTCCAAAGAGTATGTTTAGGATTAACAAGTGTTTAGAAAGACTGTTCATTTACTAAAAGGTACTATATAACTGCAAAGTAGTGAATTATTTACTGTTAACTAATCAGGATGGAAGGGAATGGAAGGCAGAGGGAGTGGTGACTATTATACTCCCTTAAACAGTCATCCAGTTTAATCCAAGGAAGGAAAGGATGGCAAGAAGAGGCTATTAGTGTTTTGTTTTTGTTTTGAAGAAGGCTGTTAAAAGTAAGTCAGAGGGGAATGATTTAGTGTTGTCTATAAAACTACTCAGTATAGGCAAAAGAAAGTAAAGATGAAGTTAGCTTGGGCTATCTGTTAGTTTAGGCACAGAGGTGCCAATCTTAACAGTGACTCATAACCAAGATTAAAAAGCGTCTTCCTGCTATAAAATTCTACAATTATATACTCCTGTATTTTTACTTTTTAAGTCTAAAACTAAATGTTTTCATTGTAAAAGCTGAATAAGATATATGTGATATAATAGTAACTTTTTTTTTGAGACAGGGTTTCTCTGTGGCTTTGGAGGCCATCCTGGAACTAGCTCTTGTAGACCAGGCTGGTCACAAACTCACAGAGATCTGCCTGCCTCTGCCTCCCAAGTGCTTGAATTAAAGGCATAAGCCACCATGCCCGGGATAAAGAGTCACTTTTTTAAGTATATCCTTCTCTCCTGTAGTGATTAGCCAGGGACAGCAGGTGACATTGCAATGTGCATCCTGTAGTTTATTTACTTACACTGTAAACACAGTCTCTCCTAACAGTTTTTTGTCACTTTGCAAAGTGCTATAGCCTTTCCTATGTCACAAACTTTTTCAGGTGCCATTTCAATACCCCTCTGCATTCCTCTGCACATCCTGTCATGAATGTCCTAGTACTAGACTCTTGGTGCATTCCCAGTATTTCCTAGGGTTACAAATGATCCTGTGTGCGAGAATCCACATATAAAGACTGAGGAGATCATTGTCTGCTGAGTAGTCTTTTTCTAGTCAAGGACTTAAAACTCCTTGTATCCATGAAGTAAAATTGACCTTCAGGAAACTGATGATGCACTCCCAGCGGGAGTACATGGTTAAAAGATGTGTTTTTCTCTGTCCCGGCTACTGATGGATAGAGCATACAGTGAAAGTACAGTGTTAAGGCATGGAAGTGTAAAATAAATGTATTCAACTTTTGCTAACAAAAGGAAAACTATGTTTTAGCTTGAAATTCTTTAATTACTACAAGTGTTATATAAGCTTATTCCTTTAAATGGCTGATCATTGCAATAGCTTGTATCTTTTTGATTGCCATTTTTATTGATTATTTACAGATTTATAAACATAGACAGGTATGTGTGTTTATAATATTAACAAGCACTATATGATATATGCTTAAATGTGTTCCCTCATAGAAAATTATTTACTGGTTTTAGAGTTTTATTTTTTTGGATAGAGACACTGTGGCCATGGAAAATATTATAATTGGGGTAACTTGCAGTTTCACAGGTTTACTCTATTATCATAATGTTGGAAAATATGGCAGCGTGCAGGAATACAGGAATTTACTTAAATGTTTTAAGACAAAGCAGATTTCTGCATACAGGGTTTCATCTGAGAAATTCATCTGGAAATTACCACAAGGAAGTAGGAGATAAGCACCAGGTCTAGTTGTCTATGATTTTGACATTTTTTAAAGATTTTTTTATTTAAATTAGAAACAAGGTTGCTTAACATGTCAATCTCAGCTCCCTTTCCTCCTGTCCTCCCATGGTGCCCCGCCAACCCCTCAGTCCACCACCCAATCCCCAATCCAATGAGGGCCTCCATGGGGAATCTCCAGAGTCTCTCATTTCGACCAAGGCAGAGCCTAGGCCCTTCACTAAGATTCCAGGCTGAGAGACCATCCTTCATTGTGGGATAGGCACCCAAACTCCATTTGTATGCCAGGGTAAATATTGATCTACTACCCAAGGCATAATAGATTGCCTAGGCCTCCTCATTGACACCCACATTCAAGAGGTCTGGATGAGTCCTGTGCTGGCCTCCAAGCCACCAGTCTGTGGTCCAAGAACTCCCCATTGTTCAGGTCAGCTGTTTCTGTGGGCTAAACCAGCCCAGTCTTGACCCCTTTGCTAATCAGTCCTCCCTCTCTGTCACTGGGTTCCCGGAGTTCGGTTCAGTGTTTAGCTGTGGTTGTCTGCCTCTGCTTCCTTCAGTAATTGGTTAAAGGTTCTCGGATAGCATATAAGGAAGTGGTTGAACTCATTTTCAGGCAAGGGCACTTAAGCTAGTCTCTTCACTTAGTGTTCCAGTTGGTGTCATCCTTGTAGATCTCTGGAAATCTCCCTTCCCCCCCCCATGCTCCCAATCTGTTCAGGAGATCTTGCCTCATTCTGCTTCTCTGGGGTACCATGCATATCTCTCTTAGGGTCCTACCTGTTTCTCACAGACTCTCTGGCAGTGGGGTTGTAGACTGGCACTCCCCTGATCCATGTCTAAAATCCATGAGTGAGGACATGCCATATTTGTCTTTTGTAACTGAGTTACCATACTCGGGATGGCTTCTCGTGCCATCCATTTGCCTTCAAATTTCAAGATTCCATTTTTTTTAACGGCTGAATAGTACTCCATTGTGTAAATGTACCATATTTTCTCTATCCACTCTTCAGTTGAGGGGCATCTAGGTTGCTTCCAAGTTCTGGCTATTACAAATAATGTTGCTATTATTACAGAGGAACAGACGTCCTTGTATAAATGTGTATGTTTTGGGTATATGCCTAAGAGTGTAATTGCTGGGTTTTGTGGGAGACTGATTCCCATTTTCATGAGGACTCTCCCTACTGATTTCCAAAGTGGCTGTATGAGTTGGCACTCCCACCAACAGTGGAGCAATGTTCCCCTTTCTCCATAACCTCTCCAGCATAAAATTGTTGTTTTTTATTTTATCCATTCTGACAGAAGTAAGATGGCATCTCAGAGTTGTTTTGATTTGCATTTCCCTGATGGCTTGGGATGTTGAGCACTTTCTCAAGTGCCTCTCAGCCATTTTAGACTACTCCATTGAGAATTCTCTATTTAGTTCTGTAGCCCACTTTTTAATTAGATCCTTTGGTGTTTTGGAGACTTGCTTCTTGATGTCTTTGTAAATTTTGGAGATTAGTCAACTGTCAAATGTGGGGCTAGTGAATATCTTTTCCCATTCTGTTGGATGCCTTTTTGTCTTGTTGACTGTGTCCTTTGACTTACAGAAGTTTCTCAGTTTCAGGAGGTACCATTTATTAATTGTTGATCTCACTGTCTGTGCTACTGATGCTATGTTCAGCAAATAATCTCCTGTGCCAATTCATTCAAGGGTACCTCCCTCTTTCTCTTCTAAGAGGTTCAGGGTGGATGGATTTATGTTGAGGTCTTTGATGCATTTGGGCTTGAGTTTTATGCATGGCTTAGACATGGATCTATCTGCAATCTTCTACATGCCAGCATCCAGTTTTGCCAGCACATTTGTTGAAGATGCTTTCTTTTTTTCCATTGTTTAATTTTATCTTCTTTGTCGAAGATCAGGTGTTCATACGAGTATGGGTTAATATCGGGGTGTTCATTTTGATTACATTGGTCTACCTGTCTATTTTTGTGCCAATACCAAGATCTTTCCATGACTATAGCTCTATAATAGAGTTTGAAGTCAGGGATGGTGATGCCTCCAGATGTTGCTTTATTGAACAGGGTTGTTTTGGCTGTCCTGGGTCTTTGTTTTTACATATAAGGTCCCAGCAAAATTTTTCACAGAACTTGAAAGAGCAATAGTTGTTCCTGCGATTAATCTCCACACTTGGGATGCTGAGGTAGGTTACTCTGTAAATCAAGGCCATTCTCGGCTACATAGCAAGTTCAAGACCAGCTTGAGCTACATACAGCTTAGCTTCAAACTGGAAAAAAGCACAATAGCAAACCATTTAAGTAAAGCAAACCAAAATTAAGTATTATCACAATATTGTGCAAAATACATGGAAAGATAAAACCACACTTTATGTATGGGGGAAATACTCAGTGCACAACATTTATTTATCATGCTCAACTCCCTTCTAACTTTGGGTTCAGTACACAGCATTGCCAAAACAAAGCTAAACACATCAAGGACTTCTCAGTCATGAGTGTCTTCCCATAGCTCATACAAATGACTCAGTTTAGCTTTTGTGAGCAATCATAGTGTTCACACTACGTGCACATTAAGTTGTGCTGCATTTGATTTGGATGTCAAAAGTCTGGTTTGTTGCCATCTGTTTAGTTACCTGTGTAGAAAACAATATTTTACTTTTTCATTAATGGTCTCTTATGTATGTGTTAATTTGCTGTTATGTTTATCTCACTCTTATGTAGATGGATGCATATGAAGCACAAAATGTTAAAAGTTATCATATTACTTGAATTAGGAAGTTCCCATTGGATTGATGAATTGGTCCAGTGTGTAAAGTAATTTGTGACAAGCTGAAAGGAGGACTAAATTCAGTCTCCCAACTCCCCATGATGAAAGAATAGAACAGATTCATGATCTGGCCTCTGACCAGAGCACATGCACTGTGACCACAGAAATGCTATTCATATCAGTACATTATACATAAATGAAAAGCAATAACAAAATAATAATAATTAATAGTAACAATTTGATGCTGTTTCTTGTTCAGACACGACTATACACACTTTCTAGTAGGAGATGGGTGGTTTGAGTGAAAGGGAGTTAGATGAGAAGAATAAAAATAACAGGAGAAACCCAATGCTTTTCCAAACAGTATCATTTGTGTGCATCAGCTGCCATTGTGAAATGATGAGTTAGCCAGTTCAGGGAAAGTTTAAAAAGCTGCTTCTCAAAGTTATCCTTCTTCATGCCCCAGAGAATCATGCCACCATCAATAGCCTGGCAAGTCACTGAGTGAATTAAACCCAGTTAATTATTGATCATGCCACTTAAAAAAAACTTTGAAACTTTGTGCTTAAAAAGAAAGCAGCACATAATCTCTGAGATTTAAAAACATAAAGACATGAATTAAAAGGGCATTGTAAAGTGCAAGTGTTTTTTTTTGTTTAATTGTCTGCTCTAGGCAAAATGCAAAGTCATAGATCTTATCTTTTTATGATCTAATTACATCTTTCCTTCCCTTCGGCAATGAATGCAGCTCTTAGGGAACTGCCCTCTGCCAACACCCCCCACAACACTTCAGGAATGACATTTCCTAACCTGTAGCAGGTAACCCCGGACTTACACATACTATGTTGTATTTCATGTCAGTGTAGCCGGAAAGTTAATCCTAAAATGACTCCCAGAAAAGGTAATGATAGGGAATAATCTAGATATGATTCTGGGTTTTTTTGTTCTGTAATCATTAAAACATCACACACACATCTTCAACTTCATGCTGGTCCCTACTTGTCTTTTTAAACAGTGCTGCCTCAAATAGATCCATATCATCCAGATTTTATAGTGTATACCTGGAAGGGGAGTTGTTTTATTGATTTATGCAAGCATTTCTTTAACAGCCTTCAAAACTGCTATCTAATTTCTATCACTATGTGGTAAATGAACCATTTGGTAAAGTGTTTAAATAACTGGCAGTGAGTAAATGCTGCCTTATTCTAAAATTACAACTTTCACCTCCTGCCTCTGTACCATTGCTGGTGCAAAACAAAAGATCAAAGTAACATGATAAATCTTCAGAAACAGAATAAAGGCTGGGAATACATAAAACTCCCTTCTTAACCAGATGCCATGGTTAAATTTTTTTTTGTCGTGATCACAAATGATTTTACACTTTTTTCCATTGGCTTTTCTCCTATTACTTTGTCTCCATCGTTTAAAACCATTACTATATTTTCTTTCTGAATCCATCCTTCTGAGTTAGTTGTTCTAGTACTGCCATGTCCGGTACAAACCACAACTGCCCAATTTTTCCTTATGTATTTAAGATTTATTCATTTTTGTTTTATGTGTGTGTGTGTGTGTTTCTGCATTTCTGTATGTGCTGTGTGTGTGCAATTTCCTATGGCAGTGAGAAGAGGGTGTCAGACCACCTGGAGCTGGAGTTACAGGGGGTTATTGATGTCTGTGGAAATGTAGAGACAGAGAGACATGGAATTCTGACCTTCAAGAAGTGGCACAGGATATATTAGTACAGAAAACAAAAGGCGCCTCTCTCCCACAGAAATTGTTGCAGCCTTAAGTTTATGTGTCTCTCCTGCAGAAAATTGTTTGCCAAAAACAGGAGAAACTATCTTTTCTGGGATGAAGGAGTTGAGGAAGAGAAAGGCAATCTGAAATCTTTGTCTGAATCTTGTTTTATACTGAGGCACTTTATCAGTGTGAGTCATGAAATGTGGGTTCTGGGAACATTCTCTGTCATCAGGACCTCCCATTGCCCAAGAGTGACCATGCTTTATTGGTGAGATCCCTGGCAAGTAAGGAATGGGAAAATTGGGCTTTTCCTAAATTCTTACTTTTCAATTGATCATCATTTGCCTGCCTTGAGTACAGGATAAGTGTTTAGAGTGTATGTGAAAAATTCTATGGATCTGTGGGGTAATGAATCATGCAGCCATGCTTGAGAAAGTGTTTCCACCTAGGCATGGTATTTTGCAGTTCTAATTCCAGAACTTGGTAGTCCACGACTGGCTGGGGCCTACTCTGAACTTAAGGGTAGCCTTATTGAATTCCTGGCTGGTTTTGGCTATACTGTGACATTACCACTCTTAAATTAAAGAAAAGTTGCTTCCAACAATTTTGCAGAGATAGATTCACTTACAGTAAGTAACGTAATTTAATCTATGATGACCTGAATGAATATTCTAAATTGTTCTTTATAAGAATTGCCATATGCTAGAAAATCAATTATAAAACAATACTAAAAATATTAAAAATGTAAAGAATATTTTAGGTATAAGCATGTGCAAAAATAAGAATGTAAGTCTTCAATAGTTTGCTGGAAGAAAATGTGGTTGAGGAAAGAGCCAGCATGAAGTAATCTGTTTGTAAGACTTTCATTTTCTAGAAGTAAAGGGACTCCACGGTGGGAATGCAGATGTAGGAAGCATACATGAGTCCAGTGTTTTACTTGGTGTACTCTGGACAGTTTGAATAGTAGACAGTAAGACCTCCAGGGGCTGGGCTATGTGTTCACCTCAGAGTAAGAGAGTTTTCGTGTTCTGTGATAAATTTTGTCTTTCCCATTCTGCATATATTCATTCTCTGGGCCTCACTGAATACAACTGTAGAGCTTTCTGTACTACGCTTTAACTAGCTGCAAAAGTATAATTTCAAGAAGTTTTAAAATCACTCTTTTCCCACAATTTCTGTATGTGTTTTTCATTTTTTAAGTCAACTGTTCAAGCCTTTTAAATAAATCTTTCTATATTTACTTATTTTAGATAATTAATGCATTCTCAAAACAAAGAAAATGAAGGATTGTCTTTTAATCATATGCTAATACTTTTCATTTTTATACCCAATAGACAGAATGTGCAAATTTCATCCGAGTTCTTCAACCCTATAATAAGACTCATGCTTATGTGTGTGGAACTGGAGCATTTCATCCACTATGTGGATATATTGATCTTGGAGCCAACAAGGAGGTAATGAAACATTAGAAAATACAATTTACTATAATACCTATACCACAAAATGTACAAGTTTGAGTAAACATATCTTATGAGTTATATAAGAATTCATGTTTCTAAACATTTCATAGAGTACACATTAATACATTTTACTTATCAAATAAGAGTTTTCTAGTAAAACCACTTCTAAATGGAGACATAAAATTTACCATGTAAACTATTATAAACAACTGTTTTTATGGACTCTGCATATGCCTTCATTATTCTTTTAATGATATTTGTATATACACTCATTGACATATATGTTTACAATTTATAATGCTTTATAAACACATTTTACATATTTGATCTTAAAATGACATTATATATTATTAATAATTTCATTTTGTTCTTGATATGTGTTAACTGATATATGTGTTAACAACAGTGAACTGTAGCTAACTACAACTTCTATTGTCTCCTTGACATTATGTACATACTCACACTGAAATAATTGGTTTCTCTGAGTTAAACTCATGGGATAGATGTAAATGGTGTATTAGTAAAGATTAACTTATTACAGATGTCAATGAGCATTTCTAATAAAGGAGGAACATGCAGATTTCAGAATTTTTTTCTGATTTTTTCAGGTTACTTATTTTATTAAAATGGCAGCATGCATATATTCTTTCTTTACTTGTCTTTTTTTTTCTTTTTTATTGAAACTAAAACCAAGCTTGTTTTACATGTCAATCCCAGTTCCCTTTCCCTTCCCTCCTCCCTTGCCCCCTACTGACCCCCTATCCCATCCCCTTTCTGCTCCCCAGGGAGGGTGAGGGCTTCTATTGTGGATGTCCCAAGTCTGTCACATCATTTAGAGCAGGGCCTAGGTCCTCTCCAGTGTGTCTAGATTGAAAGAGTATCCCTCTATGTGGAATTGGATCCCAAAGTCCATTCCTATACTAGGAATAAATACTGATCCACTACCAGAGCACAGGAGTCAATACCAGGCTAGAGAAACCCATGGAATCAGCTATCCTGAACAATAGGGAGCTCATGGACCCCAGACTGATAACTGGGAAGCCAGCATAGGACTGATCCATACTCACTGCATGTGGGTGTTCATTAGGAGGCCTAGGCAAACTATGGGGCATCTGGTAGTGGATTAGATTTCAGAATTTTAATTAAAATGAAATTTCCAAGTTCTCTGTGTCATAGATTGCTATGCACATTGCATGCATTTTGGCTTTGAAATTTCACAAACACTGAGGTTACTACCACTATAATCCATAATAAATAGGGTAGTAAAAATAATTTTGTTGGTGTATCATAAACAATGAAGTAATGAGCTCAACCAAGCAGTGTCTGTCCAAAACCAGCATGACCAGATGAGCTTTAGCTGTGTACCCTATATACTGGTTCTTTGCAAGCATTGTCCTCATGTTTATGCATGTATTTCCTGTGTAGAACCATACATATTTGCAGTCTTTTCCTGGGCTTATGAAAAGGTTTTTATGCTAATTTAATGGATGCATGTGGAGATCAGACCTTAGACTGTGGCCAGACAGAATTTCCTCTCTGCCAGACTCATCTAACCAACCTTGACTCAACTGCTTAAAAATAATGCAACCCCGATAGATAAATTCTGAACAGCTCAGAGATTTGGCAACTGAATCCATCATTCTTTGTTGCTGATGTAATGCTGTCCTGCCTGGCTATGATGAATGGCAATATATAACAGTAGCACAAGGTATAATTACTTGAGCACCCCACAGCTTGCGTATGTATTTAGGCCTGAGGCTAAAAGCCAAATTCACAACCTGCCCAGGAAGCAAACAGTATCCTCTAACTCTTAAAGTCAAGCTCCCTAAAAGGGAATTTCGATGTAGCTAATTACTTAGCTTGGGACTTGTCAAGAAGGTCAGGACGTCAAATTTACAAGTTTTTGTAATAAGGGAATTATGGGAGCACAGGGATAGTGAGACTTGACACTTTCAGCTGATCTGGCTCTGTGGTTTTAGTATAGCAATGCTAATTTGAAGACATTTTTTATTTCTAGAAGTTTACAGGCCCTTTCAGATTCAAATAGATAAAATTACTTGGAAAGAGAATGAGAAGAGGGAACAGTGTATGCAAAGGGGTGGAGCAAGCCACCTACTGTAGTCAGCCAGGCAGTGTGTTTGTCCCAATGAGAGCATTAAGTGGGAAAACAAATACTCTTTTTTTATTTTAATTTTAAATAGCTTGTTTTACATATCAATCCCAGTTCCCTCTCCCTCCCCTCCTCCAGCACCTCCCCATCATCCCCCCCAGCCTTAACGATATGCCTCATGCCCAGCAGTAGATGCCAACAGAAAATGAACTCAACAGTTGAAGTTTCTTGTCTCATAATGTCATGTCAGGGCTTTTCTTAAAAATAAAAGCTATTCGAGTCCAGCCTGGTCTACAGAGCAAGTTCCAGGACAGCCTCCAAACAACAGAGAGAAAACCTGTCCTGAAAAACCAAAAAATAAATAAATAAATAATAATAAACATAAAGTAAAATAAAAGCTATGATTTTTATTTTAATATAAATTATATATGTGCATACATATGATATCATAATATATATAGTACATAAAATTACATTGATGTTCTATAACTTTCAGAATGTTTGAATCTAATAACTGCTTTTGCCAAGCATGTTGGTGTACACATATAATTCCAGTAGTTGGGGGGTAGAAGTAGTAGAGTCAGAGGACATGGCATCAAAGAGTCAGTGTGGACGAGATAAGACCAGCTTCGATTTTAAACCAAGGAAAGAAAGAAAGAAAAAGAATTGGAAATAGAGTTGCCCTTCTAGGGCTGAACAGCTCAGTATTCAAGTGGGGCATAAGTTGATAGTCACTGTGTTTCACATGGTAATTAATTAAACTTTTCCTTCAAACCTCTTATCAGTTTTCTTCCCTCACAGTTTTTTTTATCTTTTATTACATTTTAAGGTGTGTGTGTGTGTGTGTGTGTGTGTGTGTGCGCGCACTTGCTCGCACACATGTGTGCTTGTGCATGCGTGAGTGCACATGCACCATTTTTGTGCTATGGAGCATGTGTGGAGGTCAAATATCAGCTTTAAGGGAAAGGACTGTGTCTTTCCATAATGGTAGAACTGAGGATGGCACTCCTGTCAGCTTTGCAACATTTGTGACACTGAGCCATCTTGACCACTGAGTCACCTAACAGCACATAACAACATTTCTACATGTGCAGTTCAAAGAGGTACATTTTAGGAATTAATTAAACTAAAGGGATTATGTGAAGTGTATCCTACAAAATGCAGTTTAGAAACTTAGAGTCTCATGTGAACCATGCTGTCTTGGGAAACACATTAAATCATCAGTTAATTTCATTTACTTTCCCTGGAGCTGATTGGGAAGGGAAAAACTTGCGCTCTTGCTGTGTCCTTCTCCAAGATTTTACAGGAAAATTTCTTGTCTGCAATTCCCATAAATGCAAAGACTGGGGCTTCTCTTTGCAATTTCATAGTGTTGTATTTAAAAAGAAAAGTCTATGCAATTGTCAGTTTATCTAGTAATATTTTTCTAGGGATCCACGCATGGGCGCACGAGCACACACACACACACACACACACACACACACACGCAAACAAACACACACATGGGGTCAAAATTCTGTTTCCCTTTCCAGTATCCCATTTGATGCCTTAGAGTCCACAGGTTTGTTTAGCCAGTAGCAAATAGTATGCTGTTAGTGGTTGGTAACATGTGACAGCCACAACATACAGACCCCCCACCCCCCACTCTCCCAAACCCCTACTCTCTGTCACTCCCTAGTCACTGTTGGGGATCCTAATGCATTCTTCTTGGGTCTTTTTCTGCTGCTAGAGCCCACCATCATTTTTTCCTTTGGCGACCCTAAATAAATTAAAGGCTTTCATGTCTGATCATGTCACACCATCACATTAAGACTACACAAACAGTACAATTTTAAATCCATGAGGCTAAACTCCTGAGAATGTATTTGTTACTAGCCATAGTTGTATGACCCTGAGTCAAGTACATACCCTTCTGCTCTGACAGTTCCATATGCAAAGCTGGATTTATTAATGTAGTTACATAGCAAATTTGGGGTGAGAATTTAGTAGATAATATGAGCAAGTGCCTGTTTGCTCACTAATGCCCTTTTCAACTATTAGGAATCATTATTTGCATTAAAACATGTCTCTTTTAATTTATGGAATACCAATTGCTAACCAGCCTCATTTCAATTGCTGCTACTATTTTTTTTAGTGAGACAATAGTTACTATTAGCCTTGTCCAAAAGAGGAAAAGACCACAAAAACGGTGACAACGTAATTCAGAAATTAACCAGGTGTCTTCTGTCCTTTCCGCTTCACTACTTGCTTTCGGTGTAATACCAGTGTATGGCTCTTTCGTGATGTAAGAGTAATCTGTTATGCCTGTAGTGTGGGTTTCTCTTCCGATGACATTGACTGAGTTGTCTCTCTAGCTGCTGGAAGGTGGTGTTGTCATTGTTATAAGGCACTGGAGATCAAGAGGCTGTGTTCATTATTCATTATTCATGCGTATTATTCTTGGAAAGTTCTATGTAAGATGATTTTCCTCTGAATATCAAAAGACTGCCAATGTCATTTTGTCTGTGGCCACTATTACAAAAATAATGCTTCTGCCAAAATAACTATGTGTCTTCCATGTGCAGTGTTTTCATAATAGTGAAAATATTACAACACAACTTTTTCCCCTCACATTTGTCAATATCTCTGAAAATGCACTGCTTATTTGCAGACACTTGTATGTTATTAAGCATTTTTAAAAGTCACTGGTCTTAGAGAATCCGGTGCTTACTCTCACAAATAATGATTATCATGCCAGAAATGCAAATATTACATAGCAAATTCTTGGATTTTTGCTTTTTAGATCTAGACGAGGTATTTTTATTTTGTTCCTGAGACAGAATAGTATGAAATTCTTTGTATGGAAAGACAGCCCAGATCTTCTGATTTTCTTGCCTCTGCTTATAAGGTACCAGTCTCACAGGTATGCACCACCATATCAGAAAGCAAATTTAGTTCACGTACAGCCTCATAAAGCTCTGTAATCTCTGTGCTTCCTGCTGGACGATCAGAAGTAGAGACAAGAATATGCTCGGAAGCTCATGACCCACACTCTGTCTCAAACAAGATAGGGACATTTAAATAGTGAGAGAAATTCTAGTTTTATTAGCCTAAGTAAATTATTGAACTTGTGCTGGGAGTACATCTCAGTTGGTGAAGTTCTTGTTGTGAGAGCATGCAGACCTAAACTCTGGTCCCTAGACCTACATTCACACAAATGTTGCATACATCTGTAAACCCAGCACTGACAATATGGAGACCTATAGTCCCTGAGCTTGCTGGCCAGCCACATTAGCCAAATTGGTTAGCTCCAGGTTCAGTGTGAAACCCTGTCCCCAAAACTAACAACACAACTAAGGAAGACATGTGACATAATGTCTGACCTCTACATTTATGATTACACAAGCAAGCATCTTCAGGAATATGTGCACACGCATGCTAAAACAGATACATACATAAACAATACATGAAGGACAAAGTGCAATCTTTGAAAATACTGGTAATTTGTGTTGTATTTGTACTGACAGTGGTCCTGACGAATGCATTTTGAGTAAAATGTTGCTTCAACCTGAACGCTTATTGAACCTCTTTGGAAAGAGGAAACAAAATTCAGCATGGAGTCTTTCAAGATTCAATGGTGCCTAAAGAGTTAAATCCCAGCATGATGCCTGTGCTGTGTGCTTGGTTCATGTTTATCCAGTTAATGAATGGGAACCAATTCTTATCTGCTCTGTTCTTGCTGACTGTGATACATTTAAAAATGTCACTGTGTTTCTTACCACAGGAACTCATATTTAAACTAGACATGCACAGCTTGGAGTCTGGCAGGCTGAAATGTCCCTTTGATCCTCAGCAGCCTTTTGCTTCAGTAATGACAGGTAAGACCAGGGCAAACAAGTCTTAAGTCTAAGTGACTTTTGGAAAAGGCCTCTGTAGACTAAACCACATTTTCTAACTGAATTGAGGATAATTTTGGATTAGCCCTTCCCCACATGTCGGTGCCAGTCTCTCTATATGAACATCATCATCCGTGGAGTGAATGAGGTGACAGCATTCCTTCATGTCTGCACAGAGGCTTTTTAAACAAATGTCTGACTGAACTCACTCTAAGACAAATATCATTCTTCTTTGTTCCAAAAAACCTTCTACTTACCTGGGATTTTGCTAATACTCAGCTTTGACTTTTCTTTACTCAGGAAGGGTGTCACATATAGAAACACTTAAGTAGGGAAATGAATGAACAATGAAGCAAGATACAAAATACAGTTATATAACACCAAAGCATCTTTTCTCCCATATTTCTGTTAATGGAAATCTGAGAGGTTTCTCTCTCTCTCTCTCTCTCTCTCTCTCTCTCTCTCTCTCTCTCTCTCTCTCTCTCTCTCTCTCTCTCTCTCTCTCTCCTCACACCTGTAGCCCCATCTGGCTTTGTATTTATCTTAAATTCTCATAGAAGAGGCTGTCTGGCTGAAAGAAGGTAGTGCTGTGTTGTGACCTGAAGAGCATCAACAGGGTCTTGGAGTCATGAACATTATAAGTAAGCTTTTTTTTTTCTGGTTGGTTCATGACTCTAGTCTTTTCTTATTTAACTCATCTATTAAATATTTGACTAGATGATAAAAGGGAAGCATCATGACATTTTAATTTCCACATAGTGAGAACCAGGAACTTTGCTTTGATATGAGTGTGTGTTTTGAAATTATACACACCATGTTTGTTTCTTCTCAGTAGATGCCGTGGATGATTTTCATCTGTTAAACAATATAAAGGCACCATTAATAAAAATGAAACAAAAATCATAAGGATGTGGATGACCCTGCCTAGAAATCCCTGTATAACTCTAAAAATAAACATGACAGCTTTTAATCCTGGATACTGAGATCAGAATTATGGCTAAAACACACGTTGTCTGACAACTCATTGACATACAGTCTAATAAATTTCAAAGGCTTCCTTTTCATTTAGTTTCCTCTTAAGCTTTTTATTGATGTTATCACTTGTTCCTCTGTGTTTTAAGGTTTTAACTCAGTAAAAATTGGCATGTATCTGATATATTAGCAAGGTGTCTTTCAATGGTGGAGATGGCATGCTACCTGCACCAACCTTATGTCACAGGGTTCCATCATTTCACATACAGTCTTTTGAAGATCATGCTTCCAAAAATAACTTACACTTCAATGAAGATATTGTTTTTGTCCACTACATAGTTATGTAAGAAGTTTGAATGATCTATGCAGATTAGCCAATTTGACTTTATGTTTTTGAGTGTAACCCAAAGAAGCTTCCTGTGGAAGTCTCTTGAAGTAGCAGGGTTTTAGCTCTCCAAAGTACCACATATCATGCTGCAGGGACAGCCTCCTTCCTGACTGCTCCCCAGTGCTCTGACAAGCAGTACAACAGAGGACATTGCTCCCAAACCAGTTCACATTTGCCCCTCCTTGTCTCTTTCCCTAGACTCCTGCTCTTTCTTCTTCTACTCCTGTGTTTCTGCCTCTGCTCTCTCCTCCTCCTCACTTTCTGCAGCTTCTCCCCGATTCCAGCTCCCACTCTCTCCTTTCTCCTCTCCCCTCTCTTCCTCTAGTCTCTATTATTCCTCCTTCTCTCCTCGATGAAGCCTTCACTTCATTTGGTATAGGACCAAAAGTTTAGGATGCAGCAAGAGCACAATCTTCCCCTTGTTTATCAGCGCTTTGCAGACATGGTCATCTCAAGGAATGCAACATGTTATAATTACAAGGAATGACGTCAGTGTTGAAACCTCCTTTTCAGCAGGGGCTGGACAAAGAGAAGCTGTGGTCACTGAGGTTGTGTCGGTTAAGTAAAATACTAATTGAGCCATCCGTTCTCATTTAACATTTAATTTTCAGTATTGTGACAGTTGCTACGAAATCAAACTCCTAGTTGCGATTTCCCACTGCTTACTGCAGATAAATGTCAAAGAAGAGTATATCCAAAAAAAGTTGATGAGGTGAAATCAGAATTCTTGGCCTTTAGGAAATCCTGCTTTCTAGCCTCAGTTAATTGGGTTACTTCTCCACCTAAGCTAATTCTTCAAAACGGGAAAAAATATGTGTGTATGAAGCACACGTTCTAGTGTTAAGCAGTCCACATGCTGGGAGTTGTAAGGACCTCTCCTTCTGTCACCTTAGCTGTGCTGTTTGCTTTGCTCCTTGCAGATGAGTACCTCTACTCTGGAACAGCTTCTGATTTCCTTGGCAAAGACACTGCCTTCACCAGGTCCCTTGGGCTGACACACGACCCCCATTACATCAGAACTGATATTTCCGAACACTACTGGCTCAATGGTTAGTGATGTTTCTCTTCTGTTTATTTTGTCTTTGCTGTAAGAAAACTAAGGAGCTTATTATTATGCATTCAGATGTGCTTGGGGAGAGTTGAGATTTTACAACATTTAAAAATACATTTGAAAGGATTTCACATTGAATTAGACAAATCTCCAGAAAAATGTGTGTGTGTGTGTGTGTGTGTGTGTGTGTGTGTGTGTGTGTATAGCTGATATTTATTGTGTGCTACATCTTTGGCACTCTTTGCGCTATAATAAGTGTGTTACTTTGTAAAAGTTCACAATGACATTTGAGACATTATCACTTTAACACTTTATTTTTAAAGATGAGTAAAGTGTAGATGTGATGACTTGAGTGATTTGATCACAGTCTCACAGCAGAGCTGGGCTTTGTATGGGCAACCTCAGTTCTATGTTTTAATTACCAAGCTTATTAGCCTAATGGAAAGTAAATATACAGCAATGCTAACTTCTTTGTTGCATTCTAATTATCATGTAAAATGCTATATGTTCTAATAACACACTATATATAGATCAAAGTAGTTAGCATGCTCCATTTCTTATCATGTGCTATCATACATAAATTTAATAGCTTAATGCTTGCTTCTGCTGCTAAAATTTATGTTTGGGTTTTGAAATAGCACTGCAAGATTTTAAAATACTGATCATGATATTGTTTTGCTGAAGTATTATTGTATTTAAATTTTATGTGGCATTTGTGGTTTTAAAAGCAGGAAAAAATCCCTAAAGAATTTATGCGGTTACTTCAATGATTAATACTATTTCACCCACTGTCTTACTTTATTCAATTTACTGGGAGAAATAACACACAATTTCATTTCAACAGTCAGATCGCATTTACCACTGACACCAAAATTAGTGAAGTTAGCAGAGGAGAACAAGAGAGGCTTCCACTATCTTCCTATCTCTGAGTGACTTTTGAACAGTGACAACATAAACAAAAGAAAAGATGCTTTTAAAACATTCCTTTCCTCAAAACCTGTAAATCAGTTTGTTTACATAGTAAAGTGATTTCCAAAGTAGCCAAAAAAGAAAATCCTCCTAAAAGTTAATGGGTTTTGGAATTACTTGATTTGAGAGCAACTTCATGGACTGCCTCTTTGACACCTGCTTAGATAAATATTCTCAGGGTTAAAAAACAAAGGGTAAACGCCAGAGCATGGTGATGCATGCCTTTAATCCCAACACTTGGGAGGGAGAGGAAGGTGGATCTCTGTGAGTTCGAGACCAGCCTAGTCTACAAGAGCTAGTTCCAGAACTGCCTCCAAAGCCACAGAGAAACTCTATCTCGGAAGAAAAAAAAGGGGTAAAATTGTATCATTCTATTCAGAAATGGCAAATATCCTCAGAGAGTCTGTCAGGAGAAAGTCTTGTCATTCTTCATCATAACATGTCCATAATGAAAGTCTATGTATGCAATTTTTATTTGTCTGGAATGCTATTTTTATTGCTATTTGAATAGAAATACAAAATGGACACCTTTCCAATGGCCTGGCACTTCCCTCAATAAACAACTTCGAAGTCTTTTGCGCACAGAGTGCTATTCCATCCAACAGACCTAGGTATAGGCAGAAGAAGGTGGTTGACCCCGGGGACAAGGAATGTGTGCTAAGCATGGAGTGTCAGGTAGTGAACACGGAGGTGAATCATTCTCATGAATTTGAGCAAAGTTATTGATAATTTTCTCTTTAATCAGGGGAAGTGTGTATGTGTGTTTCTTTCAACATTATTCAGCAATACACTGAAGAACAAAAGGCAGTATTACAGATAGGTGAAGAAGACCATGGTGAGAATGAATACAAATGAGTGAGAGGAAACAGAAAAAATGTAGCAATAGTTAGGAGGCCATGAAAATCTGCTGCAAAGAATATGTAGGAGGGGCGATATTCGTTTGTGACAAAGTAATTCCAAAGCACTTAGGCTTCATTTAAGGCAGAAACCAAAGAGATAAAGCGGTGGGGATAGTAGAAGAGATGCATGGTAGACTTTTCAGTGGAACAAATTTAGCTAAATTATTAATAATTCGGAAAGTTAACACTCATGAATAAAGTCAATCTAGACAATATTTACTGGTTAATAATCAAAGTGACCAAAAAGATATGGTTTTCAGACACTTCAGTCATTATCGCATTCTTCAACTGTGTCAACTTATATACCCACAAAAATACACAAACAAGTCTGTTTTATTTTTGAACACAAGTATGTACTCTTCAGTCTTGATTATCACTTATCCACATGCTGGTGTGTAAGCTTACCACCACAGGTGTCATTATTGCTGAAAGTAGGAGAAAGAAGTAGGAGGAAGGACAGAAGGCCTATACGTTCTGTACGTTTCCCCATGGCTCTTCAACATTTAAACTATTCACTACTTTTTCCTTCTTTCTCTTTTTTTCCATTGAGCTTACCCTGCTTGGTGATCTCCACTGTAATATATGCTGTTTCCTGGAACTGTGACTCAATTAGTCTCCTTTAAGTGGTGTAAAGAGAGGCTTTTTCCTTGAGAGGAGCCTTCTCGTCAGCCTGGTTCTAGAGCCGCAATAGTCCCAAATAAACACACGGGAGGCTATATTAATTATGAAGCTGTTGGCCTTGCTTGTTTCTTACTGGCTAGCTCTGACTTAAGTAATTACCCTATAATTGTTAATCTAAGTATGTTTTTACCGGAGAATAGTTCCAGGCTTCCTACCCCATGGCGTTACATGTCGACTCTCTTGTGTTTCTCCTTCCCAGAATCCTCCTGGACTCGTAGTCCCACCTATCTAGATTCCTATTGGCTCAACAGTGCTTTATTGACAAAGGACTTCCCCAACAAAGTGGCATTAAAATATTTATAAGTTTGAATTCCATTCTTATATTAGACATTATTGTTTTATAGAAAAATAATATCAAACCGAGGCATCATACAACTAGTTTTCTGTATTAACTAATTTTGTTAGTGCTACAACAAAACACCCTACAAAAGTAATGTAAGGAAGGAAGAGTTTCTTGGGTCTCACAGTTCAAAGGAGTCATGCACACCTGTAGGTCAGTGATGGCATCGGGAACTTGAGGCTGTTGCTCACACTGCATCTGCAGTCAGGAAGCATCAAGAGATGAATGCTGTTGTTGGCTCCTTTGTTCCATTTTATTGCGTCTTGGAGAGTAGTCCAAGGAATGAGGTCACTCACTTTTAAATGGATTGTTCCACTTCAGTTACCCAAATCTGTAAAACTCTCACAGACAGGCTTTTGTGCATGGTGATAATTCATCCCACTAAGACTACAACACAAAGTGGCCATCATACTCACTCTGGGATTTGGTTCTTTAATGGCCTTTCCCTTTAGTTCATCTAAAAGTCTGTGAGTAAGTTTTTGATATATTGCTTTGCAGTTGAGCTGCCCCTCAGTGCCAGTTTCCTGATGTTATGTGAGTTCTCTGAGCTTCCTCCACCTGTTTACCTTATATTTGTCTTTGATCCCTTCCTCCCCTTCAGCTACTCTGTCTAATCATCAAGAAGCACCTCCAATTCCTTCAAAGCTACCGTTGACCTTGCTCTTCCTATAGTCACCAGCCTCCAGAATCCTCATTGCCTCATAGAGATTTTATTGCCCCCATTTGATTGTTTGCTAATTTTCCTCACTTTCATCTCTCTCTTTACATTTTTTTTAATGTAACATACATGGTAGACATGATCTTGGGCACCTCGACAGTGTAATTCTGTTTAATGACACTATCTTGATAAAATTACTATTTGCTTGTTACTTTCAGGGCATTACTAGAAGCCAGATACTTAGATACTTAAGTAGAAAGTTAAAGTACAGTGGAAGCTAAAATACATCTGTCCAGCTCTGAATGCTCACCTGTTTCCAGGGTATGTGATACAGTCTTGACGATACAGGCATGGTCTTCGTATTCTGGCCCCATGTAATGCTCCATATGGGGCTAAAGCAAACCAAGGATGTGGATCTGCTAGCAAATGTGGAAACTGACAGAGAAAATGTGTTTATCTCAGAAGTGGGGGAGGCCTCGGCAGTCTGAGCAGAACTGTGTAAGTGTGAGCAGCAGGTCAGACATTTGCGGAGGGAGGGAAAACAGAGTGAAAGTGGCCCACTGTTTCTAGAAACCCATTCAGTACTCCTTGGTCCATGAAAATAAGGTCAGAGCAAAGGAAGAAATTATAGAAACTATGTAACATTCCCATGATGAGGAGTGAACTGATGAATGAAGGCAAAATATTGGCTTTGTCAGAGAGCATTTCTATTCTGTATCATGAGAAATGGCCATTTTGTACTCACGTTCAGAACATGGCCCAAAGACAAAAGCTAGTGAGATTTTTTTCTGGCTGAGTTAAGAGTTTTAAAGATCAGAACACAGATGAACTGTTCTAACTGATGGGAATGGATGTTGATTTAGAATCTATTTTTTAAACCTTATCCTTCACAAATTGAGATGGAGTGGGACATTGACTGCCTTTTTGTAGTAGTTATGAGAATGAAAACCGTTTCTGAATTAACTCTGGATCTGGCACAGAATGGGTAGAGACATGGGCTTCTCTGTCTAAGATTCAGGCACCAAGTATGATAAACACTGACCACCAAGAAAGATTTAAGTTTAAAGTAGCACTTACAAAACGCAAACAGAGCTGGGCATGAGCCGCAGAAGTAGTACATCCTTCTCCATACACAGTAGTCTAGACTCAATTCCTGGCACTAATAAATTTGCCTCCTTATTTTTTTCTAACCGTTTATCAGCAATTCAGTGGCCATATCAGCTGGAGGACAACATCATTTTGAAGGGTAAAGATATAAAAGTTTCATTCGGTACAGTAATATATAGATATGTCTGATTTAAATTATTGTTGCTTATTAACACATGTATAATATCCTACAATTACACATTGCAATGTATTTATGAATTTTCTTCATTATTTGCATTGTATATTGATAAGAAACTTGCTGCTGAGGTTCACAAGGCTTTAATGGGTTGGAAAAAGTGATGGATAATCAATTATCATGTAGATGACTTCCCCTTCTGTACATGTCATTACATCTGTGTATCATTTACTTCTTTGGTTTTTTTGTTTGTTTGGTTTTTGTTTTTTGTTTTTTTTTCAAGACAGGGTTTTCTGTGTCTTTGGAGGCTGTCCTGGAACTAGCTGTTGTAGACCAGGCTGGTCTCAAATTCACAGAGATCCACCTGCCTCTGCCTCCCCAGATGCTGGCGGCATCATTTACTTCTTGTGACCTACATTTGCTTGCAGGGCTTGCTTCTATTGTCAGTTCAAATTCCAATTGTTTTATGTGCATGCGACATGCTAAATTCTTCTAAACCTAATACAACATGTAGATTAAGTAAAATATTAAAAGGAAATGTAATATTCATTTTGTATTTAATTGATTATATATATGTATATATATTATTTTAACATTATGATTATGAATTTTTTTCTGTATACTTTAGCTTCTGGACCACTAGGGAATTCAAAGTCCTTAAAGGTACACCATGTAGTGTCCTGTGCCCCACTTGTCAGCAGCCAGAATGGGAACAGCTACCTCTCCCCTGATAAGACTCTGTAGGACCACACAGCTCTCTTTGGTGACTCAAGAAGTATGACTCCAGGCTGGGAGTTGTTGGTGAACGCCTTTAATCACAGCACTTGGGAGGCAGAGACAGGCAGATCTCTGTGAGATAAAGGCCAGCCTGGTCAACAGAGTGAGCTCCAGGACAGGCTCCAAAACAATACATAGAAACCCTGTCACGAAAAACCAAAATAAATAAATAAATACATAAATACATAAATAAATACATAAATACATAAATAAAATAAAAAAGAAGTATGACTCCTCAGAGCTGAGTTCTTCCTTGAGTTTGAAGGTTCCCTCTTAATTGATCTATCAGAATACAGAATAACAGAACTAAAACCCCTTTGGCAATTCAAGGCAAAGTCCAAGCTGACCTCATTCCCTCAACAAAAGCATTAAATACATTATAATCTTTAACTACAGAGGCAGGGACACAGTGACAAGACAGGGTGGTTGCTCAAATGGGGTTGAGCTTTTGTTAGAAACTCAGGATGGAACAAAGAATGTCACCACTAAGAAAATGAAAACAAGTAATGAACATTGGATTCATTTGTTTTTGTATTTTTGGGAGTAGCTGGTAAAATTTGGTTTAAATTTTCATTTCTACCATATTAGAGGGGGCTTTAATTTAAAGTTTCTGTTGAGACTCTCTGTTGTCTGTAAATTCTCCCACATGAAAGAAGAAGTTAAGGCAACTGGAAGAAGATATAAGAAGAAATAAGAGGCAATTAGAAAATCACTGGCAATTAAGTACTACAGTAGGTGTGATGATCCTGTGAAAAAGAGGCTTGTGGGAGAAAGAAAAATATTGTGTTCTCTATGATGAATTTTTGTCGTCTTCAGTTGGCAGTACCTTGTGGTGTCATGCTAGAATTTCAGTTGTGAAAACACACAGTTTCGAACTCTGTCCCTATTAGGACATATGTTTTAAGTTCCAGAAGAGGGGGTCGTTCTATAATAAAGCCCAGGTGTCTATAGCAATGATTTTAAATTGTTGAGTTCAACAACCATGCAATAATTAAATGATAGTTATTTTTATTCAAATTTGGCTGGAAATCAGGAAAGAACTTCTATAATAAAATGCTAACAATAGTGCTATAAGACAGAGCCTCAGTGTAATCTACAAGAAAGCAATGCCTTGTTCTCAAAACTTGCATTTATTTTTAGCTTGCAAGCATGTTTATTGTTTAAATCACAGAACAGAGTACTACTTGATACTAACTCTTCTTTTCTGTAATTAGATTTCTTCATATAATAAACATTTGGCTTAGACTTTCCCACCATTCCCTTCAAAAACAATTTTCTTCCAAGACTCATAAAAGAACCACATTTAAGAACTCAATAAAAATCAACAACGACTGAATAGCACCAAGTCATGTATGTTGCATGCTATATGTTACCTCTCAGATAAGGCTCAGTGCTTGCAATGCTCTGATAATCGCTTCCATTGGTGTCATACGAATTCCTGAAATATGGGCTGCTATTACACTTTACTTGCTGCTCATTTCTGGGGGTGCTCTCTGGAAGCAGCTACATGTTGGTTTTCATTTTCGAAAAGGTTGCCCTGTGCATGCCTTCAGCACAGCCTCAACATGCCCCATATTGTAGTCATGGTTTGCCTGTGAGACTTGGTTTTGCCGATCTGATAGGAAGGGCAGAGAAGCGCTCCAATGGTTCTTTATTATCATCTGTGTAAAGATTACCCAATAAACACCCATTTATCATTTATCTTGGACCTAATGAAATCTCTACACTGTGCCTTTGCCTAGAGGTCTGTACTTTCTTCAGAACTTCTGTGTTCTAATCTTCTTTACATAGTTTGTTTCTGTAAATAAACAATCAACTGACTCAAATCATTTTAGGTAATCATTCTTCCCCTTCCTGTCTGCTCCTCTACAAAAATTTTATAAAATCAATAAATTAATTATTTTTTTTGCTATAGGGACTTATTCTATAGGCCACACTTGCCTACACTTACTATGTGAGCTAAGATTGTCTTGAACTCACAGCAGTCCTCCTGTAACATCATTCAAAGTACTGTTGCTACAGGTTTGAGTAACCATGCCCAGCTTGAAGGATATTTTATACACAATTTCCTCCTTTCAGTTTGTTTTCATTTTATTTGGTATTTTCTGTTTTAAACGATGAAGTCTTCATTATCTTTCTACAGAAAGGATTGTAAATTATCAGGTTTTGTTGTTTGTTTGTGTGGTTCGTTGCGTGGTTAGGTTTTTTGTTTTGTTTTGTTTTTTTGTTTTGGTTAGATTTGACACAGGGTCTCACTATGCAGCTCTGTCTGTCCTGAAACTCCCTATATAATCCAAGTTGGGCCCATACTC
This sequence comes from Mesocricetus auratus, assembly GCF_017639785.1. Taxonomy (NCBI): domain Eukaryota; kingdom Metazoa; phylum Chordata; class Mammalia; order Rodentia; family Cricetidae; genus Mesocricetus; species Mesocricetus auratus. The sequence goes on from NW_024429200.1 coordinate 39,054,958, forward strand.
GCAGAAATCCTCCTGCTTCTCCCACCCCCACTGTCAACATCCCATAACTAATTACAGGCATTAAAGATGATGCCACCATACCTGGCAAGAATGTGAATTTTATACAACTGTATAAATATCTCATGATTTTAAGTTTTCATTATAAATTGTGTCAATGAGCTACAGCAATGAGCACAGCAATAAAGATAATTGTCTGCTCTTCCAAAGGATCTGTGTTCAAACCCTAGCAGGAGAACAATAAGTAGTTTACAATCAAAGATAACTTCAGTTCCAGGTGATGCAAGGCCATTTTCTGATCTCTGTGTGCAGCATGCATGTAAATGATACACAGATAGACATGCTAGCAAAACACCCGTGCACATAAGAAAGTAGAATAGAATACAATGAAATAGAATGATAATTAAAATTAAGAAATAAGCTCATGTCAGTTTCATAGATCCAAAAAATATAGTAACATTTCAAGAGATTACTGCTTTCCATTTCAGTCCTACTATATATTATGTTCCCTCTAATTCTGTTTTAAGATCCTGTATTTATCTAAACAACAAGGGCCAATCATGCTCCAATGATTTCTAAATAATTTGTCTTAGCCTCTTTGAGCTCACCCTAAGTACTAAGTATTTATTCAATCCTTGTTCTCTCTCTCATTCGGTCATACATCTTCATCATTGGCCATGGACTATTAATAGGTCTAGATATTCTCTGTCTCCATCTACAGAGTGGCCATATCCATGTTAGTTACTTGTGAACCCAGATAATTAAAAACATCTCATAAAGGGTTGTTTTCTTTTAGTGTTCATGTCTCTAAATAAACTGGAGATTTTTATCTAGTTTGGCAGCATTGCATTAGAGACCGTTAAAGCATTCTATGGAATGTCATCAATCCCCAGTTCTGTGTTTATAGGAATGCCATCATTTTCCACATTGATGCTCCCCACCAACTTTTTTTTTTGAAAAAGCGTTTCTCTGTGTAACAACTTGACTGTCCTGAAACTCCCCCAGTAGACCAGGCTGACCTCGAACTCATAGAGATCAGTCTTCCTCTGTATATATGTGCATCCTTTGGTTATATGCCTAAGAGTGGAATTGATGGATCTTATGGTAGACTGATTCCTATTTTCCAGAGGAATCTCCATACTGATGTCCAAAGTGACTGTATGAGTTGGCACTCCCACCAGCAGTAGAGAAGTGTTCCCCTTTCTCCATATCCTATCCAGCATTAACTTGTGTGCTTTTCTAAAAATAACTTTCACGTGATATTCTGGGTCTTGATCAAAGCTGCACTGTGAAGAATATAAGAGTTCACTGGCAAATAATGAGGAGTAAAGAGAAGTTTGTGCAGGCATTTCTCTCTTCTCTTTTCTCAGGACACAAAACTTGGACAGGAGACAAAGGATTGGTTAGGAAAGATTAGGCTGATAAGAGAGCTACCCATTACTTGATATACAGATGTGTGTGTGCAATGTGCTTCTACATGTGAGTATGTGAGCATGAGTGTGTGTGTGTGTGTGTATTTTGTTTTTTACAGACTTATTATCAGGCTGACTTACAGTTAAACGAAACAACTGGAACTGCCCAATTCTTTCTAAACCAGGTATTAGAAATTTTATCTGACTTGGAAGAGGTGCAAAGGGGTATTACCTTTTGGGCTGCAAATACTTGGTCACTGGCCGTATGTGAGGGATACCTTTCTAGGGCAGGGAAGACAGGATTTGTTAACTGGAATAATTTGATGTCATTACTGCTAGTACATAATATGCTTAGGTTTCACAGTCATTGTTCTCATAATCCTGACAATATAAGCCTTACAACCTGCATCCTCATAAAATCACATTGATCCTTTCCTTGCATTGTGATTTTGTGGTGCTGATGATGGGACCCAGACTTAATGCATGTTTAAATCTGCTCTATCCTTCAGCCACCCACAGCTAAACACTGAACTGAACTTCTGGAACCCAGTTGCAGAGAGGGAGGAATGATGAGCAAAGGGGTTAAGACTAGGAGGGTGAAACCCACAGAAACAGCTGATGTAAATAAGGGGAGCTCATAGACCCCAGACTGATAGTTGAGAGGCAAGCATGGTACTGATCTAGACCCCCTGAAAGTTGGTATCAGTGAGGAGGTCTCAACATTCTTTGGGGCCTCAGGCAATACATCAGCATCCAGGTGGACTTTGGGAGCCCATTCCACGTGGAGGGATGCTGTCTCAGCCTGGACACATGGGAGAGGGCTTAGACCCTGCCCCAGATGATATGACAGACTTTGGAGATCCCTCATGAAGGGCCTCACCCTCAGAGAGTGGAGTCGGGATTGGGAGGGGTGTTGGGGCAGGGTTGAAGGGGGACAGAGGAGGAGGGAAGGGAGAGGGAGCTGGGATTGACATATGAAGCAAACTTGTTTCTAATTTAAATTTAAAATAAATTAAATAGATTAAAAATCTGCTCTACCACTGAGATATCTCCAGTCCTTTGTGTGTTTTCTATGTTGGAGAGAGAATTTCACTAAATTACAAAGAGTTAGACCTTGAACTCCCCGTGTATGCCTTATACTTGTGATCTTCCAGAATACCTGATGTTGTAAGCTTGTACTACCTGGGTTAATTATAATTTACATTTGTTGAACATCAGGCACTACTAGATAATATTCAATACCACTAGACAAATAACATTAGGAGCTTCATGTTATGTGAAAAAATCCCTGGCCTGTAATTCACGTCTTGAACTTTTGACTAAGATCATGTGTACAAAATTGCCTGAGATCACCTTTAAAATATAAACCCAGAAAGAGGATCTCTAGGGCATATGCTGAAAACTACATAGGCAGTATTTGTTATTTTCATCCCACATCTGGTGAATTTCACAGAGTACAGTAAAGAATATCACAGCTTTCATAAGCAATGACAGTTAGGTTTCCCTAAGTTTGTTAAAATCACATGGTTATTACATAGAGGTAGTCTCATTACAAAGAGGACACAAAATCATACAATCTTTAGAAGGAAAAAGACTTTCAAGGTGAGTCTTCTGCACTTCATTTAGTCAACAACAGACCACGTATACTCTATATACAATGCAATCTCATTAGTTTGCATTGCCTAGGGACATCTTGGCCAAGTATATTCATGTACCATATTTGCATAGTTATGATGAAATCATTGAACAATATATTTCTTTAGAATATATCCCTGTGATTACATGATCTGTGACTGATTTAGTGGAAATTACTGACAGTCATATACCCCATTCACTGTCTTTCATACTCCTGAAATTACTCATGTACTTGTTCATTCATTCTTTGTGCTAATACTAGTGCCCACACTGTACCATGTTTATCTGCACATTTTGTTTCCTACATTTGACTCTCAGTTTGACTCTCATTTGCTAGTTGTTTCATATACTGAAGTCCCAGAGATGACTCTGGCTGGGTTATTTTATTGTTTTAACTTATAACGGTGTTTATTTCCCAAACAGGAGCAAAATTTATTGGAACATTCCCTATTCCAGACACCTACAATCCAGATGATGATAAAATATATTTCTTCTTTCGGGAATCATCCCAGGAAGGCAGTACATCAGACAGAAGCATTCTTTCAAGAGTTGGGAGAGTGTGTAAGGTAAAATTCATTTATTTTTTAAGATCCCTATCTATATGCATGAAGTAATCCGTCTTCATCCATTATTGATAAAATTGTAAGATGAGTTCACATTTTGTAGATGTGTAATTTTTTATTTTTTATTTAAATTAGAAACATGCATGCTTCAAATGTCAATGCCAGACCCCACTCTGCTTCTCCCTCCCAGACCCACCCCCAACCCCCATCACTAGCCCAATACCCACATCTTTCCCAGGGAGGATGAAGCCCTCTTGGCGGGATCTCCAGAGTCTGTCAATTCATCCAGGGCAGGACTTAGGCCCTTCCCCATGTTTCCAGGATGAGAGAGCATCCCTTCATGTGGAATGGGATTCTAAAGTTCATTTGTATGCCATGGTGAACAGTAATCTACTACCCAAGGTCCCAGAGATTTCTGAGGCCTTCTCACTGACACTACATTCATGGAGTTTGGATCAGTCCTCTGTTGGCCTCTCAGCCATCAGTCTGGGGTTCCAGAGATACCCCTTGTCCAGTCAGCTGTCTTTGTGGGTTTTACCAGCACGGTCCTGACCCCTTTGCTCATCAGGAAGACCGCTCACTGTCCTGATGCCCAGAGGGAAAATGTTATCATGTAACATTAGACAATCTCATGTTAAAATTGAATAATCACTAGAGTAACTTAACCACTAACAAAATCATTTCTGTAATTTTATAAATACACACCACATATGCAACAACCATGTCTTTTGTTTGGAACAACTGAGTTTGAAATACAGTAATATCTTATTATATTAAATGCTTCCTATGTCATTAATCTAGAGTAAGTTCTGAGAGAAAAATGAAGAAAAGATAACTAAAATATAAAATGTTATATTAATGAAATATCCAATTAGTTGTGATTATTGCCATTTTATGTAAGTTATACTAACCACATTAACTGCTTGAGACATTTACATTTTGTTCCATCAGGGCTTTTAGTTGACTGCCTATGGACTTTATAGACTAGAGACAGCACTGGAGGCAAATTCTTGATGTCTGAATGTATGCATTCTTCCTGGATTTGCCTCTGCCGAAAGAATTTTCCTGAGGAGACATAAATCAGTTATGAGCAAGAGCTGTTAAGTTAATAAATACCTTCTTCGGGAATCTTTCTTTGGTCTTAAACAAACTTTTCATTTTCTTCCATATAAGCCTGTCACTTTTTGTTTCATTCTGTACCCTCAGGCTTCTGAACACTTCCAGGGACAGGAATACAAACCATCACCACACTTGAAATTGCTAATGACAATATGTCTTTTGAATAAAGCCGACTTTTGAGCCCAGACCATTCTTTACCTCTTATCCTAGCCAATAATGCTGTCTCTCCCACTGATCCTTTTCCCCCCACAGGGGACAGATTCTCTAAAAGATATCCTCATTCTCTCAGAGTTCAAAACTCTGCAGTCTTTTTTCAAAGCCTCCTGCTAGGCTGAATGGCCATGCCTGGAGTGCTCTTAGTATGTTAGTGTACTGAAGCATGCCTTATAACAACAGTATAATGACCCTGAAAGCCATGCAGTAGATTGACACTTAGTATAAGTGAAGTATGTTAAATATGTCAGAAGGGGTTTACGAGCACTAAATGCATTTCATGAGTCTTTTTGAAAAACGTGTATGACAGGTGTTCTGTTTGTGAGGAAGTTCAATGTTTGTTTCTTAATGGATAAAATTTATTTTACTGAATTTTTTGTAACAAAATTAAGTTTTATTTTGGTGTAAATGAATCATAAATGTGGATGAATATGTCAGCCCTTGTCACAGTTGTAAATTTATATATAAAAACTATAGACAGGGTTCCAAGCATTAATTATGGGATGCTCTTTTTAGCCGTGAAAAATACTCCTGCAAAACTAAAAAGGCAGAAAAAATGCAGTAAATGAGTCTTTCCAACTCAAAAAAGCCTCTGAGGCTACACTGTAAGATTCTGTCATCTAATCAGTCTATCAAATCATGAGAGCAAATAATGATGTGATGAATCAGAGACTTTTTATTCAGTGTGTCTCATCTCTTAATCGTTCTTTTAACAGGGTGACATCTTAAGAATACTCACTATAGCTGTGGCCAAATATCCATGATGCCTAGTTCTTAGTGCTTTCTTTTCAATTTAATAACAGTACATTCAACTCATATTCACTCTTACTTTATATGTTACTTTAACATAAAACAATTCTTCTGATATTTTTTGCATTTTATTCTATTTTGTGGGTATTTCCCTTACTTGGAAAATATCTTAATATTATTTTTCTACTGTTTTTATAAAGTGATAACAAAAAACCATGTCTTTATCATGAAACAAGATTGAATTTGATAATTATAAGAATATGATCTAGAAGGAAGATGTCATAGGAGCCAGAATTAAGAGTAACCAGTGGAAGCCTTTTGGATTGAACAGGCTTTGTTCTAATAGCCTGAGCGTCCTTCATCCTGCTTTTTTTGCACATGTTTCCCACAGTCCATATTTGGAAGCACAAAGGTTTTGTTCTTGCTGCCATTGTTTGCTCTCATATTTAACCAATACTTTGACACAAAGAGGAACCTATGGCAGTTTAAGAATTTTCTGCCTCTTTTGTTATTCAACTTTTGAAATTGTGTTATATTGACATGGAAAATCTGTTTTCTTGACTTATTTGGCATAAAATTATTGATAAGGAAAAGGTTTGTGTTATAGATCACACTTTCTATCTCTCTCACACACACAAACACACATGAAGATTAAAGATTGTTCAAGAAAAAGGTTGACATGTTTAATATTATAATCCAGTCATACATTTTATTTGAATATTTTACCAATAGTAACAAAGTATGACTTCCCTAGAACACACAATACATTGATACTAAGTTGTTATCCTTTTTTAAAAAATCTCAGTGTACATATAAAAGACATTCATCCTATGAGATGATATAAATCAGTCATATGAGAACTCTAAGCTATCAGTGAAGTTTCAAAATGTCTTATAAAGGGAATGATTGAAATGAATCCTATAGTGTGAACAGGACTATGCTGCATGGAGAAATGGAGGACAAGGATTTCATGCAGCATTTGACAGGGTAGATCATGTTCTTGGAATGCTGAAATCTTGTATCAAAAATTCAAAGCATGTGTCAAGGGAACAATGTGTTTGTTATAAATTAGGTGACAAAAAGTCTTGTTTGCATGTTATCAAGTGAGAACATGATCCTAGGCAATAATGAGTTATTCAATATTTAAGGTACAGAGGGACAAGATGGATATATTTAACCCACATTTAAAGAATGCATCTGGATTGGAAATGCTTGGGATTAGAAAGCCATTGGACCCAACATAGTATGAATAAAGTCATGAAGGACTCTTTAGGAGATATTTCAAAGAGAATTGCTTTGTACACATCTAAAGTACAAAAACATTATCATTGTCTTGTTGGTAGTTGGGTACAAACTAGTGTAATCCATGATCATGGTTATGTTCATACCTGCGGTATTTAATGAGTAATCACATGCTGTTATGTTGAAATATGGCTATCAAGACAAAGAGATGAATTCACAATGCATCCTTGCTCCCATTCCAGAAATTATATCGGCATCACATGGTTAGGTGTCTCTCAGGTAGTATCATCCTAGATGACACTTGTCATCCAGATAAGTACTCCTATGCGCTTGATAACTGGCTTTTAGAAGACAAGACATGGGTCTCGACAATGGAGAAATGGTGCATTCCTTTATGAAATAGTAAAGAGCATAGATGCTATATTGGGACATTCTTTGGGTGATGTGGCTTTGGAATATGTTATCATATTAACCTACTTATGAAACTGAGGCTTGTAGAGTCTCATTTCTAGAGGTTGAAAGCTGCTAGTATATTGTTGGCTTTTGAGTCATGGAAGTAACAAATTGCTCAGAAATATTTGTAGGTAAGACGAAACACAAAGAATCCAAAGGGACTGTAACAATTTTAAGAAAGAGGTAAATTTCCACAAAAATAGTTGGAGAAAAATTTGTTTTGTGGTGTAGTAGGATGGGAAGGAGAGTTACCACCAGTCATGGCAATGAGGTTTTGATAAAACACACACACACACAACTACACAGCTGTCTCCAGATTCTGGCTATTACAAATAATGCTACAGTCAACATAATTGGGCAAATGTCCTTGTGGTATAAGTGTGCATTCTTTGGGAATATGCCCAAAAGTTGTATCATTGGGTCTGGAGTTAGATTAATGTCCCATTTTCTGAGAACCCCCCCCCATACTGATGTGCTCAGTGCCTGTACAAGTTTGAACTCCTACCAGCAGCTTAAACTTTATGGAGACAGAGGAGGAGTGGCTTGGGCAGGAAGTGGGTAGAAGGAAGCTGGGGGAGGGAAAGAGAGAAGAGGAGGGAGAGAAAACTGTGGTTGATATGTAAACTAAATAAAAAAGTTAATTCATAAATGCAGTTGTGGGTGGGTGCACATATCCATAATCCTAGTACTCAGGAGTCTGTTGCAGGTAAATGAAATAGAATTGGCAGGAAGGGGTATGTATATGTGGATGGGATGGGAGGAGAAGAGGAAAGAAGGACAAAGAAACAAAGCAGGTTTCAATGATGTTACAGTCCAAAAAAAATCACCTATGGCCATGGCTGAAAAGCCAGGATTTGACAGTCAACATATAAGTGATGACTGCTGCTTAGGGGATAGAAACATTAAACTTAATACCTGCCTCCTACCTCTTCTCACTTTCTCCATTTTTAACCTATACAATGCAAATACCCATATCTTCTATGAATATTGTGCCAGAAAAAAGTAACACTTAAATGAGAGCATTGGATTTACATGTGACATGTGCTTAATTGATGATTGAAATGAATTTCTGGGTGTTAGGATGTAACAAGTTAATAATGTAGGAGACGTACACATGAAGAATGTAAAACCTAGTCATAGTACTTGAAAATGTGCACTCACACATATCATGTATCCTATGCATAGACTTTTGCAACATATTCAACTCAGTATCTCTTAGAAGCTGAAGAAGGTGGCAGTAGTATCCTCTGTGTTATCCACCAAATTGTATTGGCATGCAATGGTATCATATTATGCTTCCATTTGTTTTGTTGAATTGAAGACAATATTTCACTCTGAAAACCAGACTATGTTATCCACACTGACTTCAAACTCTCATAATCCCCTCATTTCTACTTTCTAACTGCTGGGATTTCAGACGTGCATCGTCATGCCCAGCTGATATTGTGTTAGTTGTAAATATGGAAAGTACTGAGATTTTTGTTGTCATTATAAGAAAAGATTTATTTTGTTATTTTTATTTATCTGTAATGTATTTCTGTGGGAATGCATGTTACATGTCACAGGAACTCACAGAGACCAGAAGGCATTGAATCTCCTGGAGCTGGAATTACAGGGTGCCACGAGTCACTGTAGATGAGTACTGGAAATTAAACTCTGGCCCTCTGAAAGAGCAACAAGTGCTTTTAAACACTAAGCCATTTTCTAGCTCTCTGATTTGTTCTCAGTTATAGACATACTTGTAGTTTGTAAATATATTTCTGAACACAGTCAAAGTATCTTGGAACCATATCTAATTAAAGTTTATTGATAAGAACCATATAACTTTTGTCTGAGAGATGTCCAAGGGACAGCTATCAATTAACTGAGAAATTAATTTTGAATGACAATATTAATCAGTAAGATCTGAGAGGAATTCCTTTATATGAAGACTCCCTTTCAAACTAAGAATGGCTTCTATCATACAAAGCATTCTTCCTAACAAGTTATCTTTAAACTTTTCTTAAGATTGTGACTTTCTAGTCCAACCAATTAGCAATTCGTTCATATTTAAAATAGGGTGCTTGGCCTAAATGATTTATAAAATCCGTGCTATGCTCTATTTAATTCTTCAATCTTGTTGAACTGTAAATATTTTGAAGTGCTACGTAGGCCATCTTACACCCTAGTGACTTTCTGTCATTCATGGTAAATTATTTATATCTCCATGGTGAGGAATTACACACTGACTGATCAGTCACAGCAGCATGAGGTAAACTATGGAAAGATGTCTATTTACTTTGCAATGCAGATACCACTGTATCTATACAATCCCTCCGTTCCCCCGCCGTGTGTGTGTGTGTGTGTGTGTGTGTGTGTGTGTGTGTCTTATTAATGCAGGGGAAAAATACCAGTCCCTTTCCTGAGGCTAGCTGGCAGGTTTGCACCTCAAAGGGTATTTTGCTTACTCGTGGATTCCCTTCATTTTTGGAAGCATTGTGGCGGGCTTACTTATGCAGCCCACTGTGGGCTCCAGCTGCAGGCCATGCCAGTTCTCTTTTTTGTTTGGAGCATTTCCTTTTGTCCATGCCAGGAATTCAATTTGGATGGCCCTTTCACATAACTTGCCCAGGGCTCTCTTTAATAGCTGCTTGCTTCGACTCCACCAGCATTGTCTACTTTGATATATGGCCCTATTTGGACAATCACTGCCTTTGAAGATCTGTTTTTGAGGTTGATGACACTTTCTGTATTTATTGATCTCCACTGAGCTGTGGGTTTTTGTGCTTACGTTGAGCGTGTCACTTACAACCTGAGTGAGAGATTTAGTGCCCACAGTTACAGATGTGCTTTTGCAGTATAGTTCCATCTGTTTTCCTGTCAGACAAATAATGTTTGCTGTGCTGTAGCTTTAAAAACAAAAATTAGGAAGCCTGGGCACTAAAAGCCTCCTCTGGTGGTATACCCAACCTAACCAGCTGGTGCTTAGGAGCGAAGTTCTTTAGTATAATGAGTTATCTACGCCCTGCATCTCTAACATTCTTTCTAGGTTTCAGATATAGTTTGAGAAACAGTTTCTCCTTTGTGCATTGATGCTCTCCTATGGAAAATCACAAGCAGTTGCCTGTAAATATTATTTCAGAAACAAACTAAAGCAGAAAGAAAACTTTTCCTTGAAAATCTCTGTGGGCATTTTATACCCAACAAGGTATAAAACTAGGCATGGTGGTGCATGTTTGTAACCCCAGTACTTGGGAGATAGAGGCAGGAGGATCAGAAATTTAAAGTCATCCTCTGCTGCATAGTGAGTTCTAGGCCAGCCTGAGCTACATGAGATGATTTCCAATTAAGAAAGCAAATAAACAAGCAAAAATAATAATAACAACAAGAAAACCATGTTTAGTATTAATGGAATTACTTCATGGGAATGCAGAATTTTAAAATCAATAGATGCCAGAGAACAATACACTCCAAAAAATTAAGACAATAAGAGTTAGATTACAGACTCACCTTTGAAAAATTTTAGTATATGCCCAGTGTTGTTTATCTGTGTTCTTGTGCAAGGGGGTGAAGGAGGGATTTTCCAAAGCATTAAAAACATACATTTTCTCTGTGCTATCCTCTCCAGTTGCTGCCATCAACAATATTTATTCTTGTATTACACTTGGAATAACAAAACTAGTCTTGTTTTGAAGTATGTTGTAAAATTTATAGACGGGCGTTAGTGGCTCATGCCTTTAATCTCAGCACTCAGGAAGCAGAGGCAATCAGATCTCTGTGAGTTCGAAGCCAGCCTGGTCTACAGAGTGAGTTCCAAGAAAGACTCCAAAACAATACAGAGAAACCCTGCCTTGAAAAAAACAAAAAAAATTATAGTAGTTTGCAATAAATGAAAATATCTACTATTGATGTCTCTTGGAGGAAAATACACAAGTCGACTATAGCCCATTATTAAAAGTCATAAAATAACACTAGGGAGAGAGTAACATTATCATTTTGACTTAATGGACGTTCTATTTCAATGTATCATATTCTTTGTTTGATGTGTCATTGGTCATAAAAAGCCCCATCTAGCAAGCTTTAAATAGTCATGTGCTGAAATATGTTATCAAATATTCTACAGAATGTCACTGTTCAAGGAGATAGTGAATGGCTGCACAGCAACTGCCCAATTGACTCCTTTCTGTGCCTTCTCTGTCTTCACCAAGCTATTTTTAGGGACAGACTTAGATTTTGAGAACTTAAAAAACATGGTCTACATGTTTCTATGTAAGTGAATAAAAATGCTAAGGACATTTCATTTCAAGATGTCTTAAAAGCTTAAAACAGTAATTATATCATTAGAGAAATAAAGTGAAACCTGGAATAAGGTTCCCAAAGCCTCATTTGACATATACCATGTAAATTAAAATATATCAATGGCCCTGCTGATGAAGCCACTTGCCATCAAGCATGAGAACGCAAGGGTTGAAGGGGAGAACTGATTTCTTCAAATTGTCCTCTGATCTTTATATGCATTCTGTGTCTCTCATGATCTCCCCCTGAAAAAATTAAAACCCATATCAATGCACTACAAAGAGAGCTTTAATGAGAATATTTCTGTACTCTGAAGGATCTAATTATGATAGTGAATCTCTAACCCACACATAAATGAGAAAACAGTGCTGCTCTCCCTGCTTCCTACTCTACGTCTGCAATAAGTTGTAGCTGTGGTTTCCTGTGACTGCTTCATTGGAAGAGCATCAAAATTATTCTCATTAATAAAAAGGAAATTTTGGATATAGTAACAATTTTAATTAAGAATTGCCTCAGTCTTCACGGTATAACATACTTGACAATCCTCTCAGGTAGGTTGTAGAAACAAATGTTGAAGCCTTAGTGACTGACATAGGAAGAGTGAAATGCCACAAAACAAAAGGAATTATTTATTCTCCCGAGAGACTGGGGTTATAGAGACGTGTGTCTTTGGAGGCTGTCAGAACAACTCCTCTTCCATTTACCAACATCGGATCTATTGGGACCAACTCTCCATTGCTTTCAAGGATACCAGGGGCTTTTCTGATGCTTACGATCTCAAGTAAGTTCCAGGTAGCTTCACAACCAAGAACCCTTATCCCCATAGTTGACAGGTGAGATAACTTAGATGGCAAAAAAAATATACATACACAAATCACTAAGAAAAAGGGCAGAGAAGAAAACTAGCCACTTGCTTGTATAAAACATGTGTGGTTTGTTGACATCAGTTATTTTTAAAACTACACAGACTTCATACATGAATGCAAACATTCTACTAACTCAGCACATCCCCATCCCTTGAACACAGAATTTCAATATATTCTCAATAGCCTTGGCAATTTCATTGATTTTCAGAATTTAGCAACACAATGTAAAATCAATTCATGTATTTTCATAGATATTTTTCCCAAAACATAGATGAAAGTCTTAATATATGTTGCTGAGAGATCCTTAATAGTGACATTTTGTACACTAAAACAATCTTTAGCATATGAACCCAGGATGGTAACCTAAAGGTCACAAGAAACACTCGATAAAAGCTCATGTGTGACAGCCTAGAGCTATTTTTCATGTCAGTTTAATATGTATGTAAACTTAAATTTGCTTACAAAGAGGAAAGATGCTCTGTCCATTAGGCTGTATCATGACTGATCCACTTATTAGTAAATGCAAGCAATTCGTAATCTGTTGTAAAAACCCAAGCAAATGACTACACACTGGCACTCTCCTTATTCACCACCCTGGAGGGGCAGAGAGTTCAGGCATGTTTACCTTCATCTCTTTGTTACTTTCATGTGCATCTTTGTGTAGAGGACCTAATAACAAAGGAGCCGTGATAAATAGAGTGGAGGCACACAGAAGTGACTGGTGACCACGAGCTGCCGATTCTGACATCTCAATAATAAATCTTTTGTGTCAGTGAGACTGCTGGCTTCTGGAGAGCTTCACAAAAATAAGCTAAGACGTGACAATTTAGTACAAGACTGATTACCTCCTTTCAGCTCTCTTCTGGGCTCAAAGCTCTCAGAGGGGATTCTGTGGATTTGCAAACAAACACAGGGGTTGACAGCTGGACAACAAAGTCAGACTGATACTTCCTTGCAGAAGAAATACAAAGTCTAGTGTACTGAACTTCCCTCCCAGTGCTCCAGGTTTCTCTGACAGTTACTGTCCAGTAACTAGTGCTTACTGAGAACATTGTGCTAAAGTTGCGCTTGATCCTCTGATGATAGCAGGTGACTTTGAATTGATTTGTTCTCTTTGTTTACATGTTGAGCTCCCTAAGGAACTGGACAAGGCAAGAGCAGTCAAAGATTATTCCTTTTAAGAGACTGCAATTTTTATTTAGCTAATTAAAAAATTAACATTCCTTTTTTAATGAATAAATTTGGACTAGTGGGTTGGAATCTTTTCATTTTTGCTATAGATAAGAATTGAAAATGGAATCATGACAATGTTACAATATGGACACTTGTTGACATTTTATATACCAGGATATTTAGAAAAGAGTGGCACTTTCTGAGACATGAACATTTAAAACTGTATAGTTAAGTCTGCCTTTACATCTTCAGAGATACCAGAATCATCAAATAGAATACTGTTTGAGCAGTAATACTCAAATAATAAATATGCATAATAGCTATTTAAGAGCAGTTATATTTGGACTTAAGATTCAATGGAGGTATGTCTATGTGGATTTGAACACCACTCCTGGTATAAGTGCTACTTTGCTGGGCATTGGTGGTTCACATCTTTAATACCAGCACTTGGGAGGCAGAGGCACATAGATCTCTGTGAGTTCAAGGTCACCCTAGTCTACAGATTGAGTGCCAGGATAGGCTCCAAAGCTACACAGAGAAACCCTGCCTCAAAAAAAAGGAAAAACAGAACAAAATGAAACATAACTAAAGAGCAGTTATAGACATTTGTTTTACTTGAGTGGCATTATTATGCTATGTGGTTTTCATAAAGACAAATATAATTATTTCATTTCTTTTCTAATTACAATGCTTGAGCACTACTTCATTATATGCTTAATAACACTCAGGCACCTTGGCCTTGTATGAAAGCCTCCCTTGGTCTTCCCCTAATTTACTTTTCTAACATTTTCCTTCACCAGTTTAATTGATCCCAGTTCTCATCGAAACAAGCTTTGTCTTGGTTCTCTGGGTGTGTTTTGTATTGCATTTTGCTCCTAATTTCCAGCCCCCGGGGCATTTCTGCAGCTCATCTCTACATGTACCCCAACACTGCCTGCCAGTGAAAAGACATAGAATCCAATCTGCCTCTTCCCAAACACCTCATTTGGTTTTCTCAGTGTGTACAACCTCCAGCAGAGGCTCTATCTCTTTGGCCCTCTAAACCTTTTAAAGAATTTGCCAATTTTATTTGTAACAATGGTTATTTCTTAAGTACCATATTGGCAGTGCTGTAAAGAATATTCTGATCAGCAAAGGCACTAAAAAGTTGATTTTCTGGTTCTAACTTAGAATATCTAAAAGTTAAATGCTGTTGTAGATCTTATTGTCATCAAAAGTCAGAAATTCTAAACTGCATGACAAAAAAAAAAACCAAGATAAAAATCACCCCAAAACCTCCTCTTCTGTTTCTCCCGATTTTAAGCACTTTCTGAGTGTTCCATTGCTTTTTATTGTGTATAAGCATATACGTATGAATATATGGTTATATATGTAACTGATAGATCTATCCTATTGTTGATACTACCTTGGAATCATTTAAGCTGTAAGAAAAGAAACAGCTGCTGGACAGTGATACACACATTTAATCCCAGCTCTCAGAATGCAGAGGAAGGTGGATTTTGGCTACCTCAAGCCAACACAGTCTGCATAGTGAGTTCTAGGCCATCCAGGACAACAAAATGAGACCCTGTGTCAAAATTTAAAAAAAAACAAGTGTGACAAAAGTATGTGAAATGTTATTATGATTTGTCCATGAAGTTTTTTATTCAAGAAAGATACCTCTAAAGTTTAAAATTGTCCTTCAACTTATAGTGTTGTTTCTTTTAAATCTAAAATAAATCAAGAAAAGAAAAATTATTACTACAGTTTACTGATCAAGAGCTATCCCTGGAAAATCATCGAAGTGTAATTGATAAAGTAAATGAAATTAAAAAATGAGAGCTAACCCTGTTCAACAGGAAGGAATGTAAAAGATGAGTCACAATGAGTGTTGCATGTAGTGTCACTCTGTGCTTTATCTTAAGTTTCCTGAAGATAGGAGGCTACCTGGTCTTCCTTCTGTGTATCATTCCTTTTCTGAAGAATATATGTATATGTGTGTACTTGTTTATATACAATATGTTCAATTTTCCTGCTTAGAGTAGTCATTCAGACATTCTCCTCCAATTTAGTTTAGATTACAAATATTAGGCAGAGAAGGTAGGTACTAGATATTCAAATGTCCAACTTGTCAATTAACTTTTCATTAACTTTCTAGAATTTGGGATGAGAAAAGACAAAAGATTTAGGTAACATATTTAAAAATAATTAGATTGATGGAAAATGTATTCAAGAATACTTTTTATTGAAACAAAATGCCTAGTGTATGCATTCCATGAATCATTTTCATTTTATTTATTATAAGCACAGGAAAAAGCTAGCTTCAAATACATTTTTAAAATCTTATAAATGTAATGTATAAAGGGACATAATTCTGTTTATTTTTTTATTTGATATGGATGTTTATGTTTGGTTCAATGTTCCAAATAATTTTAAATAAAAAAAAACTTCTGAGAAGAATTAATGCATGGAAATGTAGGTTAATATTGAAAATTATTTTCATATGTTTGTGAGTGAATACTCATGATTCCTTGATGTTTAATTAGTACTACATCAATTTGAGAAAGGCCGTTTTTTACTCTATAATGAAGCCTATTTCTAAAACATGCAAATTTTGTTCTTAAATACATAAATGATACATAAGTCATTCTAACAGCTATTGAACTCAGTTGCCTGGCACTATACTAAACACATTACACAAAACTTTCCATTTGATCATCAAAATAACTGAATTTCAAGACATTAATCATATTTTATCAATGACAAAATAGAGACATATTAGCATTTTATAGGTCATGGAGCAAAAACTTGGCAGACACAGCATTTGATTCCAGCCTGCTTTAATTACTGCAGTCTTGAATGCATCTACTCACTCACGAGAGTTAAATTGCTTGCATTGCATTCATTTAACCATAAGAAAACATTTATGGTTGAGTGACAAACTAACTTTTCCATTATTGAGTAGTTGAAGTAAATACTCAGGCTTTGTGCATTCTAAAAGGTAGTGTTTATAAGTTACTACCTGTAATGCCTACTGGGTTTAGTAAGTTGCAGATTCCTATTGGTAACATTTTACCCTTTTTTGTTTTCCATTATTTTAGAATGATGTAGGTGGGCAACGAAGTCTGATAAACAAATGGACCACTTTTCTTAAAGCCAGACTGATTTGCTCAATTCCTGGAAGCGATGGAGCAGATACTCATTTTGATGAACTCCGTAAGTTACGTGTCCCTTGTTCTTAGAAAAGTCTTGCTACCTATAAGCAACTCAGCATTTATTTTACCATCATATGTGCAGATATATACATTCACAAATAAGCTCAGGCTCAAGTTATCCTTTCTAAATTTATATTAGAACACACAAAGCTTATGTTTTGCTCTCAATCTGGATGCACAACATAGTGAAGTGTTCCTGTGTTTGAGAGATCCTTAAATTTAATAAAGGAAACAGAATTGCACTAATTGGAAGATGTGAGCCATGAGACTTGAAAGTCTATCCATGTGATCCTCTTCCTCCCTTTTTCTTGGTAGGAGCAATCTTCTACAGGTAGAAGAACCTGGATTCTTTATTCCTAGGATGCCCTCTGCTGGGGAGTGTGGAAGATTTGTTACCATGGTCATCTGACTCAAACCACATTTAGAGATGCTGCAGACAGATTTCTTTTCATGTCTTCTTTTTTATCCCTCTCAGTTCTAGTTATGGAAAGACTGTACTTGCTTATCAAGTCAACATCATTAGTTTTTATCTACTAATTTTATTTTCAAGCATGCTAAATGATTAATTCCTCCAATTACTTAATCAGTATTTCATGCTTTACTCATATGAAAATAAACACGCCATGTCTTGCATAATCCTGCAAAGCATTCTAACACTACGTTACTGTCGGTGCTGTAGTCACTGCGCATGAAGACATTTTCATATTGAAACACTAGGCTGAAGTCATTACAGCACATTTTTTTAAACTGCTGGGTCATATCTTCCTTTAGTCTGTGGTTTCCATTTTATATGAAATCACATATTCTTAATTGAAAATAGTCATGCAAACTGCCAACTGATTTATCTCATTTACACTTGGTTGACGCATACCACTAAGAGGTTAAGTCATGTAGTTGAAGAAGCTTTTACCCTTAAGTTCTTAATGTTGTAGTGATTCATCTTTATTTTGTATGCTGCTTAGAGTTCTTGAATTATTATATATTACTAAAAAGCAAATGCAACGCTGACCAACAAAAATTATGCTACATAATTATTTTTCCATTAACAGAAGACATTTATTTACTCCCTACGAGAGATGAAAGAAATCCTGTAGTATATGGAGTCTTCACCACAACCAGGTAGGTTGAACATTCCTTTTTTAAGTTCTTTTTTAGACATATGAAGACATTTATTATAAGGAATTAGGTTACAGTATCATGGGGCTTTGCTAGGCAATTCCAAAATCTAAAAGGCTGGCTGTTGGCAAAAGGCAGGTAAACTGAATTCTCAGATTGGCCCAAATTGCTTCAGTGGCAGAATCTGAGCATATCCTTGCTGGGTTTTAGAAGATCTGTGAATTTATTCAATCAAATTCGCCCAGATTATCAAGGATAATGTCCCTAAAAATCACGTGATCAAGTCCTTTGATCATATCTATTAAATACATTTATCTGAGCCACTAGCTATGTTTTTGCATAATTGGAGATGTTAGCCTGGTGAAATTGACACACCAGAAAGGCCACCAGAGTGTATGTGGTTTGCCTGTGGTGGATAAGGAGGCTCTTTGCTGCCATGTCAAACTCATATCTGGCCAGTCCGATGAGAGTCCATTCTTTACTTTCTTAATTCAAGTTTTAAAAAGAGTTTTGTTTTGTCTTGCTATATATGTATATATATATATAATATTTATATGTTTGTGTCTTTGTGTACAAATATGCAAATATGTGTTGATGCCTATAGAGGCCAGAATAGGACATCTAATATTTTGAAGTGGGATTTACAGGCAGATATGCCTGCAGTGGGTGCCAGAAACCAAATTCTGGTTCTCTGCAAGAACAGCATGCAGTCTAATCTCCTGAGCCATCTCTCCTGCCCCAAAGAGAATGCTTTCAGTTCTTTAAAATTTTCATTCTTATGAGACAAATAATTGTTGACTTGTTTGTTTCACCAACATTTGCATACTAATACTCTCCACTGAGCTTCATCCCCACACTAGTATAGGTATAGCAGTTATTTTTGTCATCATTGTGACCAGACAACCAAAAAGAAGCAACTTTTAAGAGAAATGACTCAACTTTCAAAGATGTAATCCATTATGGTATGCTTCAGGAGCTTGCTCACACTTGAGAGAATTATGAAACAAAGCAAGACTAGGGCCAGAATCAAAGTTGGGCTATATTCATCAAGGCCTACTCCCCAGAGATCCACGTTCTCTGTTGAGGTCCCGCCTCCCGAATGTTGTACAACCTCCCAAAATAGCACTACCAACTTGGGAACAGTTATTAGAAAACATGAGTCTGTTAGGGGTATCATAATCTAGATGATCCTTTTAATTTTCCTTCACAGTTCCATAACACACATATTTATTGAGCTGGTTATTGTGTTTCTTAGAAAGTTATTCACTTCATTCTCTTTATACCAGCATGGTAACCACTATGCTAATTACCACAGATAACTTTCACCCAGTCCCTAGTCCATTCCTGTTATTTTCAGGATTTTTCTCTTATACATGACACATCAATGACTCACCTGAGCTTGTGCCACTGCACAAATGAACAAACATATCTCTAAAGTGAAGTCATGGAATATAATTGCTAGGTATAAAAAATTATGTATATAATGTCCATAATTAGTACTTTCCAGAGGTGTGACCCTAGAGGTGGTACTAAACAAATACATGAAGTACTGAGTTCATTGATGAAGCTGTAATCCATCACTGGATGGAGCTCTGCTGCCTCAACCTATCAAATCACAACTTCCTTGGCACCTGCACAGGTAGATGTGGCTGCTCTGACCTGTCCACTAAAGTGTCCTCTACAATTCAGTGGCCCATTCTTATCAATAAGACCAGACTGAAGCCTGTCATCATTTGTATGCCTATATGCTTGTCTGGTTAATGCATAAGTGCTGCCTTGTAATATCACTGAGGTTCTGTGACTTCCATAAGTTTGTAACAGCAGCTATAAGCCTTTCATAAATGTGTGGTCCCTCCTGTTTTCATCCTATTCCATTCAATTATTCATTTTGACTCTCTTTATATACACAGACACTTACATTGCATGCCTAGAATATGTCTCGGTTTTTCATATATCTTCCTTTAACTCAATGTGCTTTGACATTAATTTCTGAGGACTTGAATATATTGTTATCAATAGTGAAAGAAATGACTGTGCTACCTCCCTTTGAATACATTTCTGCAATTTACAGTTTATTTAGTTCCATAGCAAGAACATAATCAGCTGGAATACATCAGAGTATATGAATAATTGTGAGACTTAAGGTGGAAATTTTAACATGAACATTAGAAAGACACCCTAAGAGCTGTTGTTTGGGAACATATTTTCCTATTAATGTGCAATGACTATATAAAAATGCAAGAGGAGGATCAATGATTGCATTGGCTCATGTATCTCAGTTCTAGTATTCTTGGCCCCTTTCCATGCAAAATCTTTCTTTGAAGTTGATGTGTGTTCTACATACAGATGTAGATATGTGCCAGGGACACAAAGCCCCAAGACACTTCTTTCATTTTTTTTCTTCCCCTATCAAGTTTCTGCCCACCCAGAGTGTGAAGTTACAAATCAGCTCTTTGTTCCTAGTGCTCTTTGTTGTTTTATTTTTAATATTGCCCTGAAGACTGAGGTAATTTTGGAATGTATATCATATCCTTTGTCTAGTGAAAAGAGATAATTAGCCTTTAATAATGGTGCATTATTTTTAAAATATGATCTGCAGATATGTGGTTACTATCACAATGTCACTTTCCTCCTGTCTGCCTGTATACCATTACCTTCTGATGTTTCCCACTGACACCATTCCAAGAATATTCATGATTGAGCTTTTTGTGCTAAAGAATCATTATACGTGTAAAACCAGGATGGCATCATTTGGTCAGAAAGGTTCATATTACTTTTAAGAACAGGCTTCCAAGAAAGTACATTTTTCATTTCTGAAATAAAGGAAAAAAAGAAAGAAAAAGAAATGAAAAGAAATACCTGAAGGGTGCTAATACTTGTCATCTTAGTCTTGTGAATTTTTTAAAATTCCTTTGAAAATCATAGCCGCTTAGTATTTCTACTGAAACCACATGATTATGACCACATTGGGTATTAAGCAGCTGACTATAATCCATAAGCTCACTTCAAAAAATTAAATTTTATTTCTGCCTTAAAACTTGTTTTAACAAAATCATGTGAACAACGTTTTCCGTACCTAAACTCGGAATGCGCTCTCAGTTTTAGTAGATGGATAAAGGACAGGAAGTTGGTTTTGTCAGCAAACACTCGTGTACATAGGCATGACAACCTTAGTCCTGTCCCAACACATGGTTGAAAAGAGAATTGAATTTGTCCCTTCCTCAGAATTACGTATCATACAAAACACAATAATAACAAAAGAAGAAATTTTAGAATGATAGTTAACCCGTATGGCTTTTCATGTATCCAAATGATTACTATTTTAAACAAAGTAATATAACTTCATATTTTAAGCTCTTCGTATTATAACGATTTCAAAAACTAAACAATATGAGAGTAAGCATCATACTTAATCATTTCTATCCTACAGTTTATTCTGGATCAGTGGCTCTCAACCTGTACATTATGGGTGCTTTTAGGTTGCAAATAAGATATCCTGCATATCAGATATTTACATTATTATTCATAACAGTAGGAAAATTACAGCTATTGGGGGTTACCACGACATGAGGACCTGGATTCAGCATTAGGAAGGTCGATAACCACAGTTATAAATGGTTCCTATTAACTATTAGGTGCCAGTGTGGAGCTCACCTGTTCCCTGAGGATTCCTGATGATCCACTTGGCATCCCTCTCAATCCCTTTTTGCTGCATGCTTCCATTTCCTACCTGTAAGGCAGTCATCATCGTCATCGTCATCATCATCATCATCACGTGTTAGTCTGAATGACTTGCCTATAAACTCCTTCGAGACATAGGCATATATTTTGGCAGTGCCAGTCTACTGGAATGCGCCACTGAATTTCCACACAACTCTTGGATGCAGATATGTGCTCACTGGGTGAATGACTGGGCCACGTTCCTTTCTTTCAGCTCCATCTTCAAAGGCTCCGCTGTCTGTGTGTACAGCATGGCTGACATAAGAGCAGTTTTTAATGGCCCATATGCTCACAAGGAAAGTGCAGACCATCGTTGGGTCCAGTATGATGGAAGGATACCTTATCCCCGACCTGGAACGGTATGTACCCAACTAAATAACTGAATTATTTTCTTAATTCCATATGCAATTCTTTATTCCATTATTACCAGCTATGCCATTTCTTAAAGTCACATATGCTGTCAATTTTGAAGTAATTGTTATTTTTGTATAGCAATATACCAGTATTTCCAATATTCAAATGAATTGAATTAAAAAAATTTGAATAATTTTAAGTACTAAGGAACACACTGCCTGTATTGTGATGGTTGCATTGTGATGGCATTACAAAATTTAGCTCAGATATGTCAATTTAGCTGTTCAGAATGCAAATTTTGTAAATTAGATGAAAATGCCAATTGAGCAATTGTTTTGTTTCTATATCTCTGCACATATCTTACATACATCTCTAGAATTTCTTAGTGTCTGCTTCTTTTAAAGGATCTATTGTTTTAAAGTGATTCATTTAACTGATCTCCTTTCTTGATATGCATCTGTCTCTTTTTTATTATGCTGAACTTTTGAAATAATATACAATTCTTAGAGCGGGAGAAATTCACAATAACTGGGGTACAAGACAATTTGATGGCATATATTGTAATCACAGCAGCCTGGAGGATGTATTAAGATTTGAATTTGAGGCCATTACCTAAGCAGGTTCGAAAGGGAAGCTACTGGAAGAAGGAGGAAGTGTAGGGGAGGACGATTCTTTTTAGTCCACATTTATTTTCAAATGGTGTAAATCATATAAAGGTGGATGACGAAAGGTAAAATATATTTTACAATTTATACATTTGCTTAAAAAGAAAAATTGGCTCGGAAGATGGTTCTTTTAACTGTGAAAGCATGAGCGATTGTGTTTGAATCCCTGGAAACCAGACAAAAAGCTGGGTGTGCTCAGCAGTGATGGCACATGTCTTTAATGCCAGCACTAGGGAGGCAGAAGCAGGCAGATCTCTGAGCTCAAACCTAACCTGATCTGCAGAGTGAGTTTTGGGACAGCCAGGGCTACACACAGACACCCTGTCTCAGGGAAAAAAAATCTGGATGCTGCTGCAGTACATGCCTGCAATCACTCCCACTGCTGAGAGGCAGAGATAGAAAGATCCCCTGTACTTTCTGGCTAGCCATTCTAGAAATGCCTGGGCTTTAGGGTCAATGAGAAACACTGTCTTAAAAAAATAAGGCATAAAGTCCTTGAAGACACCTCTACTGACTTCAGGTTTTATATGCAGGTGCACAGATATACATGTAAACATGTACATGAGCACACGAATGCATAACCACAAAAACCGAAGTGAACACATCTGTATATGTTGTGTGAATGAGAGATACTTAGTGTCAAAAAAGTTCGTATCTTGCATATCTATTTAAGGATAGTTCTATATGTTTCCACAATAACATCTAAAATAATCATCAAAAGAAATTGATTTAAACCTTCAAATTCTACTGAATATTGCCTTTTCGTGCTTATTCTTAAGAGGAAATAACTGGCATTTGGGCTTTATTAATTATCTTCCTGTTACATAGTGTATAGTATATCTAAAGTTGTATATATTATTATGAAATAATTTGTATTTTCTTATAATTATTCCTCAATATAAATTTGTTTCCCTGATATTCTGCCTTGATCATTAGGCATTCACTATACTTAATTATTTCCTTAATTATTTTGGATGTGTTTGTTATTTTTGTCGATTTTTTATATTTATATTATGTTGCTGTTTCTTTTTTATTTGGAAAGAGAGTGACTTTTTGAGGGAAAATGTGAAAACACCAGAGAGAGCTCCTTAAGAGATCAAAGAAATGATTACAATTACATCTAGATTAGAGAACCAGTGAGTTTCTCAGTGTCACTTACATGGGTGAAAGATTTCTTTCTGGAGCCTGGGTGACCTCAGGCAGCCAGATCACTGAGAAACCCCACCTCACCCATGATATAACCTCTTACATTTTTAACTTTAGAATAACCCACCATGCAGCAGAGAGCTAAAGGTTGTATTACAGGCATGTAGAGATCATTAATCTTGTTTGAAATGATGTGTCCATTGATTCCAATGCTCTCCTTTCTCTTTGACAGCCACCTCATTTTTCTTTGGTTCTACGAATTTAACTTTGTATAAGTAAATCGTAGACTTCTGTGGGTGGATTGGTTAAACCAACATCATACAAAAAGCTCTTTCATGTGACATATGGTAAAATTTCTTCCCTTTTTATGGGTAATCATATTCCAGTGTGTGTGTGTGTGTGTGTGTGTGTGTGTGTGTGTGTGTGTGTGTGTGTGTGTGTCTGTGCTGGAAAACTAATTATCTATTCTTCTGTAAGACTACATTTAGTTGTTACTCATATTTGCTACTTGGAATATGATTGCTACAAACCTAGGAATGATCATATGCCTTTTTGATACTGATTTGAATTCAAGCCATCACAGTGCCCCTCCTCCCCAATTATCTGGGTATTATAAGTGTAAGAATTTGGAACAGGGAAAATCTACATTAATTGCAATAAATAATTTTCACTCACAGACACAACCACTGCATCTTGTCATACTCGTTAATTGAAAACAATTATGGAAATTATTCCATACCAACATTGCTTTGTACCTATAACATGAGTGAAAGAAACTGCAGTAATGTTTGCTCTCACCATCTTCTCAGCTACTGCCTGAAAAAGCTGCAAATATTATAGAAGTATTACAGAATAGTTATTAAATATCGCATGTCTAAACTCATAGTCATTTCTCAGAAATGGCAATTGGTATCTCTCACAAAACCAGAAAAGGCATATGTTAGTGTTTTTCTTGAGTGATAAGAGAAGAGACAAAATATGTCAAATATACTGGTCTCTACTGCAATATATTCAAAATAGCTGTAACAAAATTTTGAAATGGCTAAAAAATGCATAGGTTTTCTATTTCTTTTTTTTATCAGTTATTTTTCAATGATTATTATTTTATTTTTATAATGATCATTCTGTTTCTACGTTGCAAAAATTTGTGATTTATTTAAAATGAATTAATTTTAATTGTAATGCTGACATTGAGTTAGAAATCTATTACACAAGTGTTTTTACCAAATGAATCTTACCACTTTAAGTAACCACATTCATAAAAATCAGTGAAATTAAGTTTCACAGACTATCAAGTGACTACCCTTGTAAAATTTGAGAATGTAAGAGTTAGAATGAGTGATAGAGACATCATAACTCACCCTCATATTACACTTGGGGAAACCAGTATCCAAAATAATTAAATAGCCTACCCAATCTCATATTACCCAACCAACAAAATGAAGGGGCCTGCTGGTTAGAGTTTTATTGTCAGTTCTTTCTTTGCCCTTTGATATAATATTTACCTCTCTCCTAGAATTCCCCATATAAGTATATATCTGCACACGTATCGGAAATTAGTTACATTTATTTTATATCATCTTCTGCCACAGTCTCCAGTCTCAGCTTATTAAAAGTACAAAACTATACAGCTATATTCTTCCTCCAATTCAGAAATTTTATATAAAACTATAACTGAATATTCCATATGATTTGGACATTTTGATATATACTTACATGTTGTCTCATTACATTCTTTTCATTGTTTTGAGACAGAGTATTATGTAACCCAGAGAATCCTCAAACTTTCTACGTAGTCAAAAATGGCCTTGAATTCTTAACTCTCCTAACCCTTCTGGTCCTCCTTCTCAAGTGCTAGGATGACAGATATGTCCTAACACACCCAACATAATTCATATATATTTAGGATATAATGATAGCATTGATTTATTAGCACAGTTGTGCAAATGAGGAATATCAACTACCACTCATGCATGTTCATGGTCTCATAACTTCTATAGGGATAGATTTATCTTAAGCTATATGCAGAGCTGCATATATATTGTAGCTTCTGAGTGATAAGCAAAACAACTAGAATCTTGCATTGTTTCTCCTTGCTCTGGTCTGTCTCCTACACAACTATTATGAAGCTCTGTAGCCTTTCAATACTTAATAAATTTATTTGAATACAGGGAAATATTTCTAACTTCAGTGAAAGATTTGCTTACACAATTCGTTTTCTATACATTGGCTCGGGTCTTTACTTTTGTATTTTCTGTGTCCATACTATTTTTATGATTGGACACTGAGTTGATATCCCTGTAGGGACCTCAGTTAAATGCTTACAGGCATGGGGTCATTCACATCTTCTTTAATTTTCTTGGTTTTGATAAAGTGATGTTCCTCTGTGGACCAATGCCAAATCTCAATTCCTAGTCCATGATGCTCTAAGTTAATAAACCTGCACACTCAAAAATATTTTACCTCAGTGATTCTTCTGCCCTCAGGTGTCTGAAGAGAGCAGCTACTGAACAAACCAGGTTTTGTTCAGACAGATATTTAGAAGCTTTACTTTCCTGTTTGGCTTGGTTCTGTGAGGTTCTGACTGAAACAAAATATCCAAACAAAACAAAACAATAAAGAATGGTAAAAATCAGACATAGAAGCACAACTGGAACCAGGATAAAACAATAATCTGAAAAATGCTTCAGTCTCAGGAAGATTTGCAAAGGGCAATTTCAATTTTAAGATGTGATTTATCAGGAATAATTTAGTAGAGTTTTAGTACATAAATAAGTTTATTTTTACAGTTTTATTCTGTACTGGCATGGAATATGTGTGTTTTCTGTTTCTATTTGTATGTGTTGTGTGTACACATGTGTGCATATGCATCTGGAAGCCGGAAGTTGATGTTGGGTGTCCTTTTCTATCATTCTCCATATATTATTATTTTGGAGACAGAGTTTCTTGGTGAATGTTGAGTTCACCAATTTGGCCAGACATCTATATCTTGCCAGCAAGCCCCAGGCCTCCATCTGTCTCTGTATCTGCAGTGCTGGGTAACAGGTGTGTTCAAACAAACCTGATTTATCATGTAACTACTCAGGGTTGGATCTCAGGCCCCCATGCTTGTGTGGCTAGCACATTATTGACCGAACTATCCTCCCAGTCCTGATAAGGCATTTTTGTAATTGCACATTAATGTCAAGTGCTGCCCATTGTTTACTCAGAAGTAGACTTCAGTTTTAAACCTTTCTTCTGTCCATAGCTGAAAAGAACATTGGCTTTTACAAGGTAGATACGATCCACTACCCTTAAACTATTTTGTTCAGGTTTGCAAATTTTGTAAAAATGGTAATTTGCTTTTAATTAATTTGACTTCTTTTACTCTCAACTTATTCTTATTCATTTTTCCTCAATATATATTTTTATTTAAATTAGAAACATGAATGCTTCACATGTCAATCCCAATTCATTTTAATCATCAAAATAAATGCTTATTCTAATTCTCTATTTTATTGATAAAGACTAAATGGAATCAGTTAATATAATTCATTTTTATAATCTTATTTTTCCAGATGAATACTCTTCAATTATAACTGATGCACATACTGTAAGAACTCTGTGAGTTTCTTTTTTCTTTCCTTCTTTTTTTAAATTTGTTTTTCAAGACAGGGTTTCTCTTTATTGTTTTGGAGGTTGTCCTGGCATTCACTCTGTAGACCAGGCTGGCCTCGAACTCACAGACATCAGCCTGCCTCTGCCTCCCGAGTGCTGGGATTAAAGGTGTGCACCAACAATGCCCAGCTAAATTCTGTGAATTTCTTAGTTTGAAAGTTTTCTGTAGAGCTGTATCTCAGGAAACATAACTCCCTAAACCTAAAGGTTCCGGGGAGTGACACAACAGACATCATGACCTCACTGGACTTAGTTGATCTACCTGCTTCTCCAAAAACAATGAGAGGCAACTTATTTTAAATATACATTCACCTTTCTCACTGGTTTTCAGCTGTTTAAAAGGAGCACCTTCTGCTAAACTGCTCACTGTATTCAATAGTATCTTGATTTGTTGTTGTTAGGGGGGGTTTCTGTAAGGGAAAGGGCATCTGAAGACAGAGGATCAGGGCTCAAAATGTTCAAATTCATTGGTTTAATTTTTGTATGGTTTATTTAGCCTAAGGGCTTTATATTTAGGCAAATCTCCCTTCCTCCTCTCTAATATCTAGAACAGGCTCTTTCTTTTCCCATCTATTTCAGACTGATGCTTGGAGGAATAACCAGGGGAACAAAATTCCACTTACGAAATTTCCATTTTCAAATGATAATAAAAATCCGACTTCTATCTACCTATCACACGTAAAGCGTTGTGCTTGTTTCCCCCCTTTGCCCAGTGGAAAGCACAGTTTGGTCTTTCTTGAGTTATGACTTCTGATGCATTAGTCACTGCTCTGATTTGTTAGACAGGACCTGCAGAAAGCAGTCAGCAGCACTGAGTGGAGAAACTTTTCCCAGCTGTCTGGTGCCTTGCCACAACAACGTTCTCTCACCGAATTAAAATAATTTTTTTCCTTCTGGTCCTATCCATTGCTTTACACTGCCCTCCTGAAGGCCCTGAATAAACCTGCCAAGTATTACAGAGCCACACCTACCCAAGTGCAGCAGCCTGACATTGCCTGGCCAGCAGGGCTGGTTGCTGTACGCCCGAGGGTGTTTCTGGGCTGGCTCTCTTCTCTCTTCAACTTTTGTGATGTATCCAGCAATAGGATGGCATTGTGAAGTCTGACTACATGCTTTCTGCTCTATCTTTTTCTTCTCTCACAGTTTAAACTGTCAGAAGAATTTTTTTCGTAGAGCAAGGGGAATATAGTTAACCAATCTGGATCCCTGATTTTCATAGGTGGTGAAAAAAAATGCTAGGAAAACACAGGAAGAAATAAAATATGCTGTGTGCGGTCAGATAGTTAGATGAATTATGACAATAGTTACAAACTTAAAAGAATATATGCATACCCCACAGTAACACCTAGATATACAACTTCAGTGGGGGTCTTTGAAAGCAAATTAATGACCAAATATGGCTTTCCTTAAATGTGGTATTTCTTTACATGTTTTGTTTGTTTTCCCTTTATGGGGCTTTCTTTCCTGCTTTACCTACATAGCTTCTGGGCATCTTCACTTGAGTCTTACCAAAGTGAATGTCCCTGGATTGAATGTACTAAAACAACACTATTCAGTTCATCCTGTCCTGCCTTAAACCTCAGGGAGTAATTACACTCTGAAACCACTTTCCCTGAGCTGGCACAGAGCTGAGGACCTGAGATCACTCTTAGCAACCAGGGGCCAAGTGTCTCAGCCGAACACTGGCAGCATGCCACAGGGGAATCTTCCCTAAGAAAAAAATGTATTTCCAAAAATCTTTCTGTAACTGTCAATAGAAACCAGGTTTACCCTTCTCTCTTTTTATCCTTTAGATTTTATTACATGAGAATCTTTGGGAACCTATGAGAGGCAGGCTGGAAGGAACAGTGCCAACCAATGATTGCTAAACGATAAGATCTTCAATAAGTTGCAGTGTCTTAGAGAATATTTTAAAATCTGATACCAAACATTGTGGCTTGAATATCATGAATTATGTCCTTTGAAATTCTGACTAGTGTATAACTACTGATATAAAGTCTAAGGAGATTTTTTCCCCTTAAGTTGAAGCGTTCTTTCCATCATGTGATGTAGCCAAAATCTTGCTTTTAATTACAAATTGTACTGAAGGTGTTATGAGATGTGTGTCCCTTCAGAAATGGCCATTGAGTAAGACTCAAATGTTCATCTATAATTGGCAAAGAGCTCAATATTATCTATGTCTATATCCATTTCAAATCTGATTCAATCTACTTAATATAGGGCTCCTCCCACTATCAAGTTTACAGATTCTCCTTGTATAAAGGGGAAATGTAGAAAGCATTGAGGAGACGCAGAGACTTCGGTCTGCAGACCAACTTCCAGTGGCAGGCAAATGGCTAATGGTGCAGGACATTGATCTGTCAGACAGACCTGAGACAAGTATCTAGACACCCGGAAAGGATATGTTTCTTAATGGAAAACCTGGAAGACTTTAGTAAAAGATACTCACTAACAGGTCTTTTAAAAACTGAATACAACTTCTTTGGTAGACACTCTGCTTCATAGTGAGTCATTACGATTTTATGGGTATGAAATTTAGAGCTTTCAGTTACTCCAGAATCTTCAGCTAATGTCCCTCTTAACCTCTGAGAAGGACACTTTTGAAATACGGGCATGAATCTAATTAGTTCCTAATATAAATGAATTTCATCAGTGTCAACTTTTTCAGAAAAATTTAGGATTTTTGTTTAGTTTTAGTTTTTATTTTATTTTGATAATGCCAACATACTTTTAATACAGGCTTTATCTGATGGCATTCACTCTATTCTATATACTTATGTTGATTAAAATAGTTTTTATTCTAAAAACAATACTTCTCCATTAAGATTTGAAATGTGATGATCTTAGCCTTCTACTAAAGGTTAGGATGCAGCTTTTGAAACATAAATTAAATTTATGATATGAAATATTAGATGCCTTGTAAGACATTCAAATTGAAATGCCATTCCTTCTTTGGATAACTGAACATCAAATTCAGTGAATTTGTATCAAGTTGGGCTTGATATAAATTAAGTGTGACCACCAGAGGGCAGTTGATGCTAACTCTTTCTTTAATATGTGCTCCCCAGGAAACTGTTTTAGGCAGCTCTGGGAAGTGGCCTGGATTAGTGGAACTGTGCAGGGAAGGGCAAATTCTAAGTTTCACACCAGCTATAGTTAATTTTGCAACTTGTTGATTTGTTCCTTCTAATTTTTAATAAATGTAGCTAAATTGGAAGGGAATCCTAAATTTATTTAAAATTAATAATAAAGTTTTCACACACATTCTTGTGTTTACAGATCATTTTCATACCAGTTTCTTCAATGTAAGTTTCTAGTACCATCATTAGAAACTTATTGTGAGGTAATGAGATTTGGTTTCTTTCTATAACATAGGTTGGCCTCGAAATCTGTATTAGTCTTGGCTGCCCCTGAGCCTGGATGCTCCTGTGCTTACCCTGTACCGGGCCTAGAGATGTGTACCATCACTCCTGATTAGAAAAGTTCATCTTTATTCAAAAAAATAATCTTTTTTAAGAAAGGAAGATTACACTGGGTAAATTTTAGAAAATTCATTTAATGTCACATAATTTTGCATGTTTTTGTGAATAAAGCCTGATTTCACACTACTGGAGGTAGACTGCGTTTATTGCACACTGGTGTGATTCCCCGCTACTCTGTCATCTGTTTACCGTTGCCCATGGCACGCACCTCTGAGGAGTGTGTGCAGTACGTTTATTCTTATACGCATTCCTTTTCAGTGTCCAAGCAGAACCTATGATCCGCTGATTAAATCCACCCGAGACTTTCCTGATGATGTCATCAGTTTCATAAGGCGGCACCCGGTGATGTATAAGTCAGTGTACCCAGTGGCAGGAGCACCAACCTTCAAGAGAATCAATGTGGACTACAGACTGACGCAGATAGTGGTGGATCACGTAGTCGCTGAAGACGGACAGTATGATGTTATGTTTCTCGGAACAGGTACCCTCAAACCACACTTTCATTCAAAGAAACTGAAGTGGTCAGTAATGGGATAAAAAAAAGCAAAAATTTCCAAAATATTTGTCAGCCAAATTCAAGCAAATATCAGTTAATAATACCTTGCCTGTTTCCTGAAATTGTTTAGCCTGTGCAATTAAATGATGACCAGAAATAGGTGTAAACATTTACATGTGCATTTATACATACATGCACACATTTTACATAATGAATTGTTGCTTATTTTGTGATTGCCAAAATTAAGAAAAACATTATGTAATAACATTTTTCTAGTGGCAGTAAAGACAGCATGCACTCTCAGAACTCCATCCTGTATTACACATACAACCTAATAAGCTGAAAATTTCTGTGGTAGAAATTAATGAGTTTAAATGCTAGATGTTTTATTGGAACAGTTTCTTAAGAATGTGAGACAACTTTAGAATTACTTTGTTTTGAATACTCAATGGTTTTGCAGAATTAAGCTTATTAGGAAAGATCCTGTCAGAGCTAGGGCCTTTGGGCGCCAGCTGTCGAGCCTGATTATGTTACAGATGGCAAGTGCAAACCCCAGATAATCTAAGGGATGCTCCATTTCCGAGACTGCAGAGATGACTATTTAAGGGTTAGAGCTTTAATTAGTATGTTATTAATTCTCAAGAGCTAAATTTAATTTGCTCTGGCCATCCAAAGCTGGTTCATAGGTCCTTAGCAGTTCACTGCCACAAAAAGGCCTCAGCCACTAGATGGTACTACATAACCTTTCCTAAGAAAAACATGGTGGCTTCAAAAAGTAAATGTTGTATTGCAAAAATGTATTTAGCAGTTTTGAATAATACAGAGTCATGTTTTAAAAATTAAGCAATCTAGGCAATTTTCTAAACATAGTGATATTACTATATGTCCCTATTCTCAATCCCCACTGCTCAGAATTTTAAAGACATGTTTTTAATAGAGTAATTTGAACGTGGCAACTCTATTTTTGTTTCTTTTTGTTTTTTTTTTGTAATGAACTTTTAATTATCTTTCTATACTAGTATGCTACACAACCACAGGGCACTCATTATATGATTATTTAAGCTACCTTCTCTAAGCATAATTTTGTTATGTATCATTAAACTCAGTTTCTTTTAAGCTTGGGCTGAAATAACTAGAATAAACTGTAATTTTTAAACCATTAACAATTATTCTGAAAACACATGATAGCTGAAGGACTGATTAGTTTCACCATGGAAAGATACATTTGTTTCCTGGCCTATTTTAGTAACATTTTGGAAGACTATAATCTCACTTTGTATGTGTTTATAGTAAATTAGATACAATTTCTAAGTAAATCTTATTGAAGTGAAAATGTATATGTTATTATAAATTTTATTTTGGCATAGTTTGACATCTAAAAAATAAAATCCAAAATTTGTTTCACTTTTGGTATTTCAACCAATATTTAAATTGGTAATATATACATATAAATAGTTATAAATATATATATACATATTTATATATATAGGCTTCATTTCTCACTGCTTTACTTGGGCAGATTTCTAGGAAAGCATCCAGAGGAGAATATAAGGGAAAGTTTTAAGATTTTTCAAGGTACATGCACTCAACTAAATATGGAAACAGGAAGAGTGGGTGTTTATGTGTCCATGCTCTTTGCAGACATTGGAACGGTCCTCAAAGTTGTCAGCATTTCCAAGGAGAAGTGGAGTATGGAAGAGGTAGTGCTGGAGGAGCTTCAGGTGTTCAAGGTGAGAGGGGACCCAAGGCTCCAGGCAGAGGTTGAGGTCTGGCAGCGCTGTTCATGCACACTTTGTCTTTCCTCTGTTTTTTTTTCACTGGAGAAGGGCTCGAAATGAGCTTCCACTGTTGCAATGGCCTAAGCATTAGAGCAGGTCATAAGCAAGTAGGAAAGGCATTCACTTCCACTGCTGAACACCACTGACAGAAACCCCTGAGGTCGCCTCTCCTACTGCATTCTCCAAGCATATGGTCAGTCTAGTGGCCACGTGGACTGAAAGCCTGGTATCTCTTACTACCCCGATGCCTCCATACTTTATGATTGTAACTTCGCAATTATTTCCCAAATGGATTTGAGAAACTAGATAAGTTTATGAATCATGTATAGGATCTACTGTACTGAAAAAAATTAAACTATAACAAGTTATGCATGCCACAATCCTCTCACCTCTCAAAGGGGGTTGGAGACCTGGAGGAAGAGTTCGTTTTGAATTTGTTTATTAAATACATTTTAATGTAGTAGGCATTCTATGTAGCTACTTATTTCATGAAAAATAAGACATTAGAAATAATGTTATATTTCTTAGAAAATTTCTTCTCTTATGTCTTTGTTTTGTTTTTAAAAGTTTATTAAAAACTGTTTCCATGCAAACATCCATTGCCTGGAAGGAGATGAGCCCTCCACTGTGAAGGGCTAAAGTTAAATATCATGCTGGGTTTCCAGGATCCTGTTTACATTGTGATGATAATAGTGGTCAAGAAGTTAACTAGAACAAGACCTGCTATCTGGCCTCTTCCAAAACAAAATCCTGGGTGGTTCCTAAGGGAAAACTTGACACAAAACATAAGGGTGAATGAACAGAGGCTTAGGGAGTTTCTTCTCTCTCTCTCTCCCTCTCTCTCTCTCTCTCTCTCTCTCTCTCTTTCTCTCTCTCTCTCTCTCTCTCTCTCTCTCACACACACACACACACACACACACTCAAATGCAAGATAACAAATCTTCTCCAATGGATCTTAGAGTTAAGGATGAACTATTATCCTAGTAACCATAGTTGACTCTTTCTCTCTTTCTTTCTTTCTTTCTTTCTTTCTTTCTTTCTTTCTTTCTTTCTCTCTCTCTTTCTTTCTTTCTTTCTTTCTTTCATTCTTTCTTCCTTTCTTTCTCCCTCTCTCTTTCTTCCCTCCTTCTTTCTTTCTCTCTCTCTTTCTTCTACTTCCTCCTCCTCCTCCTCTTATCCATCCATCTAGCTATTGATTAGTTTATCTCTATGTTTTAGTGCTGCAGATGAAACCTGTGGCTTTTCACATGCAAAAAATTTACCATTGGGTTTTGTCCCCCAAACTCTCCTCCCATCTCATCTCCTCTCCTCTCCTCTCCTCTCCTCTCCTCTCCTCTCCTCTCCTCTCCTCTCCTCGCCTTGCCTCTCCTCTCCTCTCAATTTTCTCCTAACTCTACCTATCTCCTTTCTGTCTTTAGCAACTTTATTGAGGTAAAATGCATACAAAAGCAAACCAAAACTCAAATATAATTTAATGAGCATGATCATGTTTTTAAAATTAGGAACAACCAAAAATTTATTGGAACAAGTTTTTACCTTCATTTTTTTCTTTTGTAGATCATCTTAAGTATCTAACATCTACAGTTTGTAAATTAGTACATAAAAGCAATAAATGAATAAGTTAGAGATAGATAATAGATATATAAGATACCTTTAAATGTTGCCTTTCCTTTTTTGTTTGTTTGTTCGTTGGCTTGCTTTCTACTCATACTTTTGGTCTTACTAGAAGGAAAATCTGACCCAAATCATGAAATTGCACATGCTGATATTTTGAGGAATCACATAAAGAATATTACCATCAACAAATAGAACTATAACTTTTCAAATTCTGCTACTTTGATGCATTTTGAATGTTCGATGCAAGTAATATCAGAATGGAGCAATAAATATGGAGATGTTCTTGTCTGCAGTATTGGGAATTATATGCCAGCATTAAGAAAGGCACATTTAGAACAAAGTGAAAACTTTTGAAGAACTAGGAAGCATTTTCCGTATATCATTTCCTCAGACAGTTGGCTAGGTTTTCTCTTTTAAAATACATCAAGCCTTTTTGTCAAGTCTAGTAAAGTAGAATCAATACACATTGAAAGAAAATGGCAAACAATAAGGTAAATTTTCTTCTCACTGATAATTCTGGACAGCCAAGCTTGGTGTAAGCTAAAACAACATACTGATTATCATAAAGATGTGAAAGTTTTTATTGACATTTTGCTTCTGTTTGCAGCACCCAACAGCCATCTTGAACATGGAGTTGTCACTGAAGCAGGTACTTTGTAATTTCTGTTTAACAATTAACTTCCTAATCCTGAAGTTCCTGGAATCAAAGTTGATTTGCATAAACATTGAAACTGGAGAATGGTAGTTAAGTTGTTAATAATTCAGAAAGTTAAAGGTTGACTGTTTCTTCTCTGATGATCAGAAATCATTGCTTCAGCTGTACATGGAGAGAATGGACAGAAGCATATTAATGGAATAGTGAACAGTGTGTGCTCCCTTCCTTTGCCTCTAAAAAAGAGTGGATGTCTGTTATCCTGAGATTGCATTTCTTCTTAAGTCATAAGACATATATTTAAGATGCCAGTCTCAAGCTTAAAAGGTTGTTAATTGGGGAATCTAGAATTTCAAATATGAACAATGGCACACAATACTGAAGAGTTAACCTTCAAGACTTAACTCAATAACAAACTCTGAACAAGTTCTCTCAACTGGAAAACTCTCTTGTTTGTTATGATTTTAAATTTATTTAATTCTACTTGCTTAGTGAGGGTTGGCATCAAACCCTGGGTTTACACCCATTAAGCAAGTTAATGAGTGCTTTTCTGGGGACAGGATCTTATTATCTGACTCAGACACCACCTCCTAAATACTGTTTGCTGATAGGCATGAGCAAAAGCTGGTTTCCTTTTTCTTAATGCAGGGGATTAACCCTAGGCCATTGCAAATGCTAGACAAACACTTCATCTCTTCTACCACTGAACTATATATCCCCATCATGCTGTAAGTTTAAATAGAATGCTACATGCCAATGTTTTAAGCAAAGCAGTGTAAGTGTTAATGGTGGCCAATTTCAATAATCATAAATATATATAGCATGATTCACAGTTCCCTTGAATTATAATCCACATCCCGATTGACTAGAGTTAGACTTACCATTCCATTTCTACAATACACCCTCCAGATTTAAGACAGTCATCTGATAACATAGGTTCCATATTAAGTCATTGCTACAATTAAACTTAGTAACCTAGTTATTAGAGGAAAGTGTGAATGGGTTTGCTTCTGACGTCTTTTTTGTATTTATTCATTCAATAGCATTTGTTACTAGAATTCCTGCTAGTGTGCACTGAAGATGCAGAAAAGAATGAGTGGCATAGTGTTAATCTCCACTCCAGAAACTCTGGGCAGGGCTCACAGAGAGGAAAGCACTCTACATGTGACAATGTAGAGTAATAGCTGAGGTTTTTACCAGAAAGAAAATGGGAAGACATTAACTTGAAAAGGAATCAGAATGACCAAGGAAAGAGAAGTACGAAAAGATGTAGACAAACTGAGTCATGAATGAGGTAGTTAACCAGATAAATAAGAGAGGGATAGAATGAAGGAATAAGAACATAAAAATTAAGAGTCTACACCTGTTTCTATTAAGTGTGTATAAAATTTGACTCAAAACATATGTGTGCTTGGGTCAAGTCTACCTGGTGATGTCTGCATAGAGATACCAAACTTTCACTCTCCCAATTGTGACCCATACTCTTCTAGGGATCTTAAAATAGTGCCAGGGATCTCTTTTAGTCATCCATCATGCTGAGAGGCATGACATAGGCATGCCGTCAATGTTGCCTGTAATATCCATGCATCTATGCTTGCTGGAACCTATCGAAGTATAACTTCTATTATTGAGAAAGAATTTGACATCTTAATTCCACAGACTAGCAGCTGGTTTTTGACCTTCCTAAATTATCACCAAGCCTACTTTGGCTTTTTAAAATGTTGCCCATTTCATTATCGACAACTTTAAAACAGAGTCTGGCTAGGGGTAGAAGAAGTTGACTTGCTTTATCCTTCCTCACAATTATCCATTAGTGTTTACAGGGAGCAGGACACTCACAGAAGGAGTGGTTACAAAACGGTGGTTCTCAAGACTAATGTGGGCAATGGGGCTGATTCATTTCTTCTGCTTGATTTGTAGCAACAGTTATACGTTGGTTCCTGGGATGGATTGGTTCAGCTCTCCTTGCACAGATGTGACACTTATGGGAAAGCATGTGCAGATTGCTGTCTTGCCAGAGACCCCTACTGTGCTTGGGATGGAAATGCTTGCTCAAGATATGCTCCCACTTCCAAAAGGTCAGGGCGCTCCTCCCTCCCACATGAAGTTTCTCACATGGAAGCCTTGTCTCATAGTTTAAATTACAGACAAATAGAAAATTTGGTCCATGGAACGTATGTTATAATTAAAATACTCAATCATTTTTATTTAATTTAAAGTATTGAAGACAGAACAGATGTTCTGAAATTGTGAAATGCAGAACCTTAAAAAATTCTGATAAATTATATACCATATTTTTAACAGTCAACCATGGTGGTTCATGCATGTAATCTCACAACTCAAGAGACTGAGGCAGGAGAATTCCATGTGTTCCAGAATAGCCTGAGCTATATAGTGACATCCTGTATACCTTGAAAAATTGTTCTTATTAACTATTTTTTCCTACATTCCTTCTCTCAGATTTCTAAATATACACATATTCACATCTAGTGTTTTGCAAGACATTTATAAGTAATAATGTTTGTAGAAGTCCAGACACAGCCCACAGTGCAAACAGAGACTTGGTTCCATTTTATTTTTCTGTAATAACTATAATTTGTCAATTTCTGTCACTCAGATCATCTTCACCATCAAGCTTTCTCCTTCATATTGGTAGCTTTTTATTTTATAAACACTTGAAAATATCCATTGTGTTGTTCTACATACACAAGTAAAAGTTTGATGACTATTTGTCATCAATTTTTTTAATGTACATATTAGTAACTACTTCTAAGGTGTTATTCAAAGTATATGTTCTCCATGGTGAAATTGCCAACAAATTATGCTAGCCTTTAAATTATTTTCATTTTTAGTCATTTTTCTCACTTTTGGTGTCTTTTGGTGTTCTAAGTAAGAACATGTAATAGTTTCACTACCACATTTATTTAATTTTAAATATTTCACTGATTTGTCAAATTCTAAACATCAGGACTCAAAGATTATAGATACTAATTGTAATCAGCATATTTTGGTTAAAACTGAGACACATTTTGTGTTTTTTAAAGTCCATAAATTAAGAATAAGTAGGTAAATATGATTATTTGGAGTCAAAAACTGCCAACATTTTGTTAAACTTTTCTGTCCAAAATAGACTCATCTCATTGAGTCCTTGGGGAATTCTTTTCTAGAAGCTGAAAAAGTAGAGTGCTCATTTCTTGGCAATAAATGTTCACTTTGATTAATTGATCCTGTTGCTGAAGAAGCCAAGATTGAAAAACATTCATGACCTTATGTTCCTTATAGTATCATAATTTTTTTCTTCCTGTATTTCCCAAGACTGTATCTCTGATCTTACAGACATGCCACTGTGATGTGATCCCTTACCTAACATAATGTCCATCAGAGGCTACAGTTTTGTACAATGAATGACTCTTTTCCAAGGTTGTCATCTGGTCAGCTTTGCCCCTAGGGAGGACCCCAAGCATCTGAGAAAGTTTACTGCTGTTTCTCTGATCTCTCAAGTGACAACATGGACTGGAGAGAGAGGCTGGGAAAGAGGAATCTAGAGGATTTAGCAATATTGTTAGATAGAAATAAGAAATCCTGGTGTTTTGTGACATAGGGTAGACTAAAAGTAATAACAATGAACTGTATAGTTCAAACAAACCAGGAGGTATTTTGAATATCTTTATTGCAAAATGTATTTAAAGAGATAGATACATTTAACCCAATTGCAACATCTCTCAATTATATATGTGTGTATCAAAATTTATGTAATAGCATGTTAATATGTGCAGTATTAAGGCTTTTGTATGTGTATGAAAATAATCTGTGTTTAAATTAAAAGTAGACAATGACAATGAAACTATATTAACGCATAAGACGTATTTAGATTGAGTAGAAAATTGGCATTTCTTTTTAAATAGATATTGATTTCTCTTGAGAAAAAATATGTAACATAATGCAAAATCTCTTGTATTATTTTTGCTATTACAAAGATAGCTACATGTTTATTGATAATAATAACATGTATGCATGTATTCAGTATTGAACTTGTAGTTTCTGATTGAGCAGAATTTATTGAATAAAATGTGTAATAGAATGAACCCAGACATTAGGAAGTTTCTTTATTTGTACTTTCCTAATCACTGAAACACTTTTGGATATTATGATTTTGACAGGAAGGAGGGGAAAAAGAGTTATTCCTGTGTTTCTTCTATAAACCTGGCTCTTAGTCATGTTCAACCTGTTCATATGAATAATTTGTTAAGTTAGAGGAGAAAAAAGAAATAAAATGAAATTCTGATCATAATGCCTAGCAGGATTTGTCGTTGGGAATTTTTTACCACGAGAATTCAAATTAATGTTCGATTGATGGAAACTCTGATCTGCTTTTTGGGTGTGTAGTAAGTTTGTATCTGTCAGTGATAGCATGAGGCACAACCTTTCTTTATTCCAATTATATGTGAAGATCTAATTAGCCTAATCTTCTTTCCATAGACGAGCTAGACGCCAGGATGTAAAGTATGGGGACCCAATCACTCAGTGCTGGGACATAGAAGACAGTAAGTATAGGCTTCATGCCCATTTCTTAGCACTTAAAATGATAAGCCTAGTCTTCCCGTATCTATTTTAAATTACTATATGAATCTAAACAACCATATATACAACTATCTCATTTTGTATAATGCTTATGTTCTGGAAAAGCAACAGGAGTTTTATGAACCAATACCCTGTCTACTTGCCTAAGTGAATAATCCTTTGTTAAATCATGATTTGTTTCATATGTCTTTTACTTTCCTGCGCCATAGCATGTTTCTTCTCTAGTGCCTTATACATCCTTGTAAAGTTTGAGGATTCTGTTAGAGGCAAACAAGGGTTTACCCCAAACATTTGAGAATCCTGAGAAAACTAAAGACCTCCCAGGGAGGTCTGATAAAAAAAAAATGGTGCTTACTAGAGAAAAGTTTTAGGTCGTCTGCACTTTATTTACATTCACTCATTTTTGTATGCATTCAAGTAGTAAATGCGCATTGCATGAGTTACTAATGTACTTAATTGATCTGTGTATACTGTAAGGCAAAGAAATTCCTTAGAGTGCTTATGCCCTCTGGACGGGATGCCATAGCAACAATTAGTAATACAGATTTTAGTAAAAGGAGAGGTTGCTACAGGCTAGTTAGTTCAGAAGAAAATATTTACAGAGCAGAAGATCTTGAAAATCTGAATAGGGAGAGGTAAGATGGTAGACAGGGGGTTTGCTGAGTGAGTATGAAAATGGGGATAGAATGAAACTAAAAACTATAGACAACTCTGAGATTTCATTGTCTTCCAATTTTTCCCTCCCCCCAATCCAACATACACACACCTCTTTTTGAGATAGGATCTCATTATATAGACTGGCATGCTGCTCTGGAACTTGATTAGCTATGTAAACCAGGCTGACCTTTAACTCAGAGAGATCATCCTTCTCTGCTTCCTGAGTGCTGAAATTTTACACACATAAATTCTTTTATCCCGTTGTTACTGACCAAAAAGACATAACTCTTAATAGTGTATAACTGGTGGGCTAACAGTCATTTCTTCATTGGAAAGCATGGGAGTGCTTTTAACTCTTGAGCTCTTCTTTCTGCAAAGAAAATTCTGGTGTAGAATAGAGTATGTGCCTTTTCTAATATGAAAATGATTCAGTATTATGTCCATTGTTTAGTTTGGTGAACATCATTGCATTCTATGAATTCAATCCTTTATACATATAAATCAACCAATATACCAAGGGCCATTTTGACACTAGAGGATATGTTAATAAACAGAACACTATCTATGTACCCCTGGACTTTATATTAACATGTCTTTTAGGGAGAAGGACAAGCATAAAACAGGAAAAATAATGCTATATCAGATGATGCCAAGTGTCACAAAGCAAATGAACCAAGTATAGTTATTTACTCAGGCACTCACAGCAATTGTCTCCTCTTCACCATGCCCCATTCTTGCTATACACCATTGCACAAGATCTCTCTAAATCATAATCTTGCCCATTCCATTCCTGTTGAGGTCACAGCAACTTCTTCCATTTTGAATCCAATAGACAATTTTCAGTTTTGATTTTCATATAATCTCTGATTCTTTCTTCTTTGCTCATGCTTCCCAATTAGGAAGTTTTGTGGATTTACCTAACATCCTTGTTAACTTGAGGCAATAATTGGCTGTTGACTTGTATCAAAAAATCACCAGATACAACAAATCAAACCTGCTTGTGCTCAGAGAGATGGTATTCTGCACACTTACACTGCTGTGAGATTGTGTCTTTCTGGTCAACATCTTACCTTGCAGATTAAGCCTTCTCTATTTTCTTAAATTTCCTTTCCATCCTACACTTACAGTGTGGCAGGACGTCAAACCATTTTCTTATTCTATATTTGTTGGTTTGTTATCCTTAATGTAGCCATAGATTCTACTTGACTCTCAAATTCACAGTTAACTTTCCATTTGTTAGGTATGAGTGTCTGCATTCCTCCACAGAAACTGCACTTGAATGCACATTGATCATCTACAGTGAATGACTGAGAAAGAATTTTTGTTTTCATGTTTTTCAGATAATTTCATAATAGCAAATGGTGCCACCTTTCACACAACTGAGGTGAAAAGCAGCTAGGAATCTTATTGGTACCTCTCTTTCTTTCACAGTCTATAACTTACCTCTTCATAATCCTTCTGACAGTAAGGCTGAACTCCACCTATTCTTATGGCCATCAGTGGCAGCAAAGTTGTGGTTCCTCTTCAGGAGCTTCTTTTCCAATTTCTCTGCTGCAACACTTTCTCCTTGTCAGTCTATAATCAATTCAATATCCGGAATAGTCCTTGTTAAAAACTCCAGTAGGCCTCCACTGCTCTTGGGAGTGCCAACTTGTACAGCCACTTTGGAAATCAGTATGGGGATTCCTCAGAAAAATGGGAGTAAACCTACCACAAGACCCAGCAACTCCACTCTTAGGCATATATCCAAAGATGCCTATTCATTAAACAAGAATGTCTGTTCGCCTATGTTCATAGCTGCATTATTTGTAATAGCCAGAACTTGGAAGCATCCTAGATGCCCCTCAAATGAAGAGTGGATAGAGAAAATGTGGGTACATTTACACAATGGAGTACTATTCAGAAAGAAAAAAACCCAATGGAATCCTGAAACTTGCAGGCAAATGGATGGCACTAGAAGAAACCATCCTGAGTGAGGTAACCCAGTCACAAAAAGAGAAACATGGCATGTACTCTCTCATATATGGATTTTAGACATAGATCTGGGGAGGGCCAGCCTACAATCCCATGGCCAGAAAGTCTGGGAAACAGAACCTTCATTCAGTGGCTGATGGAAGAAGAGGCACACTCCCATGGCTAAGCACTGAGCTGAACTCAAGAAATCCAGTGACAGAGAGGGAGGACTGATGACCAAAGGCATTAAGACTGGGCTGGTTTAACCCTCAGAAACAGCTAACCTGACAAGGGTTAGCTCATTTATCCCAGGCTGGTGCCTGATAATCCAGTATGGGACTGAGGAAGACCCCCTGACTGGGGGTGTCAGTGAGGAGGCCTAGGTAATCTATTGAGCCTTGGGCAGTAGATCAGTATTCATCCCAAGTATACACATGGACTTTGGACTCCCATCCAACAATGTGAGATGCACTCTCACCCTGAACTCTTGGGGGAGGGTCTGGGCCCTGCCCTGGATGAAATGACAGACTGTGAACACCCCATGGATGGCCTCACCCTCCCTAGGGAAATGAGGGGATATTGGGGGAGTGGGGGGAAGGCACCGGAGGAGGATATGGACACGGAGAGGCAACTGGAATTGACATGTGAAGTTACCTTGTTTCTAATTTAAATTTAAATTTAAAAATAAAAAATCTTTAAAAAATATTAAAAATTATAATGAAAATACAGCACACGTGATACTGCTAACTCAGAAAACAAAGATAAATACTTCAAAAAATAAAAAATAGACCTCACAGAAATTGTAATATCATTTTACTAATGATGAATTTGACAAATTATAGGCAGAAAGTCAACCTTGGCAAAGAACGAGCAATCATCCGGGAAACAGAACCTTCATTCAATGGTTGATGGAAGAAGAGGCAGACTCCCACAGCTAAACACTGAGCTGAACTCAAGAAATCCAGTAACAGAGAGGGAGGACTGATAAGCAAAGGGGTTAAGACTGGGCGGGTTTAAACCCTAGAAACAGCTGACCTGACAAGGATTAGCTCTTGAATCCCAGACTGATGGCTGGGAATCCAGCATGGGACTGATCAAGACCCCTGAATGTGGGTGTCAGTGAGGAGGCCTAGGTAATCTATTGAGCCTTTGGTAGGAGATCAGTACTTATCCCTGGTATAAAAATGGACTTTGGACTCCCATCCAACAATGAGAGATGCACTCTCACCCTGAACTCTTGGGGGAGCGTCTGGGCCCTGCCCTGGATGAAATGACCGACTATGAACACCCCCATGGAGGGCCTCACCCTCTCTGGGGAAATGAGGGGATAATGGAGGGGTTGGTGGGAGGGTGCAGGAGGAGGGGAGGGAAAGGAAGAGGGACCTGGACCTGACATGTGAAGCAACCTTGTTTCTAATTTAAATTTAAATTAAAAAAAAACTCCAGTCGGTTTGTTATACTAGAATCATTTTACCAGCTTCTTAGATAATTAGTGAAATTTCACTGCTCCCTCCCTGGCCTCTAAGACCCTGTTAGGCTCCTTCTTGCCAGTCAACTTGCATACCTCCCTCACCTACTGCTTCACTGTTCACTCACTGGCTTTCACTTGTTAAGGGGGACCAATCATGTCCTGCCTTGGGTCTATTTATGTTTCTGAAACTTGACGGTCATAGTCTCTTCAGGAATGCACAAAGCCATACTTTCTGTAGGG
Organism: Mesocricetus auratus; assembly: GCF_017639785.1. Lineage (NCBI taxonomy): Eukaryota > Metazoa > Chordata > Mammalia > Rodentia > Cricetidae > Mesocricetus > Mesocricetus auratus. Next base: position 39,099,435 of record NW_024429200.1, read on the forward strand.
GCCAGCCAAAGAAACACATTCTGAGCAGAGCCAAAGAAACCCACTTTGGCCCTGCAACCAGAAGCCTGACCCTATAAGCAGTGCCAAAGAAACACATTTTGTCCCTGGAATCAGAGAAAGTGAAAGAAATACACCCTGGCCCTAAAACTAGAGCCAAAAAGCTAAGAAGGGCCAGAGAAATAAACATACTTTGGCCCTGAAACAAGAGCCAAATCTGACCCCAACCCTTTGCAAAGAACTAACCAATCCCTGAACTGGAGATCTAGCCATCCTAAACTCAGGGATTGAAATCTGACGAATCCCCACCCTGGAAAACTCATCCCCTCCTAAGAATCCCTATGTAAATCCTGTGTCTGTTCACCTTGTGGCTGTTCTGGCTGCCTGTCTGACCTCTGCCACCCTGGCAGAGGGCAGCCACTCTCCTGGATTCTTGTCTCCCAATAAATCTCTTGAATGAGATTTGGGTGAGACCTTCTGCGGAGCAGAGTAGGACTATAACACTTTTCACTGGGGTAAACCTTCCCCTGGCAAACCGAAGTTGTCACACTGGAGGCGAACTGGAGCTGAACTGTAACAACTTGGCCAGGAAACTGGCTGATACACTGGGGAAGTCTTTCGTTGAAGCAGGGCTGTAAGCTGCCATGCTTACTGTGACCTGTGGTATTCCTTGGCTCCCGAATGCCAGAATACCTTTCTATCCAACCTGTAACACTCAGCATTCTTTAGCTCCTAAGTATCATAATCCATCCCTTTACATTACATCTGATCAGCTAAAATGCTTACACTTTCTCATCCTCTTATACTGATACAGCGATTCCTCAGAGACACATTCCCACTCATCCTATCTGATAAATTTTCTGTCTTTCTCTTTGATATTTAGCTGTTAGTCATTTTGTGTGCTTTGCTTTGGGATTCCCCAAGGTTCCATAACCTTTAGTCCTTTGTTGGTGCCTAAAATACTGAGTTAGCTTACCTGTAGAAGGGAATATATATATATATATATTATTGAAAAGTGCATGTTTGAGCCAGGCTGTACCGTCATCGTTCTTTGACTTGATGAATTTGAGCTACAGATTTTATATGCCACATAGGACACAGCCTTTTAGTACACTGGCTAGAATGTACTTTAGATACAGTAGCTGAAGTAATAAAAATCTGCCATACTACTCCTTAACATCTCATTGACTGACTTTTACTAAATACATGCATGTTAGGTGAAAAGTATCTCCAAATCAAAATGGTTGACTGTGTAAACAAGCTCTCCAGTCTTAACCAGGCCGTCAATCTTGTTCGCGTCAAGTTTCATCAAGCCTGGACTTTTCTACTTATTGTGCTGATTGCAGATATCTAAAGTTCTAAACATTGTCCTGACAACTCAATGTACCAATTTAAATAGAACCTCTCGTTCTCTGTCTCTCTCTTTGTGCATGTACATTTGCATCTGCGGGTCTGTCTGTCTGTTCATCTGTGACTTTTCAAACTAGACTTCTGGGGCTGAAGGGATTACTTAATAGTAAAATTCGTGGGCTGCTCTTCTATAAAAACTCCCAGAATGTACCAGCAGTTAACAAGCATCTGCAATTCAAGCCCTGGGTGATCTGCCACCTTCTTCTGGCTGCTGTAGGAATTGGATGCATGTGGTTTATATGTACGGGAAGGCAAAACACCAATACACATAAAAGTAAAATGTAAAAAATATGTAAATCAATCAATAAATTACTACTCCAGTACTAACAACAGAATGGGATGTAACATTAAAACACTGAAAGACATAAAAGTTATTTAATGAAGAGATGCAATGTTAAGAGTTACATACAATAAATTGTTATTTCTTTAAAAAAATTGTGGTGTGACCATGAAAAACTAAAATGGTGATACAGATGTAGTTTAAAGATCACTCTGTTGGACAGTATTTGGTTCTCAGGTAACCGTATTTTAGCCTGAATTTCCTTTCTCTTTTGTAATGTGTTTGACTCTTCCCTGGTGACATCTGTTCTGAATCAACCTATTTTCCCATTTCATTTAAAATCAGGTCAAGGTTAATCTCTAATGCTATGTTTGCTTTCTAGACATTAGTCATGAAACAGCTGATGAAAAGGTGATTTTCGGAATTGAATTTAATTCAACTTTTCTGGAGTGCATACCTAAATCCCAACAAGCCTCTGTTAAGTGGTATGTCCAGCGGTCAGGTGATGAGCATCGGGAGGAGGTAAGCAATCATCAGCAAGGATGCTGTTGTCAAACTGAAGTAAAACTATTCCTTATTAGATATGCCCCATCCTGAGTGTCGTAGAGCACTCTCCTCACTGTTCTACCAAAGAAAGGTAGGAGTTTATACCCACTAACAACAGAGGTTACAATTGGTTGGAGATAAGAACAGGGTTATTTGCTGAAAATATAGCATTGATACACATTTTTAAAATATATTCACATGTTTTTTTTCTTTCAAACTTATGTATCTTAAAGAATTTCAAGACATTTTCTAATAAGAACACAAAATTTTAATAACCATGGTAAAATTTCTAAATTTTAGCTACTACTGAGTTTAATCTAGGTCACAAAATGAAACATTTCCAGAAATATCTATTCCTGTAATATTGTATCATAAGAGTTAATTGGATAAAATTGGTCATTTGGGCATATACAGATTTTCAGATTTATGTATTTAAGTATTAAATCTTAAGTCAATGGAGAGAATTGGAATTAAAATATGTTATGAACATTTTATGACATAGATAAATCATGTATGGTACATAATTTAATGAGATTATTTTAGACGATATTATAAATCTTAGATTAGTATTGTCAATATTATGAAGCAAAAGCTACATTGTTGAATTGATTGTTATTAGGTTTTCTACTAAAGAAGAAAAAGAATCAAATGGCAGGGCTTGAGAGATAATTGAATGATTAAGAGAATCATCAAGTCTTCCAAAGGGCCCAGATTCAGTTCTCAGCACCCACTTTGGGCGGCTTACAACTGGTGCAACCCAAGTTCTAGGGGATCCCATGCCCTCTCTGACCTCTGTGGCATAACCCACCTCAGGCTCACATGTAATATTTAATAAACATATTAAATAATCTATTGATACCTTATTGACATTTACAATTTTTATATTGCACAAAAGATACTGTGATGACTGGAAGACCGAATGTGCCCCTAGTAGATACGACTTACTGTGTCATAAAGTATTCATGACATATTGCAATCACAAGTATGTGTTAAGAAAATTCACCAAAAAATAGAGCCATAAGCATCACTTATCTCTCTATTGACTGAAGCTTTTTTTGTTTTGTTTTGTTTTGTTTTTTTGTTTTTGTTTTTCGAGACAGGGTTTCTCTCTATTGTTTTGGAGGCCGGGCTGGAACTCGCTCTGTAGACCAGGCTGGCCTCAAACACACAGAGACCCGCCCGCCGCTGCCTCCTCAGTGCTTGGATTAAAGGTGTGTGCCACCAACACCCAGCTATTGACTGAAGCTTAATACATAAATACATGAAACTAGAAATTTGCATATGCCTATTGACTCTATTCTCTATGATGTTACATATCAATAAAACTTTAAGTCACTAGCCATAAATTCTAACTCAGTCAGGGAAAATACACACACAATCTTTAAGACTATCATCTATTTTTCTAATCTATCTATTTTTCTAGTACTATATCTGAAGTAGCAATGGTTATTCTACTTCAAAATACAAGCCCTTGTCCGTTATCCAAGAAATACTGAATGTTTTCTGCATCTTCAGATGTAAATTTAATTTGGTTATTCTTTTATATTTCAATGTTACATGAGTTGAAGTAATCTTTAGATTTTTATAGCTACTGGGGTGTGACTTCCCTTTCTATTAAATATAATTACTTAGAGAGTTATTTGTCCCCCATAGCAAATTAAATCTGACCTTTAGAATGAAAACTGCAGTACTGGTTGAGGTGTTCTTCCAGCTATAAGTACCCGTATTTGCCTAAGATACACCTACATTCTTCATTTTTCTGAGATTTCTATGCGTTGTTTTAATATACCTTACAGTACTATATCACATATCATGATGGTCCCATGCTCCATGAATTTCAATGGAGCAGAAACAATGTATTTATTGAATTTTGCTGAAAAGCATGCTCCCTGCAATGTTTCAACTGGTATTTTCATCTGTCTTTGCAAATGGGTAGTTTCCCATTGTCCAGGACCATGCAGTGCTGTTTCCTGAGTATAGGAACAGAGCCACATCCCGGCTGCACTTGAAGCATGTTGCCCTGCGGGATGCCTTGTGTTCCTCACTCGTAAGGTCACCAGTTGGAATCTTTCCTCTGCTCATAAAAAGCCCTGGGGATAGACCATGGTCTCCTGGGCTACTGATGCTGTCACCAGGTTATTCTGTGCCAGGAGGAGCCGATTCCTCACTGAGCAACGTCTCAGTTGGGTGCTTTCGGGAGGTCATGAGTTACTTATCTGCTGACTTTCTTATAATGCTGGTCTTGAAACTGATGGCATTTATGCTTCTGTTGAACTTTGCGGATAACTTTAATGAAGAAAAGACGCTGTCCTTCATGCCATTTGCCATACTGTTTTCTCTTGGTGGAGCTGAACGCTTTTAAAGCGTCTTCCAGTATCGGCATTTTCCATCTGTAGGTCTTTGTTTTCCTTTCGTTCTTTCTGTTATGAGAGCAAATAAATGGATTTAAGCTTGTAATAACACACAAGGAGCCATGAGACCACTTAGTGTAGACACCCATGAATGATATTTTGGGTTTATTCGGTTCCAGTACTCATCATTGCCCTGATAGTATTTTCGAGCTTCTTCTCGTGAACAGTAAGCATGCCTTTGTCTCTCCTTCATCCACAAAGATTCCACAGTAAATAACAGATGCTCTCTAAATTGCCCATATTTTCTGGTAATAAAAAAAAAGGTTCCTTTTACATCTGAATATTTGTTTTTTCTATTTAGTTAGGACAAATTCCTCAAAACAAAAGAAGTTGGAGACATTGGCCTTTATACTGTTTGATTGTCGTTTAATGTCACCATAGAGGCATATGTACCTCACAGAACCAGAGATTTTACGGTATATAAAATTTAAGAAACCTTTAGCCATTTGGAAATTGCACGCGCGCGCGCACACACACACACACACACACACACACACACACACACACAGTTCTCTTAAGAAATACTTCCTTCAATAATAGCGCATAGGAGCAACTATTGTCATACTTCTTACCTGTGTGTTTCCATTAGTTACTTTTTGTAAAGTATGTTAGGTGTCCATTGTTTGGGTTGTTAGCAGATTCACTTAAAAATATTCCCTTGGGCCATTTATACATTACAGAAGTCAATAATTTCATAGTAATACTTTAAATAGCTTAATTATATATCTTTTGTTTCTAATAGTTTTTAATATTTCTACAAAAGCTTGATATTTGATATAGGCAAATCTACTTATTACTAATTATCCTAACTACTCTGCTTAGAAACTTCTCCCACTGCCAGGCCTTGGTGGCACACGCCTTTAATCCCTACACTCAGGAGGCAGAGCAGGCAGATCACTGTGAGTTCCAGAACAGTATCCAAAACAACATAGAACAATACAGAGAAACCCTGTCTCAAAAAACAAAACAAAACAAAAGAATAAAATAAACTTCTTCCACAATGAGACACCAATATGTATTTCCAGATTGTTTTATATTTTTATATTTACATTGATTGAAAGTTAAAAAGTTATTCTAGCAGTTATACATAAATTTTGTTTCTTAAAAGAATGAGCCAATTATTTTAGTCATACCTTCTTTTGCTTTTTGCCTCAAAATGATTACTTGTTTTCTGTTATATTAATAAATATTTCATCATGTAGCATATTTGGAAAAACCTAAAAAATGCATACAATTTTGTGCTTATGTTATTTTGGCTTCTTCACATATTAAGCTAGAAGGGTATTCAATATTTCTCTTAAATACAAACACGTTTATAGACTTTCATATTTTTCATCATGAGAGTGTTCTTCCTTATTTAACACTGATTTCCCTCTGGTAATATCTTATGTTTGCTGGAGAAAGGTATATTCTTGAAGCTGTAGTTTCTTCTAAGACACAAGAAATGCGTTAGGCCCTCCAGATTCTCTTAATAAATAATAAGGTACCTCTCATCTTCACTTGCTGTTTACTTTCTGAATGTCCTTCATCATTTTTTGTCCTTCCCTTTTGAAAGGAATTGTCTTTCATTGAAGAGTTCCATTTACAATGCCAAGCATACAATCCTTGCTCGCATTAGGCAAATGGATAGCAGACTCTAACTGAAGAATGGTTTGGGATCTTAAATTTAGGGAAGTTTTGCTTAGCACTTCTAGAGTGGAGAGAGTTCCATGAATTAGGATCAGTGATCAGAAATGATGTCTTTGAGAGGAGTCCGGTTTTCTCGGCTGACTGCGTGCCATGTGATTTGGAACTGAGGATGTCTTATCCCCACACAAGATGAAAACATTATAGAGAAATAACGATCAGTAAGTGACTGTTGGCCATCTAATTAACTCCTGGGTCACAGATTTTTAATCTATAAATTGCAGGAATCTGCTCAATGTGGAAATCAAAATCTGTGTATTACAGATTCCACTGTGCTAAAACTATACTTTGAAATGTTGGAAAAGAAACAAAAATTCATTAAAGAACCTGGTAGATCTTAGGTAAATCAATGTAGCAAATAAATAAATAAATAAACCAAGCACATTTTAAGATAAAGTAGTGATAAAGTGAAGGACCATGCCCTAGGAATGAAATGCTCCGTGTTTATGGAATGTCTAGTCCCATAGGGATTGAGCTAACATGACGTGGAGTCAAGGAAACTCTGTCTCCGGACAAAGCTTCATAAATAGGATACAAAAAGAGAAGGACAAAATAGCTATAGGGTGTTGCCCAGTGTGATGAAGCTACAATCATATTTTCTTCCCGTTGGAAGACTAAAGAAAACAAGAGAAAGCACCCAAATGGAACTGTGACAGTGTCTGAGGGCCAAAATGACTGAAGCCTGAGCCACACGCAGATAGAGACCACAGAGAGGTCTTTAACATGGAGAGATGCCCCAGACTACAGCTAGCCATGTGTCATGCTGAGGGCTTCAGGGCATTTTTGGTGAAGGAAACCAGAAACTGCAAAGATGAAACCCTTTGTACAACACAGCAGCTACAGTGATGCTGATACATCACATTTTAACATCCAAATTCACCATGTGCTATTCAGGAACTAATAGGTGAGAAACACTGGGGAAGATAAATGAATCATACAAGTAAGTGACCAGACAAGAAGCCAGCATCCAAGTTCACAGATCCAGTGTTTTCAGACATACGATGGATTTATACTTTTTAAACATTTAAAGTAAAATTATTTAAAATGAAGGCTTCCGTATTCTGTGTTACATATGAAACTGCTATTCTTGTTAAGCAGTATCCCTACAGAAATATACAAATACATATCCACATTTATTCTAGGCAGGAAGCTTCTATGGTTTGAGAATTTAAGTTAATTTGAGGTTAGTTTGCACTGTGATAGCATTTTAAGATGTCATGGCTATTTGATTGTATGCAGTGGGAAAGGAAAACATATCCAGCTCACCAAACAGTCTAAGGAAAGCACACAAACAAGCAACCAAGCAAAGACCTAATGGTATGAACTCGGTGCAGTGCAAGGCAGGCCTGGAGACTATACAGCCTCATTAACCAAGGATCTGAGCTGTGACCTGCCTTTGGCCTCCACTGGTTCCCTGCCAGCTGCACTTTTCTGGCACCAAGGGTGGCTTGCCATGTACTTGTTAGTGAACTGGGCTGGTAGCCAAAGATGTTTCTTTCCCTTTTCTCATATTTCCAGAATAAGAGAGATTTTTTCCTACATACTTTTCACATAAGAATGTGGAGTATCGTCTACCCACTGTGAATAAATTTAATTTAGCTGTCTTTGTGCCTCTCTCCTTTCCATCGGCTTGCAGTCTACAGTTCTGGGACAGATGTGCAAACTGGGAATTCTTCCAGGTTTTCTTTGTTGTTGTTGTTGTTGTTCGACGTCATGCCTAACCACTCAACAATACTGCACATTTCAACAAGGCCCTTGTGTCGATAAACATGCCCAGCTATGTTGAAGATAGCTCATTACTCACACAATTTGTGAGCAGGGCTAGCTGAATATTTGCATTCCTTCTCAGTGTTCACTTCGTCAAAGGGTTGAGCATTACATTTCAGGGGAGGTTCATCCTCGCCACTGTGCCTCCTCACACTTTAAATCTCATTACTGATGTTAGATAGAGTATTTGAAGCTATGGCAATAATTCCCACCAATGTGGCAGCCCAGTATCACTTGGACAAGTAAATGACAACAGGGAAATTAGTTTTAGACAACGCTAGCTTTCACAGTACAGGCCTGTTTAGTTACAGCTCTGATGTCCAAAGTCTTCACCATGGTTTTCCAATTCAGTTTCTCATTCTCATAAACTGTGCATGCCATTTGTTTTCCTGGTGACATGAAGAATGTAGAGCCAACACCATTGTTCTCCTATCTATCACAGGTAGTACACACTCTGAGTTCTTTGATTGATTAGTGACTATTCATAAAATCTCCCTTGAAATTGTTTGTGATCCTAGGCCATTGATTTCCATCTGTAATATCGGCACATGTTGCTTCATAACATCGCTTTTATTTCATGGTTCCCCACAGCATTTCATTCTTATTTCTGCACTGGAGAGAAAAACAAATGCAGAGAAATCAGGGTATGGCCTGGGTGCCACTGTTTTAGCTGATTGCTGATTCTTTTTATTTTTATTTTTTAACCACCTTCATCTATGGCTGACAATGTCATGTCTGATGACAGAAAGTTGAAGAATATATCTTTTAGGTTCATCTAAGTAAAACTATGTGGTCTGTTTTCATTTTCTTATGGCTCTCTGTTTCTAATTTATTACCTACATTTTTTTTCAACCTGCAGTTGAAACCCGATGAAAGGATCATCAAAACAGACTATGGGCTACTGATTCGAAGTCTGCAGAAAAAGGACTCTGGGATGTATTACTGCAAAGCACAGGAGCACACTTTCATCCACACCGTGGTGAAGCTGACTTTGAATGTCATTGAGAATGAACAGATGGAAAATACCCAAAGGGCAGAGCACCAAGAGGGGCAGGTCAAGGATCTATTGGCTGAGTCACGGTTGAGATACAAAGACTACATCCAAATCCTTAGCAGCCCAAACTTCAGCCTGGACCAGTACTGTGAACAGATGTGGTACAGGGAGAAGCGGAGACAGCGCAACAAGGGCAGCCCAAAGTGGAAACACGTGCAGGAAATAAAGAAGAAACGTAATCGGCGGCATCACAGAGACCCGGATGAGCTCCATAGAGCTGTAGCTACATAGTTTTCTATTTAATTTAAAGAGAAAAGTATTTACCTGCCTGAAAAATACTGTCTTCTATCTTGTACATCCCTCATACCAATTAATACATGCCTTCTAAGGAGTGTCATTAAGGCACAGAATGATAGACTGGATAAGACTGTCTGTGGTAGATATGTGTTCATCTGGACCAGCTTTCTGAGAACAGCAAAGTCAAGAATTGTCCTCAGAATGGGAGGCTTACATTTTGAATTTAACATCATATATAGAAGTAAGCTGAACGAACATCATCAGGAAGATGCTTTATTCCCCAAGCACATCTGCTATACATGGAGTTTATCATGCAGTTGCCTATGTTCTTATAATCAGTTAAGTCATTCCATTCTAGAACTGGTGATGTTACAGGAATTGTAGGAGAGGAACAAATTAAAACAGTATGTTAGTAAGAGGAATGTTCTCAAGGATCCACCATCCCAGACTTGGACCAGGTCTGAGGATTTAGAAAGGTAACTGTTGCTTCTTTCAGGACAAGCTACATCTAGGGTGCTGCAGCAGTACTTTTATGTGAGGTTGTTAATGGTCCTATCAAGGTTCCCTGTGACTGGTCAAGAGAAACAGGTTCACAGACAGAACCTAATGCTTAACGGTATGTTCTAGAATAAAATATGCACAATTCATGTTTTAAAAACATGGGGAAATATTTTAATATATTAAGAGAGACATGGTGTTCACAATATCCCAGACGGGACTAGGAGACAGACAGAAAGAGCCATAAATTATGGCTCTGAGGAAAACTTATGTTGCATGAGAAGGCAGCAAACCACAAGCAAACTTGATAGAATGTAACGGAACTCTTTCCACTGGTGCATAACTATCTCCCACTTGTAATGTATCAGTTTAAAACAATCTAGATATAACGACCTGTTGGCAAAAGCTCAAGTGAAAGTAAAATTTGTAAAGAATTATGGGATGGCAATATTTTATTTATAACCGATGTATTTCTGTGTTCTCTTTTTTCTAAGTATTTATCATATTCTGTATATTGTTTGCATTTACATCTTTATTTGATTATATTTGAGAGAATAGGAGAAAACAATGTGTAATACATACAGAGATAAACAGATGATCAAGGTAGGGAGTGGTGAATTTTGCTGAATGATAAGTACAAAATTTTGATGACGGGAAGGGTTAAGTTAACTCTTTGACGTTCTTTTCTTCACACAAATTTTCTGAATTTCCTAGGTGCCACAATGTAGTTCAAGCAACATTGTTTTAGCAGTTTCACAACAAGTAAGTCTGCCACATGTAAAGAAAACAAACAGCATTATATAAATACTACTTGTATTTTGTTAGTATGTTTCAAATTGAACTTTCCATCTGAACATTGCTTCCATGCCAATCTCAGCACAACTCACCTTTCCTCCCTCCAGTACAAAGCCCTTTCTTAGCCTTCCTGTTTGACCTTTTCACACTCTTTATAGTGTGAAATGAACAATTAGTCACTTCCTTACAAAGAATGCGGCTTTTTAGAGAACCGATAGACCTTGCTTGCTTCTCATGCATTTTACACACTTTGGAAGAAGTCTGTGAGAAGCCTGTGTGATTAAAGACCAATGTTACAGAGTCAATCTCTTCATTCATAGTATCCTCAGGAACTTTCATTCATTTAATCTGTTCAATAACATTGGTCGCCTATCTCAAAGACATCAAACTTAGCTGTGAGGGCCGGGTAGAATAATGAGTATTTGTAGATGCTTCATGCTAAGGAAAGGGAAAAGTGAAAGAAATACTTTAATAAGTGAACCAGAATGAATTGCATCTCCAGAAGAAATACATACAAATACTTGTGCATTTGTTTGATTAGTAATAAAATACCACACAAGGGTGCTTATCTATTAGGTTTCTGGGAGTCCTACAAACTCAAAGCAACTTAAAGTGGGCATGCTTCATTTAAAAAATACTTGCAGATTGTTGTCTATCAAAAAGTAATACCCTAATATGGATGGTATTGAAAAAGCACACAAGGTTCTAACATTTGTATTGACTACAGAAAGTTAGTTTTTTCTAGATAAGAATGCCCAAACAATTTTCTAATTACTTAGTTCAAAAGCAATTCATTTCTATCCATATTCTGGAAATCTATTTTACAGCCTAGGTTTAAAATTCTGACTGCTTTGGATACAAAACTACTACTGATGAATAAAATATATTATAAAACTATTAGTAAAATAATGTTACATAATAAAAGTGGGGACTAAGGTTAAGTGTATTTTAAAGCACTAATTGTATCTAAACCCTTAGAAGAGTGCGAATGCTCTATGCTGACACAAGCAATGTTTGTCTCCTAACCACTGAGGCTGAAGAAACTCTGATGAGAAAGTAGAACATTGCTCTAAGTTTCAAATATTCAAAGACGCCAGATCTCTCATAACAGACTCTATCATACCTACTTAATCATTGTTTATATTTTTCTTTGTCTTCAATGTATGTCTTTATCTTTCCCATGTATTTTTGCTGAACTTTTATTCCAGTCATTTGTGCTGCTAAATGTAATTGTGTCCAGCTGAATTCATTTGCATTTAATTATTGGGAATTTTAAGAGTTTGTTTAGAAATGAAAAATCTAAATAATCAATTATGTAAAAATACATTTTTTTCTTTCCTAACGAGCTCAAAACTCTACATTGACATGATTGAGTAAACATTTCAGAAGAAACAATCAAATTACTTAACAAAATTCAAAATAGTCATAGAAAAATCAGCAATTAGTAGAAGCCACAACAACTCTCCAGGTATCATTGACAATTCCAGCATCTTTTGTTCAAGGTAAGACTTGCTCCCAAAAATGCTGACCATGGTATGGTAATGCATTTAGAGGTTGTTTTTTTTTTTATAACTTGACTCTTTGTATATTATTACATGCTATTTCTACCGTATTGGTGGCTTCAGCTAGAAGACAGCAAGAGTGACTGCTTTTTGAAATAACATAACCGAGACTGAGTTCCCAGGACAGCTTATGTCATTTCATTCACATGAAAAAATAAAATTAAATAAGACCATTCAATAAATAGTGATTTTTTTCTTAAACATACATCTAAGGCATAGCTCACACATTTCACTAAAAACAAAGAAAGTGAAATTGAGAATCTCCTTTCTTTGGAGTGACCATTTGTTGCCACATTTGTCAAATTTGTCACAGTGTGTTATAACTGCAAAGCCTTTGGGAAAGACGCATAGTTTTTATAAATAGAAAAATATTCTTCCCATAGCAAATTATCATAATTTTACAATTTTCATTTTGTTTGTGAGGCTGAAAAAGCATGATATTTAAAATTCCCAGAGTCTGAAAATAAAAAAAAACTAAGAGCAGAAAAATGCACAGGTATTGTAACTCTTCTTAATTATTTTGTAATATAATGTATTGATGAAAATTTTGAAACATAACTTTTTTGGGAAAGAAAATAAACTTGTCAGAATCCACAGGAAAATTTAACTCTAGCATTGTAAGTAGTTAGCAATCAGTTTTGAATCTTTCTACTATAAAACAAATGTAGTCTTGTAGCATAACAGTTAAAATTGTTAAATGTATATTTTGTTTGTATTATAATAAATATGAGCTTCAGTGTCTATTCTATTATTATAAACAATGTTATACTTACAAAAACTTTCTTTTTTGGCTTTAAATATTGTTATCAGATTTTCTATAGCAAATTGAACTTAAAAAAATAAAAGAAGATAGTCCTGAAAAAATTAGATATTTTATTTTATTTTATTTATGTAATAATTACTTTTGTGAAACAAAAACAAAATGCATTTATCCCATTTGATAAAATTATATAAGCTTAATTGTGATATAGTTTAATTTTTTTCCTGAGGGGAGCAAAATTACCACATGTAACTACTATCTTATAACTCAAAGATTAAAATACTAATCTATAATTCAATATAGATATATATTAGCCTAATTTATTAAAGAAGTTAAGGTGAGGCTTTATTATGGTTTCTTGCATTCCTTTCTAACGTGGAATACTCAAAATTTATATTTTATCTTTGCAAGTAGAAGACAGTATAACATTCCCACAAAAATCTAGAAATATGGTGTGGAAAACTATAAATTTTTGTGATGGTCCTGAAAAGGTAACACATAGTTTGTAAGATCTTTGATGTAGTCTATATATAGCAAGCTACCATAAATGAGGTAACTTGTCAGCAGAAGAATTTTTCCTCAGTGGTCTGGGTGTGGGAAGTGTAAGACATTCAAAATACTAGTAGTTTTTGCGACTGGCCGGGGCCAGTTTGCCTTCCCATTGTATTCTCCTGTGATGGGAGAGGCAAACAAGCCATTTGGTTTATGTTTTAAAAGGCACCCATTCAGTTTTCAGGACTCTACACTCTTCAGTTAACCACTTCACTGAGTTTCCTGCTTATAATACCATCAATTTGTGGTTAGATTTTTAACATCAAAGATGAGTTGAGGTGGAAGGGAACTTTTGCTATGCAGCAGAACTCCAGGTCATAGATCACGCACAAAACACTGCTGTAAATAAGAAAAAAAAAACAGAAAGAAGGCTAACAATTGAGAAAATGCAGTAGTGACTCACTGTTTGAAACATGAAGATATTTGAGTATTCTCTAGCAAGAAAAATCAAGAGTACAGTATTAAGTTGAGAATGGATAAGCTTTGTCAGACCACCAGCTGCTTGTGCTGGGTGGCATAATTTCATGGAGAAACACTTATCCAGGAGAGAAAGTTATAAATGAAGTGTCCCTTCATTAACACGGAAGTTATACAGACATAGTAGTATGCACTGTTTTTTTACACACTCTTGGAGAATGATAAAATAATGTTCATGCATAAAAATGCACATAATCTCAGAATCAAATTTCTGCAAATAACATATAACTTGGAAAAACTTCTCCATGGGGGGGAGGATAAGTATGATAGGTATTATCAAGAATGTTTATAGCAGGTTTAATTATAACAACAAGGAGAGAACAATGGAAATGTTCAGTTTCAGTGCATACAGGCATTTAAATAAGTTGTGCTGTGTCTAACAACAGAAAGATCTCAGAAACATAACTTCAAAGGAGAGGAACTCAAACATTTTTGGAATGCAAACAGAATTTTACAATTTTTATCAAGTTTAAAAAAGCAAATGATACTGCTTATGAACATTTATACTCATATGTAAATATACATATGCAAGAAGTAAACATAAAAATTTTCTGGTGAAGTTAAGCACTTAATTCAAGCCAGAGTTTCCCCTAAGATGCAAAGCAGAGGGTGAGACTATGGAAAGCTAGAGCATTTTCAGTAAAATTTCATATCCTAAAAAATGTCTAAATTCAACACAGTAAAATGTTGAAATTTGGCTACATTGGCTATTGGGTAAAAATCTATTCTGAACACAGTTCTATGTATTTGGGTAGCTCATAATAGAAAGTAGATTATACATGCAATAGGAAGGCAACAAGACAAGTAGTAGATAAGAGGTTAAAAGATCAATAAGGGTACAAATTCCTCAACAGTGAATGCTGGAAAGTTTGAGAAAAAGGAAAAAGGCTCACGTGGTTTTAGAAACACAACGTTGCACCTCGAGTTATTCTTCCATCACAGAATTTCTCCCTGACACCTGACCATTTTAAACATGTGTCATTTGGGACCTCAGTGGCCTAGGATCCTGTCCCAGGATGAGGCCTTCTCCTAAGTACCACCGTATTATAATGGGACTGCTTATGGCAGGAAGAACCCAGGAATACAAATTTAATATGCTGTAAGAATCACAAAGATGACTTGGCAGGTTTTAGATTCAGAGCTGATTATAAAATGTAGACCCCCTTTCCTCTAGCTCGCATAGTACATATTCATAACAATCCATTCTCTTTATTTAACTCAAGGGGTGAAGAAATGTCTCAGCGTCTCGTTATCTTTATATGGTTTTTCACATAATTTTTTCTTAAGGAAGGATTACATATTTTTTCCTCCTCCCGATCCACAATAAGCATTTTTATGTGTAGGAATAGGCCAAATATGCTATAATTTGAACTTTGCCAATTTTCTGGGTTCATGCATTCTGCTGGTGAGAAGTTTATACAGACATGTGCTATAAAGTGAGAAGAAACTGAAAACTGTTTACCACATGGGAAGCACTTCTTCAGAATCAGGAAAGGGGTTATTTCCTGGCCACATACTGCTAAGCCTTCTATATGTTGAAACAAATTACTATTGGGCAATTATCTCCAATTATTTAATTATATAATAATTACATCCCTCTCTTATTGGTTGTTTTGCTATTGAAAAATAAATAAAAACTGTGACTCGCTCAGGGTGATCTGTGTTTGCTATAGTGTTGCAGACATTCAGTGGCCAGAGGCAAAGTTGGACTTGAGAATAACTGCACTTTGTTCATGTGTTGAAATTACAGAGAGCTAAGCTACAGGGCAACAAATTGCTTCAGAACTGTCTAAGGCTACATTTAGTATAACTCTATAGATAGAGATATCTAGGCATTTTTCAACACATGGCATAAAGTGATTTTATCCATTTATATGAGAAATAAACTCAAAATGGTGAAAACGACACCATGATTTCAGTGTTATGTAACTCCATGTTATCAAGATTTCACCTAAAAATAACAGGAAACCCAGTAGGGAAACTTGTTAGGGACAGGAGGTCATGGACTCTTAAGTCTAAGATGTAAAGCCTGGTGCTCAGAGAGTGTGATTTATGGGTTTGGTGTTCATGGTATAGAAAATCAGGATTATTTTGTTCTTACTGGTTTCTAGAAAAAACAAACAGAGTAATAGAGAGCCCACTGAGTAGAAGCAAACAGGAAATGAAAAGCCAATGGTCTACATGGGACCCAAGTTACAGCACATCTTCAGATAAGTCATTTATTTTCAGTGAAGTGCTTAAAATACATGAGTTTTCCTTTTCTTTTTCATATAGTAGACTGAAATTCTCAGAGAGTACGTCTCTATTTTAGATAACTACTTCAATTTCTAGCAACAAATGACCGTTGAGCTGTAAGACAAAGCAACGAAGAGGTTTCTTTAACACTATTAGGATTCATAATTTAAGAAATGAGTAAGAAAAAGTAAATCCACCAAATGGAAGCATTTTCTAAAATTTCTCCCGCATGTGCTCCTTTTTAAATCAAATTGTTAAACTGATGAAAGTCTATTTTCATTTTGAGTATTCATCTGTTTTGAAGCAAACAATTATGAAATGGTCTTAGAGTCTTCTCTGTGTTCGCCCCTGTGATTCAGGTGGGCTCAGTGCTATAATCTTCCTCCGAACAGATAGACAAAGGACCCATATAGTTTGTAATGGATTTTCTTTATACATAGGCACTTAAAAGCAGTCTTTGAAGGAAGCTACAAAGCTTGAAATTCATGGCACATTCAAGTTCAGATAGATTTTTCCTGACAGTCTTGGTTACTATTTTGAATTGTTTTCTTTTTTGCCCTAGTGTTTTCTGGTTTGATTTACCTTCAAGGGCACATAAGTTTTAAATAGAACAGAGTGGAGATGCTAAGCAGGACCAAAGAAAAAAAGGAGCCATTGCAGTCATCTGGTACCCAGGCACCATTTGGGATATATGAATTTCAGTACACCAGTGCCCCTCACACAAGACTCAAATGACATGGTCAGTGGTCAATAGCTCCCTCTACACACACAAATAGAAGGTGCCTTATTCTAATGTCTAGACCTGGAAATAAGGGCCTTCTTGTATTAAAGAGAAAATCCTATTTTACAATGAAAAGGAGGCCAGTCTAATCACAAACAGCAAAAATAAATGGGATGGACTTATGGATAAAAATTGAATTAGAAAAGGTGTCTCCTTAATTTGTTTTTATATGGTTCCCAATCCAAATTTTCTCCTCTAAAAATCTTGCATACATGTGATGAAACCGGGTTTGTTAGGATTGCTAAGAGTCAGAAAGTTAGAAATGGAGACAGATTCCAAATGCTACAGTTGAATAATTTCCTATCTGCCTTTTCCTCCTTTTCAAGCACTGACTTTCCTTCTTAGATAAACCTGAGCCTGCCCTGCCCTTGCAGTAAGCGTTAAGGACACAAAGCTTGCTCACAGATCATCGAAAGATTAAAAATGGAAGAAGGTCAGGGGCATTAAGCTGGGTTCAAAATCTAGTGAACTGAGGACAGTGAGTGGAATTAGAACTTCCTTCCCTACTTGAAGCGAAGCAAGCTGAAAGGTTAGCTGATATAAACACACACAAACTTTTATCATTGTTTTCTACATAGATGCATGTTGAGTTGTACACAAACAAGCAGCTCCTAGGAAAACACCAGCTAGTTTAAACAATATTAAGGCTTTTGTCTGGATGAAAAGATTCTGTTTTGTACAAGGACTTATGTCACCCCGGAGGAATTTTGTTCTCATTAAATACAGAAAGGAATGAATGTCTTCGGATCCAGTTGTTTCTTTCCCAGTATACCCACCTCCAAGGTGTATCTGCTGACTTACATGTTACTGAAAGTTTCCATTTCTATCTTTTCTTGTATTGTTCTTTCATCTGACATCATCATCTAGGATAATGTTCAGAGGACAAATTTTCTCTGAATCTGATGAACTGCCCTCAACTTCCCTTCTGTATCGAAAGGGAACTTTGTGTTTTGTGTTACAGAATTTTCTTGAGATAAATATTAAACTGGTCCTTCAAATTCCAGTTCAGAATGAGAGCCAGGAAAATCTCTGTAGTACTATTTCACATACATCTTACTTGTGTTCATGTCATCTCTAAAATACAATTGATTAGGGCATATTATTCATATTTACATATTTCCAGGTTAAACAGTAAAAAATACAGTACATTTATTTCACCATTAATATGCATTGTTTATTTCAGTTGAGCTCTAATATGAAATAATAGCACTAGTTTGACTTTACTATGAACCAAAGGTTATGCCTGCAACTTGATAATAAGCAGAACTGTGTTTTTGAGTCTCGCATAGAAACAAACATTCCTAGTAATTCATAAGACTTGACTGTCTTTTCCTTTGTAATTCTGTAAGGACAAACAACCAGCAAAGTAATTCAACCGTTCACATTTGATATTATTTAAAGTTTTAAACCTATTTATGAATCACTGTTTTGTATATTGTGAATTAATTTTACTTAATTAAAAAGCATAAAATTATTACATTCCAATATGTTAAGACTTATCTATGGCCGGGCATTGGTGGCATATGCCTTTAATCCCAGCACTCAGGAGGCAGAGGCAGGCAGATCTCTGTGAGTTCGAGGCCAGCCTGGTCTACAGAGAGAGCTCCAGGACAGTCTCCAAAACAATACAGAGAAACCCTGTCTCTAAAAAAACCAAAAAAAAAAAAAAAGACTTATCTATGATTTATAGGATGCTGACATGAACCAGGGAAGTAAAAAAAAAGAGATCCACACTGCACATGCTTTGACAATTCATCTTGGTTTCCAATTTAGTCTCACTGGAGGAAGCCAAACCTAGCATAGAAGCAAATTCTGGCATCTTATGCCAACTCAGCAACCTGGATAAGGTTCTGGTTTGTCCCTTCCGGTCCACTCCAAGGACACTTCATGAAACAATATGAAAATAATTGTGTAATTAATTATAAGGAACAAAGGAAAATAAGAGTACTTAATCTCATTATACTGCTGAGCAAATACAGATGTTAATGGGTTCAAGGACAGAGGGGTATGTGTCTTAAGAATAATACAAAACTTCCCTTAGATCAACAGAGAAAATTACTTTGATTCAATGAAAATTAAGAAAAGAAAATCTAATGGAAAGAAGGAATATTATATGTTCTAAATGCTAAATAAAACAATGCAAGTGTGGGCTGAAATGATATTTATAGCAAGGAACTAAAAACATATACTAATAAATCAAAAAATGATGAAGTCAATATGGGGTTTTAAAATGCCAGCAAGTAATTATGCACAAGAAATAAACTAAAAACTAATAAGGAAATGGTAAAACCACATGTAGAAATGAGAACAAATGAATCAAAAGGAAATTAAAATGCGGTGTTAGTGTTTCAACTGTGATTAAACACAACATGGTCAGTTCAGACTTGCATAACAGACTGTAAAGATGCTATACCGGGCCAGGTGTTGGTGGCGCATGCCTTTAATCCCAGCATTCAGGAGGTAGAGGCAGGCCGATCTCTGTGATTTCGAGACCAGCCTGGTCTACAGACCTAGTTCCAGGACAGCCTCCAAAGCCACAGAGAAACCCTGTCTCTGAAAAAAAAAGATGCTATACTGGGGGCCATGTTTGAAACAATTGTTTCTCAGTCTATCAAATTATTGTAAACTTTTTAATATACAGTTAGGTTTCTGCTTTGCTTTTTAAAAATGCTTTTTATTAATGATGTTTTAAATGTTTTGTAAATGAAAACAATGGTATTAGATTTTTGAATAATGATAGAAATATGGACATATCTTTAAAACTAAATGAATTACATACCATAGGATCACAACAAAACTGGCAAATTTCAAGAAAAATAGATATATATGTTGAGTTTATTGGCTAGTAGAGCACATTAAACAGGAGTTTATAGTACAGTAATCAAGTAAATGTAGAACAAAGTCAAGTACATGATATATCTTATCACTATAACAAACAGTGATAATGCACACATTCAAACACACAAAAGAGATCTGCAAAACAATTAGCATATTAACCTATAAAGAAAAATCTGAAAAATATCCATGACCAATATCTACAGGTTATATTTTTTTACTATAAAGTAATACAAATTATAAAGTTTTAAAAAATAGCTTGAAGTCTTACTTTTGGGAGAGACATATTAATTTGCTAACTATTCCTGATTCTTAGGCATTTAAAAAGTAATAATCATTAAGAAATGCTTATAATAAATGCCAATGTTTAAAAGCAAAATATATAACAAACAAAACAATTTAGTAAGAAACAAATATTTAAAAATATAAGTTAAAAACAATATAATCAGTAAGTATTCAACTCAGCATTTTTTTATTGACACAACATGAAATATAAGATAAAATAAGAAGGATCACATAAAAGTTGGACAAGACTACTTAACAGAAGGATTTGAGCCCTAAGAGAAGGCAGAAGAATCATAGACTCATTCACTCACACACTCCACAGTCCCAAAAGAATGCAAAATTGAGTGCCACTTAGTGGTGGTGCACACCTTTAATCCCAGGACTTGGGAGTCAAAGTTAGGCGGATCTCTGTGAGTTAAAGGCCAGCTTGATTTACAGAGGACATTCCAGGACAGCCAGAGCTGTTACACAGATAAGCCATGTTTCAAAGACACAACAAACAAAATACTAAAAAGAAAGTTATAATATATTAAAGTGCATAAAATGTACATGTGTAAAAGAGAAGAAAGAATATACATGAATAGTATTCAATTAAATAAATTATGAGAAAAATAAAATATTAATAACCTGTGTAATTGGCTTATTTGAATGAGTTAATGAGATAGAAAAATTTTTGATTAAAAACCATGAAGAAAATGTAAACACATAAAAAATCAGAATAAAATGTGAAATAACTGTAATTACAAAATAATGTTTGCCAAAAGCCCACAAATACTATAAAAATTTAAATAATTACTTTGATACTATTCACAACACCTAACATCATGAATATAACTTTAATTCCCATCAACTGATGAATGAATGAAGTAAGCATGGTTCTTATATTCAGTCAAGTTTCTCTATACGTTAGTCAATATATACTTTATACACAATTGAAATGATTTACTAAATTAGCTTCCTTTGGAATAGCATTGATTGCTGAGTTACACCTGAGAAGCTGAAGAGCTGGGAGATAATTGCTCAGTCAATGAGTCTGGGAGCTGCCACAGTCAGAGTAGTCACAGGTGACTGTGTCACACTATAAAGGCTATGAACCCGGAATTCAATAAGTCCATGTGTTTGGGTGCCTAGGCAGTCCAAATCTGGTAATGAAAACATGAGATTTATCTGTAGAGTCACTGGTTTTCAAAAACTATGAAAACCTAGAAACATTGTTTCTGATATCAGCGACATAATCATCATTGCTACCACCATCATCATCATTGCCACCACTACAATCATCACCAGCAGCAGCAGCAGCAGCAGCAGCAGCAGCAGCAGCAGCAGCAGCAGCAGCAGCAACAGAATCTAAAGGAAAATTGCTCAAAAGGTAAAAGGGAAGGACAGACCAGCAAAAGGTGAACGTCTGATGGCAGATGCTCTTCTTTATACGTGTTTCTCTTATTAGTTGATAAATAAAACATCATTTGGTCAATAGCAGCAGGAAGATAGGTGGGGCTAGGAGACGAGGAGAATAGTGGGAAAGTTAGGCAGAGCGAGACTGTGAAAACTTGCCATGTAGAGACTGGGAGGATAGGATGTTCCCAGTGTTCTCTGGTAAGATAAGTCCATGTGGAAATACATACATCTATAGAAATGGTTTAGTAATTAAGACAGAACTAGCCAATAAGAAGTCCTAGCTATGGGCCAACAGTTTAATAATTAATATAAGTCTTTGTGTGCTAATTTGTGGCTGAAGCATGGTGGAACCAGGCAGGAAAGATGCTCTGGTAACAACCTTCCTTTTGTCTTGTTTGTTTTCTTTTTTTCATAAATCTGGTTGCTACCAAGAGAGATGGTCCACATTTGTGTTGGGTCATCCCACACTAGTTAAGGCAAGCACAGTTACTCTTTTGCTGAGGTCACAAACTCAGGTGATTCTGCTTTGTGGTAAGTTGACATTAAAACCAACCAGCGTTTTGTAATCTCAATTTTATTTTAAGACTGAACTATTCTATTATTGACAACATTTTATAACCTTTCTTAAAAATAACTTGCAAATTAAAGAAATCACATACCAAAATTAACTGAACCCAAAGTATATACATACCTCAATTAACTTCTGATTTGAATAGTTTTTCTGAAAGTCGAACTCAGAGATCTGCCTGCTTATGCCTCCCTATTACTGGGCTAAAAGACCCATGCCTCCACTGCCTAGCTTAAATTTAACATCTTGTCATATAAATTAGCATATAAGTTGTTTTGCCATCCTGATTCCCAGTGTATGCAAAAGAAGAAACAAAATACTGAACTCCATATTTTTGTTAAAAATATATGAAACCCATAAAACATAAAGTTATGTAAAAAAGCAATAATACACATTCCTAGAGCCACCATGTAGAAAGGCATTTATTATTCACTGAATAACATTGTTCATGGGACCTTGCAGATATGGCTGAGTGTGTAAGGCATTGGAAGTGCAAGTGTGAGGATCTGAATCTGGATCTCAGAACCTGTGTTAAGGCCAGGTTAGCTGCTTGAGCAAGTCTGACCCTAGTTCTGGGACTTTGGACACTAGACGATAGTTGGGCTTACTGGCCTGCCAATCTAGCAAGCCATCAAGCTTTCAATACGTGACCCTGTCCCAAAAATTCAGTCATTGAAAATAAGACAGGACTTGGACCTCCAACCTATCCTGGGCTTAAAATATAGCCATGCACAATGTGTGCCTGCAGGCAATCATATACTTATGTGTATATGTGTGTGCAAAACATGTAATTCTAGTATATAGGGGACTAAGGCAGGCAATTCACCTTGAGTTCAAGCCCACTTTGTCTATCTAATGAATTCAAAGGCAGTATGGCCCTGCAGAGTGTGACCCTGCCTGTGCTAGTCAGTTTTTGGCAGCTTGACACAAACTAGGATCACTTGTGGAGAGAAACCTTCCATTGAGGAATTGCCTCCATCATACTGATCTCTTGGTATATCTATGGGCTCTTTCCCAGATTGTTAATTGGTACAGGAGGGCCCAGACCACTGTGGACAGCACTAGCTCTAGGCAGGTGGACGTGGGTTGTAGAGTTAAAGTAGATGCGGAAGTCATGGTGAACAAACATTAAGCAGCCTTCCTCCACAGCCTTTGCTTCAATTCCTGCCCTTTCTTCCTTTGATGATAGTCTGCAAGATATGAGTCCAATAAACTCAAGATACTCTGCTTAGTGTTTTAGCAGAGCAACAGAGATGAAAACTAGAACACTATTTGTGCACAAACTTGTGCAAGAGAAAGAGACAGAGAGAAAGGGAAAAAGAAAGAATGAGTGAGAGACATTGCCAAGTATGTTCACAGCAGTATAATGTGCAGAGCCACAAATAACAAAAAATAGAAAATTCTTGTATGGCTATAAAAGTAATTAAATTGCAGAATATTAATCACCTGGATTTCTAAATATAGACAATAATTAATAAACTATAACTACACTAAATTGATCAAGCTTCAAAAATAATGGAAAATATTCACCAAATTTATTTCTATTGGAAACAATAAGGAAACAAAATTGTGTTCATCATAGTTCATTCTTGTACATAAAAGGAAATATCAGAAAGTAAGAAAGGACTTCTTAGTTTCTAATGTCCATATCAGACTGGGGAGGCAGTTACAGAGGTCCATGCAATTTCTGTCGATAGACTGTTGTCACTATACACTAAAATGAGTAAATAACATAAGCAAAACTACATTAAAAAACAAATACATTTTCTAGTAAGTAGAAGGGCTTTGGTTTGATGCTAGAATCAGCCAAAAAGCCTTGCATGGAGGCCTCTATGATCAGGATAGATTAAGTGAACATTGTATACATGGGTTAATCATCTCCAAATTACTCTATAAATGCAATGCAATCTCCATCAGAATAGGCATGGAACACTTAGAGTGAGTTTTCTAGTTACTAAAGAGCTAAGTTAATTTATAACAACATGTGAATAGAGTAGTCCTACCTAAGTAGACACTGTGTCATCATACAAAGCTATGTAATACCAGTTAGCATGTTTCTGAATAAGACAGATAAATGGGTCAGTGTAGCTAAAAAGTGAACACAGAGTATCAACCCAAAATGAAGAAGTTATGAAAATGGTGAAACTAGAACAGAAGTCAATGAAGAAGTAGTGCAATTTGTATTTTCTTTGGGTCACCAAGCATCTCTGAAATAAAGACATGGAGACTTATGTATGCTTGGCCTTAGCTTAGGCTTGACCCACCACCTCTTTAACTTAATTTAACCTGTTTCTATTAGTCTATGTTTTGCCTTGGGCCTTTTTACCTTTCTTTCATCCTGTGTGTTCTACTTTCCTGCTTTCTCCATATCTGGCTGACTGGCCCCTGGAGTTTCTGTGTTGCCTCCTTTTCTTTCTTCCTCAAGCATAAATTCCTCTGCCTAAATCCTCCCTGCCCAGAAATTCCAACCATGCATCCTCCTTCGCTATTGGCGATTTAGCTTTTTATTAGACTAACTAGGTGCCTTAAGTAGGCAAAGTAAAACAGTAACACATCTTTACATAATTAAACGATTGCAACACACCTTTACATAGTTAAACATTCTGCAACATAAATGAATGCAACACATCTTTGCATAGTTAAACAAATATTCTATAGTAAATAGAAACTCCATTTAGTGCCATAGATCATAAGAACTTTTAGATGGTTTAATGATCTGCCCACAAAATTATAGAAAATAATATGTTTAATTATAAAAACAGTGACTCTCAGTAAATCAAACATTTGTGAGGCTGAGGCAAGATTTTACATATATTATCTGAGGCCACATGGCAGAAGTGCCAAAGTTTCAATACATTCTGGTAGGGTGGAGCTGTCCTACCATCCTTTACTTCTGAAGAAGTTTTAAGCAAGTGCTTACACTATCTCTCTGCTAGAAGAATGGGCAAACCACATTAACACAGGTAGAAGATGATACTTAAGTAAACTATGAGATAACAAACTCAGACACTCATACTCCTTTTCAGTTGTAGCATGTGTTTACATGTGTGTTTTGCTTATATTGCTATGATAAACATCATGGCCAAAAACAACTTGAGAAAAGCAGCTCCAGGTTACAGTCTATCACTAATGCAGATCAAGTCAGGAATTAAAGAAGAATTTGGAGGCAGGAATTAAAGACATAGCCATGAAGGAATGATAATCAAGGGTTTGCACCTCATGGCATGCTTAGTATCCTATGCATCCGGAACTGTGACGATATATTAATATATTATTTATGATTTGTTAAAGCTTACCTGGGGATTCAGAAAAGCAAAGCCAGCCTCAAGTTATAGCAGTCAGGCACTGGTGATACACACCTTTAATCCCAGCAGCCAGAAGCTAGGATGTGGTGGTACACATCTTTAATCTTAGCACTGGGGATTAAGAGGTGCATGGATCTCTGTGAAGCCAAGGCCACTCAGATATACACGAGATTGATCTAGTCCTAAAGAGAAACAGCTCACACAAAGATGATCTCAGCACCTGGAGCCACATGCCTTTAAACCAGCAATAGGGAGATATATAAGACTGGAGCAAGGTCTCAGTAACAGGTATTCATTCTCCAGCCACACTGAAGATAGGAAGCATTTATTCTACAGCCACATTGAGAATAGGAACACCCCAGCCATCTTAGAGGTAAGAACTCTCTGGTAGCCTGACTGCTTTGATTCTTTGATCTTCAGGTTGAAACCCAATATCTGTCTCTCAGTCTTTTAATTTTCATGCAGCACCAAACCACCTACCCAGGAGTGGCACCACACACAATGGCCTGGATGCTGTGACATCAATATTTAATCAAGAATATGTCCAAAAATCTTTGCTATGGCCAGTCTTATGGAAGCATTTTCTCAATTGAGCTTTCATTTTCTCAGGTGACTCTAGCTTGTATCAAATTGACAAAACAAAAAACAAAACTCACCAGAGAGAGAGAGAGAATTTCTTTTATTTATATCCTTTACCTGAGATGATGTCGCCTGCTTCAACTTCCCTAACTCTAGAATGACCAGTATGCATTACCTTGTCTATGTATATACAATTCAATGATTTTCTGTATCATTGCATTCTCATAGGTTTAGTACGAAAAATATAGAATAACAGGATAATAATTATGGCACAAGGTAAAATTTATTTATAATTTTGTTAATATTTTGATTAGTTTTTCATTCACATCTGTGAAGTTGCAGTCATTCACTTATACTTAGTAGCTTTTGTTTTAACATTATTTTTTCACAGGTAAGATCAGTTATGCTATCCAGAGTGAATATCAACTAAATATCAAATAAAGGCTCCTTTCCAGATCTGAGAGGGTCTGTTAGTTAAAAGTTATTGCTCTTCTGACTAGAATTAAAGAATAACAGTAACTGTAGAAGTCAAATGAATTATGATTCTACTTTAAGGCATATTATATAGAACACCTCTGCTGGAGGCTTGGAGAACTCGATTCCACTATCAGTCTAGGCAGAGATCACTTTCTGTCCAGGAAGCCAAGTTTCTAGACAGGATGTCTGTCAGCGATTCTGTCAGTGGAAGCAAGCTGTTCTTTTCTCAAGAACATTATGCACATATTTATGAGTGTATCCTATCTAACTCAGGTACAGGACTAGAAAATTTCAATTGATGACACACAGAAAAGTGGATTTTACAAGACTTAGCAAGCAACTCATGTAATCAGCATTTTTAAAACAATAGACTGGAGGGAATGTCTTGTTTTGATACTAACTTACTGGAGCAAAACTAGGAAAAGAAATGATACAAGTATGGTGACTAATAAATTTATAATAATGAATATTAATTAGGAGGGATATGTGGCAAAGTACCCACATCTCTGCAGAAATGGAGATATCCCAAAGGCAATGGACTAGACATAGTTCCCATAGGCCAGCAATCTGCTCAGAATCAGACTTACAGCTCCAAATCAAGTGTGTACAGGTCTATATAGATTGTTTAAGGTAAAGGTTTGTTCACTGTTCTGATCTGTTCTGCTTTGTGGGTATGTGAGGAAACAAATGAATTAGCTCAGGCAAAGGGTCAGAAGTTGCTTCTTTGCTCCTGTCTTGGTATCTTTTTTTTCCATCCAGTCCTTGTGGTTTTTTCTAAAATAGCCCCACTACACTGTATCTTTTCTGGCTGTTCTGTCACAGTTTAGCAGCTTGCTAATGTTCAGCAAGATAGTCCTTTGGTTTGTACAACCTGTGTTAACTCATTTGGCTCCTCAGTGACAAGATTCTATGGACTCTGCTGTTAATAAGCAGTTCACAATAAACTCCAACAGTTCTGTAGAACGAAAAGGCCAACACAAAGTGCCAGCACAGCTGTTGTATAGTAGTGACCGGTGTCCTTGCTCATAGCCACCAATCTCCCTGTGAGTATGCATGATATGGAACAAAAGAGATCTCAGGTCTCTTTATAAAAGCATTAGTCCCCTTCCTGAAGTCTATGTTCTCATGATCTTAAGCACCTCCCTAAAATCCCACATTGAAATAGCCCCATGATGGACACTGGGTTTCAGTATATTTAGAATGTGGAGGGAACACAACCATTTGTTCTTTAAAGCTCACACCTTTTTAAGTTGAAGATGATTACATTTGCAGAAGAGAATAAGCTGCATGTATGGTGTCTACCATATTACCACACACGGGTACCGTATGACTTAATCTAATAGGTGTTGTGAATGTTTAACATAACAAGACTTTCAGTAGAAGTGTAAACTTGTGAGTAGAGGAAGGGAATGAATTGATGAAACAAAGAGTGTACCTTTAGACAATCAACACAATTGGCAGAGATATCAGGCTAAAGACAAGGAAGAAGGAAACAAAGGCCTCAAATCCAGTGATCAATTCTTAGGCTAATGCAGGCATATGAATATGGAAATCTAGTACTTCAGACAATCACATGGAAAATTATATCAAGTTTGACTGAGCTTTACTGAATGTAGACTTTTACTTTGGCAAGCATATTCAACTTTTGGCCCAAAGACTTCAAAGGGTATATCCATGAGTATGGCCAAATGCAAAATTTTAAACCTAGTTAAAACATTGTGAGATACTTAAATTTCTTTCTTGTAATGAATTGTACAGTTGTCAATGATGAGCTTTGTAGATGACAATGTGTTCATGCCACAGAATCAAAACTTTAGACTCCCTGGCTAAAGAAAGAAATAGCCTACTGCTAGAAGAACAAGAAGAAATAAATCAAAGCTGAGTCAAATGATTGACTTTCAAATGTCCATTATATTGGCTGGAGATCGTGTTGAATGCAAGAAAGAGAATGAAGACATGGGTACAGATGTAAGACAATCATGCCTTCCTCTTTTATCACTGTTAGATGGAAAATTGTTTTTCGTTCCTCTAAGAATTGGGTCATGGCCTAGGGAATGCCAATGAATAACCTGTCCTTTCTCTTATGTTATCTTAAACTTCACTTCTTACAGCAAGGGCAAGATTTCTAACTAAGATCAAACTCCTTTACATTTACAGTTGTGTTTCTCCAGACCATTTCAGCAAATGGTGCCATTAATGCTTTATAACCATTTTCAGTTTAGAAGAAAGGGCCTTAAAGTTGTTTGGCTTAGTCTTGAAAATTACTCTCTCAAAATACCAATACCAACTGTTGGACATCAAATTCTCTTTAAACTTCTGATACTGATGCTGGATACTGAACTAGGTTCTTTGAAAGAGCAGCAATTGCTCTGAAAATCTGAGCCATCTTCCTGGGTCCCGTCTTTGCTTTCTCTTTTTTGTTGTTGTTTTTATGAGGTAAAACCATTCCAATTGCGGGCCCAAACCAGCATCAATATGACTCATTATAATGCAGACACAGATGGAAAAGATACCTCTAAAATCAGTTGGTTCAAACAATACATCATTCTGATCAAGATACAATTTCAAAGGGAGCCTAAAGATGATAGATGGTTGAGTGCCTTATGCTGGTGAAAGTTGGTAAACAGTCAGCCTCCAAATACACTAGCATGTGAACATGATGTCAGTAACTTGCATAAGATGACAAAAAAATTCCAGTGTTCAGGACATAAAACAAAGAGGCATGCGTTGAGTGGTGTTTGGAGACACCTGATCACCAAGCAATGAGTCATAAAGACTTACAATTCAAAGAGGCAATTCTGTATAATGAACTTCTCCAGCTAATTTGCATTTGGCAGCAGCAGTGTAGACACTTCACTACCCTTACTGGATGAAGATCAGCGAAGAAGAGTTGATGGTAACTTGCACCTTGGCCAGTTTTGTCAAAGTGTGACGTTTTCATTTGTATCCCCCGGGGCTTCTGGAGTGTTCTAGCTTGCCATCTGATCCTCATCAAAACCGTGGGAGGAAGAGGAAGTGACACTGGCCACAGACAAATTACTAAGGGAAGTCTATCAGTGTATCAGCTGGGTGCATCCTGCTTTAACATGAGCATAACCAGAAACTTATAACTCTCCCCCACCTACATCATGAGGAAATTCCCCAAATACTGATTTTATTTTCTGCAAAATAACTTAATTTTTAGAAAGATTCTCCTAATTTTCAGCTGTGATCATGATAGGAAGGGGTGGTAGAAACACCCTACAAGGAGAATGTCGTCCCATTTACTAGCTATGTTTAGGCATTTCTAAGATTAAAACAGTGGAGGTTTTAAGAAGAGAGGAAAGGCTTTTCTATTTCCCATTAGAATTTTAAAACACAAACGTGAATAATTTTTCTTTTCCCAAAGTAATGAAAACTGTCAGATACAGTTTTTTTTCAACTTTCCCTTGACCTGTATTATGTTAAATGTATTCTCAATTATTTAAAATATGCCTTGGAAATTTAGGCTGTCTGCTCATAGTCTTGAAGTTATCCATTTTAGCCATTTGAAAGTTCTCATTTTCAGCATCACTTACTAATCCTCTGGTTATAGACTCTACAGTCGTATATTTCCAAGGTGAAGTACCTACACATTGTTGCACACTTTTCTTCTCTACATTCCTCAAACCACAGAGAATGTGTACAACGGGGACATTTTGTTCTGTCTTGTTTTGTCCCATTTCCCAAACTGAAGATTAGTGTCTCCAACTAAATGAATTTTATAGGTGAATTGGATAAAATGTGCATTTGTTGTAAGCAATTATTTATAATTTAAAATCACTACATATTTGTAATAGACAGACTAACTTATCTTGTATACATAACAACATTAAGTGGTTAAAACAAACTGAATTTTCACACCCATTAATTCTCACACATGCAACACTTAAAATCCAACCACTAAATTCAAATACATAACATTATTATTAACTATAGTCACCATGTTTCACAATAATTCTCTTGCAATTATCCTCCTATCTCACTAATTATTTTTTTTCACCAATATCTTCCCAAGTCCCTACTTTACCCAAGTCCCTACTAACAACATTCTACTCTATGCTTCTATGGGGTTGGTTTTTCTATATCTCCTCCTTAGTTTTCATCAGCAGCGCCATACCCATTAGGCTTATGCATGTTGTCACAAATGGCAGGCTTTTTAAAGGTCAGAACTGAGTAACATTATGCATACCTACCACATTTCCTTTGTCTATTTATAAATTATAGACATGGGGTAAGTTTGTGTGTTTATTATTGTAAATGGTGCTACAATAAACATGGAGTCAGAATTCTTGAAGATTAGAATACATGAAATTCCCCTTCATTGGCACTTCCCCCACTCATGTGCTCTTTCTTCCATTTGTACTGCCTAGTTTCTGGTTTTGACTGTCAGAAATACTGCTTTATGGTCTCAAACAGATTAAGTACTGTCATTTCTGTGAATTCTTCTCTGAGCTCTCCAGACATCACTGTTAGAGACTTTATCTTCATTACTCAAGTGAGTTATAGTGAATCCTTGTCATTTGTGGTGTTTGCATTTGAAGATTGTTATATTTTTAATACAATTCATTTGTAGCACCTAAATCAATACTTACAACACTTTTCCAATTAATTGTGGCTATATGTATAAGCTTGTTTTGGCATGCCATATGATCAAGTGTCCAATGTTAACAAAAGAATAATATATATATATACACACACATATATATATATATGTGTGTGTATGTATATGCTAATATATTAACAAAGACATACATTAAAATATATTGACTGACTGGCAAAAATGCTTTATTATTACATATAATTCTATAAACCTAATCTTATATCCCCAAAGTAGCCATTCAGTGTTAAACTGTGTTCACAATGACTTTATAGACTATTACTATAACTAATAACACAAGTTAAGTATGTAAATATTTGTTTGAATGTTTACATATGAATTTTTAGTTGTTGTTGCTCTATTCTTTTGGTTATATTTTACCAAGGCCTAAATAATTTTTGAAACATACCAGATTCCTAATAAACATTCAGT
This sequence comes from Mesocricetus auratus, assembly GCF_017639785.1. Taxonomy (NCBI): domain Eukaryota; kingdom Metazoa; phylum Chordata; class Mammalia; order Rodentia; family Cricetidae; genus Mesocricetus; species Mesocricetus auratus. Next base: position 39,130,980 of record NW_024429200.1, read on the forward strand.
AAGTGTGTGTATGTGTGTGTGTGTATGTGTGTGTGTGTGTGTGTGTGTGTGTGTGTGTGTATGTAAAAGAGAGAGGGGTGAGAAAGGAGTCAGCCACATGCCATGGATTGAAAGTGGTGGTCAGAGAATAACTTTTGGGAGCTGACTTTGCTTTCTACTGTGTTGAAGCAGGGTCTCTTGCTATTTCTGCTACCTTCTGAACTCCACTAAGGTCGGCTTGACTGTTTTCATGCAGTAACATTAACCATGACCATCAACATGGTCTCAGGCAGCAGCACACCTGTCTGGCTTCCTTGGTCTGCACTGCCAAAGGAATCATGTTGAAGTTCACATTGTGAATGTGTGTGGTCCATGCTGTCCCTGGAAACTATGTGGAAGTCTATGATTTGTGCTGCAGCTTGCCTTTATGAGTGGGGAAGTTTCTTTTGCAGTTTATAGATGACTGCATCCCCATAATTGTGAATGAGAGTGAATTGAATGTTTCTGTGGCAAACCCTCTGCCCCACAAAAATAAAAATGAAAATAAAAGGAGAAACAGTTTAGACAGGAAGATATTAAAGAAGGTCCCTTAAATTGTGCTAAAGATGGCCGTGCCGTGGTGGCGCACGCCTTTAATCCCAGCACTCGGGAGGCAGAGGCAGGCAGATCTCTGTGAGTTCGAGGCTGGGCTGGACCGATAGCCTCCAAAACAATACAGAGAAACCCTGTCTCGAAAAAACCAAAAAAAAAATTGTGCTAAAGATGCAGCAGTGAGCTCTTCACAGTTGATGGCTTCTGGCAGGGATTGGGTGGGGGAAGAACGCAAGTATCTCTAAGGGACTGGCCATGGGGAATTTGACCATGCTCCAGTGGATACATGGGCTATGCAAATGGGGGTGTATTTTATGAATTCCCAAAAAATTCAAGAAAAATATTAATGTTAGGAAAAATTAAAAAGTGACCAAAAATAATTTTAATCAAGGCAACAAACAATCCTTGTCTCCCTTCATATCAACTTAAAGAATCTGCTTTCTCTTTCCTTTTCTTGTTTTTCTTATGTTCAGTGAAAGTGAGATATTGTCCCAATGTACCTCATGCTGTCCTGAGCTTACTGATCAAGATCTTGTCTCCTGGGAAACTCTTCAATCCTCTATACCAGTGGGGTGACAAATATGTGCCACTGCATTGTGTTTATGAGTTTTAGAGATGGGACTTAGGTCCTCAAGGTTGGCCACTAGACACATTATACCTAGTGAACACTCACCCAAGTCTGCTAGCCTGTCATTCTACCTGGATGCCTTCTCCTTCCTCCTCCTCCTTCCCCACCACTGAAATCCAGGGCCCTGCAAACGCTAGAGCAATTGTCACTGAACCACATTCCTGGCCATTCCCATTATTTTCCTCAGAGTAGTGCTTCTCAACCTATGTGTCATGACCCCTTTGGGGAGTCACATATCAGATATTTACAGCATGATTCATATCAGTATCAAAATTACAATCATGAAATAGTGACAAAATACTTTTATGACTGATGGTCACCACAGCCTGCGTCACTGTATCATAAGCTGTCACATTAGGAAGGCTGAGATCCACTGCTGTAAACAAAGACAGATGTTAACCCTAAGCATTAAGCCCTCTGATTTTAAGCATGATATATTTAGCTAAAGAAGACAATGTGAACTATGTTCAGTGACCATCCATTGTTCATATGACATAAAATATTAAATCTCTGCTTCTTGGTAGCCACTGTTTATGAGAATAGGAAAGTGAATAGGAAATCCTCCTTCCTTATAGATCTCTGTAGTACAGTTCAAAACACTGAAGACAAATAGTTGTGTGGGTGAGATTTTCTTCCTCTTAACTTACGGACTCAGGACTCATACCAATGGGTCTCCCTAATATTAACTCTTCTTAGAGCTGAATAATTAAGTCATCTCAAAGAAGGTTTTGAAACAGATAAAGGCTAAACATTTAAAATATGCACATGCTGAGACAAGAAAATTCATTACACAGGAAACCATAACAGCGAAGAGAGCAGAAGCTGTTTAAAGAAGAGATGCAATGGAAAACGAGGACTTTGGCTTCCCCTTGCTGCTTGCTGTCAGGTTTTAGGAACTGAGAATGCTAAAACTGGACATTTCTTTTCCTAGAGCAAAGTTTATAATATTCAGTGACAACTTATTTTTACAACAAACACCGATAAATACATCCCCTTCACAAAATGTGACAATAATTCTGTGTAATTAAATTAATGAAAATTTTATATTGGTTTTAAAACCAGTCTCTAGGAATAGCAATAATAAGACTTTGGTGCATTTTGTATTACCTTCTCATTGGTAAAATTTTTGTTTACAATTTATGTTCTAAACAGCTTAAAAACATTTCCAAATGAAAGGTTAATTCCGTTTTGCATAAACATCTTATTAATTTTTCCTCTGGTTCAGGCTTTATCAGTTGTATTTGCAGTCTGGTCTTATTTGCTGAGCCAAGTGCTCCTATATCACTTTCACAGCCAACCCTTCCCTCAAAACACTAGTGTGCCTTGCACCTTGCTGAAATATTTACTTTGGTTAACAGCAAGTATATATTCACCAAAAAGTCTTCAGTCAATCCCTGATTTCACTTTAACAGTGGATAAACATTAGATTCAAATTCCTTTCACTTATTTTATTTATACATGAGTGTGTTTTGTATACATAAAAATAGATAAACACAGATAAAAGGAAACAAACGTTTTCCATTTCTGTTTTTTTTGTATGAGTATAAATTCATTAGCTTATGCAAAAGTGCTGTACACTCTAGAGCAGTAAGGAGATAGGATAAATTTTCTGGGCATACAATTGTGTAACAATGGCCATCTTCCATTGTTGTACATGTTTATGTGATATAATATATTTGAATACTTATCCTGGAAACAATTCCTGAAAACTAGTGTAGCAACAGACACTAACAGGTTAAGGGTATATCACTTACCTTATCTTGCTCAGGTTTTATTCATACAAGTGTTGTTATAGCGCTTGCTTAACTCCGATTCTAAAATAGTCTGAAAAAAAGTTCAATATGCATGAAATTGAAATGAAATTTAAGTAAACTGCAGATATAATTAAATTTTGGGATGACTAAAAATTCAACAAAATTAGCTGACGATGAAAGTTTTTGAAATTTTCTTTTAAAAACATCTAAAACCTAGAAGATCTCCAATATCTACCAAGTTTGGAAGCACTCGTGATTGTAGCTTTAGAGAACCTGAATGATGTGTCACTTAAAATGAGAGTAATTCTTATCACTCTCATCCAATTAGTGACTAATGGCAGAAATAAGGATAATCTTAACTTATTTTGCTACTACCGTGCATGTGCTTGTAGACAGTGTGGAGTCCTTCTATTACTTCTGAATTGTGTTTTTCTGGGCATGTCATTAAAATGCCTACTTTCTTTACTACATCCTATTCGGAGTCAAAGGTCAATAACAGGATTTTCTTTCTGTGTGAGAAAAGAAGGCAGTTTGAAGAATGAGATTAGATTATTTCCTATTGACTAAGCCCTTCATATAACCGTTTAGAACAAGGTCACAGGTCTTAAGTTAGTTACATGCTGTTTCTTGGCCAGTCCTTGTTTGAATTGTTGAGAGAAACTCATCATATGTGAACTTTTCTAAAAAAAAAATGCTAAGCGAGGCTTTAAGTCTCTGTTCTAAGCCTACTCTCTTCTGTCCTGGAAGGGAATGAGACACAAAGTACATCTAACTCTGATAACTGGCAGTTTATGAAAATTTCCAGATTATATAGATAAAAGGAGATGTTATGCTAAATAATTTCATTATCTTGTAGGCTATCTTAAAATTACTACAAACCATAACTATTTACATGTAATTTTTTTAATAATCATTATGGAAAATGTTTTGGTTCTTTAGAAACCATCTACATTTCTCTAGATGAGAAAATTCTCTTTCCTCCTCACTAGTCTTAATGGAAAAATTCCAAGGTAACTTAAAAATAAAAAGTAACATCACCACTAAAAGCTAAAAGTATTTGTGATTGCAGACCTCTCATATATTCTGTAGTTTTTGTCTTACCTAGGTTATGGGTAATTGATATTATTTGATATTTTCCCAATATTATTTTAGATTGGAGGAAGTTGTGAAAAAAAACCCTCACAAATATCATCTATTCAAAGAGAAACCAAAGGGAAAAGGTAACTGAGTGGAGTGTCAATCCTGAAAGAATGTACTTGGAGTGTGCTTGAATTGTGTGGTCAAACACAATAACAAAAATCACCTGTGTCATCAGTAGCCTTTACAGAAAAATCTCTCACCTGTGAAGCTTTTGATACTGACATTGTCTGGGCTCTCCCCTTGAGACTATTGATACAATACAGTATGTTCACATTATCAGTATTTTCCACCTGAGAGAAACCCAACCCAGTGTTTGACAGGGTCCAACCCTCCCACATTTCCTTGATTAAGTCAGTAATCTCAACTGCTAAAGGGAATCTTTATAAAGAGGTGAGAGCAAACAAAGAATGCCAGCATACAAATGATGATAGGGTACTGAAAAAGATAATTCCTGGGCAGCTGACTGCTGGTATCTAGTTCTAGTGTTTCCCAATAGCACAAATAACCATTGCCGATTATAAACAATAACCAGAGGTAGACACTTGTGTAATGTGAGTGACAGAAGCAACAACACTCTACGTTTAATCTTGAAAGGAAAAAAGAGAGACGTACAAAATACAATTAACTTCAAAGACACAAGTTTTTCTTCTTACAAAATGAGAGAATATGCTTTGTTTTGTGGATCAATGACAGCTCTAGATTTGCTCTAATAATCTCAACACTTTGATTAAAAAAAAAACTAACCCACTCTCCTACTTCACTACTGTTCCTAATAGCATTCAATAAAAAGAAATCTTGCCTCCTTGATCCTGACTTGTAATAATGAAGATTAAGCAAAAATACTGAAATAGACTATACATCAAACCTTATTTTCCAGGTACCCCATGTGTCTAGTGCAAAGAAAATGAATACAACAGGTCAGTTTCTGTATGTCAAGGATGGCCAGCTTTCACACCATTGTGAATCATCAGAGGATGCACTTCTTTTATGAACCCCTTCTTGAGCAAATACATAAAAATAAAACTAAGAGCAGAGGACATCACAAGGCAAGAAAGGCTTTGAGTTTAATGTTCTTTTTTAAACACAGAGCTTTAAGAGAGTATGGACGTCAGAAAATTACGTGAAAGTACTACTTGAACAATAGAGTATTCTTGATGAGAAAAGTGAGGATAGTCAAATGTGATTTTTCCATATACAGGTATACAATGGATGTATAAGTTCAGGCCTCAGGAGTGAATCCAACTTGCATGCCTCTTGCCAAGCTTGGGTCTTGTCATGTGAACCTGCATCTACGCAGAGGAAAAGAAGCATTTTGATCACAAATCTCCATTCATTCAACAAGCACTAAGGTCAAACAGGTTAGTGTCAGACATGAAAAATAGTCTATGTCAACTGTTTTCCCATGAAATGGGATTCAAAATATGAGGTGCTCAGATCCACAGCTAGTCATCATTTGGCCACCCCGGTAAGACCTCAGAAAGCTGAACACTGTAAGTCAGTATTCCCTAGCTATAAAAACTGAATTGCTTAACCTGATTACCACACATTTCATAAGTCTTCCATGACATAATAAAGGCTTTGTTCTCTCTGAATTAAAATAATGCAGACATTCCAACAGTATCTTTTTCCCATGATGTTCCTAGTATATCTGAACTGAAGATCTAATGAACAAGCTTACACCCTACAGTTTTCTAGATTTAATAAGCCATGTAATATTCTCCTAGTTTTATTTTCTCTGGTAATATCTTATAACTCTTCTAAAACTCCTTGTGCATCTTAATCCATAGAATCACCAAGTTTCAAACACCATAATTGTTGGTTTAATTGTCATCATTATTACTTTCAACATCATGGCTATCATTATAAATGCATTGCAGGAGTTAGAGAAATGGCTCAACAGTTAAGAGCACTGGCGGCTCTTCCAGAGGACCCAAGTTCAATTCCCATCACACAATGACAAATTACAATTGTCCGTAACTCCAGTTCTAGGGGACATGACACCCATGGCAAAACACCAATGAACATAAAATAAAAAGCAAAATAAAGATAAATTTAAGAAAAGAAGGAAAATTTGTATCTTCTCCAAAAAAAAAAAACCCGACAACAACAAATGCATTGCCTATGAAGAACTGAACAACTACTATGTATATCTGCTGAGATAAAAACTTTAATACCAGCAATGTAAATATGTGGTTAATTTCAAGTTAATTGTTTGAGAGTATTGAAAATCTCTAGTAAGATGTTACAGTTTACTTGTACTGAAATCCAGGAGGAAAGTTTTTGTTTTTGTTTTTGACAGGGTTTCTCCAGCTGTCCTGGAAGTAAGTCTCTTTTCTAGAGCAGGCTGTCCTCAAACTCACAGAGACTTTCCTGCTGCTGACTCCGGAGTGACTTCTTCTTCCTTTTACTTTGTAACTCTTTGTGTGAACCACAATTTCAGTGTGTCCATTAAACCAATTCCACTTTCAAATTTCCCCTTGAGTTGTTTTCTTAAATTTACCTTTTAATATCTGAATACAATTAAAGTGTTTCCATAGTGAGCTTCAGATGTGACACTTTTGTGTGTAGAGTGAGGGAAGGAAATGAAACAAATAAAATCACTATACAACATCAGAAACCAAAATGAACAGCGATTTGGTTACTATCGCCCTAAGCCTCATTTTACTGACTCTTCCTTTGGTTAGTTATGCTTTCTCGGTAATATTTTTATCCCAGCTCCTGGGGCCTCCATCAGAGTCTTCTAAATATGCTCATCCTTTCCCTCTCTTCTCTACAGCAGCTTGGTAGGTATCCAACCGCTTCATTCTTTAACAAACGTCAACCCAAGTTCTTATAGTCTGGCTGAAAATTAAGCATGAAGATCAGCAGAAGCAGGAAGTCTGAAATTCCTAAGTGTGAACCAGTTAGGGCTAACAACTGTAAACTGCAGAAATTTCACTAACTTAATATGAAGGGGAATGAGTGACTTGCAAAGTCATGAGAACTTCACTGACTTCATACAACTCCTTCCTGAGGCAGAAATGTGTGCCGCACTTTTATGTTCATAGCTGAAAATGGAGTTCACTAAAATAGAAACTTCATTTTCCCAAAACTTAGTGTAAACACATTGATTTAATGCTGTTGTCTTCACTCTATTCTTCTATTCAGTGATTTCCATTCTATGTCATTTTCTTCCCCAACTTTTGGTACAAATTCCCGTTCACAGTATCCCCACCATAGTGTTTCATTCAGAACAGGCAATCCAGTAATCTGAAGTTTGATCTTTTACGTTGTCAGAGTAAATCACACCCTGAAGGGTTTTACTCCCTTTCTGATCTAACAGAATTTTTTTCCTCCATACTTAATTTGAGCATTATCTTGACTAACATCATTCACAATTCTAAAGTTCATCAGACTTGAAACTCAAGGGCAATGCCAACTCCAAATGTGTTTTACAATAGTTCAGAGATTATATTTCAACACAGGCATGTTAAGCCTACTCTTGGGATAAGCCATTAAAGTTCACATTTCTTTTTCTGAATAAGACTTATTTATTCTAAAACATTCCCCACAAGTGTGAAGTCCCAACTAATTTTACACAAACACTTTGATCTCACATATCTCTTTCTCTACTTAACCAAGTTCTGTCTCAGTAAAAGAGACCAACGAAAAGATAAAAGGCTGGTTAAGTTGCATGTTTCTTTCCTGAGTTCCCTTGAGAACCAAAACACAGAATCATATAGATGCTGTTCTCTTTAAAGATAAAAGGAGACGCTGTTTCCCCACATGGTCAATAAATCATATTAAGTCTAAGACCCAGAGCAAGATGGACATGAGCAGGAGACATGAGAATGAGTTTGAAGAGTGTGAGATTCAGCCAATTGCACCCTAATGTCAAGCCAAGATCAGTGGAAATAATCATGCTGACGTCTGACAGACGAGGTCAAAGGGTAGAATCTAATGACTCATAGTCTGATTTTTCAGTCTCATTGAGCAGGTGCTTAATAAGGAGTTATTATTTGTTATGTTTTAAAGAATTGAGAGCAATGTAAGATGTGCAATGATTCCTGCCCTGGCTCTGGTGAGAACATTGTAACCTTTTTGTTAAGGACAATTATGTGGAGGTCATTACTTTGTCAGAGCTGATTTCTTTCCCTTAGAAAAATATGGAATGCAAACATATCAAGTTTCAGGGAACTGGTAATGTCACAGATGATTCTTCTATGATTACAAAGGAGGACAAGGCTGAGGTCAGCAGAAGGGGTCCTGAATGTATGGTTGATTAGAAAGACATTTCACTGCAGCATCTGAAAGGCAACCAGAAAATGGAGAGAGGTCTCCAAATGTCCACCAGGACTTCATCAATAAGAAGGAAGAGGGCAATCGTGAGATTGAACAGAAGAGAATGGAGACATTTACACAGCAAATGTTATTATTGTGGACTGCAGGGGGCTTAAATTAACTAGAATGTATGGACACGCAAAGACCATAGCCAAGGATGGCAAGTTTGCTCAGCAGATCCTTTCCCTTTTCGTAATTTGCATTTTTCTCCTTTATGACCTTGTGTCAATTCATAAATTCAACACTTTGAAAATTCAACAGATTAAAAAGATGAGTAGGTTTGGTGCATGGCAATATACATGGATCTATCTGCAGTCTTCTACATGAAAGCATACAGTTATGACAGCACCATTTGTTGAAGATGCTGTCTTTTTTCCATTGTAAAATTTTAGCTTCTTTGTCAAAAATCAAGTGTTCATAGGTGTGTGAGTTAATATATCAGGGTTTTGAATTCAATTCCATTGGTCTACCTGTCTATTTTTGCACCAATACCAAGCTGTTTTCAGGACTATAACTAAATAACACAGCTTGAAGTCATGGATGGTGATGTCTCTAGAAGTTCCTTTATTGTACAGGGTTGTTTTGGCTATCCTGGGTATTTTGCTTTCCCATATAAAGTTGAATATAGTTTTTCAAAGTCTGTGAAAAATTATGCCGGTATTTTGATGGGGATTGCATTGAACCTGTGGATTGCTTTTGGCAAGATTGCCATTTTTACTATGTTGATCATAATTATTCAAGACCATGGGAGATCTATCCATTTGCTGGTATCTTGTTTAATTTGTTTCTTTAAAGACTCAAAGTTCTTGCAATACAGGTCTTTCACTTGTTTGGTTAGTGTTACTCAAAGATAGTTTATGCTGTTTGTGGCTATTGTAAAGGGTGATGTTTCTCTGATTTCTTTCTCATCCCATTTATTGTGTGTATATAATAGGGCTACTAATTTGTATGAGTTAATCTTGTATCCTGCAACTTTGTTTATCAGCTGTAGGAGTTCCCTGGTAGAGTTTTTCAGGTCCCTTATGAAAACTATCATACCATCTGCAAATAGTAAAAGTTGGACTACTTCCTTTCCAGATTGTATCCCCTTTATCTTCTTTTGTTGCCTTATCGCTGTAGCTAGTACAATATTGAAGAGACATGGAGAGAGGGGACACACTTTTCTTGTTTCTTATTTCAGAGGAATTGTGTTGGGTTTCTCTCCATTTAATTTGATGTTTGCTGTTGGTTTACTGTATATTGTTTTTATTATGTTCAAGTATGTTTCCATTTTCCATAATCTCTCCAGGACCTTTATCATGAAAGGGTGTTAGGTTGTGTTAAAGGCTTTTTGCAGCATAAAGTGAGATGTCCATGTGGTTTTTCTTTTGTAGCTTGCTTATATGGTAGATTACATTAATGGATTTTCATATCATGAACCATCCCTGCATCCCTGGGATGAAACCTACTTGATCATGTTGGATGATTTTTCTGATGTGTTCTTGGATTTGATTTGCCAGTATTTTACTGAGTATTTTTGCATCAATGTAATCAGTGATATGACTCAAAGACCTCCACACAAATCCAGATACACTGAACCTCTTAGAAGAGAGAATGAGAGGTACCCTTCAAGGAATTGATACAGGAGACTGCCTCATGAACATAACACCAGTAGCATAGACCCTGAGATTGACAACTAAAAATGGGAATTCCTAAAACTGAGAAGCTTCTGTAAGGCAAAGTACACAGCAAACAAGACAAATCGACATCCCACAGAATGGGAAAAGATATTCACTAACTCACATCTCACAGAGGGTGAATTTAGATCTCTAAAGTTTAGAAACTCAAGATGCAAGCCTCCAAAACACCAAAGGATCCAATTAAAAAGTGGTGTACAGAACTAAATACAGAATTCAAAATAGAGGAGTCTAAAATGGCTGATAGACATTTAAGAAAGTGCTCAACATCCTTAGCCATCAGGGAAATGCAAATCAACACAACTCTGAGATACCATCTTACTCCTGTCAGAATGGTTAAAAATCAAAAACACCAGGGACAGTTGATGCTGGATAGGATGTGGAGAAAGGGGAACACTCCTCCACTGCTGGTGTGAGTACAAACTCTTACAGCCACTTTGGAAATCAGTATGGAGGTACTTCAGGAAAATGGAAATCAGTCTACCACAGGATCCAGCAGTTCCACTCTTAGGCATATACCCAAAAGATGCACATTCATACAACAAGTGCAACTGTTCCACTATGTTCATAGCAGTATTATTTGTAACAGCCAGAACCTGGAAGCAACCTAGATGCCCCTCAACTGAAGAATAGATAGAGAAAATGTGGTACATATTTACAATAGAGTAATACTCAGTGGAAAAAATGGAATCTTGAAATCTACAGGCAGATGGATGACACTAGAAGAAACCATCCTGAGTGAGGTAACCTAGTCACAAAAAGGCAAACATGGTATGTATTCACTCATTTACAGATTTTAGACATGGACCTGGGGAGTGCCAGCCTACAAATTCCCTGATAAACAGGGAGGACCCTAAGAAAGATAGACATGGTACCCCTGAGAAGGAGAATGCAATATAATCTCTTGAGCTGATTGGGAGCATGGGGGAGGGGAGAGGGAGCAGGAAGAAAGAGAGAGGAAGAAGACGAGGGATGTAGAGTACATGGGAAATGGGGAAGCAGGAAGGTTTAGTTGCAGGAAGAGTAGAGAGTAGGATGAGAGATACCATAATAGAGGGAGTCTTTATAGATTTGAGGAGAAATTTGGCACTAGTGAGATTTCCAGAGATCTTCAAGAATGACACCAACTGGCAATCTAAGAAATAGTGGAGAGGCTACCTTAAATGCCCTTCCCTGATAATGACATTGACGACTAACTTATATGCTACTCTAGAGAATTCTTCCAGTGGCTGAGGAAAGCAGAAGCAGACACCCACAGCTGAACAGTGACCTTAACTCCTGGAACCGAGTTGCAGAGAAAGAGGAGTGATGAGCAAAGGGGTCAAGACCAGGCTGGTGAAACCCACAGAAACAGCTCATATACAACAGACAGATGGATGAGAAGCCAGTATGGGTCAGGGACTGGTGGGGGGCGGGGGAGAAGAGGAGGGAGAGAGTGCTGGGATTGACAAGTAAGCTTGTTTCTAATTTAAATAAAGAAAAATCTGGAAATAAAATGAAAAAAAAGATGGGTAGGGGCTTTCTTCCCAGTGTCTGCACTGACTGGGACCACTTTTGTTGATCCTGCCTCTTAATTTCACTCTATTTGGTATTAAGGTGACAACATACAATTATAAAATTTCCAGTAATAATCTTTGTGAAAAGCATTAGGAACACTCCCAAGTAACTTTTCATTAATGCACCTCTTTACTGTAATTACCATTCTTATTTTATATGTAAATTTTGTACTAGATGAATGAGACTAAAGAGTCATTCATTGGGTATGATGCCAGCCTTTATAGTATTAATGTGAAGATGAATAGGAAGATGAAGTGAATATTTCTTGACAGGTTCACTCACTACTAGAACACCAATCTCCAAGATGTCTGCTAGTAAGTCATGTCATCTGGGGTTTATGCGTTTGTGAATTATGCTGAACCTTAAATCTATGCTGGCATGTGACTCACTTTAATACAGTCAGGCAGCAACTCTGCTGTGAGCCTCAGCTCACAAAAAAAGCCTGAAGTTTGTAATACTGAAGGAATATTCAACAAATCATAGCAACTGCATGTGAAGAAAGGAAGACCCTGGGAGTACAGAGGAGGTAAGCACTATAAGGCAGGTAGGGTCTACAAGGCGCATAGAGTTATAGGGGTGTCAGGACAGCAGAGGAGGTTTTAGGGTCTTCAGGAATGGAAGGAATATCGTAAAGGTAGGTCACATATGGATCTGAGCACCCAGTATATGGCCAGTAGCTCACTCCAATGAGCCTCCAATTGAACATCCCAGCCTCAATATCTTTAGTTCACCTTGGAACAGAGACACTGAGTTAAGAGGAGAAATGATTACAAACTGACAGACTTAGGACACTATTTGTATTTGACATCACCATGTAAGGACTAGTCGGTTGTCCAGTAGTATGTAACTGAAATGGACAAGTCAATCAAGTGAAGCTCTGCTATTGGCTGAGATCTCCAGTAACCATTGGTACCCACTCCTCACTTGAAAAGTTGCTACAATGCCTTAAAATGCATTTCAAAATCTATGTAATACAAATATTTTTGTTACTTTGGCTAAATAATCTTCCTTGGATCAATATCATTTACATTAACTGTTGTAATACATATTGTGTTATCAGATTGGCCTCTCTGTCAGGATATATCCTGTTAGTTATTTCATATAGATATACCTCTAGAAAGAAAATTGAAAGGCATCTTATTAATGATTTAAGTCTGTTAGGTGCTGCAATGGTAATGAGATTGGTTCTATTGGGCTGAATAGAATGATACTAATTTACTTATTGAAATGCAGTACCTACAAAACCTCAAAAATTATGCATGTGATTGCATTTGATTTGTTGCAGAGAATGAAACAGAACTGCTGAAACTCCATTTATACAAGCTGTTTTAAATGTCACATTCCACCTGCAAGCACAAGTGTATAATATCCACCATTATTAATGTTTGACATCAGTATGGCTCATGTGTTACAAAGAATGGCCTATGCTACCCCTAATTGTCTGTTTATTGACTAATTTCTTTTCTTCATTTTAGGATCTCTTCTTGTATACAATGTCTTTTCACTGTGTTTTATTTCTTTGGAAGGAATATTGACAAATTATAATAAGAAATACTTAAAGGGTGAATGAGATAGTTGTGAGTGCTAAGGAACAGGAAGTGATCTTGAACAGCTAGAAGTCAAATAGAAACATACGTCATTGATCATACCAGTGCAATCAACTCTGGATCACATTTGGAGGACAAAGGGAATTTCTATTCCTAAAGAAAAAATAAATAAGAATCAAAAGTAATATAAGGATTGGGAATTTTGCAGAGAATGTACAATAAGGGCTTAACATTTTTTATAGTAGGATCTCCCCCTAAGTAATACAAATTTCAACTCAAATGAAGACATATTTATTAGGACTTATATATACTATCCAGTCAATATGAACTAAATAACTAATACGTTGAAGGATGTAGTTTCTATCTTAATATTATTAATCATAAAAAATAGGATGTGGTAAGGTGTAATAGAGAAAAATATGTAGGTGTTTTTAAGGGCTTAAATGTAGCATTACATATCCACCTGAAAATTAGGAAAGTTTCCAGCAATCGAGCTGGTATCAGAGGAAAACAGCCAACGCCAAGGCTGGCACAGTAGCATGACCTCATAATAACTGTGGAAACAGCTCTCAACATCACAGGTTCTGAAATGTTATTTGTCGCTGACCCCGAATGAGTCCGCTTGGGAATCAATCAATTCAAAGCCAAGAAAAATTGTAAAGAAACATAAGCTATAAAGGAAAGTATTAATTGTTTTGAGAATTAAAACTGTCAGGCACACTTTGTGTGGAAAACTTAAATGGAAATCAATACACTAAAAGATGGTTTGGTAAATCGTGCATGCGAGAATGGAGACAGGTGTTTCTGTTGGTTAAATGCGGAAAGTGTTTCGCCTAGAGAACTTTGGAATAGGCTTTAAAAACTGAAAGTATCAAAAGGTATACCTAGTCCCTAGGTAAATGTGTCAAAAGAGTCAGGCTTAATGCAGGTTTGAGGACACAATAAACAATCAGGGATTCCTGAGATGGCTGTTATTTGTTTAGTCATATTTTTTCCTACTCTGGTTCTGGTTAGCCATTTCACACTCATCTCTCCTCATCTGGGGCCTCATAAAGTATTTGTCACCAAGAAGACAATTAAAAATAAGCTTGTTCCACACAAGTCAAGAGGAGGTGATGGAAGGAAATTCGAAGCTAATGGGAACAGTGTGCTTTCGACTAATTTGGCTCTCAAAAAAGAGAAATATTTATTCATTTGAAGTAATATTCTAATAAAAATTCCCTTTGTTGTCCATGAATGTGTGTTTGTGTGCGTGTGTTTATTTTTAAAAACGAGTATTTGAGAAAGCTACAGTGTCTTTTACAGTGGTTCTGTGCCCTGCTCTCAATTAAATGGAAAGAATTAGAGACAACAGCACAAAAGAAGGCTCCTGGGGTGCCTGTTGTCAAGAGGCTCAGTTGGTATTTATAAGTAAAAAAATGAAAAAGAAGGCGTCATAAATGTAAACAGGGGAGGTCCAAGGCTAAGTAAGTCACAGCACTGTCTCTGTGGACTGAGTTAAGCCCCTTAACAACTTCTCTGTTTTATTCTCTCCATCTGTTTTACCAGACTATTGGGAGGATTATTTAGTTAATGTTGAGGACTCTATTTATCAATTCCACCAAAAGTCTGCTGTTTAATGATGAGAGAACTCTACACGATGCTGTGGGACTATCACACGGGTGAACAACAGCATTATTTTCAGCTAAGTCCTTTAGAGACCCACAGGACAAAACATGATATGCAGTTCTCAGAGCATTTGGAATTGTGTTTCAATAATTATTTCTCCCTCTAACTCCCCCAAGTCAATTGTGTTTTCCACTCTGTGGGTTCAACTAGCAATTTGTTTTTTATGACAGTGGGATTTTTGAGTGGTCTCGACATTATCCGGAAAAAGATTCCTCTAAATAGAAATTACAGCACACAAGGTACTGTGGAGGTGGTAACTTAGCTTCCATGAAGCTGTGTGAGGGAGTCCTTAACTTTTACAGCTTACTCAAAATCTTTCCCTTTTCCTTTAGTGAAAGAAACAGTCCAGTTTTTAGTAATTTGATCTCACACCACAGACTGGGAAGTCCGGGTGTGTCCCATCTAAATGCAATTTTCTCTAGGATAAAAAACAGAAGAAAGGAAGAATTTGATACAGTAACATGTGCTGAAGAGTTCAGTGGGAATCTTTCCTGTAAATCAGGCCTCACACAAACTCTGTTTTCTTCCCCCAGGTATCTGTAATAATTTTCACACTCATTAGACATACGAATATGGCAAAATGTCCTTTAACCCACCTCTCATTCATTCTACAGCACAGTGACTCTCTTGGCGATCTGAAATGCAACATGAGCCTCTATCAAAGAAACGACCACAGGGAGGAGGAATATTCCAGGACACTTTTAATCTGTGTTGCTAGCTCAGCCCCGTAATAAATGCTAGGAAATAAAGCCTCTGTGGAAAGGAAACCTCATTCTGAGGTTAATCAGTTATTTTAGGCCAATAGAGATCATCTGGGAAATTACCTCTGTCCTCTGAGGTGATAGCATCATGGTCTCTCACAGTCTGGTCTAGTAACAATCCCCAAGAACTGGCCATGCTGCATTGCTCCAAGGCTCAGGCCCAGCTTCGGGTAAGTCTGAAGGCATTATTAAGCATCATTTAGAATCTGGGCCTGGGGCTAGGCTCAAGCTCCTCAGTCAGGATATTGGCATGTTTCCTTCTTAATTTGTGTTTACACAACAGTGGCTTAAGTGAGTTCAGATAGTCTCCCAGAAATCTGGCCTGTTCCCTTTGTGGGTTTCATTTGTACTCTCCAGAGTATTTCTGGGTATTGTAGTTCTGAAGCCAGGTTGAGATGGGATTTCAGACATTATTGGAAAGAGTTCTTTTTTATAATTTGTGTTTTAAATGGCAATCTTAAAGTGAAAGCCCTTACTTGAAAATGAAAACACTGATTTGTGGTCTTTATTGTAGGTTTTCATCTCAATAGAGTGTGCTTGGAATGACTTCAGAGTGGGGCCCAGTAATTTCTACATATTAATTCAAGAGCTTAGTGTCATGTCAAAGTCATAAACACAGTTAATTTCTGATGGCTTATAACATGGAGAGTGGCATAAAATATTAATGAGGAATTAGCAGGGACTCAAAGGATATTTTCATTTAAAAACTACTATGTGTGTATATGTGTGCCATGTGTGTTCAGATGCCCCAGCCCTTCAAAATCCAAAAGTGTGTTTCAGATCCTCTAGAGCAGCAGGTAAAGGCAATTGTAACCCTCCTAATTTAGGAGATTTTGGTCAGTATTTTATTGGCATAAGAGAGAAGCAAACAGAGGGAACATTTATATACATGTGGTATACTATACAATTAGAGCAGAGGCAGGAGACTTTTCAATGTCCAAATCTTATTCATAGTGCTTTCTTTTTAAACTGACAGTATTCCATTTAATTTGTGCAGAATATTTAGAATAACTTACAGATCATAGAACACTAAAACTAAATATTAAATAAGTGTAATTCTTCGCATGAATAACATTTTTGTGGTGAGAACTTTTACCAACCTCTCCTTGAATTTCTCAAGAATACAATTTATAATTAATCACAGTCATTGTGGAGACAAAAAGTTTTAAAAGATTCATTGCTGCTTTCTAACTAAACTGTTTCTCTTCTTTGACTCCTGGTACATCCCAAGCCCCCAAGCTCCCATTTACAGCATGCCCAGTAACCTTATTTCATCATTCTATTCTCAATTTTACTGAGATCAACATCTTTTGGTGTCTAGTTGTGAATGACTATACACTTTGTTTTTATGTCCTTGATTTATTTTACTTAGCATAAGGATTTCTAGGACTTTCCCTGTTGCCAAAAACAGTTTTTTTCTTTGTTTTAATGTTATAGTTGTAGTTCAGTATTATAGAACTATAGTCTCTTTATCCATTCACTAACTCATGGGAACTTAGGTCAGTTCCATGGCTCTCATATTGATTTCTTCTCTATTGGTGACAGTACTACCAAAAACACAGGAGGAAAAATGTCATGATAACATGCTGATTTAATTTTCTGTGGGTATGTACCCAGGAAAGTGTTTGTACTTTGCCATCTGAAGAACTTGCATACCTTTTCCTAAAATAGCTGAATTAATGTATATATCCATCAACAAGATGTAAGAGTTTTCTTTAATCCACAACCTTCCAACTGTCATTATCTTTATGCTTTTTTAATAAATTACTTCTTACTGGAGTCAAGTGATAGCTTAGTCATTTTGGTACGTTTTTCTGATAGTCAGTGATTTTGAGCATATTTTTTTCACTTACCTAATGGTCACTTATATACCTTATATTTTTTTAATGTTCATATCTATCACCCATTCTAAGTTCAGTATTTTGTTGTTGTTAGATTGTTCAAATTCCTTACATATTTTGGGTAATAACAGCTAATCATATGACCAGTGTGAAAATATGTTCTCCCATTCTGTACTGTGCCACTTTACTCTGTCCATTATTTGTTGAAAAGAAGGATTTAGTTTGATGCAACTTACTTGTCTGTGTTTGATTCCTTTTAACTTGGATTCATATCCAAATATCTTATTGAAATTGTTGCAATATTGATTTTTCATGTATTGTGTGTGTGTGTGTGTGTGTGTGTGTGTGTGTGTGTGTGTGTGTTAGTTTCCTGGTTTTGGTATCCCAATTAAGTGAATGATCCTTGTCTGTGGATGTTTTTGCATTTGACATGAGATGTGTCTGGTTTAATTCATGAGAAAATTTAGGCCCAATCTTTGATGCATCATTCATTAATGACATGCTGTCTTTACCCTGCCTGTGTTGGTACCTTTGACTGCATTCAGCTGGTTATCAAGTAATGGATGTATTTCTATACTTGCTACTCTGTTTTGTTCTTTTGTGTGTCTGATTTGCATTTGTATTTGTCAGCAGAATTATGTTTCAATTACTGTAAGTTCATTGGAGAAAGCTGGTTGCTGTAAATATTTTCAAGCACTTATATACCAGGAGATGCTACAGGTCAAATGCTTGTAGGTCGTCATGCACAGAAGAGAGACCCTGTGTGGCTACAGATCCCACAGCCAGGGAATATGTCATGGCATAGAACTTATGTTGGAAAGGGGTCTTGAGAAATGATGATTGTGATTGTGTATTATCTTCTTCCATATTAATTTAATTCTGCCATATTTGTTTGGTACTCTATTCCATGATGGCTTTAAGTCAACAGAAATTAAGTCAGAGTCTTCTGCATACAGTAAGCATTGTTTCTTATGAATTATACAAGAAAAATATTATCAACAAACTGTTAGCTCTCATGTTATTTTTATTTCTCTTTGTATGCTTTACTACACGAAGAGCTGTATGAGTCTTCTATCTTAGTTGAGGTCGAATCAGAAACTTATCTACATTTCATTGAATACATGCACCATACCTAAGAGTGTATTATGTTTACTATGTACCTTGGCACAGAGTCAAGTTTGACAATAATTTGAGGTTTTCTAATTTACGTGTATTACCTTTTTATAATGAGTTCAAATATACCTTTGCCAGGAATTTGAACACATTATCAATGTGGAATATGAAAATGAATAATAGTAAGTGCCAAGTGAACACACTGAGTAAGAACCTTGCAAAGAAGGAATGCTAGTTGTTCTGAAAACTAAAACTTGGGAGAAAAAATGTGGGAATTGAATTTCCTATTGTGACTCAGGTCAGTGTAGAAAACTCTTGGAAAAATCTATTGAAATTGGGTAAAAAATTCTATTGAAATGAAATGTAGAATAATCTCCCAAACCTCACCTGAGGCTAGCCTGGTTCAACACACATGTTATTGTAGTCATGAGCTTACATGCTTTCTATAAGGACTTGTTCTGCCTTACCTAGCAAGCTATTTCTAGTGTTCAATATCCATCAAATATCCTGGTGAAAAGAATGACCATTAGAACACAGACCTGAAATTTTAGTAATGATCTCATAGCCTGCAACCAGACCACATCTTCCCTGAAATTCTCCCTGGGATGGAGTTAAGAATATGTCCTAAGATCAGACAAGATCAGGAGCATTCATAGTAGTATGGCAGTATGAACACTTGGTTTTTGACAAAGAAGCTAAAATTATAAATAGAAAAAAGAAGCCATCTTCAACAAATGGTGCTGGCATAACTCATGCTGGCATGTAGAAGACTGCAGATAGATTCATGTCTATTGCCATGCACAAAACTTAAGTCCAAGTGGATTAAAGAGCTTAACATGAATCCAGTCACACTGAACCTCTTATAAGAGAGAGTGGGGTGCACCCTTGAAAGAACTGGTACAGGAGACAGCTTCCTGAACATAACACCAGTAGCACAGACAATGAGATCGACAATTAATAAATGGAACCTCCTGAAACTGAGAAGCTTCTTCAAGGCAAAGGACACAGTCAACAGGACAGAAAGGCAGCCCACAGAATGGGAAAATATATTCATTAACCCCACATCTTGCAGAGGGCTGATCTTAAAAATCTACTCAAGAAGCATATCTGCAAAGCACCAAAGTGGGGTACAGAACTAAATAGAGAATTCTCAATAGAAGAGTCTAAAATGGCTGAAAGACACTTAAGAAAGTGCTCAGTATCCCTAGCAACCAGGGAAATGCAAATCAAAACAGCTCTGAGATACCATCTTACTCCTGCCAGCTGATAGCTGGAGAGGATGTGGAAAAAGGGGAACACTCCTCCACTGCTGGTTGGAGTGCCAACTCTTACAGCTGCTAAGGAAATCAGCATGGGGATTACTCAGGAAAATGGGAACCAATCTACCACAAGAACCAGATATTCTACCCTTAGACATATACCCAGAAGATGCACATTCATACAGCAAGGATGTCTCTTCCACTATGTTTATAGCAGCACTATTTGTAATAGCCAGAACCTGGAAGCAACCTAGATACCCCTCAACTGAAGAGTGAATACAGAATATGTGGTACATTTACACAATGGAGTACTACTAAATGGAAAATAACAATGGAATCTTGAAATTTGCATGCAAATGGACGGCACTAGAAGAAACCATCCTAAGTGAGGTAACCAAGTCACAAAGTTATGTACTCACTCGTATATAGAATTTATACATGGATCAGGGGAGTGCCAGCCTACAAATTCCACTGACAGAGAGTTTGGCAAACAGGAAGGACCCTAAGTGAGATACGCCAGAGAAGGTGGAATGAGGCAAGATCTCCTGAGCATATTAGGAGAATGAGGGGGAAGTGGACAGGGAGCCACGAAAAAGACAGGGGGAGAAGAAGAGGGGCTGAGAAGGAGATGTGGGAGCAGGAAGTTTGAGTTGGGGGAAGAATAGAGGAGAGCAGGATGAGAAATACCATAACAGCAGGAGTCATTCTAGGTTTGAAGGGATATCTGGCACTGGTGAGATTTCCAGAGATCTACAAAGATGCTACCAACTGGCAAACTAAGGAACGGTGGAGAGACTACCATAAATGCCCCTCCCAGATAATGATTTGATGACTATCTTATATACCATCCTAGAACCTCCATCCAGTGACAGACAGAAGCAGAAGCAGACACCCACAGCTAAATACTGAACTGAACTCCTGGAAACAGTGACAGAGAGGGAGGACTGATGGGCAAAAGGGTCAAGACTGAGCTGGTGAAACCCAAAGGAAACATCTGACCCAATCAAGGGGGAGATCTTGGACTCCAGACTGATGGCTGAGAGGCCAACATGGGACTGATCCAGACCCCTCGAATAGCCTTACTGTTTTGCATTTCTTCTTTGAAAGGAGTTATTTACAAGAAGTTATATGCTTTATTTACAATAAAATAACTGCACTAGGACCAAGTTCCTTATCATCAGTGCTCACCTCCCTCCACACCTTCTTCCCCTCCTCATGGTCTTAATCTTCTGTCTTCTTGCTTCTTTTCAGCCTTGGTACCTTTTGTTATCGTATCGGGTTTTCCTTTAGCTCCAAGCAACATTATCTCCTTCCTATTCTCCTTGTGCCCAGGAGCTCTGTCTTCTTGAGGTTGCTTGTCACCTGCGACAGCGTTGTCCGTACTCTCTCCCACTTCCTGCACATCACTAGAGAAAAAGCTGGAATTTCTTCCACATTCTGTGGACCAAGCTCACCACAGAAGGAGGTTTTTTGGGAACACTGGGACTCTTGAACTTCATTTTGATTTCACAATTTGGTAGGTCCTCAAATTTTCTCTTTTAGCAGACATAGTCTGCGTCACCTCTCTGAGCACAAATGTAAAAAGCTAAGAAGTGACGATAGCATCTTTGCTTCCTGGGATTCGGACAAGTTTAATCACAGAACGAGGAACACACTGGGTCTCTGCACTTCCGAGGATCCCCCTTGCCCTTCCTCAAGCACAGTCACCAAGTCCAGTCAGGCTCCCACTTACCCAAGGCTATTTCTTGTGGTGTTCAGTTTGCTGATAAATAAGGTCGGTAGAGCAAGAGACACATGCAGAGCCATTACTCTCCACTTTGCCAACTTGTATTTCTAAATGATTGAAAAAGGTATTAATAAAGCAATATATTTGAAATGTGCTATCTTTACATAAGGAACAAGATATTTGAAAGGGGGAGATAAAGGATTTCAAATACATATTTTTGTTGCCCAAATTTTGATCCAAGTAATATGTCTAAAACTCTTAAATATAAAACTCTTAAATTATGTTGTAACAAAGAGCCCAAATAAAAATGGAATTAATGATAAAAAGATACTTCTCAATGATACCTTATATGCAGAGCCTCACTAACACTCAGATCAATCTTATGTCTCAAATTTCAGAAAGTGGAATTTCTTGAGATAGTCTATATTTTTCTTAGGTAAGCCCAGCCCCTCTGTGAAAACAAGATGTAGCACCAAGCATTTGCCTTTAGTCAATATATGATGGTGAGCATCCAGATACACATGGCAATATCATCACACAGTCTCTAAGGGTGTTTCTTCCTGAATACTGCCGGTGATAAAGTGTGTGTGTGTGTGTGTGTGTGTGTGTGTGTGTGTGTGTAGTGTTGAGAGAATTTGGCTGATGCAAATTTTAAAACAGAAACCTTCTAAAGTACACCAAGCCAACCTTGGATCAGAACCTTGTTGATCACTGTCATAGAGGAAGAGTTGCTTGTTATAGCTAAGAAAAAGAGAGACCACAGTGAGATTACCTAGGTGCCTTCCTTTCTGACACAGTGAATGCTCTTCAAAGAGGAGAACTGCTCTGTGGCATATTGCTAGCCATATGGGAAGCATTTTGCTCTTTGACTGATGACACCAAATTTGACTTTAATTTCTCCTTCAGAAAATATTTGTACCATGTAGTGAGTTGCTCAGCAACACCTTCAGAACAGGAAGTTAATAAAAATTCTAAATATAATTTGGGTATTTATAAGAGAAGCTGAACAAGAAATTATGTGAGATAAACGTGAGCTATGTCTCACAAATACTTATTTCTGAAGTCCTTTTTAAATATCTGTGAGAATTGTTTTATTTCATATCATATATACATATGTTCTACATGATTCTAACACAGACACAGAGAAGACACACACACAGAGACACACAGATTACACAGACTCACAGAAGACACACACACACAGATGACAAACATATTCAGACACTCAGATGAGACACACATACACACACAGTCACACAGATGACATACACACACACCACATACATACTTGTTCATTCTTTTTTTTCTGTACAAACCTATTTTGGTTCTGTTACTCTATGTTAATTAATTTAGTAAAACAAAACATTATGAGTTTCATTTTTCCTGTATTTAGACAGCATTTGTCTCAACAATACTTATTTATTTATATATGAGATAGGCTTTCTAAATAGTTGCTGTGGCCTAAAAGATTGTCTTTTCAGTGTGTTTATCTACTTGCATTCTAGTTTATTTTAGTGACCTACAAGCCTGATTTTAAACAAATTCTTATTCAAAATACTTTAGTTTTGCATGTCAATAATGTTGGTATGGTCACATATCATTTGTGTATTGATATTCCTTTCCTGAAATATTACTTTAAAATAAATAATGGGTCTAAAGAGATTGCTAAATTGGTAAGTTAAAACAAAAGAACCTGAAGCTGAATGTCCAACACCCATATGAGTGTGGTGTGTTGAAGGAAAGGATACTTCAGGATGGATGGCCAGCTAATTTCTATGAATTATAGAGCTCTGAATTCATTGAGAGACATAGTCTCAAAAATACAGTGGAAATTGACTGAGAAATGTAGAATTGTTCCCTCCATGCAATATACACACTTGAACACATATACAGATAATCTATACAATAATTACAATTTTCACAGCCAACCCTACTACCTATTATAGAGAATTCATTTTCAACATTGTATTATTAGAATGGTGATTTAAATGAATTTAAAAATTCTCTGTGATCCTAGGTTTTATTTTAGTTTTATTTTTATATATTGGGATTATCTTCTAAATTTTACTCTGAGGCCTTTTGTTTTAATTACAACTTCATATCACCTGAAAATTATCTGGTACAGGGTTCTGCCTCATCACATCCAAGGGAGATGATATCACTGAAGCATCTTTTTACATGGAAGGAAATAGTATTGTCAACATGCCTATTGCTATAATATGTAAAGTCTATAGTTAAATTATACTACTGACTTATACCAAGTCTTACTCATGGTCACACCTCTTATACCTCTATTAACCTTTAGGATTTTACAATCTGTTAGGCATGGATACACATCTGTTCAACAGACCAAAGTTATACCTAGCCACCTGTCTAAATATTTTGAAGGCTGCTAGTAAAAATACCTTGAGTGTATAAAACAGTGTTTACCTTCATTTTAGGATAAGCATACTCTTTATGCACCCCAATCCTCAGGGCCCTGTTTTCAATAACTCATGCAATTTACAGTGGCAGGTAGTTGAATGTTAGTTTGGGTGTGGCTTAACATTTTAGGTTAAAATGCATTCCATCATTTAATAGATAGGGACATATCATGGGACTGTATCATGAAGATTATGTGAAAGTATCAAGATTCTAAGTATAATATGAATATTAACACATTTAAATAACTTGTTGCATTTACTTCAAAGTCCTATGTAAGGGAATTGGCTAAGTAGTACTCTCATTTAAGATTTTTTTCATTATTTCCATAAACACTCTATGTTCACAAAACCTGATAATGTGAAAAAAGAAGGATATTAGATAGTAGAGGTATACTTTTAACTGGAAAGTCTGCCTTTCTATGAAATATGAATGGAACTTACTAGATTTATACACAATAACTATGCACATATATGATGAATTTTCTTATTTCACAATGAAGAGGGAGCTTAGCTTCTTAGATCACTATGAACCTGAACTAAGATTTGTTTAGGGGGAATGTGGAGCATTTGAAGCACATTAAATTCACTAAGCTCAGGATTGTATAAGATTTAGGAAAAAAATAGGGGTCATCTTTGCTAGCCTATAATGTCTATAGAAGATATTATAGGATCAGTTTGAAAAGACAGACAAAAGAGTCCCAGTCTGCATTATGAACAAATATCAAGTATTATTTTTTATATATGTGAGGGAGAATTTCTTGGCCATGAAGCTTAAAAATATATTTAAAAATGTATAGCATGCCTTTAATTTCCAGTAATAGGGGTTGTTTATTGTTTTTATTACTAAGTGACTAGAAATATTTTTTAAAAGTTTCATCTTGTTCATTGGTATACATGTAGAAATTTCTCCCTCTGCTGAAGAATTATATTACAAAATTTCCTACAAAATATATGTTTTTAGATATAGACTCCATGACAAAGGCTCAGGTTTAAATGCCTGCAGAAGCTCAGAATATTTGGAACGAGGTTCCTCTGTCCAATGACAAATGCATTTTTCATTAAAGATTACAATTTTTTACACTCCACTCCCCAGGGAAAGTGAGGCCTTCCCTGGGAAATCTTTAAAGTCTATCATATCATCCTAATGGGGTGGGAGTTTGGGGAGGCAAGGGAGGGGCAAGGGAGGATGGGAGGGTAAGAGAGCTGGGATTGACATGTCAAGAAAGCTTGTTTCTAGTTTAAATAAAATGATAAAATTAGAAATAAAAATGACAATTTTTATATATTATATTTTTTACATTACCTTTTATATTTGAATCATTTTCTATGAATATAAGATATCAATAAAGAATCTCCATGCACATTGTTATAGTCATATGAAATCTATTTATCCTCAACAATAATATTCAATACATTGTGTGTATTTACACACAAATATACCTTGGAAAGATTTACTAGATAAGATTTGTTAAGAACAATCCATGTGTCACCTTCAAACACTTACAAATAAAGATTTCTTTATGTTTTATTTCATACATTGTTGACAGCCTAACATATTTAAAAAGTAGTAACAAGTTTATATAGGTGAGATGTTACAGGTATAGCTTCTGATTACTTCTGATATTATTAAGAGACACGATCTCGCATCAAAGCCTCTGACCCTCTGAGTCTTACAATCTTTCTCACCCTCTCAGCAATGTAGTCCTAGCCTTAGGTGAAAAGGTGCTTTGGAGATGTGTCCATTGGTTCTGGGCTCCACAACTCTGTAGTTTGATTGGTGTGGTATTTGTACTGGTCTTGGGCCATTGCTAAAAGAAGTTTCATTTATGAGTGGTGAAGACTATATTTATTTGTGAGCATAAGGATATATGTTTATATACCATTGTTAGGAATTATCCTTGTTAGTAAATTAGTGATTGTAGATTTGTAGATTCTCCTCCAAGATCCAAATCTTTATTAGCTCCAGGCAGTTGACCAGGTTTCCAGTACCAGGCATATTATTCCTCTTGTTGAGCAGGTCTTAAGATTAGAGACTTGGTGTTTAGCATGATTATCCACGTGTGAGCTGAACAAGGCTGACACCAATGGGTATGTAAAGCTGGGTGAGGGGAAGCTCACAATCCTCAGCCTTTCACAAAGAACTACAAAGTAAAGATAGAAGTAGGTGAGACATTCCTCTCCAGTAATGAGCTCAAAAGTTGGTAGTCCAGTGCCAAACAGTCAGCTCTGAAAACATACACACATAGAACTCAATAGGTTGTGTTTAGGAATATATGTATATAAAAATACATATGTGCATGCAATAGCAATTAATGAATAAGATGGCATGAATTTGAAGAAGGGCAGAGAGAGGTTCATAGGAGGATTTGGAGAAGGGAAAGGGGAAAGAGAAACGTTTTAATTAAATTATAATCTCAAAAATAAAAAGTAACAAGGTAACCAGCTTTAAAATAAGATGGAAGTAAAATTTATAAGTACTTGCTTTACATTCTCTAGATCATGGCATTTTCCCTTAAAAAAATAAATACACATACATTTTCCATTGCAGATGGAAAGACACAGGCACACAGTTTTCTGGATTCTTTCCTTTTTGTTTTACTGGCTGTTCTGTAGCACTGTGATTAAAATATCAGCAAGTGGGATACAATTATGTTGTCAGAGGATCCAAAGTGAACAGATTTGTTTCTGCTTCACTGCTCCTCATAATTCACAAGCTCGTCCCTTTAATACAGGTGTTTGCAGTTATCAATCACAGAGCCTCTCAACCAACTTTCACTGACTTGTTGATGCAAGAAGCTCATCTGCCTCAAGCAATTGGTTTAACAGCACTTGTAATTCAGAGAGGAACGTTTTATGTTGTCTCTGTTAAAACATTAAAGTTATTATTCTCTTCCAGAGATATGGACGGAGAGGGGGCCAAAGTTATGAGCTCCCAGTGGAAATTACTGGTGCTAGGAAAGATCAGAACAGGCAAGTGTGCACTTATCACCAGCTTCCTAAAGACTTGTTCCCACTCATGTTTACCCCTCCCTTTGAGATGGGAAGTTACTATACCATTGATGACAGCCTGTTATGCCAGTTGGAATGTGAACAGCTTGTATAACCAGTGTTTCCTCAGTCCAGGCTGGGCTAAGGATTCAGCAGTGTCCCAAAATAATGAGAATGGTTCAAATTTAACTGTGCAAAATTGAGAGTTGTGGGTCTCTTCGGATGGCTGTAAGCCATGTTAGCATTTCCTGTTAGGAACAGTCTCAAAATGCTTTCCAGGATAATCCAGACTGTATACAATTCACAGCTTTGGTGACTCTTTCCATGGGAGCTGAAGTTACAGATGACATTCATGACATGCTATTCAAGAGTATTTCCCATTCTCTCCTCACAAATACACTATCCCTGTAAGGATTCTAATACCACATGGCTGGGTATTTAGATTTGCTGGTGAAGGCCTCCTAATTTTCTATTCATTATAAGAAAGTGTTCATGTGAGGAAATTCATTATGTAACCCCTTTTAAATACATATCTGTGTGTATTTGCATTGTTATGAAACCATCCCTTGGTGCCAAGAATATTGCTGCAATCTCAGATGGAAAAACTACTCAGGAAAGAGCGACTCTGCATTCCTTACACGCCATTCCCACTCTACTGTCCCTGAAAAGTACCAATCTCTGTGGATTGACTGCTCTAGGTATGTCATAACTGGAAGATTAAGGTATTATCATTTTCTTGTGTCTGAAATATTTAACAGAATACTAATTAAAGCCTTTGAGGGTCATCCAAATACATAGTGTTAAATACATTAGGATACAGAGCTAGCACATTGAGACAATCCTTTCTCCAATTGCTGGCCATTATTTACAAAGTTTGGGTAATTCACAGCCAACTGGTAATGATTATTTCAGGCAGGGATCAACTTGTTGTATAGATTATCCCCCAGTGGAGAGGAGGTGAGGGGGTGGATGAACTGAGTTTTCACTTGAAGGAATTGCAAGAAATTCATCTCATGTTTTTACAACATATTCAGCTGTTCTCAAGTCAGTTGCAGGATACCATGATCAGAAAAAGAAAATCATTTGGCTGCTGCTGAGGCCTAGGACTTTCCCTCACTGTCTTCTGATGGCTGCCTAGTTTGTAGTATTTTAACTAAACAATGCCTCTAAGCAGAGGACACCTGGACTTGGAAAGCAATCAAATGACTTAGCTTATTATCTGTGGCTTTTATTTCTTTGTTTTCTTTCTTTTCAGACCATAGAAGTCGGATAGGTGTGCACAGCTTCACTTGGGTCATCCTCATCCTGGCCCAGTCCTGAAACTCAGATGAAAGTCCCTCTGATAAATTTTTGATGACTGTTCTGATGGAGTGTTCCCCTGTATTTGGTCTGAGCTTGCCTTGTTATGGAAAGTGGGTTTCTTTAGTGGCAGGTTATTTCCCCAACAGCTAGCAAAGCATTATTTAATACCAGTGCTTTCATGGGCACTGAGCCCATCATTGTTTTGAGGATAAAAGAGTTCAGGTGTTTTGTTTTGATTATAATGATTGGGTGTGTCTGTGTGGGAGTTTCCAAAAGAAATTGGCATGTTAATCTATGGTCCAAGGAGGGAAGATATACCTTCAGTGTGGGTGTTCATCATCCAATCTGCTGGAGGTCCAGAAGGAAGAAGAACTCAGAAGACTGAATTGGCTCTTTCTTATGGACTGTGATGCTGTTTTTCTGATTTGGGATGTCAGCAACTTCCCCTGAGGCTCTAGGACAGTGGTTCAAAACCTTCTTAATGCTACAAGTTAATACCTCATGCTGTGGTGACACCCCAAGCATAAAATTATTTTGGTTGCTACTTCATAACCATAACTTTTCTGTTGTTAAGAACCATAATGTAAAAAATTTGCAAATACAGGTTTGACAAAGGAGTCACAACCCCTAAGTTTGGGGCACTTCAGATTCAGAGAGAACCACTTGGCTGAGTGTCCTGGTTCACAGTCTTGCAAATAACCTCTTATAGCACTTCTTATAATCAAGCAGTCCAATTCCTTTGGGAAATCTTTCTCATACAGTCCACTATAGACCTGGCTGTGTCTGTCTGCAGAACTGTAACTAAAACACCTCAGTTGTTCTCTCTTCAGGTTTTATCAATGGAATGTATATCCTAATAAATTTGTTTTTAATTTTCATTTTTGTTATTGTTCATAATTATTTTGAGATCTTTCTTTCATTTGTAAGTCAGAATAATTTTTCCTAAGTAATATATAGTCCCTTAAATAACTGACAATATATCAAACTCCTGACTGTTAACATATATTTCTACTCTCTGGGATCTTCTGGCCTAGGGATGGCAGGCAGGTTGTCTCACCCCCAGAGGACCAGTCAACCAGGAGCCTGCTGAGAATGCAGGTGTATTCCCACCCCTACTCAGGGCAGAGGTGAGCTCTGTCAACCCTGGATAACACCTCCTTCTGCATGTGCTCTCTGGGATCTCCTGGACTGGGGACTTCAGGCAGCTCAACTCACCACATGCTCACCAAGCAACCTGAAGTCTGCTGATAGGACTGTGCTAAAGTTCCCATCCACCAGAAGAGCAAGTGCCTCAGAGCCTCCTGTACCCACCAGGAGGCAACAGAGTATTGGACCTGCATGCACCCACTTGAAGAGAACTTTGGACCCATACCCACAAGGAGAGGAAGAGACCCCACCTGTACCCACTGGAAGAAGGGATGTAAAGATGGCATTATAAGAACAGAGTCAACAACAGAAAAACCATATGATGCCACCAGAGTTTAGGGACTCTACACCAGCAAGACCTGAACATCCCAACACAGATGAAGCAGAAGAGAATGACCTTAAAAATAACTTCATGGAGATGATGGAGACCCTAAAAGAGGAAATGAGAAAATTCTTTAAAGAAATGGAAGAAAAGACGAAACAAAATTTGTGAGAAACAATTCAAACAGTGCAAAGCTGTAATAGAGAAAATAAAAAAAACACAGTCTGAAGAAATGCTGGCTATACAAAAGGTGTGTAAACAATCAGAAACTACAGATGCAAGCATAACCAAGTGAATATGAAACTTGGAAGAGAGAACCTCAGGCGTTGAAAATTCACTAGGAGAAATAGATTCATTGACCAAAGAAAATCTTAAGTCCAACAAATCCCTAACACAAAATATCCAGGAAATATGGGACACCATGAAAAGACTAAATCTAAGAATAATAGGTATAGAAGAAGATGAAGAAACCCAATTCAAAGGTGCAGAAAACATATTCAACAAAATCATAGAAGAAAACTCCCCCAACCTAAAGAAAGATATGTAATGAAAACAAGAAGCCTACAGAACACCAGAGTGGACCACAAGAAAAAGTCCCCTCACCAAATAATAATCAAAATCCCCAACATACAGAATAAAGAACGAATATTAAGAGTAGCAAAGGAAAAAGGCCAAGAAACATATAATGGCATACCTATCAGAATCACACTTGACTTCTCTGTGGAAATTCTGAAAGTCAAAAGGTCCTGAATATATATTCTACAAACACTAAGAGACCACGCATGCCAGACAAGATTACTATATCCAGCAAAGCTTTCAATCACTATAGATCGAGAAAACAAGATATTCTAAGACAAAACCAGATTTATATACATATCCACTAATACAGCCCTACAGAACATACTGGAAGGAAAACTTCAACTTAAGAAAGGTAACTAAAAACACAACAACATACGCAATAGATAATTCAGCTTTACCAAAAGCCAAAAGAAAAAGCATGGTAAATCCACAAAAAATAACACCACCAACAACAAATGAAAAACACTCCCTGGTCCTTAATCTCTCTCAATATTAATGTTCTTAATTTGCCTGTAAAAAGACACAGGGTAACAGAATGAATATAAAGATAAAATCCATTCTTCTGATGCATATAAGAAGCACACTTGAACTTCAAAGACAGATATTACCTCAGAGTAAAGGGTTGGGATAAGTTTTTCCTATCAGTGGAACCCAAGAAACATGCTGGAGTAGCTATCCTAGTATCAAAAAAGTTAGACTTCAAACTAAAATCAATTAACAGAGATGAAGAAGGTCATTTCATATTCATCACAGGAAAAAAACATCAGAAAGAAAGCTAAATTCTGAACATCTATGTGCCAAATAAAAAGGAACCCACGTTCTAAAAAGAAACATTACTAAAATTAAAATCATGCATAAGACCTCACACAGTTATAGTGGGAGACTTCAACAACCGACACTAACCACTGTACAGGACTACCAGACAGAAACTTAACAAAGGAACTCATAGAAGTTATGACAAAATTAAATTTAATAGGCATCTATAGAACATGGCACAATTGCACTATTCCTTGGTCAAGGAAGAAATAAAGAAAGAAATTAAAGATTTCCTAGGATTCATTGAAAATGAAGGCACAACATACCCAAACCGATGGGATACTTTGAAAGCAGTACTAAGAGGAAAGTACATACCACTAAGTGCCCACATGAAGAAACTGGAGAATAATCACACTAGAGAATTAACAACACAACCGAAAGCTCTAGAACAAAAAGAAGCAAACTCACCCCAGAGGAGCAGACATCAGGAAATAATCAAATTGAAATGAATAAAGCCAAAACCAGGAAAACAATACAAAGAATCAATGTAAGAAAGAGTTGGTTCTTCAAGAAGATCAATAAGATAGACAAACCTTTATCCAAATTAACCAAAAGGCAGAGACAGAACATGCAAATTAACAAAATCAGGAATGAAAAGGGGGACATAACAACGGACACAGAGGAAATCCAGAGAATCTCCAGGACATGCTTTGAAAACTTGTACTCCACAAAATTTGAAAACTTAAAGGAAATAGACAATTTTCTGGACAGATATCATTTACCAAACTCAAGTCAAGAACAGATAAGCAATTTAAACAGACCTACAAACCTAATGAAATAGAAGCAGTCATCAAAAGTCTCCCAAACAAAGAAGCCCAGGCCCAGATGGCTTCAATGCAGAATTCTACCAGAAATTCAAAGAAGAGCTAATTCCAATACTCCTCAAAGTGTTCCAAACAATACAAGCAATAGGTTTGTTTCCAAACTTTTTTACCAGGTTATAAGGACCTTAGTACCCAAGTCACACAAAGACACAACTAAGAAAGAGATGTACAGACTGATATCACTCATGAACATTGATGAAAACATACCCAATAAAATACTAACAAATCAAATACAAGAACACATCAGAAAAATCATCCACCATGATCAAGTAGGATTCCTCCCAGGGAAGCAGGAATACTTCAATATACAAAAATCTATCAATGTAATGTACCACATAAACAAACTGCAAAAGAAAAACCACTTGATCATCTCACATGATACTGAAAAAAAGACATTGGTGAAATCCAACACCCCTTCATGATAAAGGTCTTGGAAAGAACAGGGATGACAGGAATATAACTGAACATAATATAAGCAATATAGAGTAAGCCAACAGCCAACATCAAACTAAATGGAGAGAAACTCAACACAATTCCTCTAAAATCAGTAACAAGACAAGGCTGTCCAGTCTCTCCATATCTCTTCAATTTTGTACTTGAAGTTCTAGCTAGAGCAATAAGACAGCAAAAGGAGATCAAAGGAATACAATTTGGGAAGAAAGCAATCAAACTTTCACTCTTTGCAGATGATATGATAGTTTTCATAAGTGACCTGAAAAACTCTACCAGGGAACTCCTACAGCTGAGAAACACCTTCATCAAAGTGGCAGGATACAAGATTAACTCAAAAAATCTGTATCACTATTATATACAGATGATAAATGGGCTGAGAAAGAAATCAGAGAAACATCACACTTTACTGTCGCCACAAACAGCATAAAATATCTTGGGATAATGCTAACAAAACAAGTGGAAAACCTGTATAGCAAGAACTTTGAAACTTTAAAGAATGAAATTAAAGAAGATATCAGAAAATGGAAAGATCTCCCATGATCTTGGATAGGTAGGATCAACGTAGTAAAAAGCAATCTATAAATTCAATGTGATCCCCATCAAAATACTGGCACAATTCTTAACCGACCATGAGAGAAAAATAATCAACTTTATATGGAAAAGCAAAAAACAAAGGATAATCAAAACAACTTTGTACATTAAAGAAAATTTTGGAGGCATCATCAAGCTCTATTATAGAGCTTTAGTACTGAAAGCAGCTTGGTATTGGCCCAAGAATAGAAATGTATACCAATAGAATATAATTGAAAACCCTGATATTAATCCACACACTTACAAACACTTGATTTTTGACAAAGAAGCTAAAATTACACAATGGAGAAATGAAAGTATATTCAATAAATTGTGCTGGCATAACAGGTTGCTGGCATCTAGAAGACTGCAAATAGATCCATGTGTATTGCAAGGCACAAAACATGAGTCCAAATGGATGAAAGACTTCAACATAAATCCAACCACACAGAAACTCGTAGAAGAGAAGCTGGGAGGTAACATTTAACAAATTGGTACAGGAGACTGCTTCCTGAACTTATCACCAGTAGCACAGACCCTGAGATGACAATAAATGGGACCTCCAGAAACTGAGAAGTTTCTGCAAGGCAAAGGACACAGCAAAGAAGACAAAAAGACACAGAATGGGAAAAAATATTCACTAATCCCACATCTGACAGAGGGTTGATATCCAAAATTTACAAATAACTCAAGAAGCAAGTCTCCAAAACACCAAAGGATCCAATTAAAAGGGCATCTGTTTCACTATGTTCATAGCAGCATTATTTGTAATAGCCAGAACCTGGAAACAACCCATATGCCCCTCAAATGTGGTATAATCACACAATGGAGTTCTAC
The DNA here is from genome assembly GCF_017639785.1 of Mesocricetus auratus. Taxonomy (NCBI): domain Eukaryota; kingdom Metazoa; phylum Chordata; class Mammalia; order Rodentia; family Cricetidae; genus Mesocricetus; species Mesocricetus auratus. The sequence continues at coordinate 39,164,800 of NW_024429200.1, forward strand.
TCAGTGGAAAAAAATCAATGGAGTTTTGAAATTTGAAGGAACTTGGATGGCACTAGAAGAAACTATGCTGAGTGAGGTAACCCAGTCACTAAAGAACAATCATGGTGTGGACTCACTCATATATGGATTTTAGACATGAAGCAGGGGACTGCCAGCCTACAATCCCACTACCAGAGAGTCTAGAAATCAGGGAGGACCCTAAGGGAGATATACATGGTACTCCAGAGAATGGGAATGGGACAGAATCTCCAGAGTGGACTGGGAGCATAGGAGCAAGCTGGAGAAAGTGTGGGGGAGAATAAGCGGGGAGGGGTTGACATGGAGGAAAAGGATGGTTGACTTGTGGGAAGAATAGAGGAGAGAAGTATGGGAGATACCATTACAGAGGGAGTCATTATAGGTTTGAGGAAAGATCTGGCACTAGTGTGCTTTACAGAGATCTACAAGGATGACACCAACTGGCAATCTAAGCAATAGTAGAGAGGCTACCTTAAATAACCTTCCCTGATAATGAAATTCATGACTACCTTGTATGTCATCCTAGAGCTTTCATCTAGTATCCAGTGTCTGATGGAAGCAGAGGTAGACACCCACAGTTAAACACTGAACTGAACTCCTGGAAACCAGTTGCAAAGAGGGAGGAGTGATGAGGAAAGGGGTCAAGACTGGGCTCATGAAACCCACAGGCACAGCTGACCTGAACAAGGGTGAGCTCGTGGACCCCAGATTGATGTCTGAGAGGAAAGCATGGGACTGATCCAGACCCCCTGAATGTGGGTGTCAGTGAGGATACCTCGGTAATCTCTGGGGCCTCAGGTAGTAGATCGGTATTTATCCCTGGCATCCAAATGGACTTTGGGAGACCATTCTACATGGAAGGATGCTCTATCAGCCTGGACACATGGTGTAGGGACAAGGCCCTGCCCCGGAGTATATGACAGACTTTGGAGATCACCCATGAAGAGCCTGAACCTCCCTGGAGAATGGAGTGTGGAGAGTTGGCTGGGGTGGAGGGGAGCAGAGGAGGTGGGTAGGGAGAGGGAGCTGGGATTGACATGTGAAGCAAGCTTGTTTCTAATTAAAACAAACATACATTTCTAATGAGTTCTGTGGATCTTTCAAGTCCCAAGAGTTTCTTGTATTATTTCAGTAAGATTGGGCCACATACCTGGCTTACTTGAAACAATAAGTTGACTGACATAGTTTTGATGAAGAAGGTCTAAAATCAAAGTATGAGCAGGGTAGCATTCCCTCTGCAGGTTCTCAGGGAAGGAATTTTCCTGTTGTTTTTGACATCCTGTAATTCTCTCTCTGAAGCTGCTGAATTCCACATTGACAGTTTTGCCCCACTGTTTATACATGATCCTCACTTTTATTGTCTACCGCAGTCCCCCTTTGTTTTCCTCCAACAAAATTGAGTGTAGGGTTTTTGTGAAGTCCAGGATGATTCCATTTGGGAAAAAAGAAGGCATTTTATTTACTATCATTACAACATTAAACATTATTTTTGCTTTATCCATTTGCGGCTTTGGTGTTCCAGCATAATACTTCCTAGAGGGAATAGCGTGTCACAGGAATAACTTGTGATTCCTTGGACTGTTGAGTGGCTGAGAGGACAATTGGTGCAGCAAACTTTGTGAATCCCCTCTCTTCAGTAATATTATTGGTGAGAAGCAGCTGCTCAAATGCCTTTGTGTTCGGAGTCCTCAAAAACTCAGTCATGCATGTAAGGGCAACATTCCCAGGATTATGTACAGAAATGGTTTTGTATCTGGACTTCTCAGCACCCCATGCACCCTATCTCTCACCTGAAGGTAAATGACTCAGAAGTCCTGGAAAAGAATGTAAGAACGCTATGGATAATTCCTATGTGTTGACTCTGTCAACTTAAGGAGCAAGTTGAGGCTGAGCAGTCAAAGTGAGGAGGCCACCTGGAGAAGGAAGGACATATTCTAGGTGGGCAGAATGAGTGTTCCTGACAGGCATCTGAAGAATCTGGGTTTTATAAATGAATAACACGGAGGAGGTTACAGCAAAATAGTTATTACAGTTGCACTGGCAACTAGAATAGTAAAGGAAACTGGTCACTGGTCATGTATGTTATACAGTCTAAGTAATTGTTATAAAATCAGGGAAAGACAAATACTGGTTATTTATGGTTGTTATGGAACCAGAGTGTCCACAGAAACTTGCAAAGCTAGGTCAGGATGACTGAGTAACTGCAGACTTATGGCTGTTGCTTCATTCACAGCAAAATAAAAAATTATGCCCTCATTTTCCTGACGTCTCAAACACTTTCTCAAATGGAAGGCATGTCTGACAACCAAGAATATCTGTGCTAGACATTTACATGAATAAGAAAGCTATTATGGCAAGCAATTGAGATTTGAAATTTACTGTAGTTAATATTAAGCTAGTGTGTATAGAAAATGGTATGTTGAAGGAAGATATACCCATAAGCACAAGTTAAGGTATGTCCCACTAACTTAGTTGTCATATGCAAATTTTTTCAAAAATACATATCCTAGGTTGGGTAGCTTGAGATCAGTCACATGAAGCAACAGTATTATACACTTAACTATTTTAATAACAAGGATTGAGCCAGATGATTTTTGAGACCACACAGAACTGATTGAAATTTTCATTCTAAACACGTGCAGAATAAAAAACATATTTAGAGTGTTACCATTAGACAAGGAGCTAGGACATTACTCATTCAATGTCATGGCTGACACAAGCTTTGCTAGAATCTTATTTAAGTAGTATATTCTAGAACCTTATAATTTGTCCAAAGGGACTCAATTATATGTATCCTAATACATAATACATTCAAAATCTAGAAGGAAGGATATGACTAAAAGTGATTTTCACATGAAGTTCATTTGGGTAAAAACTGCAGAAAAGCTAGAAAATGTCTCAGAAAATTCTACTGACAAGGTCTAAAATGTCTCCAAGGGCATAACTTCATACAGTCAAACAGTGGTTTTAGAAAGGTATATAAGTATCAAGAATATTTTCTATCATAACCATCAGGGATGTCATTGTGAAAGAAGGATGTTGTTGGTGGCAAAGCTCAAATTCTGAAAAAGGTAAACAGACTGAGACAGAACTCAGACACCATGCCAATGCAGCATAGAATTGGTTGTATAGTTCTCCACTCTGCTTCTCTGTGAGTTTTCACATTTCTACACTGAAGAGACTTGCCTTCTAGTGGTGTCAATATCAGCTTCAGACAAATGATCAAGCTTGGCCAGAGAAACTTTAGTGGAAAATAATAAAAGCAGAGACTTTAAAAATGTTTGTATTGCTGCAGATTGTCTCATTCCCCATTAATAAATAATGGTGTGAACATGTCCTGGGGAATAACTTTCCTCAGAAGCTGTAAAGACATGAGCGTTAAACTGAACTTCACCTAAAACCTGGACCCAAAATAAGGTGATGTACAAACTGAAACAGGGTTACATAAATTTTTTGCAAAAGTGTGAGTAAGTAAAACCAGTTCCCTATGCTCTGATCTAAGAGAAGGTGGCATTGTTTGTATCATTATTGTGGCAATGATTGACTAATGAAGAGATAATTAAAATAAAATTCTAATCTGCCAGAGATTATTTCCTTTTAATTTCCTCTCAAAATTACTAACGAAGTGCAAATCACTAAGGAGGACTTAATTATACTATCTTTGGTATTGTTATATTCTTTTTAATAATTTTCACTTCTCCAACTACTAAGAAGTCTTCTTGCAAACTCATTTTACACAGTTCTTTTAAATTGCTAATTACATTGTACATATTCATTTTTATTTTGCACAAATTGAAAGCAATATATTTCTTAGAACTTTCACAGAAACTAATACACTGTTAGATCTAGAAGTAAGTGATATATGTACTTTTTCTTCACTCTAAAAATAGTTTTGTTCCATCACACATATGGAGTAGTTGCCTTCCTCCTTTGGACACACACATGGCACATAGATAAGTGTTTTCTCCTATCAATACAATAAGGTTGAACATTCTTTACTATGTTTCCTTTTGAACTATAGACAAAGCTTTTGCTTGTTGTATACTTAAGAGTGAAGAGGCTTTGAAATTATGCTATTTTCTTTCTCTCTCCACCCTTTTATACTATTGTGTTTAGCACATTTTCTTTACTATATGGACCATGACTGAGGAGATAGATAATTAGATAATAAAAAGAACTAGTTTATGAATCTGGTTTCTCTTTGTTGTAAGCTAAAGTTCTTTCCATGTTGAAACCACTTCTCTCGTTTGCTTGTGTAGTTAGATTTTCCCCAAAGTTTAGGTGAGTGGCTTGGAATGACAGTGATATTATTGACATGCTGTCTGTTCAGTGAGAAACCCATTGGAAGGCACTGAACTACTGAAGAAGACACCACATGTTGACCTCTCTCCTGGACACATGTAAATACAAATATATATCCTCACAAATGCACATAGATATAATAATGATAACTAAAAATAACATGTACTAGTTACTCACTAGGAACATTATTTGTATAGAGTGTTTCCATTTTGTTGACTCTTGATATGGATATTAAATCCAAATGCAATATCTTCCTGGTGAACAAAACATCATTTACAGTTGGCACTTTGTTTGACTTTAAAAAGTCACATCCACTTGGCTTGAGATAAAAACATCTGAGGAGAATACTTTAATGTTACTCAAAGAAAAGAACTTACTCTCCCAATCCCCTTTATGCTCATGTCCATCACTATTTCCTATGAGTTGCATGTGTCAGCGCAAAGAATGAGGCACATAGACAAAAAGGAAAAGAAAACACAAATAATAGTTAAAACAAGATTTCATGGCCTGTAATTCCCACAGACTTTAGCAAGCATTGAATCTAATCTGCATTACAAAATAGTCTATGTAAATGTTTAGACACTGAGGCAGGGAAGGATAAAATTTTATTTAAAGTAGAGAAAATCAATTTAGTTGAATACAGTTTGATGACAACTGGACTTCATTCAAATCAATTTCCCCCAAGTGAAAATAAAAACACTCTTCCTCTTAAGAATAATTATGCAAAATTCTTTGCCTCTGATACATTGTGAGGGTTTTTTTGGCATAAGTAACTGAGAAAACAATATAATTTGAATCTACTTTGTGTAACAAAAAGTACTATAGAAATTCTAGAAGAAAAAAGTTATTGAGATACAAATTAGTTTATAAGAAAACACTAACAGAAAATACAATTTGTTCTTTTAAAAATGTCACTTCTAAGCCTCTGTGTAATAATTATTAAATTAAATTACACTTAAAAAGGATTTATAAAGTCTAGGAATTTCCAATTATAAAGAAAGTGAGTATAAATGTTTGAGTCTGTCCATGTTATATGCACACTCAAGTTAATTTTGAAACCAGTTGTCTTGAACTCCTACTTATTATATTCTCACATATTAATTCAGAGCAATATATCTCTACATTGTAAAATTCGTAGAAACCAGGTTCCTAGGCAATATGGATAAAGTAAGATTTATATATATATATGGAATAATAACATTTGCCTTTCACATTTACTTGGTTAACTTGACTGAATATACAGCTGTGTAAAAGACAAAATTAAAACAGAAAATTAAAAAATAAGGTATCCCAGCATTTAAAGGTCTCTCATCATATTCTCTGGACAGAGTCCTGTTGACTCTACAAATATGACGTACATATGCTATCTTAGATGGTACTGTCCTGGCTAGTTCAAGAACAAGGGTGGTGTTGGGGGTTCCTGGAGTAGACCCAGATTTTACTTTCTGAGAGGAATGTGTTAGTCTATCTAATATTTTCCATGACTATTATTTATCTTCTAGAACATTATTTTTGCTTTTATGGGCAGGACCAAAGTATGCTCTTGGGAAGTAATGATTTTGCTTCTGATAAAAATTGTCCCCTTGGCAACATTTGATAGCAGATCATCCCTAGTGTTCCATTGCATTCCTTATCCATCTCACAAGAGACTTCCATCATTGGAGTCTTCATGCATCTCACAAGATATGCATGTCATTCTGGCCTACCTTCAGGAAGGATTCTGTGATACCACTTTAGTAAAAATGCTCCTTAGCATTGGTGATTGCTCTTAGATTTTCCATCAGTGGAAGCTCATCCTGCTCCTTTCCTACAATTTCCTTCTTTGCGTTATTTACTTGCAATTGAGATTGGTATTCACTCCAACAGTAGGTGCAATCTCTACATGATTGGAGTCCCAGTAGTGTCTGTCTTACTCTTTAATATGCATTATGAGCAGGTTTTTTCTTTGGTGGATAATGTGTAAATTTTGAGCAACTCCCCCACATAAATTATAAATTTGAAGAACTATTGTTTATTTTAATTTTTGTACAACAGAGCAACGTTGTCAGTTCTTCTTTGGTGTTTCTTCAGAATGTATTTCCCTAATGATGACTTGTACACGCGAGTGCATGTGTGTTTGTGTGTGTGTGTTAATGTGTGTGTGTGTGTGTGTGTGTGTGTGTGCTGTTCAATCTCTCTGAGGCTCATAAACAGCTATGCCAAGCATCCTTAGATACAATTTTCAAGCTATATTGTCTTCAGTGCTAGCCATCATGTGCCTTATGGAAAAGGAGGCTTATTGTGTGTAGTTCATCTTCACATTATTTTAAATTTTATTACTGCGTATTTTTTCTGTGATCTCAAGTTTATTAAGGTGACTTACTTGCTATTATTATTGACTATTCATGGAATCAATATTCGCTTCCAAACTTGCCAATATGTAGAAAGTTAGGCAGGTATTCTACTTCTTGGCACCACGGTGAGAGTTATAACAAGTGTATTTCTCCCTTATAATACTATTACTACTGTTTCTACTTTTCTTTTTTTATTATTTATTTTTAAATTTAAATTTAAATTAGAAACAAGGTTGCTTCCCAAATCAGTTCCAGGTCTCTCTCCATTTCCCTCCCCTCCTCCCGTGCCCTCCCTCCAATGCCCCCCAATATCCCCTCATTTCCCCAGGGAGGGTGAGGCCCTCCTTGGGGCTGTCCATAGTCTGTGATTTCATCCAGGGCATGGCCTAGACCCTCCCCCCAAGAGTTCAGGGTGAGAGTGCATCTCACATTGTTGCATGGGAGTCCAAAGTTCATTTGTATACTCAGGATAAATACTGATCTACTGCCCAAGGCTCAATAGATTAGCTAGGTCTCCTCACTGACACCCACATTCAGGGTGTCTTGATCAATCCCATGATGGATTCCCAGGCATCAGCCTGGGATTCAAGAGTTAACCCTTGTCAGTTCAACTGTTTCTGGGGGTTAAACCAGCCCAGTCTTAATCCCTTTGGTCATCAGTCCTCCCTCTCTGTTACTGACTTTCTTGAGTTCAGCTCAGTGCTTAGCCGTGGGAGTCTGCCTCTTCTTCCATCAGCCACTGAATGAAGGTTCTGTTTCCCAGACTCTCTGGCCATGGGATTGTAGGCTGGCACTGTACCAATTCGTTCAAGGGTACCACCCACTTTCTCTTCTAAGAGGTTCAGTGTGGCTGGATTTATGTTGATGTCTTTGATCCATTTGGACTTAAGTTTTGTGCATGGCGATAGACATGGATCGATCCGCATTCTTCTACATGCCAGCCTCCAGTTATGCCAGCACCATTTGTTGAAGATGCTTTCTTTTTTTCCATTGTATATTTTTAGCTTCTTTGTCAAAGATCAGATGTTCATACATTTGTGGGTTAATATCAGGGCTTTAAATTCGATTCCACTGGTCTACCTGTCTATTTTTGTGCCAATACCAAGCTGTTTTCAGGACTATAGCTCTATAATAGAGCTTGAAGTCAGAGATGGTGATGCCTCTGGACGTTGCCTTGTTGACCAGGGTTGTTTTGACTATCCTGGGTCTTTTGTTTTTCCATACAAAATTTATCATTATTCTTTCAAGGTCTGTGAAGAATTGTGCTGGGATATTAATGGGGATTGCATTGAATCTGTAGATTGCTTTTGGCAGGATTGCCATTTTTACTACATTGATCCTACCTATCCAAGGGCATGGGAGATCTTTCCATTTTCTGTGGGCTTCTTTAATTTCTTTCTTTAAAGACTCAAAGTTCTTGCGATACAAGTCTTTCACTTGTTTGGTTAGTGATACCCCAAGGTATTTTATGTTGTTTGTGGCATTTATAAAGGGTGATATTTCTCTGATTTCTTTCTCAGCCCTTTTATCATCTGTGTATAGTAGGGCTACTGATTTTCTTGAGTTGATCTTGTAGCCTGCCACTTTGCTGAAGGTGTTAATCAGCTGTAAGAGTTCCCTGATAGAGTTCTTTGAGTCATTTATGTAAACTATCATATCATTTGCAAATAGTGAAAGTTTGACCTCTTCCTCCACAATTTGTATCTACTTGATTCCCTTTTGTTGTCTCCTGGCTCTGGCTAGAACTTCAAGTACCATGTTGAAAAGGTATGGAGAGAGTGAACAGCTTTGTCTTGTTCCTGATTTTAGAGGAACTGCGTTGAGTTTCTGTTCATTTAGTTTGATGTTGGCTGTTCGTTTACTGTATATAGGTTTTATTATGTTTAGGTATGTTCCTGTTATCCCAGATCTCTCCAAGACCTTATCATTAAGGGGTATTGGATTTTGTCAAAGGATTTTTCTTCATCTAGTGAGATGATCATGTGATTTTTGGTTTTCAGCTTGTTTATATGGTGGATTACCTTGATGGATTTTCGTATGTTGAACCATCCCTGCATCCCTGGGATGGAACCTACTTGATCGTGGTGAATGATTGTTTTGATGTGTTCTTGGATCTGATTTGCCAGTATTTTACTGAGTATTTTAGCATCAGTGTTCATGAGGGATATTGGTCTGAAGTTCTCTTTCTTAGTTGTGTCTTTGTGTGGCTTGGGGATCAAGGTTATTGAAGGCTCTTAGAAAGTGTTTGGTAAAGACCCTTCTGCTTCTATTGCGTGGAATACTTTGAGAAGAATTGGTATAAGCTGTTCTTTGAATTTCTTGTAAAATTCTGCACTTTGATTTTCTCAAAGAATCAACTCTTCGTTGCATTGATTCTTTGTATTGTTTTCTTAGTTTCTACTTTATTGATTGTTTCTACTTTTATTTGTCCCCCTTTTTCTATTAATATCTTTGCTCTGTTTTGAAACTGGGAAAAGGAATAGCAGTTGATTACAGTAATCTGTTTCCCTATTATTCTGATTTTTTAATGTGGGCAACAAATGCCAAACTAATATTACATAACAAATAACCATGCATTTATTTCCTTTTGAAAATTATTATCCAGAAGAGCTACAGGCTACTTTCTAGCTCAAGGCTGAAAATTATATTTAAACATGAACAGAGACTTTCCACAACTCTGTTGTATGAACAGCTACCCAGACATAATTTTCTAAATGCTTTGGAGATTAAGGCATCAAGGCAAAAACCACTCAGTCATTTCTGGAACTTCTGGGAAAGTTCATTTTCTATAGCAATTCTCCTGGGAATAGTTCTACATGGAACAAGTAAAGAAATACATAACACCCACTTCTGTGTCCTTCATGATCATCTGGTAGAATAAGTTGGTGATGGGTTAAAAAGAGTCAACATTTATCAGCCATCTTCCTAGCATCTGTCCACCAAGACTTTAATTAATTCTACACTGCTCAGTCTTTTAATATATTGTATATAACAACAATATAACAGAAGATAATTAATAAAATAAACACCTATGTATACATATATTGGTCTTTTGAGGATGTCTACTCTTCCTATTTACATGGTAATATAGCAACAAAACAATGCCTTTAATTGTGAATTTCCCCAAAATTAAAGACTTTTATTAAAATATTTGAACAATTACCCTAGTATTTCTTCATATCATATTTAGTGATTACATAATATGCAATGCACCATGCCAAGCATTTTCTCTCATTTAATTGTGGTAGTTATTTATACAGCAAGGACATTGTATTCCTAAGATATGTTGTAAATACTTTTTTATTAGTTTGATAAATGTATTTGAACATATGTTTCTGATTTATGCATATTTAAAATTAGCAGTCATTTATTTTTATGAGTTGAATTATCATTTATGCTTTAAATTTAAATTTGGATTCTGAATCTAAATCATAGAAAAGTTGAGTGAAATCTTGAATAGATAGGAATATGAAGAAGTTAATATACATCCAACATGAATACAATTGTGGATGTATTATCATATGACTCTTAAGGGCAGATATTAATTCTCATCATAAATTCCAAAACATAAATAAAATATGTTTAATTTGTGATTTATAAAAGAAAGCAAGGGAAAAATAAACAAAAATAAAACTTGGAACTAGATGGTAATTAATTTTTCTAGCTGAATTGCCAATGTTCTCTACAAGTATAAGGGCTCAAATATGTTTCGTGTTTAATTCCCAAACATAGACAGTTCAAATAGTCAGCAGGCTAATCTATAATTTTCCATTCTTCCAAATTCTTGATTTTTTTTATAACTGAAAAAACCGGATGAAATGTTATTACTTTTCCAAAACACAGAAACACTGTTTAGGGGTGTGATTTGCTAAAGGGAATCAACTGCAGTAATAACAGCTTTGTGTCACACTACATCCTGCTTTATCGGGTGTCCAGGTTTTATGCATGCTCACAGTACAGAGCAGATGACAAGTTGAAGTTGACCAGACCCTTTGTAGAAGCCAAATATGTTGCTTCTAGCCAACATAGTAAGAGCATTATTCGTGTGAGTGACAACCTCATGACACTGATGGTAGGTAGTCAAAATGAATACTTACCACGGGATTGTTTTCTGTAGTGGTTTTATTTGGGATGATTAGTGTGTGAGTGTGTAGGGGGGTATGTATGCCTATATGTGAGGTGTGCTAATGAGTTCAAATGAGGACATATGTGTTACTTATGTCTAATTGTTTAATGATAGAATTATACTTGTGCAAATGTGTATTTATTTGTTCCTGACAGTAGCATACTTTACTATATTAAACTCACATTCCACTTCTTCATTAGAAAACCCAAAATAGGTAAGTTTACTTGAAAAATAACAGAGAGATATTTTATTTAAAACATCTTTTATAAACATTTACTTTAATAATCTCTCTAAGCTTGTTAGTGATGAATGTTTCTGAAATTCAGCATTAATATAAAAGAGATTCTCTACAGTTATACCATTAAGATGCTCTGCATTATACTGTAAAATAATTAGACAGTGGAAACTCAGGGGAATTTGAAAAAAAATCATTTTGGTAATCAAACGGTCATGATTTTACATTGCAGAAGCTAAAGATTGTTTAATGCCATGAAACATAAGACAAAACATCTGAGCAAGATCAGGCAAACTATTACTGAATTCCACTCCATAATTCATATTATTCAGCTCTTTGGTTCACTTTCATCTTATAAATCATTAAATCACTACCATCCAGTCACTGTCTGCCTTTTATAAATATTTCTAAACACAATTATTATTCTCTATGTATCATTTGTACGCATGTTGAAAATGGAATGCCAGCGTTTCTTGGAACCAATATGTCCATATTGTTGATATTTAGAAGAAAAGATGAAAAGAAATGGAAAATGGAAAAGTCTTTGATATTTGGGCAATTTCTCATGAATGAAAATAATAATCATACGCAGTATACTACTTTTTAAAGAACTGTGAATCATGATAGGAAGTTTGAAACTCCAAAATAACAAAACTTAACTGTAACTTGTTTGACCCTCACATTTATTCAGAGACAAACCCAGGCAACTCAGTCTTCAACTGACATAAAAAATGCTTTATTTACAAAGAAACACACTCCCTGGTATTACTTATGTTTAAAATATGTTTATCATCCCTGTTCCTCAGTCCCTAGTTTGCAGTTCCAAGTTCCTTAGAGCAAGATACATCCTGAGAAATGTATCTCTGGACAAACGGCACGCCACCTCATGGTACACCCAAAGGAAGTATACCCAAAGCTGTCACACACCTAGGGTTATTTTATAGCCATCATTACATATGAGGTCATTGTTGATTGAAATAATGTTATGTAGCCCATGATTCTAATATATCAGTGTACTGAAGTATACACACATTCAGAATAAATCACTCTGTTCAAAATATGTTATGGTGACAGATAAGAAAACACATGGATGTATTTATTTGCTCTACTCCCAATGATCATGTAAAGTACTTCCAACAACTTTAAATATCAATAGAACAATGAGACAATGTTCAGACAATTTGAGAATTTCCATCTCCAGACACCATAGGCACAGAAGCTGCCCATAGCCGTTCATCTGCAATGGTTGGCTGCGCAGAACTGACCCAGTATCCCCATCCAGACGCCTAAGCCCATGTACAACATCCAGTTCAAAATTCTGAAGGTGGGCAACTCCACTTGTTACAACTAGTGCAAGATTGGGAGTGACCCTGCAACCTCTGAAAACGGGGTCATGGTGGTCCTAAAGCACAGATTTGGTCACCAAAAGCCATCAGCTGCTTGGATGAGGACTACTACCTGCCAGACACATGTTCCCCAAGGACAAGTACCTCCATGATCTGTACGTGGGGGCCAGGCAAAGAGAAAGTGTGATTTGTGTGAATTTGTGGTGAACAGGAAGTGGACACATTCCACCCAAAGCTCCTGAGCCCCACACTGCCAGAAGTGATAGAGACTACTGACTTTTTCAACTACCACCACTACAGCTGCAAAAGGAAAGAAAGAAAGAAAGAAAGAAGGAAGGGAGAAATGGAGGGAGAGAAGGAAGGAGGGAAGGGAGAGGGGAGAAAGGGTAGGAGGGAGGGATGGACTGAAGAAGGAAAGAAAGACAGAAAGAATTTGACTTTATTTTGTGCTGAAATTCATACTTAAGACTCTGAAAAATCCCTCATGGAAGGCCTTACCCTCCCTTGGGAGCAGAGGGGGCATGAAGTGGAGTGGGGTTGGTGGTTGGGGGTATTGGGGGTCCTGGGGAGGAGGGGAGGGAGAGGGACCTGGGAGAAATATGTGTAAAAATTAAAATAAAATCTTAAAAATACAAAGTCCAATGCTGAGAGTTTAGCAATGGATGTGGGAAGAAGGGGCACTGTGCCAATAAATCACAAGGTTCTGGCAGGCTATGCCCTTCTTCCCCATTCCCTTTGTTTTGATAAACAAACAAACAAACAAACAAACACATAATCCACTAGGTTGCATTCCTGCAACTAGCCACTGAGGTCTATCCCCTTATTTGGTCACTTCCTCCGCCTGAGTCTGACTCCCGAGGTCCAGCAATCAGAAGCCCCCTTTGGTTCACCAAATTGACAAGCCCAATTAAAATTAAACACTTCATCCTAACAAGTTAGGGGTTTCTCCTTTGCCTTTATAGACCATCATTTGCCTATGGGCCAAGTCTTTCTCATCTCCATCCAGAGGCAGTTCTTTGTCCCTTCAGTATGAATATCCCTGCCCTTTTCCCTTGTCTTCCTTCCCTTCCCTGATCTCCTATCTCCTTTACCACCACATCATAGTCCATTCTAAAACAGACCTGCTCCCCTTTTTGTCTTTTTAAGAACGCCATCTGCAAGGTTATTTGCTGCTGTTTTCTTCCTGAGTCAGAAAGCAGCCACTTCAATTTTTCATCCCCACTTAATAAAGGGTCTCTCTGAGATTCTGTGGTTGTTGCCTAATCTGGGGACTGGAGGGAGTGCCGCCCTGCAATGTGCAGAAGTCCCTCTTCACAGGGTCTTTGTGAGATCATTAACACAGTAAGAGAGAGTTCTCATCACTGAGATGAGTGCTGTCAAAGTCAGGTCCTGCAGAGAAAACGTGTGTGCAAGTCTTCCAATATGCCGTCTTTGTTTAAAACGGCACACATGGACTAAGACATGACATTTTTGTTCTTGAAAATATCAGGTAAAGGAATTAGACAGAACTATTAGTTTATAAAAATGAATGTTTTTAATTCTGTATTTGGAAGGAATGATGATGACCAGAGTGGGCGTTGGCAAACACTAAGGCAGCAGGGAGCTACTTAGACAGGAAAGAAAGCAGTTCTAACTCAGTTATGACGCACTAACTCTAGGTCTATGGGTTTTGGAAACTGGATGGTAATCTACTGACCAAAGCTGTGTGAGGACATTTACAAATGCAGCCTTCTTGTGTTGCTGTTGACCAGGTGGAAACATTGTGTATAAGATGCATGTGGATAGGAGTCTGGTAATTCAACTTTTTCTAAAATATCATAATGAATTATGGAGCGATTGACTAAATAAAACAGAGTGCCCACAAGAATGCGCAGACAAGAATACTGGAGAAGAGGGAAAGCCATTTGGCTTGTTTAAGATCTAGTCTGTTAGAAACAGTCAAGTAGATACCATCAGAAGAGGCCTTTAAGTTTAGTTTGTACAAATGCTTACTAGATTGAAATAGGTATTTATATATATTGGCTCTGTCTGTCTTCCTGCTACAAAATTTCCTGTGACATAACCATGCCATCATTGTTTTTCCTTAGCCATTTTAAAATTTCTCAATACTTCTGGACACCAATACTTCTGGAGCTATAATAATTCATGATAAATTAGAGACAATATGTATGGTTTAAATTTTAGTACATGTGCGTGTGGGATTTTTTTTCTGTTGGTCCCTCAAACACATTAGTATTTTCTCAGAAGTGTATTTTTTCTTAGGGGCAAAACCATATTAGCATGCTAACCCTAGTTAATAAAATTTAATTTCCTATGATTAATTTTATCTCCAAGTGGGAGTTTTCTTAAGTGTAATTCAACGTGTAAACTTAATAAATTTCCAAATCATTATCACTTTTTGATGTTGACCTGATTTTGTGTTATAATACATACAGTATATGGACTTCTTTTCCTTACATACAGATAATGTAGGCACTGTGGAATACTCTGATATAATTAGCCCTACAGCAATATGGTGTCATGGCCAGAGAAGCCATTTCATTAGGAGTAAACAGCGACACACAGACATTCTTTATTCTTTGGTATAAGTCATGAAATGATATAAATGTGAGTGTGAAAAATATAAGGACCGTCTTCCTTGAATCTCATCCTTTATTCAAGAAGAAGTTAACTGGTGGCTTAACTAAGAACTGGTGGGTTTTGTAATGCAGAGTTGTATGTTTGACCCAATATGGATGGAAGATAACAGAATTATAGTTTATATGGTGCCACATGGACTGCACTGCTTTCTCTTAGTGTGAATACTTAGCTACCATCTTTCTTTCTGTTTTCATAATCCAATAATGAAAATTGTCATTTTTCCAGTAGTTATATTGGATGGTAAGGAGTAGATGAATAGACAATTAAGGATTGAATGAATAAAGACAATAATATATAAATCAGAACAAATAAGAAATAATATATAAATCAGAGCAAAGAAAAAGGAAGAAAGATGAAAGGGGAGTTATTATTTTCTAAAAATGTACTTACGCTGTAGTTTGTGCTCTGGGTATAATCAGCCAGGTAACTTTTAAAATACCTTTATCGTCTTGGGCACCATAAAATTCAGTGTGAACTTTATCAAGTCCTTTAAGTTTCGTGTTTCTTAAAATGTTAAACTATTTAGCCAGGTTATTTTTTATTAAAGTTTATTTATTTAGTTTAGAAACAATCATTGGTATATTTTATTCAGCCTTGGGTATCTTCTCTTCATACTCCAGTATGCCCTCACTCTAAGCCCCCTAGATTCTTCCTGTCTTACTATAATGTTCAGCTTCTGCTTACTACCTCATACAAAAGATTCCTTCCATTTTCTATCTTTTTGTGTGAATTTAAACCATGTCTAGAAACCAAATATTGTTTGGCATAACAAACTCCCCTAACATTCAGTGGTATAAAATAACAATCACTTATTGTTTTTTATCAAATTCTATGAGCTGACTTCCACAGGCTGCAGTGGAGAAAGCTAATTTGTGGTATCTTATTGCCAGTAGATCATGTGGATGGAGAGGATGAAGACAGTTTGACCAAGGTCTTGGGCTTCCATTTGCTTCTTTCCCTAGTGAGCTGCTGAAACTGACATATCTACCATGATTCTTTTTTTTTCTTTATTTTTATTCATTTTGTATACAAAACACAGTTCTCCATCCCCTCTTCGCTCTCCCCCTCCATTTACCCCAGACATACCCCCCATACACCTCAGAAAGGGTGAGGCCTACATTCGGGAGTCAACAAAGCTTCTAACATGATTCTTCACATGACCTGCCCAAGGATAGGTTACCAGCTTCTCTATGTGGCTGCCTCCCTTGTTTTTTGTTTTTTGTTTTATTCAATCTTCACAAAGCACAATAATCTCAGTTTGTTAGAATTTTAAAATTTCTATTGTGAAAATAAGAATTCCAAGGATTAACAGGTGACCTTGAATGTATGAAACACCATATATGCCAACGCTTTTGGCTCCCTAGGCTCAGGTCTGGCTCAGTGCTAGAGGGGACTGTATATGGCTTGAATGTCTGTTCCTTGGGCTTAGCAGGGACCATTGGGGACTAAATAGCACAATGCCTGTTACACTAACAAAGGAGATGGCTAGAGGCCAAGACTTTCCAGATAATGTTAGAATGTTTCTGGGAAATTGAAACTTATAACTTTGATTTAAAAACTCATGATCTTTTTTTGCATTTACTACTGTGTAACTTTCTTATTATCTCCATCATGTTTGGACAAAACAACATTTATCCCTTTGTCCTTTTTGTGGCAAATTTTGTAAAGACCTAGGGGAATCTTACACATGCATTTTAGATGCCAGTCTAAAATGATGTTTGACTTTTCTTCCCTTGGAGGATATCAAGGGAAGAAAAATTCAGTTCTTAGACTTAATTATAATCTTGTCCTCCTGTCTTCTCACTTTTTTTACTATGTAATTATGTGAATGACATGCATGTTTAAAACAAACATCATATATTTTGGAATTCTAACCTAGTTAATATATTTCATTGTTAAAATCAAGCTTTTTTAAAACTAAGGTTTTTATTTGATAAGTCAGAAAAAATAATGGAAGCTTGCAAAGCACATCTTAGGAATTCTGAACACATAGATGTCTTTACATTAAACCTGTATTTTAGAAAGAGTAGACACACAGGGGACACACTGTATAGGATGTTGATTCTCTTCTAATGAAACGCTCTGTCAACTGCGACATTCTGGGCACATGTAGAACACATGAGGTGACTAAAAAGGCTAATAGGAAAAATATCATTGATATTCAAACAACAGGAACCTTATTTTGCTTATCAAATTGGAGTAGGAATATTGTATCTAGGGACACAAAGGCCCTTAAGGCCTTTAAGTCATTCACAGAATAAGAAAATTGAAAGGACAAAATGCCATGATAATCAATTAAGGGAGGAAAGAAAACAGCATGGCACAGATGGGAAACAAAAGATTCAAGCAAAAGCTTCAAGCAAAAGATTCAAGAAGGCAGCCATGATGCCCCGATGTGTACTGCTTAGCAGACATTTTGCATAAACAAGGATGGATTGTTTTAGTTTCACAGTCAGAGTATATTTTCTTTCCCCTTGTTCTGTGCATGTACATCAGTACAAATGATTTCCATATTGGAATAAATGGCATGGCTATAGATACAGGTGGAAGAAATCGTCCGCTGGTAGTTTTCCCATTAATTCAAACCAGAAACAATCTGTCTCCACTCACCTTCTCCTCTTCTTTTGGTTCTTTAATAATTTTCTCTAGGTTCAATCACATTGGAACAGCTACAGCTGTGAAACACATCCACAGGGAAAAGGAGAATAAAGGTCTAGGTGTATTCATTAGGCAGTCATGACCATGGATGTCTGTTTTCTGAAGTTCCTGTGGAACACTAACAGATTGCTAGTCCTGTCAATGTGTATACTTATATTTGTCTCTGTGCATGTATTTTTAAGTGTGTGTGTGTGTGTGTGTGTGTGTGTGTGTATGTGTGTGCACATTCATGGGAGTGTGATATATACTCATGTCTATAACTGAAGTCAATTTTCATTCTTGGCCATCATTGAAGCATGCTGTTTAGAGGAACATTGGAAGTACACACATGGTTTTGGAGGGAAATTAATTTGAAGAGAGTTTTATCTAACAAAAATAGTCATAATTCTATCATTTTTTCACTTTGGTTAGGAATGAAGTTCAAAATTGAGTCCTCCTATAATCTTACCTTCTTTGTTGTGAGCAGAAGGCTTGGATAAGGAGGACTCCCCTTTGATCTGAATGTCTGACAGAGAGTGAATGGTTGTGACCACACAAGGTTAAAACTGTCGGAAGTAAACTTTTAGGAGGGAAATGATTAAACAATTTCCTTACAAATATGATCTTTTAAGAAGCATGTCCTTGCAAAATACTACACACCCTTACAGTGTTCTAATAAAACCAAACTGGAAACCTCAGCGTTTTGTGCAAGATGTTTTGTGAGCAAGGTATTTGAAAGGTATCAGAACTATAAGTGAAACCAGATGGAGACAATTGCTCGAGTGCCAATAACAGGCCTGGCTCAGGACAGGCATGCCTGGCTGCAGCGGTCAGGCCACGACTTTGTTCTTTATAGCTCCTCTCAAAACAATATCCATCAAAAGGTGCCAATTGGGTTTATAGGTGGTAGGAGCTCTATGTTTATGAAGGGTTGTTATTAAATATGTGCATGTAATATTGAGTGTTTAAATATTCATTACGCATGCTCTCACTACGTCTAACAAGAAGATACACTTGGGAACATGATCAAGATCAGCGAAGTCTGGCAGTCATTAAGTGTGTAAGAATAAGATCATTTCTGTCCTATGACACTCATACTAGGATGGAGAAGGAACAAACAAAATGAGAGGACAAGAAAGAAAGAAATGTACAATCCATTACAACTCTTGTACTCATGCGTATTTTACTCATGCAGGTTATAAATAAAGTCTCCCATGAGATGTATCTTTGTTTCACATGGATTTTTCTATGTGGCCCTGGTTGGTGGGGTATTCTGTATTTAGTCTAGGCTAACCACTCAAGAAAATCCTCCTACTTCAGGTTTCCAGAAGTTGGAATTTTAGAAGTGGCTGACGTAGCAACTTCATAATATTTTTAAAGTTGCTGCTCTTATATAAAAACAAGTACAAGTACAAATAGTGGAAACAGGGACTTGGAGAAATAACATGTTAAGAACACTCCTGCATTTATTCAGACAAATAATGAGGAATCAATGAATCTTATTTCAAATATTAAGAAGTGTTTTAAGTATTAAAAATTGTACACAATATCCTGTCTTGTAGTAACATGGGAGCTGAGAGAAATTTTCCAATTTTTATTACTGTGTGTTAACTGTACATAATAATGGAATTCACAATGACATTATCATATTGAACACTCATTACCACCTTAATCCCTCCTGAATTGCTTCCTTTTCCACATTGCCCTCTTTTTACTTGCAAGTATTTGATTCCCACATTCTGTATATGATAGAAAGTATGAAATAATTTTTCACCCTGAGTATGTCTTATTTCGGCTACAAAAATGTTTCATCTTCAGTGCTATATATTTTTTCTGAAAAAAATGATATTCTTTTTGATAGCTGAATTATACTTTATTGTATATTTATATTTGTGGTGATACATTTTTATGACTAATAAACATCAGACAAGCAAAATACCCAAGGGAGTAGATTTTACTTCTACCCAACTGAAATGGCTATCCAGTCTCCACAAATCCTCAGAAGGAAAAACTCTCAGTTCCTGTCTCCTCCTCCATTTATTCCTTTCTCTGGTAAGCCATATCACTCCTGTCTCAACCTCCCTAGTGCTGGTATTAACGGTGTGTGTTCCTAAGTGCTGGGATCAAAGGCATGAACTCTCTTACTCTTTCAGACTGATTCAATTTCATGTAGCCCTGGGTGACCTTGAATTCAAATAGAGCCATCTGCCTTTGTCTCCTGAGTCCTGGAGGTAAAGATGTGTGCCACCAGTGCCTGAATTCTATGACTAACTAATAGGGCTACTTGCTATTTTGATCTCCAGTTTCTTTAATAAATCATGAACAATATATTACCACATATGTTGCCTTTTGTTTCTTCAGCGACTGATGGGCATGCAGTCTGATATCAGGCTGGCTAGTTTGGATATTGCTAAAATAAACATAGGTGTGTATGTTAAAAAGGAAGTGATTTATATTATATTAAAATATCTACATTTTTATTACATCAAGATGGAGGAGAAAGTAAGATGTACATTCTTTAATATGACTACTCAGATGCATTATTGTTGATAAAGCATGTAACTGTACCCACATCTTCTGTAAATGCATAAAACAATATATACATAGGTGAAAGCAGAATGTCATGTTTGGAAACCATTAGCAATTAGCATTAGTTTTAGTTATTGCTACTATTGTATGTTAATGTTTATTCACCTTATTTATAAAATTCAGACTCATAACTGTTTAGATTTACTTTTATTTGTTTCAAACAAAAGGAAACTTCAAAATTTTAGAACGCCTTTTGAAAACTTCTTTTAATTTAAATTAAAACTATGAATGTCATTTTCTCCTTTTCTTTCCTCTCTCCCATGACTCCTACCTCCAATTCCTCCCATCTTTTGATTCTACAATTTCTGTCGTTTCTCTTCTTGTTCCTCTTTAAATTATTATGACTATATATACATATACATATATTAATGAATGTATATGTATACAATCTGATGAACCCAGGTAGTATTCTTCCTGTGTATTTAATTTCAGAGTTAAACATTTTGTATTGAATAGACAATTAGGGGTTCACCTCTGGGAAGGACAAATTCTCCCTCTTTCAGCAATAGTTAGGAGTACAAGCTGCTGAGATTCCCTGCTTCCTTATTAGCATGTCTGTTGGAATAATCATCGTATAGGTCTTGTTTAGGCAATCATACTATTGAGGTATCATGAGCATAGCTTCCCTGCTGTTTCCTGGAGACACACATTCACAGCAGACTTAATGATCCTCTTGCCCTTCAGCCCCAGTCTCACCCTCCCGAAAACACATATACACTGTTTTTAAAATTCCTAGTCTCATATGCAAGACTTGAGTTTTAGAAGCATCAGTTAGGACTAGTCATTCTGTGATCAGCTAATCTGAGAATGTTGGCATCTTGTCCTATTTAATGGCTTCTGTCCATTGCAAAGAGAAGCTTTTTAGATGTGGGATGAGAGCTACATTTATTTGTGGATATAGAGATAAAATTTAGAATGCAGATAGGAATCCTGCTCGTCTAGTAAAGTGGTGATAGTAGGTTCAATTTGAACACTCTTTATTTGGTAGCTCTACATAGCTTTCCAATGTTTCTTAAGTAAAGAAATATAGTTGTTGGCTACCTCTAATATATGAGTGCCACTGTTGGACTTTCATGGATATCTTGCTGTGTTGGTCATTATTCTGGTTCACAGGCATTGCAAATGGGTTGCACTATGGAGTCATACCTCATGTGGTAGCTTGCATAGTGCTACTGGTATTGCAGAGCTAGACCACAGAGAGGAGACATTCAGATGTGGACTATAATGACAAATTTTTATATGTTGAACCATCCCGGTATCTCAGGGATGAAGCCTACTTGATCATGGTGGATTATCTTTTATGTATTTTTGGATGTGGTTTACCAATATTTTACTGAGTATTTTTGCATCAATGTTCACGATGGAGATTGGTCTGTAGTTCTCTGCATTGTTAAGTCTTTATATGGTAACTGTGGCTTCATAGAAAGAATTTGGCAATGTTCCTTCTGTTTCTATTGTGTGGAACATTTTGAAGAGTATTGGTATTAGTTCTTCTTTAAAAGTCTGGTAAAATTTTGCATTAAAACCATCTGGCCCAGGCCTTTTTTGGTTGGGAGATTTTAATGACTGCTTCTATTTTTTAGGGGTTATATCTCTATTTAAATTGTTTCACTGATCATACCTTAAGTTTGGTAAGTGATATCTATTGAGAAATTTTTCCATTTTTGATGGGGGAAGTCCTGTGTATATGGCAATAAAGCACTATTGGTCAATAGGGAAGCAAGATAGGTGGGACTAGGAGTCCAGGAGGACTCTGGGTAGGAGAAACACAGGGAGTCATCATGTAGCCTGCCAGAAACTTAAGCTGTCTGTCCTGTAAGAGAAATACTTAGATGTGTTATGAGGGAAAGAACACAACATTTTCCCCAAAACTGTCTACTAATACCTTGGAAAGAAAAGGAATGGAAGGTTGATGTAAGGAGATTTTGACTTGAACACTGAAGGATAAGGAGCATGCCATAGAAAGCTATAGAGAGAATGTGGATACAGTAAAATGCCTGAGTCTAAACAGTATAGTGTCAAGAAGCAAGAGGAAAATGAGAGTACTCATAGAGTGAGATAATGCCAAATATGGAGACAGGTGGGTACCATCAAAGCCTAAAATTTCATGGTAACACTTGAAATTTCCCTTACCTCTCCCTCTCATCCTCACTCCCTGCCAGGCCACCCCCTACAGACTCCCCAAGGATAATCAGGCCTCAGGCAGACTTTTCTTTTTTTAATTTTTAAAAATTATTTTAATTTTAAATAGCTTGTTTTACATGTCAAGACCAGTTCCCTCTCCCTCCCCTCCTCCCGCACCCCCCCGCCACCCCCCTAGCCTCCCACCCTATCACCATTTTCAGGAAGACCTTTCTTTGAAAAGTAATTGTCCAACTGGGGGAGTCCATGATGTTCCTAGATCTCTACCACATCAGCCCAGAGAATACATTCAGGCAAGACAGTCACAGCGGGGCACTTACAAATCCCACAATAAGTAATCAATTCTTCATCCAGACTCACCCTCCCCCCCCCTACACACACCAGATTGGTAGAAAGAGGCAGGTGTGAAAAGCTCTAATACTGTGTCAAGTTCATCTTACTTGTAAATATATGTTCTAATACTAAATTTATTTGACTTAAAGGTTCATATTATCATAAAAGATCAGTAAACTGTAGTTTTTCCTGAGTTTTCTACCAAGGGTAGGTAAATGTTGTGTTGAAAATTTACATTGAAGAATAATGGGAGATGAAATTAAGTTTTATTTTGATTATATAATAAATTAAGCTGTCCCCTTCAATAGCTGCATATCAAAAGAGCAAAGGAATTATCTACATGTATTGAGTGAATATTCAAGGAGACGAGCGCTTTGATAAGTGAGCTATTGGCTACGTTTGGAAGCCACTGTGTGGGGTAACTTGTGGTCAGCTTTATAGAACAGAAGATAGTTCTGAGGGCTGGCCAGGTGTATATTGAGGAAGAAGGAAATCATTGGAGAAGCCAGTTAAGATCTTCCAAAATATGGTGTTGTCAGTCAGGAACTGTCACCGAAATATTTAGGGAATAGATTATTGTAGTGTAGAGAGATATGGACTGGATGAGGAAATGAGGACCGTCAGATGATTTTATGGTCGTCCTTTTTGGATACTAAAAGGTAATATAATATCAAGTATTTTATTTGTTCCATGATATGTTCAGTATGTTTAGATAAAATATTCAATTATCATCCACTAAGGTAAAGCTATCATAGAAATAAAAACTGAATTTTTTTCACATGATCATGGCATGCATTGATGTTAGCCTATGAGTGATATTTACATAAAGGAGACTATAAAGTCAGTGTTAAATTTATATACTAGAAAATGTCCCCAGATGATTTACAAATGGATTTCAGTATTCTATAGCATCACTTCAGTGAGACATTGTAACTTTAACACAGGAATGAGAGAGAAAAAGAACGTCATAATGGTAAATAGAGAAGCCAGTTGTGATGGCACACGCTTGTAGGAATTGCTCCAGAGGCAGAGGCAGGAAGATTTCCAAAGAGAAACCCTGTCTCAGACAAAAATAAATAAATCAAAGTAAAAGAAATAAAGTAATAATAGATAAATAAATATGCCACGTAAAGATGGAAAATACACAGAGATTCTGGAGACTGTACGCTATTGTGTTTTTCAGTTTTTTGATTGCTAAGGAAGGAACATCGACTAAAGGACACTTGATTTTAAATGCTGCTGAATTAACTCAGCTTATATATTTCAAAAATGCTTTGACCTCTAACTTTAAGTATAAGGACCAGTTGCTTGGGAAAAGAGTTTTTGTTTATGTTTCTACCGAAAATGCAAAGCTGAGGATTCCCTCCAGGCTTCTATGGTTTGATGAACCAAGGCCCCTGGAAGCAATGGCCCAAGTGATTCAACATCTAAAACAGCTAAGACCCTCCCCCTGAAGATAAGGACTTATACAGGTTTCTGAGTTTTGTCATGATCCACATGGTATGAACAGGCCCTGCTTCCAGCACGAAGCAGTTGGAATGAGTGACGTCCAAATCCCCATATTGTTTATAAATCTTTGTTTTCATTTGAAGGGAATTGCTTACAATTGGTTAATGATCACAACCAATCTCTTTTTAAAGGAAAAATGGGATTATGGTATGGAAATGAGTACTTTGTATTGGTATGGTTTTTCATTTACTGATACAAATTCAAGGCCAATTTTGTGATGTTTATATTTCTCCACTTGATTAAGTATTCTGTTTATACTAATCTTTTAAAACATAATGCATAATTGAATATAGATTATAGATAGTTACTTATGATAGTCAGAACTTATAGTTAGGTTAGTTAGGTTTTCTAGATATATAGAAATATATTTGAGATAGACAGTCTTCAAATCTTTTAAAGACCTTCAGAAAATGGCATTTAAAATGGTTTAGGGTTTTTCTTGACAATGAGAAATGTCTGCTCCTGGCAGCACCAATTACGTCTGAGAGGAAGATGGGCATTGAAGAAACTTATTATGCAGTTTGCTTTCAACATGGCAATATTAGCCATTTGGGCAAGAAACTGCTCTTGCCTAGACTGCTTGACTGTTGCTGTATAAACTGGACATGCAGAACCCACAGGAAAGTGACTGCTGAACTCAAACAGTCCTTCAGGGTTCCTGATTCTTGGAAGAATCTGCGAGACTTTCTGCAGGACACAGAAAAATGACTGACAGACTGCCAATGCAGACGGACAGTTTAAAATTTCCTGCTTTGCTGAGAAGTCTTCTAGACACACTCTGACCTATTGGCTGAAGATGGATGCCCCAACATTACAGAGGAACTCCGGGTGACTGTGTAGGTAGCAAGATGGCTCTGTCAATCCTCGTGTATATGTATTATCCTTCTGTGGTCTTTGATGGAGTTAAAGACAGATAGTTATCATCATAGTTTTCCTTAGTTATGATAAAAGATAAGCCTTAAGGAAATTTGAACTCACTATGTTGGTATGTATGATATCTTCTTTAAATCTTGCTAAATGTTGATAGACAAAAAAAAAATGTGTTCTTACTTGATAACTGTTCTGTCATATATAATTTGACTATGTTAAAGTTAAGACCTTTCCTTTTGTTTAGACAGAAAAGAGGAGATGATGGGGGAAGTCCTGTGTATATGTCAATAAAGCACTTTTGGCCAATAGGTAAGCAAGATAGGTGGGGGCTAGGAGTCCAGGAGGACTCTGGGTAGGAGAAACACAGGGCGTCATCATGTAGCCCGCCAGAGAATTAAGATGTCTGTCCTATAAGAGAAATACTTAGATGTGTTAAATACTAAGTCAGAGCTAGCCAGTAAGAAATAAGCATCTCTCTACACATTCTAAATGTTGTGAAATACAGGTTTTTGAAATATGACCTATGACTGTCTAAAATCAAAACAAACAAAATCCAGGTTGTAAGTCCACCAAACAACTAAATACGGCTTTTAAAAACCAAACAGATCCACTGCAAAAACAATCAGTAATTTTAACCACCAAGCCATCTCCCCATCTCTGTTGGTTTTCATTTAAATGCTGCTATTATTAGAGAATGATCTCTTGTTTTGATATGGTGTTTCATTAAAATATGGTGTTATTTATTTCTTTATGTATTTGAATTTACTCACCTATTAACATAGATCTCAAATCGAGAATGTGGTGATCTTTTATTTTTCTTGCTTTGTGATTTTAGGGACTTCAAATGACAGTGCTCTAGCAGGCTCATTATGTGTGTCTAAACATCCTTTACTGATAACAAGTTTAACCAATCATGCATTAAGGTGATGACCAGTCAATTCTTCGATGCAATAGACAGTAGTCCTCCCCATAACTTGACAGTAATGGGAGTGATTATGCTTAGATACTACATGAATGTCCAGTTTCCCACACTTTAGATAATGGCTTGAACATTGTTATTTGCATTGTAACCCTGGAGACATTATTTTTCATGCCATATTCATTCATTTTTTTATAACATTTGGGCTCTTTTATTACAAAAGCTTTCCATTTTGCAAATAATGACTATATAGTTTTTTACTTTTCTGTTTTCAATTCGTTTGCATTTCATATTTGTGCTCTTTCCTATATACTTTCTTTTTCCACTTTATTTTGGGAATTATGGTTGCTTGACTCAGTATCATTCACATAGCATCATAAAGTATATTAATTTTCTAAATACATGTGACAACATTTATGTCTGTGTGTTATTTTCTGGCTACTTATATGAAAATTGTATGATATTTCTTTGAAAGTCTTTGGAAGTTTTTACACAAGTACTCCCTTATTTACTCACTCATGAAATATATTTGTTGTATTTACTGTAATGCTTATGACTCTCATCTCATTACTTTCATATTGTTTTTTTTTTCAAAGTTAGCTCTTCCTGAATTCCCACTCCAAAATTTGGTATCATTATCTTTTCTGGAGGTTGCACATGATCATTTCACTCAGCAAACACTGTTGTTTTCTAAAATAATAGAGGAAGTATAAACTGACCTCAAAATGTCTTCTTAGGGTATAGATGAAACATGGAAGGAGCAACGTGTTACTTCTTCTTTGAATTGTATAGGGCTGCTTGTGTTTTACATAGGCAGATAAATAGAAAATCACTTTTCCCACATCACTTGCAAAGAATAAAAATGATGAACAGTTGAGAAGTCATCCATGATTGATACAAAGTACACAGACTAAATCATATTCTTTGTTTTAAGACATGAGTCACTAAAATGTTTCTATCACCTTGATAACTTTAGTTATCAATTTCATACATGGAAAACTAGAATCCATACAGACTGTGGACTAGCTCCAAAGGAGTTTGCTCTGAAGTGAAGAAATAATTATGCTGTTTTGTGATTATGGAAGGAGGGTGACTTGCATCAACACAATCGACATTATGTCCCACGTCACAGATCTTTGAGAGAGAAAATCTCAATGATTTTATGTGGTTTTAGAAATCACTGTATTGACTTAAAACACATAATTTGTTTAAACAGTTGGACATACAATCCTCTTCACAGTTTTATGATAACTTTCTACAGAAAAGAATAATGATTTTTATTGATAAACACGAAGCTTTTCTAATAATAGAGGGAAAAGTTATGTTTTATTTATGTATTAAAATGCTGAACATGAGAGACATATAGATTATAATTATTCCAGTTCAAAACAAGTCTACAATTCTCCCTGTTCTTAAAGAAATGAAATGTGGCTACAATTTAACTTGGAAAAAAAGCCTATTAAAAGTATGTCTATTACACATAATAGACATGTGGAAATGGCCCTTGACTCAAGTGAACTTGCACATACAGTTCAGTTATTGTAGTCTTGTGAACACTGAGATCAAAAGCATCCTTGGGATTGAATAGTGCAAGGATTGTTCCAGCTGTAGGAGAAGAGTTTGTCCTCATTTGCCATGATGTGCAGAGTCCCTTCGTTGTTTTTAACACGTGCAGAAAACATGATGGATCGCATTTTAGTTAGTGACTGGTATCTAATTAACTTTGATGTTCAAATAAGTTTTCTTCCTCACATTTTTTTATGGTTTCAACTGGTGTTCTTTGTTATTCCAGCCAATGCTAGCTAGCTTTCAGATGATTGATTTTTATTTAGCTTATTTCAGAGGCATTAAAGTACTTAGCCACATCCTTTAAAACAAAGAAAGAACCTTACTGAATTCATGGACCATTCATTGTTCAATAAAAATAAACCTTTGCAAAGTAGGCTTAAGGTTCCAAATGTCTAGCTGAAGAAGTCCTATAAAAACTTATATTATGAAGCCAAAGTAAAAAGTCATTTATTATATGATATAATAACTGATTCAGAAATATTATTTTGATAAATTATTTTCTCTGGCATTATGAGTAAATTATAAGGGGGTATAAAATATAAAAGTTTACTGCTTTTTTAGTTAGGTTCATTAAGTATTATATGGATTAGCATGGTTAGATGTTTACATATTTAAAGCAATACAACAAAAATTGCAGCAGCATTATCATAATGACTAAACTTTTTTCTTTATAAAAATAACATGGAGCTGGCTCGTTTGTCTAGGGGTATGATTCTCGGGTTTGGGTCAGAAAAATAAAATGGTTTTGTCTCCCTCTACTTCCCCCAGTTCCTCCCCTCTTACTCTCCTGTTCAGATCCACTCCCTCTCTTTGTCTAATTAGAAAAGAACAGGTTTGTAAGAGATAATAGACAAACATGACAGAATAAAATATAATAAGATAAAACAAACACCTAATACCAGAGTTGGACAAGACAAGCCAACAGAAAATTAATGGAGTCCCAAAGAAGGCACAAGCATCAGAGACCCACTGATTTACACATTCAGAACATTCAGGAGTTCCAAAGTAGTACTACAGTGGAAACTGTAATAGGTATACAGAGGACCTGGTGCAACACAGGACCTGTGTTGGCCCTGTAATTGCTGCTTCAATCTTGGTTAGTTGCATGTGTTTTTTTTTTCAGTTATTTTAGAAGGTCTTGTTCTCTTGGTGTTCTCTTTCCCCTTTCTCTCCCCTAACTCCTTTTGCCTTCTTTCTTGTTGTTATGGTAGTGAGCTCAGAGGCTTTTAGTGTCCACTTAAAACAGCAAAGTGGATCCAATGTATCCTGCTTAATCATTTTGCAAAAGACTCTACTGGTTCTCACACAGTTTTTATATATACTACATATAGCAAATGAAATATGTGTAAACTGACTGTTACCAGTAAGTCAAAAGCAGATTCAACGTAGTAATGGGTTGTTAGTTTATTACTCCATGAAGGTCATTGGCCCTAACCATGCATTCATTGTTCCAGGGTCTACTGTCTTAGATGGATGAGTAAAACTAATTTTGTCTGCAGGTCACAGTCATGTACTTAGAAAGCAGCTGCCTATGCATACCCACGTGTTAACTTTCTTAAGATTCTAGGACAAAGAAGTCCCTTTCCTAGAGATCCACAGGCTCTCTTGCCTCCATTTAGACTGCTAAGCCACTCTACACTGCCATCATTCTTCTGTGTTTCTCATAATTCGTGGTTTATAAACTTAAAAGACATCCTCAAAAGACCCCACAGGATTACATAAATGCATGTGGAGACACAACTCTATTCTTGAAAGTATATTGAATGGTATCACAGTCACATACATATTGACATATGACCTTTCTGATGTCTCTAAAAAGGTGTTATTAAGGAAAAGTTGACACATTTAAAAGTTGATTTTGTATACTATTTAGAGCAAATCAGAACATCTTTTTTGGTTTTTATTATTTCATTATTCCTCACAAATAATGAGGCCAAAGTGGAGACATTTATTCCTTAATTATTGTTGTTGACCTAATTTTTTATATAATTTGTTATACTGTGAAAGTGCTTGATTATTGGAGTCTGAACTCCTGGGAAGTGTTGTACATTTCATGTACAAGAGTGATTTACATTTCTTTTTTTTTTTTTTGGTTTTTCAAGACAGGGTTTCTCTGTATTGTTTTGGAGGCTGTCGGTCCAGGCCAGCCTCGAACTCACAGGGATCCGCCTGCCTCTGCCTCCCGAGTGCTGGGTTTAAAGGCATGCGCCACCACCGCCCGGCGTGATTTACATTTCTTAGAGTGCAACATTTATAGAGATCTGTCTTGAGGATCATAAGAGAAACTTTCAAATGTGCTTCTGTGAATCAAATAACACTGATTTTATCCTAAGAGATACTGTAAAAGTCTTTCCATAACACCTCCTTTCCATTCATATAGATTTCTAATAAATGAGTATGCTTGTCTTCCAGCTACACACAACAGATGTGCTTAGCATAAAACATCAGATGTGAATTTTGCAGATTGTAGTGATGTTGTAGTAAAATTGGAGTGAAAGCTTGCCTGCAACGGAGCTGTCAGCTCCATTGTCTACAAACCTGTTTTATATTTTTCTAAACGTGAGGTGGAAATGGTGACTTCCCATGCTTGCTTCCATGTTAGGAACGCCTCTGCTCGCCAGACACTTGAAAAGTTCAAACTAGGTCCTTCGATCTACAATAAAATGCTTTTAACTCAAAATATTAGAGATAATTTTCTACACTCCTTTCACTTAAAAAAGGGTATGTTAATATTCTGCTCCTTCTGTCATAGAATTTTTAACCATGAAGAATCCATTAATTTTTTTCTAGAAATTGCTCAGGGACTAGATGGCATCAGGAAAGCTGACTGAGGAGGTAAGATTGCCTCTAATATACGACAAAGGTAGTTGCTGTGTATACTTTTTAATATTCATAGGCTATTTTCCAAAATACGGTTTTCTATAACATGTTGATTCCTTGGAATAGTGGCTGTGAACTTGTTTTCAATTTCTTGGTGCCTTCTGAGTAGCTAGCTACATTATACTGTGGTCAGTTTCAAGGCATATATTGCCAAAGAGCATTTACATTTATTTGGAACTGTTCAAGTTCTGAAGTATAATTTATGTCTTTATTTTCCAAATTATATAATTTCTCAAATTTCTTAATTATAGTTTGCCTTTGAAATAAAACATGAAAAAAATCGATTTAAACTCTCTTTATATTTCCCAAAATTTGGAGCATTTTAATTACTTTTACATATTAAATTTTGTTCAACCATGCCATGAAACTATATGCTAGATTTTAAAGTATCCTGTAACAAAAAATTACAGTGTAGTACTGTATTTACATTATGCTATCTGATATAATACTTTTGCTCATTGGGAAAATGCCTTTATTTCAAAATATTGAAATTGTCTTTTTTTAGTCTAGATTTACCATACTGTATATTTATAGAAAACTTTTGGAGCTGTGTGTGAAACAGAATGTAGCAGTGTATGTGTGTGTGTGTGTGTGTGTGTGTGTTTGTGTGTGTGTGTGTGTGTGTGTGTATACATGTGAATGCTCACGTGTGTGACTGATTAGTTTTGTAGTGCTACTTGGATGATGACAAACCAAAAGTTCGTCCCATATTAACTCACAAATGAATTATGCTGCATGGCTTGCAATGAAGAGTGCAATTTCAAAGTTAGTCATTTTGTGAGATATTGTTTCTTATTGTGGTTGCTCAGGAGTCTCCATGGTAGAACAACCATATTTCTGAATGCAGAAAACCAGACACTTCTTTGCTTTTATGGAGTTTGGTTGTTACATTGCAGAGACTAATGCCGTAGCAATAGGCAACTGCCACTTCTTACTGCATTAGTTTAAACCAAAATTTTGGTACCCCACTTATGAGTGATTTTCTTCTCCCATTTATTTTCTATATTTTAAATCTTTTTAAAATTAAATTAGGAACAAGCTTGCTTCACATGTTTATCCCAGCTCCCTTTCCCTCCCCTCCTCCCCTGCCCATTCTGCAAAGTTGAGGATATTGCCCTTTTTCATTTTTTTTGGATCAGCTCACCACTGAAATAGCAATAACAACTGATGTCAGCAGACTGCAGGCTTTTCAGCAACCTGAAGTGACTTTTTAAATGTAAAGATCCTATAAAAGGAAAATAACTAGTATCGGTAAAAAATAAAATTACCCTCAAACCATAAAGTGCTGTGTTTAAGTTTCAGTCTCCTCTGGAAAAATCCTTACTCTTGTGTTTTCCTTTGTATTTGTTCTGTCAAGTGAGACTATGAAAATTGCTCAGGTTCTTGTGTTCTCACTTCAGCTTTTCTGTGCCTCTTAGGATACCATGTTAAAAAAATCAGTAATAATTAGGTATAGTGATAAATTCTCATGTTACACTAAAAATGCCCTCAAGTGCATAACTCCTGCATATGTAGTCTTTTTATCTAAATTCTCTCAAAGTGATAATTACACATACCTTTCAGGAACTTTATGTATGGTGAAGCTTAAAATATAGTACTTATGTTTACATGCACCCTAAGAGAAACTGGAGTTACTTTAATCATGTCCAGAAACATATGCTCAAAATACCACTGGTCAGTTGTCACTTCATACCTCTGTGGAAAGGATGCAGACATGTGTGTTATGGCTTGATTAAACTGCTTCAAAGCAACCTCTGGCTTATAAAACCATGGTGACCCTGAGGATGTGCACCATAACCCCAGATTTCCAGCAAAAGGAAGCCCAGCTTTGCCAATCACTCCATTTGGGCTCTTAAATGCCCACCGGCTCTTGTGTCAGGATGTTTATTCAGGATAAGTTCACTTCAAGAGTTAGTGGGGCAGGAACATGTTCCCGGAGGTACAAGGCTTCTTGGATATTGAAGTTAAGCTGAAGGACTTGGATGAATGCAATTGCCCAACTTCTGCTGGGCAGAATAACAGAAACCTTGTCCATTTATGCATGGCAGTCTGAAACGTGTCCTGCTAATTCTGTTGCGTTTACATCACCACCTCACTGTGAAACTTCCCACTAGCCCTAGTCTTCCTTCTTTCAATTCTCACTGATATTTTGAGAAACTTATGAGAGCCTCCTGGTGAAAAATTTCAGTCTCATAGTTTGCTTCCCCAGGGATGAACTGGCACAGGGTTACACACACAGTGTTAGATATAGTCTGATTCAGTCTTACTTAGTTTCGATTTCTATGCTCACAGCCATCATTGGTTTACACTTATTGTGAAGGAAAAATAAGTCACTGGGAACAATTAATTTTAAGTTTCACTATTTTCTCTGCCTGAAAGTCCTTGACTTCTCTATATATGATAGATGTTGTTCATCCATCTATCCTTATTCAGTCTAAAGTAGTATATTGGGATATGCTGTTCACATGCCAGTTTAAAAGCCAAAAGAACATGGAGAATATCAAGACACTGTCAGCCACAAATGCCAAGGACTAGATGGAAATGTGTTTTTCCTTTACCTGTATACTAAATACCGGAACCTGCATTCCATGTGTCGTCTCATATGGGACATCATTCACTCACATTTCCTTCAGTAACATTATCTTTAGATTCACTTCATTATACTTTTCCTCTGAGCCAAGGGTTAATCTTCCGTGTATTCATCTATTTTGCTTTCAGGTAAACTACGGGAAGAGCTAACAGTAAATATCACTGATGCATTTAATCTTCCAAAATCTCTTACCACTTATTTTTATCGTCTAGTTCCTGAGAGCATTGCAAGTGATTATTCCACAAAGGTATGGGGGTCCCAGACAGTTCATGAAAATCAGACTTCTTTATTGGAAACAAAAACCCTTTATTAAACAAATTCTACAACCTCAGTTGGTTGTGGGTGTCCAACTTTTTGACACTTTTTTCTTCATTTCCGTGGTCCACAAGACTTAAGTTTCTCTGCCTAAAACCCATTTGTCTACATATTAGCCCCCACTTTTGTGACCTTTCCTCTGACTAGAAGTTGCTTGAGTTCAATGGCAGATGTTCATCTGAAGTCCTCCATTCTATTCAGAAATGGCATCACCATCCATATCCAAATAGTTTTGAAGATCTGTGTTTTATTTATAGCCATTACTTTACTTCTGATTCCCATTACATGGCTTCCTCACACTAAGGATGAACGCTGAACTAGAGCTCTAAATATGTTCGATCCCCGTTTCCAAATGGATCACACTGGGCATGTAAGACTAATACTCCATTTCATAGATGATAAATCTTAGGGGCACAGGTTTGCCTGATCAACAGTGCTTAATGAAGCAGAACAAGAATTTAAACCCAGTCAAGATGAGAAGCTATTCAAGCACCATCCTAGAAATGTAGACTTCTCTGACTTCAACCATGCACTATGACGGGCCCTGCTGTTCTCTCCCTTGAATCTTCATATTTGTCCTAACAGGCACCAACTGAGATCAAGTCTTCAGTAACAATGAAGTGGAGAAAAATCACCAAAGCCATTTGTTTATGTTCTTTGACACCAACTGCTTGTCATCACACATTCAAACCTTTCTCCCCAACAGACAAAAATTTCCTTTTGAAAATACAGATAAAATCATTCTAACATTCAGCTTTGAAATCCTGTTAGAACTCTTAGGTGTTACAGAATATAAATCCAGTATTAGAGAATTACAAACTATTTCTGAATTTTCTCCTCTATTTTTAATTTATTTCATTTTGTGCGCAAGCTTTTAGATTTGTGATTCTTTCATATGTTCATTTCTTTAACCTAGTCACAAATGCCAGTAGCTGTATGTTGTCACGTTTTTCATTGCACAGTTATTAAGTGTTTTCTCTAAATTGGGTGGTGATGTAATTGGGTGTTTAGTAAATAATGCATTTCCAGGACCAGAGTGAATAATGTGTAAGGCACTGAGAACTGACTTCTGAACCAAATCAACAATAGTTATGCTTACAATCATAGTCTCAGAGGGCACCCTCCCTGCAAGCACCACCATAAAGATGTTAACCAGGTTGCTCTTCCAATGCCTCTCACTTCCATTTTGTATACTTCTGGGCCTTAGCTTGTGATGTTGCATTACTTTGCAATGTCCCAGTTATTAACTGTCTACATTTTAGGATACAAGTTGTTTCTGGAAAATGTCCATTTGACTTACTTTTTTTAATGCGACACTTTCTACCCTGGCTAAAGAGATAGTTATTCTTCTCAACCTGTCCTACCAAAAACATTTGACATGTGTACAAATATAGTCTATAGTATAGTATAGACTCTATACAAAATTATTCAGTATTTTATCTTACAACTCTAGCTTTTATCTCAAATGTTTTTCATGTGAAAGTTGTACTTAAGTAAACTTTATTGCAAGTAAATTGAAATCAAACGATGTTCCAAAGGGAAATATCAATTTCTTCGTTTCCTAGTATTATTTTAGTATGTGATCTACAGTTTAAAAATGTAGTCTTGTATTTCTTAGTTGTTATAATAATGCTGTATGGCAAAAGGATAAACATTTGATTAGCATCTCCAATATCCCAAAACACATGTTATGGATTTTATTACTCAATTATTATTCTTTACAAATATACTTTAAGGTAGAAGAGGGACTATGCATCAAGAGGTACAAACTATAGGAATGATATCCATTTTTGAAACATTTTTGCTATCTCTTGATTTTTGGATTTTAAATTATTAGAAAATAACATATACAGACCTTACTATGTGTAATAGGGCTACTGTTAAGACAGTGTTAATCCAGTTTTTACTTAACAGTGTTGACCTTTCCATGAAAGGTTCCAGCTTTTGATTAAGAACTAACCCAAGGGTTATTCTGAGGCAATTATGTTAAGATTTCTCATGTGTATGTCCTCTTGAGACACAGGTGCTTAAAGCAAAATTCTGAGAGAAATAATATGGATGGAAATCCCAACGATACTTTAAAATCATGGTAAATAGAGTTCTTTTAAAAAGACAACAGAAAATGCACACAGCTTTTTAATATTGATGTATTATATATGTTGTATTTTCATCAATAAATTTTAATGTCAAAATAAAGAAAGAAGCTAATTGCTCTCTGATCAGGAGAGTGTGATATGAGAATACTTCACATGCATAATGCAAAGAAACTTGGGCACTTAGACATAATTTTGCAATGTTTGAGAAAAGATACAATTATGAGAAGTTTGCAATTACTTATAACACACCAAAATACATTTTATCAATTTTGAATATGTGATCTTGATGATGTGACAGCAAAGGAATCATAAGACTGTCAGAGAGACTACTAGAACATTAACCTTGTTTATTTTATATTGGTACAAGACATGATGACCCACATTTCAGATTTATAGAGACAAATGTTTGGTAGAGTTCAGCATTGTGGAGTTGATTAGACTTAAAAAGCCTGACTGGTGTTGACTAAAATTAAGACTGTCACATGTAAGCCACAATGCCAGCTTGTTATTATCTCTATAGCACTGTTCCTTCAAGCCAGCTACATGAGGAGACCATTATCATAAGATTGCTGGGTAAATAGAAAATCAGGATGGTTCATGACAGGTACGGGTATAGCCAAAGGGTGATTTTATTATTTGAATGTTTAATGTCCATAGCTTAAAATAACCAGATGTATCTATTTTCTCAAAAGATTTATTTTCTCATTCCATGAAAAGTGGGTCATCGGTTCAGATCAACCTCATTCCTGGTGATGATGGGTGGCTATTGTCCAAACTTTTTCTGGTTCCTCTGTATATGCTTATCACAACATTTCTTCCAGTTGACACCATTTTCTCTCAAAGTTAACATTGTAACTATCTACTGTCACATTATCTTTGCATGCAAGTGATTTTATCTCATGACATATTTTTGCAGCTCTGACCTTACATATATTAATTAAATGCAGAGTTTGAATTGGTGGAGTGAAATTTCATTTCTTCTTTCCCCCAATGTTCTCTCTCTGTCTGTCTCTGTCTCTTTTTATTTTTTATTTTTTAATGCTTTTGTTCTCTACATGCCCTGGTTGAACCAAAGAAATCTTAAGTGTAGATGAACCCAACCAGACACCATTTTCCCACTCATTACGATAGACAATGTTTTGACAACCATAATTTTGTATAACAAAGATGAATAATGAGGTGATACTTAAAAATGTCCTTAGTATTTATTTCATATAATGTCACTTACTTGGATATGTAGACAATCTTTATATTACTTGAGGTGACAGTTATTTTTGAACTGTTATTTGCTTGTACAGCAGAAGGACTACATGACATTTATAAGGTGAGTTGGTATGTGGCAATTAAGGGAATACTTGAAAATAACTCTTAGGTTTAACCAAAGATTAAAGAAATTATTTTGACTCAAGAAACTTTTACAATAATCTCTAAATGTGTCCAAACTGGGTTATATTATATTTAAGTTACTTGATAATCAGTTCACTATTTTTGAGGTTCAACTTAGTAATTATTAGTGATTTCACCCTAGATAACACTAAAGAGTAATGTTAAAGAAATGTAGTCACAATAGTAAGTTATTTGAGATTGTAAGTCCTATCTGGCAGTCTGTGTATGTGCCAATGAATGTTAGGTTATTATTCTTTTTTATTATTTCTATTAGTTGTCTTTCTTTTAAGTGTGAGAC
The DNA here is from genome assembly GCF_017639785.1 of Mesocricetus auratus. Taxonomy (NCBI): domain Eukaryota; kingdom Metazoa; phylum Chordata; class Mammalia; order Rodentia; family Cricetidae; genus Mesocricetus; species Mesocricetus auratus. Next base: position 39,201,933 of record NW_024429200.1, read on the forward strand.
CAAAGCAGGAAAAACATAAGTTACAGGCTAAGGTTCTATTTGAGGTTAAGACAATTTGAGAGTCCATTCTTGTTTGTCCTACATTTGTTTCACCCATCTGCCTAGAATGTGCTTGATTCCATGTGGGCTGGAAGTACATGGGCAGGAAATACATCATCAAGATAAATGCTTGCCCATGATTGGATCTGATGGAAAACGCAGTCGCCTTATGGGTGTGCCTTTATAAGCCTCGACAAAATGTGACTTGTTGTCATTTCCTGGAACTCCAGAATGGTCCTAGCCAGAGCCCATCATTTTGGCCGGAATTTAATTACTGCTTGCTTCAAATCTGGCTCTAAAATTGTGGAACTGGTTCTTATCTCATGATTCTCAGGATTAACAAAAGCAAATATTTTGTTTCATATAATTGGTATTTGTAACACTCAAAGTTAATTTTCCAAAGTTCAGCAAAATACTACTGAAAAATAATTTCTGGATACATTAAAATATAGAAAGATACATAATTTAACAAATATTATTCCTATTAATGAATTTAATGAGCATGAATTTCAATACCTCAGGAATGTTTAAACTTTGTTGCTTGAGCTTTGTGTTATTAGTAATTTTTCATTCACTCTGAGGGAAGATCCTATACTTGAAGCTAACCAATGTGTGTGGGGTGGGGGGGGCAGAAGAAAGGAGGAAAAGGGAGGGAGGAGGAGATATATTTCCACATTAAACCTTTTTCTTTTTCTGTATATTTGGTAAACTATTTGGATGTTTTAATACATGAAATTTATTTTAATTTCTGGTAATTTAAATCTTAAGGTAGAGATGCTAGGATAAATAACCTACAAACTCTAATGGAACATATATGAAACATAATTTTAAGGTGTTTGTTAGGGAACATATTTCTTTCACTAGAAATAAGTATTGAACATTTTTGACATAGTTATAGTTAATTGACATGTAACTACTTTGATTATATTATATCAAAACACAATCTGAATGGCCAAAGTGCTCTAAGTAATTTTTTTTCTGAAAATGAAGCCTTTGCTGATACTGACCTTGTAACTCACTCTGTCTATTGTGCCTTGGGTCATCAAAGCTTAGCAGGATTATTGCCCTCCATCACCTCCATATATGATGGAGCCCAACCTAAGACCCCTGACATTTGCAATTCAAAGCAGAGAAGTCTTCTGTGTCTGCAGCTCATTGTCATTTGCTCTGGTGCTGGGACAGGTTTACCCTCTCCAGGATACTCTGACTAATTGCAAGTCCTTTCGATTTAACTGAATGAAAAGCCACTGAAGGCTGTAACACTGTGTCTGTGACTTTTCATTGTTATTGATGAAACAGGTCAGTCAGATATTTTCATTTCCTATTTCTTTATTGGGCTGTCCCTTAAAGAACTAGACTTGACTTGGCAAATTTCAGTCAACTTAGCACTGGCTGTCCTTGTCCTCAAAGTGCCAAATCTGAATTTTTTTTAACTAGAATTAGGCCATGGCCTATGATTTGTTTTCATGAGTAAAAGAAAGAAGGATGCAGCTTGAGTCCTCTTAGAAACCTAAAATATATAATCAAAATTGCCCACATTGCTACACCTGGAGTAGAGCATAAAGCCTCACTGGGAAAACCTGTTTCTCTTTTGAAGTTGAAACATGAACAAGACAAAGTTCCTTTCTGAGAATATGTGTTGCAGGAGTTTTAAGGGCTTTTTACTAACACTCATTTACCCTTGGGTCACACAGCTGGCTTAATTGACAGCTGCAATAACCTTGGGGATGTTTGCTGAAGCTATAAAATGAAAATGGGGACCTAAGTGGGGTTCTGTCTAGCCCCAGGTCTGAATCACTCTTAATGCAAGTCCCCTAGTTACCTCAGGACTTCTACTACTAAGAATATTTTTAAAATCAAATAAAACAAAACACCTAAATGACTAATCAACTTAACATACAAAAACAAATAAAAAATACTGAGCAAAGCAAAGATAAACAAGATAAAAGCCCAAGCCCTGCAACAATCCTTTATTAAATCCAAATGGGATATGTTTCATTTCTCTGCAAATATGATTTTTTTAACCAATAAGACCCCTTAATAACAAATCTGCATGTCCTTAAGGATTTTTAATCCAACCCCTATCCCACAAGTGCTAGAGATCAGACAGAGAGAATGCATTTTTCTAATGCCACTAATCAAATTATTCTGGACATTAGGCACCTGTCTATCCAATAGGGTAAGTATTTGTGTTGAACTTTTGCTACCCCAAACATTTTTCAGTATTCAGGCTCACAAGAGAATAATTAATCTTGACTCGCCTGGTACCTTCAGAATAGTAAAATTCGTCCTCCAGGGATGTTCCCAGAAACACAACAGGATGCTAGAAACTAGGGTAAACAATATTAAAAACTGTAATACCCTCCAAACAAATACTATCACTTAGCAAATAAAGTCATGTTTGAAAAGAATAGGTGCTAGATAGATGGTCAGCAGTGAAGAGCATTTGTTGTTGTTCTTGCAGAGGGTCTCAATTCTGATCCCAGCACCTACATAGCCATTTATAACTTTAGCTCCAGAGAATAAAATGCCTTCATCTGAGGCAGCAGGCATGCATGTGCTGTACATATGTACATGAGGTAAAAACCTCATACACATAAAAGAAATGTAAAACAATTGTTTTAACAAGGGAAGGAATAGATTCAGCATACTACTCTATAGTTGTATACTGTATTCCAGAGAATCTTCTGTGAAAGTAGAAGTACTACCATTAGTTTTGAATCTAGAATCCACAATTATATGTCTGAATCAGGCTAAAGGGATGATATGGTGCCATTACATTAGGAGTTGTCAAAGGAAGCATACAGCATCAATAATTTGCAAACTTGCCACTGATGAACCACACTGGTACCTAAGGAAGTGCACACGGTAACTCTTGAATTAGAAAACCTGACCTGCAAACTAATGCTACAGTTACATCCTCAGCTGCAGATGTTTTGATGAGTAAATTAACACCCTATTATCCACTCAAACAAATCAGGCTAATCAGCTAAGACCTACCTGAAGTAAGTGGCATCATCATCCACAGGAAATAACTTCAACCTTGTTGGGTCTAAAATTTGGGTAGCCTGAAATGGCTTCTTTTGTGCCAGTAGGATATGGTACTGTGGTTCATTATGACGCTAAGCATTTTTGGGTGGAGATCTCGTTTCCTGGTTCCACCTTGCAGCTGTAGTAAGCTGAGAGGCATCTACTTGGGAACAACATCACCAGAACATGTTTCAGATTGTGCTGTCCGGGGGGGCAGAAGCTCACACCACCTAAGTAGAAACTGCATTGCTCCACTCTAAGATCTTGGACTTCACTGTGTACCAGATATTACTTTATCAGGGACCCTGAGACCACCACCCAATTCATCACACATGGTTTCTCTTCTCGGGCACTAAGCAAGTGGATATGGAGCAATGGTAACCTTTACTCTCCTGGATATGACTACTCTATTGCCTTGACTGGGCTTGCGGTTGGCCTCACTCATAATGGAGGTAGAATTAACTCCTTGAAAATTATAACCTTAGTATTCTAAAAGATAGCAAATGTCATTGTTTCCCCCAAGGAGCAAGTACCTCCTGTATTTTCACACCTTCGGCCTTCTGAAAGTGACTTCTTTTTCTTTAGTTCCATTCCTCTTTCCCACCATCAGGTTTCAACTATAATGTCCCTTCCTAAGTTTCTGACCATGACCACAAGAATCACCATACATACATACATACATACATACATAAATACATACATTTACCATTGCCTTTCTAATCTATCAGGTCAACTCTTCCAGAAAAGTAAACCCTAGATCTGTTAACCTTAGTCTCAAAGATACATTCATACATTATTGTTCTCAAAAGAAAAGCCATAATCCACACTGAGTTCATTTCACATCTCTGTTCTTGCTTTTGATTCCTGGCAAATCAACCACATTAGGGATTAATCAAGGATTAGATAGGTAAGCCAAAAACCAACCAAAATGCAAGGAGAAAGTCATATGGAATTCGTGGTGCTTTTCATTGAGTCTCTGAAGACAAATACGTGGGATGATCTCAAGCTGCATTTTATAAAAAAGGACATCTTGACTTGTGAGGAATCCAGTGAACACATATTTACTCTCTTGATAGGGAATTTGAGATGGGAATTTGAGATGGAGATGCTTAGAAGTGGGAAGTGTGGAGGACAGTGTACAACTCTTTCTTCAACCTTAAAGCAAAAAAAAAAAATGCTTCAGAAATCTGTTACCAGAGAGGATTATGTTGTAGATCATTCGATCATTCGATTGCCTCTAGAATTAGTGTTTAAGCACCTTGATACCAAGTATCCCCAGCCTTCCTATCCTTGGATTTCTCTGGGTGAATTCAGAAGATTTATTTGTAGGGCATAGGTCAGATACTGTAGGGAGCTATATCAAATCTTATCACCATGCTGAAAAATCTTCTCCTTAATACTTAAGAAATTCCTATTGTTTGAGTAAGAAAACATTAATGGAAGAATGAAACTAATAAATTGCAAAGACACAGAGTCTCCAAAGATTTCACAAACTAAAGTTTAAAGTAACTGAAAACAGAAGAAAAAAGAAAAGAAGCTATAGCATTGAGAAGATGGTTAAGATAAGATAAGATTGTATATTCACGCACACATATTCTATATTCCTGAGATATTTGGCAATTATTTCTCCACAACACAAATTCAGTGGGCATCTATCCAGCGAGGAATTATATTTTTAAAATGTTTTCAAATCCACTTCACTGGCCACAAAGCCCCAGAAAAGATTTCATTGTTAATATCTTCATATAATAATCACTAAAGCAAAACCTTCTTTCTGGAATGAACTTTTTTTTTTTTACAAAGATACTTATATCCTTGCATCCTAGCAAGTCGTGGAGGTAACCTGGAATAGTCACGTACAACACTGATGGGGTTTTAGCATAGATTAGTTCTGGAGGAAAATCCATGTGTAATGTATTAGGATAAGTCAGATGAAAACCAGGTATTTTCTAGTGTCTAAATTTTAACAGCCCGTGTGACAGGAATATAAAGGGAGTATATGGTTATGCCTAAAGGATCGTCATTTGACATCTTGTCTTCTAATGAATGAATAATGAGGGTGAAAGATTTAAGAGTTTAAGATATATAGATAGTAAGGTTTAATTTATTTCTATTTCTGTGTGCGTGTATGTGCCTGTGTGTGTATGTCCACACATATGAATTTTGTTATTCACAGCACACAGGAAATATTTGTCAATGGGATGGCACAAGAGCAAAAGCCTTATGAAGATGGTTTATTGATATTGAAAATATAGTAAAGTATGTAAAGTGACAATGGATATGTGATGGAATAACAGAATCTATCATTTTCATACACTTCAAATACAGGGGCAAATCATATTTTTTAAATGACTATATTAACAGTCAGTGTGGTAAACATTTTAATTATATTCTCATCCTAGATATCAAGGGCACACAATTCTCTACATGTGGGAATATTTGCTCCCTGACATTTTTACCTGATAGTGTATAATGTGGAGAAGTAAAATATTAAAAATATCTCAGAAGATTTGAAAGCACATGCATGTAGGACTGTGTACCACTGGGCACTCTATAGTGCTGTGTGCAGCCATGGATACTACTGGGCACTCCATACTTTTGATTATAGCCCTAGATACGACTGGGTGCTCATATGTGTAGTGTAGTATGTAGCCCATTTTGTGAATTACTATCTTTGTTACTGTGATACAAAGTCTGAAAAAATTAACTGAAGATAGGAAAAGTTTGTTTGCCAGCAGTTCAGATGCAAGTCCAAGATTGTGCTGAATGCATGTGACAAACATTGCAAGTTCTAGGTCACATTGCATCCACAGTCAGGATGACCAGAGGGCGCAGCACTCTTGTTTCATGGTCTCTTTTATTCAGTACGCAGGATGGTGGTATCAACAACAGTTGAGTTGGACATTAGCATCTCAATTACCCTAGTGTAGAGGATCCCTCACAGGCACACCCAGAATCTGTAATGCATCCTGCAAATATTGACTTACAATCATAATGCCTCCTTTAAAACAACACAAAACCAAGAAGAGATAGATTTGCTTTTAAGGAATAGTGCAGACTTAATCACATTATTTCTTTACTTAAAACCAATATGATTGACTTATTTATTATAAATTATATTAACATGTTGTTTAGCACTGGGGGTGGAACCCAGGGCTACGTTTAGGATAGGCAGGCACTCTGACTCAATGTGTCTTTGCATCCTGAAGAGAGCTAAATTTTCAGGTTTGGATAGAAAGCAGCCGTCCTGAATCCAGTAGAAGCGTGATAGGCTTTCTCTCTGGAAACACTTATGTTTTCCTTTATCCAGAAGCTTATCCCCTCATGTGTTCTCCCCCTTCCATATCTTCTTCTGAACCTTACTAAACCATATATTCTCCAGACTTCCAGTCAGTATGCAGATTTAACAGAATAGTTACTAGTGATTGTTGAGTCCCAAGTTGGTGCTTAAATGACATTTTTTCTAGAAATCACTACCTTCCTTTCATCTCATCACTTTTTTTAACTTAATTTTGCAACATTGACTTTAATCTATTGTAATGATAGCCTTAGTTGGCTTTTCCTTGCTATCTAAGGAACATGCCCTTTGAGACTTTCAACTGTTGCCTTTTTATAACATGACCACAAGTGCCTGGGACATAACAGGTGGCCAATAAAGGCTTGCTATTTGAATACTTTTCCTTATATGTGCACTCTAATGATTTTAATTTTAAAATGATGACTCAGGGAAAAAGACATAGCTTTCATTTTTAGTAGCTTATTTACAGATTGTTAAATGCCAATAAGTGACTTAGGGAAGTGTTTAGTATCTGCCATAATGTACACATAATATGACAGTAATTTACGTAATAAATGGTAAGTAAAATTGCAATCTTCTGATACCAGCAAATGAATCTCAAAATATTTTTCTTAATCTCTGAGATAGGACTGCAACTATTCATGTTTTTGCTATACTGTGATTTGAGATGTAACTAGTTTTCATGTATCCAGGAAACAAAGGAACATTGACTGAAGCCTTAGGGTCTGCCATTTGCAAAAGACCATTTCATAATCCTGAAACCTAATTTCCTACTCATAATTTGATTTGTGTTTCTGCTGTAAGATTTGAATTCCTTTTTTCAGAAAAAATATGTATAAACTTAAGCCCAGTGAAACCTAAATCGCTGATTCAAAGAAATATAGTTCTGTGACAAAATCATTTTGTTCTTCAGCTTGTAAATTTTAAGTGTGAGTCTGTTCTTTAGGATGATCGTGATCTTGTTTAGGCTCTGTATTTGTAGCAAGTGTGCATATGACTCCACAATTTTACTCTATTATGCTCTGAGCCTATCTTAAAAAATATTATTCTTACGTAAGGCACAAAGATAATCTTAATGTGTATGTATTCAAAATATTAACCATTTTGGACAATGAGTTTTTAATGTTAAATTGTTTATCTACAATAACAAACCCTGTCTCAAAAAACAAAAATAATACATAAACAGTCTTAAAAATTCATGTCAAGTGATGAGAAATTCTGACAAAAGTTGAAGGAATAAATAAAATGATTATATATAAACTGTAAATGTCTATTGAGCCATTATCAAAAAGACAGTTGTTTGCAAAAATGCATTTGTTTAAAGCAATAGTAAATATTGCTTGCTTTGTACTTCTGTACATAAAGGCTTTCTATGATTTTATTTATTAAAAATGTTGGTTATCATATTATCCTGTGGGCATTTTATTTATGTGTAGGTCTATGACTTCATAGAGCTATTGGGTCTTCTAGAACTGGAGTTATAGACAGTTGTGACCCATGATTAAGGTACAGTGAAGCCAGGTCCCCTGAAAGAAAAATAAGCAATCTTAACCCATGAGCCAGATCTTTCCAGTCCTTCCTATACTTTTTTAAAAATAATATTCTTTATTTAGGTCACTGTTCAAGAGATGTTACTGAATCACCTCCTTTGAAATTAGGGGATTTGAATGATGTGTTTTCTCTGAGTACTGATTGTTTTTCAAAGACATCTACTGTGGATTTCCTTAAGATAATTTTAAGCTTACTTTCAGATCAAGAATGATACTCATTTTGCAGAAATGGTGCATTTTCTCCCAGCTTTATACATACTGATTGAAAGCAGTGAATGGATCTAGTTTTATTTTTAAAACCAGGGACAATAACATTAAAAAATAATTAAAACAAAAACTTGTGTTTAGCTGAGGACATAAACATACACAGAATATTGTTTACAGACATGACAACATTTTTCTTTTATGTTAGCCTGAAAGAGCATCTGCCTTATATAAAAGTCATCTTGAAAACTCACTTGATAGGACATCTAACTGTGTTTTAAATTACTGCTATTTTTGGCAAACATTCATGTTTCTACCATTCTGGAGAATGATGTATAAAGCCTCTAAAACATACAAATCATTTATAACTAAGTTATAATATTCAAAACAATAAAATATATTGAAAACCTAAAATAAAATTTGGAACAGACAAAACCTATCATTTTTATGCATATGTAACACGTTTTTAGGTTATATTCATGTTTTCTAAAATAGTTTTACCTGATTCTGAAATTAAATTTACAATGAAAATTATAACAGATCTTGGTCAATTCAAAGAAGAAAGTATATTTTACTTTGAGAAAAAAACAATTTCCTTATTGAAACTAATGGAATAGCTACATAGGCTTTATTTTTTCTAAATTTAATGGTTAGAAAAACTCAATAGTATTTTCTTTGAATTAAATGAATTAAGTTTGAGAGAAAAGAAAATTCAGAAATACATTAGTTGCAACTAATTATGAAATGAAATATGTCTCCTCTTAATTTTCCCTTTGCTGATTGCTTTTGTTAATTCATTTCTTCAGTGTTTCTTATGCACTGGTCTACTATAATCAATGAAAGTTTCCTCCATTAGCATATGTTTTAAATCTAAATGTTGAAATATTTTCATAGAAAACTTCAAAAGTAAGAAAAAATATAACAAAAAGAATAATGAGCTCTCATTTATGCTTAAGATCAGTCACCATCTTCTCTAAGGTCTAGCCTGCTAAGTGTCCCTGTCCTCTATCTGCAATACTTACAACTTCTCATTCATGCATCCTCCCCAACACACCAGGTCTATCCCAGTTCTACATCCAGTGCTTAGCATAGTTTGTCCACCCCTGCCTGGGACAACCTACTTCTAGGATTCTGCTAGGATCTGTCCTACCTGCCATCATCCACAGGGTGCTCCACTGCCAATTCAACTCCTCCCAGACAGATCTCCCACATTGTTTCCCAGGTCTAGCCAGAAGACTTTGCCCCACCTTCCTCCTTCATACATTCTTCCCAACCCTCACGATCTGAAACGTTTCCCACATCCACTGTGTCTGCATAAACTTGCCACCATCCATTGGATCAAAACCCAATCACTGGAATTCTACCATGATTCACCATGGTAACCCCTCAAAGGCAGGCTCCTCTTGACCACATCAAATCTTTTCACCCATAATCCAGGCATGGATCAGGAGGTTCATCTTGTGTACCAGTACAGTCCTTTATGTCCAGATGACTTCATCCTTCAAAACAACTTGGAACCTATATGTCCAATCCAGTTACATAGTCTTTCATCTGCCCAAACTGCCACGTCCATATCAGATTTAGAGTAATAAAAGTACTCCTCATAACCAGATCTCTTCACAAAAATACAAACAATATAAAAGATCAAGTTAGTATCTCCTCTCTAAAACTTATCAATCCCATAGAAACATTTGCCAATGAGAATTATAGGGATAAGTCCCATCATACAGAATTTAAAATGACAATTGTAAACTTCATTAAAGAGTTCAAGGACTTTAATGAAAATACAAAGAAAAAACTCAATAAATTAAGGAGCTGGGTAAAAGTGAGGGGGAGATGGGTAGGGGAGAGGAGGACATGGGGGAGCAGGAAAGTTGAGTCAGGGGAAGAATAGAGGAGAGCAGGGTGAGAGATAACATAATAGAGGGAGTCATTATAGGTTTGAGGAGAGATCTGGCACAAGTGAGATTTTCAAAGATCTACAAGGATAACACCAACTGGCAAACTAAGTAACAGTGGAGAGATTACCTTAAATGCCCCTCCCTATAATGAGTTGGACTACCTCCTTATATACCATCCTAGAACCTTCAACCAATGACTGATAGAAGCAGAGGCAGACACCCACAGCTAACTACCAAACTGAATTCCAGGAACCCAGTGACAGAGAGGGAGGATTGATGAGCAAATCAGTTAAGACTGGGCTTTTTTTAATCTATAGAAACAGCTGATCTGAACAAGGTTGATCTCTTGGACCCCAGACTGATGGCTAAGAGGCCAGCATGGGACTGATCCAGACCCCCTGAACGTGGGTGTCAGTGAGGAGGCCTAGGCAATCTCTGGGGCCTTGGGTAATAGATCAGTATTTATCCCTGGCATACAAATGAACTTTGGGTGCCCATCTCACAATGAGGGTTGCTCTCTCAGCCTGGACTCTTGGGGGGAGGACTTAGGCCCTGCCCTGAAAACAAATGACAGACTCTGGGAATTCCCCACAGAGGGGCTTACCCTCCTTGAGTAGCAGAGTGGGAATTGGGTGGGGGTTGGGGGATTATTCGGGGGTGTGGGAGGAGGGGAGGGAAGGGAAGCAACCTTGTTTCTAATTTAAATAAAAAATCTAATAGAAAAGAATAAACACCTAAGTAATGCCCAAGAAATTACACACATTTTAATAATAAATTTACATGCAAATGACCTTAATTCTCCAACCAAAAGGTGGCTGACTGACTAAATGGATAAAGCAGCAAAGTCTGTCTGTTATATATTACTTAGCTTTGAAAATTAACCATAAATGGGCAAATATACTCCAATCTAATGGAACCAGGAGACAATCAGGAGATCAACATCTGGATTTCTGACAAAAGAGACTTCAAACCAAAACTAATCACAAGAAATATAGTGGAATACTTACATCAATGGGATAGTTAACCAATAAAACAATTCTGTCATAAAAATGTATGCACCACACTTTAGTGAAGCCAATTGTAAGACCTCGGCATCAAAGCGCCGGGCACTGGACCGAATCCTCTGCCCAAGCACGGGACCAGACCACTGGATGCAAATGCAAGAGTCGATTTATTGGGTACACAGGCGCCTGCGGATGCTACTGCAACTCGGGTGCAGAGCATACCGGGCTTTCAGGGAGTATAATATTTATAGAGTTTCATTGGTTACATAAGTAACAGGCATTTCATTGGCTCATCTTGGGGGCAGGGGTAGTTCCCACGGACTAAGTTTCCTGGTATTACTTTATGAAAGACCCAGGCATACTTCAGCAATTATTATCCTGGTCCCATGACTACTATGGTGATCATAGACACAACTGGGGGCAAGGGTAGTTGCCAAAGACTAGGTGTCCTGGTATTGTCATATGAAAGTTCCCAGCACGCTTCAGCAATTATTATCCGGGTCCCATGACTGCTATAGTGATCACAGACATCCTGTTTTGAGGGTGAGACACCTGGTCTGGGTTTCTTTCATTAGGCAACGGCCTGGCCTTGCTTTTCTTTTCCTAGGGGGTCCTGGGTAGGGGTCTTTCACAATGAATACCTATGTATTTGTATATACATATATAATCTCCTACTAGATTTAAAGACAGATTAATTTTAATCCATTAATAGCAAGTAATTTAAACACACCACTTTCATAAACCATGTGAACAAAATTTAATCAAAATTAATTGCATTGGATATCAAATGTAATTAATAAATAGGTATATAATGTTCCATTCAATATCAAAAAGAAGCTTTTCAAAAATATTCTGGGATATAAAACAAATCTTAGAAAATTTGGAAAGATTAAAATCACTCCTTGTATATTTCAGATCACAATGCAATAAAAATTAGAACTTAATTCACAAACAGAAACAAAAAGAAAAAGAATTTTAAAATTCACTTTAAAACTCTAGTAAGTATGCAAACTCATGAAGATTAAACAACATATTACTTAATAATAAGTGGGTTAACAAAAATTATCAAGGAAGTAATCCTGGAAGAAAATTTGGATGTAAATGACAATTAAAACTTAACAAAATCTCTCAGATATATCGAAAGCAGTCCTATAGTGAGATTTTTATCTCTAAGAGTCTAAATTATAAAAAAGTAAGAAAGACAATGATGAAAGGACAAATGGTTAAATTATGCAACTTAATCAATTAAGAGTAATAGAAGAAGAGAAGAGGAGGGAAGAGGAGGACATGAACAGAAGACTGAATCTGGGGAAAAATACAGGGGAGCAAGAAGTGAGATATCATAATAGAAGGAACAAACGTAGGTCTAAAGAGAAATCTGGCACTAGGGAAATGTCTAGAAATCTACAATGATGACCACAACTATAAATCTCAACAATATTAGAGAGGCTACCTTAAATTCCCTTCCCCTATAATGAGATTGATGACTACCTTATATGCCATCCTAGAGACTTCTTCCAGTAGTTGATGGAAACAGAGGCAGACACGCAGAGCTAAACACTACACCAAACTCCTGGAATCTAGTTGCAAAGAGGAAGAAGTGGTGAACAAAGGGGTCAAGACCAGGCTGGAGAAACTCACACAAACAGCTGACCTGAACAAGGGTTTGCTCATGGACCCAGATTGATAGCTGGGAAAACAGCATATGACCGATCCAGACCTTCTGAACGTGGGTGTCAGTTAGGAGGACTGGGAAATATGTGGGACCCTGGAAGTAGATCAGTATTTATCCTTAGTGTCCTAATGGACTTTGGGAGCCTATTCCACACAGAAGGAGTCTCTCTCAGGCTAGGCCCACCAGAGAGGGCCTAGGCCCTGCTCAAAATGATATTACAGACTTGAATATCCCCCATGGAAGGCTTCATTCTCTGTGGGAAGCAGAAACGGGATGAGATAGGGGGTCAGTGGGGTCAGGGGAGGAGGGCAGGAGAGGGAACTGGGATTGACATGTAAAACAAGATTGTATTTTAAATTAAAAACTCATAAAAGTTTTAGAAAAATGAAGTTGGATATGGTGAAGCACACCTTTAATTTTAGCATTCCAGAAGCAAACTCAGGCACATATCAGCTTGATACTAGCATGGTCCACATTGTGAGTTCTGGGACAGCCAGTGCTACACAGAAAAACCCTTCCTCAAAACAAACAAAATAAAAAAGTAACCAAAACAAAACAACAGCAACGAAATAACAAAATCCCTCACTGTTTGAATAAACAAGAACAAACCAAATCCAAACCCAGTTGATGAAAAAATAATAATAAAGATCAAAGCAAAAAAACAACAAAATAGAGATAATAACAAAACTAAAAATTACAGAATTTTAATCAGTATAAGAGCCTATTCTTTGAGAGCATAAATAGAATTGATAGACCTTTGGGCCAACTAAAAAATAAAAAATAAAAATACAGACCAAATTAACAAAGCCATATATGAATAGAGAAACATCTTTACAGACCCTAAGAATATTATAATAGAAAATTTTAAAAAGCTGAACTCCATTAAACTGGAAAACATGAAGGAATGGATGAACTTCTAGATTCATCTAAACCATCAAAGTTAAATGAAGAAGAAATCAACAACCAAAACACAATCATAATAAAATAGGAGATTGAAACAGTAATAAGAAGACTTTCAGCTAAAAGTTTAGGACCAGATGGGTTCTCAGCAGAACTCTATGAGAGTTTAAAAGAATCCCTGAAGCCAGTCTTTTTAAAATTATAAAAAGTAAATAAACAGAAGGAGCATTCCCAAGCTCCTCTACAAAATTAGTTTAACTCTAATGTCTAATATCAAGGATGAAGAGAAGGAAGAGGAGTAGAAGAGAAAGAAAAGAGGAAAATACAAGCCAAAAACCCTGACTCAAAAAATGTTCAATGTAATAATTGTAAACAAATTACAGATATATATCTAAAAGAGTATTCATCATGGCCAACTTGGTCTTACCCCTGAAATATGGGTATGGTTCAATATACTCAAGTTCCCTATCAGCAAAATTCCAGAAATGTGGCAGGATGAAGAATCAAAATGCTTACTTCTTTTCCATTGTTTATCATCTTGAAAATAATAAGTTTAATCCATAGTGTAATTATTTTTGATCAGTACTATATGTCATTGCTCTTAAGGGTGACTGAATTAATGGATTTCCATTCTGTGAGGTGGAAAGTTTAGTTTACTGAAAGAGATGTCTGGCCTTTGCCCTCGGCTACTGAGTTGATCTCTAAGACCCTAGGTGTCCTTCTTTAGAAGAGAGTTTGTTTGCATAGTGCTTCAACCACCAAGTGATGTAGCAGCCTGATTGATGAGGGGGTCTTTAAAACATACCAGTGTGCTGCGGAACTTGACAGTGAACACATTAACCCAAATCTCCTGGAGGAGCAAGCCTACAGTTCAGCCTCGTGGCATGCATGCAATTGACCCCACTAAAATCTTTAGACACAGGCAAATACATCCAAATGTACATCTCATCTGTGACTTGTAAATGCTTTTAAAAATTGTTTCCTGAATTGTAAATGCAAATATAATTCAGTAGCTCTCTTATCTTGAGGTAGGAAGATATTAGAGGTTCATCTATTATATTTATTGCCACAAATTGAAAACAGAAATTGTTTTAGAGAGTTCTTACAAGTGTTATTGAAAATGAACTTGATCAATAACCTTAACATGGAAAGTGAAAAATATGTAATAAAGTGGAATATTCTGAAGTATTTTATGAAACAAATCCCCAGTGTTTTAAAAGAACAGTCTATGATTTGGCAGACACCTCACAGCTCATCTTCTTTGAAACACTGATGTATATAGGGTGAATTTAGCTCTTCAGATGGCTTTACTATAAGTGTGTGCCTTCACTAAATACTAAATATAAAGTTTGTTCATGATATGAAATCAGTGTTTGGTATCTTTATTGCAGTTAACTTAGATTTTTAAATTTGCATTTGGTTTACAATTGTCAAAATAGTAATTCCCATTTGAAAGAGGCATTTCCCTAAGACTCAAGACATTTTAATAAGTCTGGAGTAAATTGATGGAAACCATATAGATTAAATTCAATTTTTATTTAAAACTGTATTTATTACATCTATATTAGTGTCCTAAAATATCCAAATGAAGAAAATAATACTTTCTGTATATAACAAACGTATCTTATTTTGGAACTTCCGTCTTTGCAACCTTCAATCCTTGTCACCATTACTCATCATTTGTAATGCAATATCCTGAAACAATTTATCTTTAAAACACAGTATAAACGGACATTGAACTGAAACATAAGAAACTAAAATACAGCATTATTTAATTAGGAAGAGGAGAAATAAGATCAAAGAGTTGCCAGGGGTATTTGATATTTACCTTGTGGACTCATTGATGATATTAAATAGTCACAAAGACTTGATGAAGGTATGCTAAATGTCTTTTACTCCACGTATTACAGATGGGCAGATGCTAACAACAAGTTGTTTACAAATTGCATTAACAAGCATCATCTTCACATCTTTAAAAGAACAAGACACTTTGTGGTTATCAGAAAGCTGCCCAATGTCCCGCTTTTAATTCTCTATTTGGTAGAGATGCTTCTTAGGTTTTCAAAAGCAAGCAATTCTGAGAACCAAAAATTGAGAATTCAAATGACTAGAACAATATAAGCACATGGCACATGGATTATTTGATCAACAACTGTGGAGTTGTCAGATATCACATGGAAGTCTATGATCCAATTTACGGCGGCTGACTGTAAACGCCAGGAAGCTACTTCTGCAACATCAATGACTGCAGACACACATTGGAGAAAGAGGGACATGGAAGAATTCTGTGACAACCCGTTCTCCATACCCTTGCAAAGAAGACGTCAGAGAGAACTCCTAAAAATTATGATAAGGTTGCTGATATACATTTTGCTCTCCATAGCTGAAGGCTTATGGAGGTGGTTGGGGTGGGGAAGGACTCAGTCTTTTTTTTTTTTTTTTTTTTTGGTTTTTACGAGACAGGGTTTCTCTGTATTGTTTTGGAGGCTGTCGGTCCAGGCCGGCCTCGAACTCACAGAGATCTGCCTGCCTCTGACTCCCGAGTGCTGGGATTAAAGGCGTGCGCCACCACCGCCCGGCCGACTCAGTCATCTTTAAGGGTCTGTCCACTGGGAGTTTGACCATGCTCCAGTGAGTATACGAGCAGCATAAATTGGACTAGATTTTTTCTTCCTCTTCTTTCTCCTCTTCTCCTTCTTTGTACTCTTCTTATCCCACTTCCTCATCTTCTTCTTTTTGGAGGGCAGGAGGTCGCAAAGATCAGGGGTCAGATCTGGGAGGACTGGGAAGTGACTGTGATTGGGGTTATGATGCAGAATTCCCAAATAATCAATAAAATTATTACATTGGAGAAATATAACTTTAGAATGCTTTCTTTTGAATCTACCACCATCAAATAAACAATAGTTTCGAGAACTATGTGTCAGAGCATAATGGGCTTCTCTGTAATTGAACCTGAGAAGACAGACTCTCACCTGAGGACCTGACTCCAACATCCTCCTGTTTGCTGATTAGTGTGGGCACTGCCTGAGTAAGGGAGCCTGGGCTGTCTGTGAGTGAAAGCTGACCTAGACACGGCTAAGCAGCATCCCTTCATGGTTTCTATGTCTGCTCCTGCCGCCAGGTTTGTGTCTTGATCTCTTTTATTGACTTTCGGGATAAGGGACTACAAAGTACAAGATGAAATGCATCCTTTTCCTATTCAAGTTAGTTTTTGTCAGTGTTTTATTCCAGCAAACTAAAACAGTTAATAAAAAATGCCAGGAAGCAGAGACCACTTTTCATTCCCCAATTAATCAAATACTCATCTTTAAATTTTAGCATTGTCATAAAGGTTAATGTTGTTAGAGGTTGCGTTGACAAGGTAATATTTTGTAAGAACATCTTGCAATGCTTAAATTAGGGATTCACTGCAAACATGACTATCTCCTCTCTCTGTCTCTGCCTCTATCTCATCTCTCTCTATCTCTCTGTCTGTCTCTCTCTGTCTGTCTTTCTCTCTCTCTCTCAGTGTGAGTGTGAAAGATGCTCCAAGCTCTTTTTTCCTAGGTATTAAAATATTTTGTGTTCAATATTTTATTTCCAGGTTTGTATATTATTACTATCTACTGTCAGCTTAGTATAAAACAACACACAGGGAGTTCTTCAAAGTATAACTTATTATTCATTGGTCATCCTATTTTTTCTTGACACTGGAATACAAATCTTTATTCTAAACGTCTATGAAATCACCTTTTGAAGGTTGTATATATGTTAAAAATCTCACAGTATACAATTTTCTATACCTCAATTAAGTCTACTAGAATGTTGCTCTCCAGTTCTGTGCTCTTTTGAATGATACGGCATAACCCACTTTTGTGGCTCAAGAATATATCTTATGTTTGTGCATGCTACTTTTCTTTTTTTGGGTTTTTTTAGCCACTTAGTACAAGATATACACTTGGCTAGTATGTTTCTTTTACTGTGACTACTGAGCATATCAACCTCTTCTGTGTTTTAAAAATATCTCTTATATAAAGCACTTTAGTTCCAAATGCACCTCTTCAATACAAAAAAATCAAATGCACAAATGCATCAAAAAACACTGATAATACAAGCGCTAAGAAAAACAATTAATAAAAATATTTCATGAAACTGAAAAGCTTCTGAAGGCAAAGGACATACACCATAATTCACACAAACAAGAGGTCACAGAATGTGAGATGCTTTATCAATTATACATCAAATGGAGGGCTAATTGCCAAAATGTATAGAAAACTCAAAAGTCTGGACATCCAGAAAAAAAACTCAATTGAAAAATAATGTACAGATCTAAACAGTCATAAAACAAAAAGAAAAGATGCTCAAATTGGCAAGAAACACTTAAACATTCAGAAATTTAGCAATTAGTTAAAGGCAAATCAAAACTACTTTGAGATTTTATCTTGTACCTCCAGAATGGCTAAAACAAAACAAGTGACAGCTCATGCTGTGGAGGTTGTGAAGTAAAGGAAATATTCATCCATTGTGGTGGGAATGCATACTTGTACAGCCACTATGAAAATCAGTATGGCCGTTCCTCAGGGAGATGGAAGTTATCTACCTCAAGATCCAGCTACACCACCGTTGGGCATATACAACACCATCTGACTGCAAAAACTCTGGCTCAACTGTGTTCACTGCTGCAGTATTCAGTATAACAAGAAACTAGAAACAGCTTAGATATCCCTCAGCAGATGACTGGATAAAGATAATGTTGAACATTTACACAATAGAGTATTATTTACCTATAAAAAAGGGGGGATTATGAAATTAGCAATTAAATGGGTGGATACGGAAAAAAGAATCATCCTGAGTGAGGTATCACAGACTCAGAAAGACAAATGTGATTTCTCTTCACTTATACGTGGAACTTAGTTGTTAAGTCATTGATAAGAAAGCTGCAATCTGCATAACTACAGATATTATGTACAGAATAAGAAAGACACAAAGGGAGAAGGAAGATATCGTTAGGACAAAGAACTAGAATAAATAGTTACAGATGAATAAGGAGTGAGGCTGGAATGAGTGTATGAATTGGAGAAAAGGAGGGAAGAAGGGAACAACGGAGAGAGCATAGAAAGGAACATCTAAACCAAAGGACTATTTGAAGAGTGGTATAGAAATCTGATACAGTAGAAGCTTAATAAAATACATGCTTATATGGAAGTGATCTAAATGAAATCTCCAACTAAGGGGAAGACAGACCCAGTCGTACACCTCTCTTCACAAAAATATGTTTTTAGGGCCATGAATGGGTTATGTGTTGGCCAAAGAAGTACTATGAGCATCAAAACCAACCCAGGCATTGCCATAGCTCTTGGTTGCTCACCAAAAACCAACAGTAAGGCTCTGTTGCTGAACACAACACCTACTCAGCTAATTGAACATAAAGGAATTGAACTGTTGCCTACATAGAGTTTTCACCTATTTGAGCTAATGTAACTATGTTTCAAATCAGAATCCATAAGCTAAGAAGTAAAACCAACAAAACAATATCTGTGCACACCTATAAAAGACCTCCATAATATTATCCAGTTAAAAATTCTAGCATGTAGTTGGGTCCAGAAGCCCCAACCCTAGCTGCAGAACTATTGTATGTTAGGAAGGGAGAGTAATTTTCTCTTGGGTGATGTCTGTTGGTACATTGCTTATGTCCTATAGATGACCCTACATTGGGGAACCAACATAGGACCAAACCAGACTCCCTGAACGTGGGTGTCAGCTAGGAGCACTGAACAATCTATGGAGCCTCTGGCAGTGGAACCAGGATGTATCCCAAATGCATGAATGGACTTCGGGGGTCCATTTCCCTTGGAGGGATACTCTCTTAGCCTAGATATACAGGGAAGGGTCTAGGCCTTGACCTAAATGACTTGACATATTTTGATGCTCCCTCATAGAAAGCCTCACCCTCCCTAGGGAGTAGATGGGGGATGGGATGGAGAAGGTCAGTGGGGGGAATGGGAGGATGGGAAGGGAGGGAACTGGGATTGATATGTAAAATATGCTTGTTTCTAATTTATTAGATCAATACATTGCAAAAGGAAAAAAGAACACTGTATAGAGAACATTATAAAAATGTCAATAAGCATTAATTCAAACTTGCAATATAAATATTTACTAGATTAACTTAAACATTAGCTTAAAATCAGTTCAACCTTTAGCATGCTCATTATGTAATTGCAGTTGTTGCTTTAGATAATAATCTAAAATAATCTGCATAGACATTTACTTCATTAAATATTATATAAATATACAAAAATATGTATCACATTCAAAGGGATAAATCCTACAACTTATATAAATTCATTATAAGAAGAAATTACAAAAATAAAAATGATCAAAGTCTTAAAACATTGGTATCTCTACCCATGTAGGCCATGTTTGAAATACATATGTGTCTAGCCACCTACTGTAAGTGTTGATCATCTGAGACATAATAATTTAGGTGTTATTTACTGAAATTGCTCCATCTGTTGGAAAACTTAGACTGGGTGGAATAAATTAGCATTTTCTTTAGCACTTCTAAGTCACCCTCTATCTTTGTGATTTATAAACATTCTTAAAATATTTGGCTTTTGAAGAAAAATTAGAGATATGGAAATATATACTTTAACACATTCTCCATCTGGAAGAGTTATAATTTTCTCAGAATTATAGACTAAGCTGGCATTTATGGATCTCTTGAAGAATATCTTTGACAGTGAGCAAACTTTTGGTCACTAAAAAACCACCAAATATATATGTGAATGTCAATGTCTTAATACCACAAACCATGACAAATTTATTCTCCTTTGACTTTGCTTTGGTTTCAAAGTATCATATCATATATGAACTTGTATCTTGTCAATATGTTTAGTTTCCATCTTAACATTTAGAAAATGCATTTGCTTGTTTTTGTTAGCTTTTCAGATATAACAAAAGTCAAGTTTTGGAAAAATAAATGGAAAGAAAAAAACAGATAATGGTGGCATTTAGGAGTGACTCCCTCAGTTTTACTCTTGCAATTACAGTGAGAATATCTATACACAAATAGACATAATGTGGTATACATTGCTGGAATGATTAATATTACTAAATTATGAGAAATGGAATAATGATGAATGTTTATTTATGGAATATAGTTTGTTATTGATGGTGATCAAACTCAAAAATATCTAAGAATTGGAAATAATGTATTTTTAACATTATATAACTTTCTGAAATGGAATGCTCCAACAAACTTATTAACTGAGAACCCTGATGTATCTATCCAGGCCTACTTTGTGTTTAATTATAAATATTAAAATCTAGGACCATACAAGCACACTTATGTCAAGTTTCTCCTCATAAGAAATTTGTATATCAGACACATATATAAAATGAAACTGGTAATCTTTTTTAGCTCTGTCAGGCTGACACTTCTTTGACTTATGTTCATGTGGTCTAGGTGGCAAGATAAATTAGAAATGTGAGAAACATTGAAACTGAAGGAAAATAAAAGCATAACTTCAATCCCTCCTTTAAAATTATGCAGGCTGAGAATAATGTATTTATGTATATATATACATATGTAAATACAGATACATATATGTATGTAACAAAATTAATGGAAGAAGAGGTCATGAATTTGAAAAATAAAGTTGGGGTACATGGGATGGTTTAGAGGGAAGAGAGGAAAGGGGAAATTATGTAACTGTAATATGAAAAATAAAAGAAATAACTTTTAAGTGTGTGTGTGTATGTATGTATGTATGTATGTGTGTGCTATATGACCATAATGAATAATAAAACCCAGAGACAGATATTGGGGTACAGCCAGAAGACTAGAGAAGTAAAAGACCCAAGACATCAGAGAGTTGTTACCTCTACCAAGGCTGGGATGATCCTGACCTCAATGTGGCTAGAGACTAATTGCTAGATCCGAGACCCTGCTTCTGACTTATATACCCTCCTAGTGCTGCGATTAAAGGCTTGTACCACCACCAGGCTCTATGGATAACTAGTGTGGCTGCTGGGATTAAAGTTGTGTACCACCACTATCTGGCCTATATGACTGTGAGGGGCTTTGCATTCTGACAGGAAACCTGTACTACATCATTAACAAAATGTCACCACAGTACTTTGGAATTTTGCTATAGTTGTTAATATTGTTTTTCTCTAAACTGAGAAGAGATAGACTAACCACTCCAAAACATGTCTTTGATTAAATGAGATAAAATATGTACAACACATTTAGGTTCATGCTTCGTGTTAAGAAAGAAGCCTCAGTTCAAGGTTGCAGTATCTGCTCCAAGTTTTCTTTCTTTGTTTTTTATTATACCTTTTACAAATTTTCCTGTAAAATTATTGATGATTTCAGTGTGTACATTGTCATGATTTTGTGTATACATTACTTAAGTGAATAGATAAGAATTATTACTTATAGTTAAACACATACATGTTACATACATGTGGCACAACATACCTCACATTAACAGTTTCTAAAACAATTGTGTATAATGAATAGAGAGCTAATGATCTTCTCATGTGAATATAGAGATCCAGAGAGAAGGAAGGTGTAGTTGAGGAGTTTGTGGCTAAATCCATTGCTGCTGTTAGATTTCTGAAATTTCAGGATAGTGATGTATTTGTTCTGTTTAAACATTTTGCAAACATCAGAAAGAATTTAGAATATGAACACACTTCAAAGTTAATATATTTGAAATGTGTTGAATACAAAATCCATGTAGCACCTCGAAGCTAGCCCTCATGATTTCTTATAAGAGTCTTTGGGAAATGTACTTATTTAGAAAGCTATTTTCTGTTTTAAAACCTTCTTGAATTTTCCCAGTTTCAAACATGCTGATGAAAGCCAGTGAGCAATAATCTGCTAGTAGTTTAAGGAAACCTTCCATCCTGTCATTTCTGATTTTTTTTTAAAAAGGAAGACTTGAATAGACTCTGTTAGGAAGGTTATAGCACATTTCTATTGTGCTTTCATTGGGTCATTTTGAAGACAATCATGAAAATCCAAAAACTTAAAATCAATCTTTAACTTGTAGTTAATGCACATTGCATCACAGTGATTTTTGTAAAACCAACTCCTTACATACTACAGGAAAATTCTTATTGCATGGAAGTACCAAAAGAAAATAGACCCGTTAATACACAGTGAATTTATTACCAACTTTTGTTTTTAATAATCAACATCATGAAACTGTCTAACATATATAGGCTGTATCTAATCCAACTCTGGAAGGAAAATAAATTTCTGACTAAAACTATTAGACAGTAACATGGGGCTCATTAACAATATTAAAATTTATCATTACCACATATTTTAAAAACAAAGGTCACCAGATTTTCTATTTACTTCTTGCCTTTGAAATAAAATGCTCGGCTTTTGAAGAAGTTACCCTGGGATTTATTTTGTTCTAACTATGTAATAAAAGATAAAAGATTAAATCAACTGGCCCATCCTAATGTAAGTCTTTTAAATTTGGAAAACATGAAAGCTTGATAAAGCCAAACTGGAGAGTTCATGATTATAGCTAAGAGAGTACAGAAACATAAGTTCTAGTACAGCCAAATAAATCTTCCTTGAAGGAATCCAGCTTTTCTTAACCTCAAAAGAGGCCTACAATATGTTAGTAAACTTATATTCTATAGTAACACACTGCCTGCCATAGGTTAACCTACCCAACTGTAGTCCTGAAGGATTTATTGCACTCTGGTCTACTGATCTAAAAGCCAGAGAGAGGACAGATGTGCTGGTGGTCGTGTCCCATAGAAATATTCCACATGATAATGAAGTAGGTAAAGAAAATTTTCTTTTTTCAGAACACAAGTGTATGCCCCTGAGACACCTTTTGCAATAAAATTCCATTATCAGAGACTCTAACATGTATATTAAAATACCTATCTTAAAGAAAGAAAAATTGGTCAAAGGGTACAAAGTTTCATTTAGACTGGAACAAGTTTTTGAAGTCTATAGCACAACACAGAAACCACAGTTGTTAAGAGTAAAATTTAAATCTCTTACAGCAAACAAAAAAAAGAAATTATGGGTAGACGTGTAGCTTGTTAATTAGCTTGATTTAGGGCTGGAGAGATGGCTCAGCTGTTAAAGACTAAGCTCACAACCAAAAATTAATTGGCTTGATTTAAACATTTTATATCCTATACATTTATCAAAACAAAACATTGAACTCTATGAGTTTTAAGACCTGTGGATTTAAAATAACACCGATACACACAAAAAATCCCTATTGTCTATAATTTTCCACAGCTAAGGTCCTATTAGATTCTGAATGTGTAGTGACTGTGTCTTCTGGACCCTATACCCCTGGAAACGCATCTTGTAGACCCTGGCTTCCCTGGCACTGCTCCTGTCACCCCTGGGTAGTTCTCTTTCCACTCTCTTCCTTCTTTTCAATATTTTCCCATTTATATTCGAGAGTTGTTCCCCTCTTCGCTCTGTGAAATCTTACACACCGCCTTCTTTTCGGACGGTATTTTGCCTTGCCTTATACACACCTATTGTCATTTAGCATCCTTGTCTCTTCTTTCTGTATCCCTAACCCCATCTTACAACATGTGTGGTATATGGACACGTGTATGTGTGGTATACATAAATTCCTGTGGGTACACAGACATACACCTAAAATTAAGAACAACAATAATAAAACTAAAATTACCTTCTTGAAATGCTTCATTTTTATCCTTCGGAATTACACCACAAGTTAAACGCTGCCTCATGTCTTCCGTGGATGTACTGTCTACTGACCTTTTCCCCACCTTTAATTATCTTCATCCAGCCTCATGATACCATAGAACTCAGCATCATGGCATTATTTTTGGTTAATCATTTTTTGGTTTTTTTGTTTTATTTTTTTTCACAAAAGCCCCATCTTTGCATTTTCAAATATTTCACAACTTTTATTCCCTCGAATCTCTAGTTAAGTGTCCCCATCCAGATTATCTTCCAGAGAGGGGCATCCTTTACCAAGGCATCAAAGATAAGGTAAGGATGGAAACAACAGACAGCAAAATTCCTTTTGGTTGCTGATCTTTTATGTTGCCTGTTTCTTTACTTTTCTTCAACTTGCTTAGAAAACTCTAATTAGGGATCATTCAAATCAATATTCAAGCTGCAATTCACTTTTAGGTAGATGTCATTTTTAGCTTATATTTTTACTAGTAGTAGTGTTTAAATTAGTAATAGTGCTACCCTTCGCCTTTTGATAATACTTTCCTGTTGTAAAGTTTCCTCTCCATTGCCCTTCTGTTCACTTGCCTCTCCTGTTGATTGCTCTCTTATCTACTGCAGTTCCCATTCTGCTTTGATGTGATGTACATTCCGTTATCCTCTGTGCCCCTGTCCGTGTAAGGCTTCTCTTCCCCTCTCATCGTCCATTCTAGTTTCAAGACCTTCATCTTACCCCACCTACATGCATATTCATATACATGCATGAAAGTAAAATATGGGGGATCTGAATAAGAGAGAAAATGTGTGCAATCTGCTATTTTTATTGTGAATTTATGAAGAGAGTTACATAGGAATTAAAATTGGTTCTTCTAATGTTTTATAGCTTGTAGTTTTAGTGTTAATGCTTCTCTTTAAGCCTTCTTTCAACTAACAATGCTATCTTCACTTTGTAACCTTCAAATCTTGGTCCCTTAACTACCTTCAATGATTTTTTAAATATATTATTCAATACCACAGAGAAATATAGTGGAAAGACCATTGTTCTTTTCTACACTTTTGTCACAAATAACACATGCATTAGCTTCCCCCATTCTTACCTTCTTATTCCTTGATGCCTTGGAAAAAGATATTTACCTGGAGATTTGAGAGAATAAAAGTTGTGAAGCATTTGAAACCCAAAAGGCAAGACTTTTGTGCAGAAAACAAAACTTACAAACAAATGCAGCATAAATAAATGAGTAAATGAATAAATAAATATTCAATGTCATGATGCTATGAGTTGAATGATGTTATGTGACTAGATAAAAATAGTTAAAGATGGGGTAAAAATCAGTATACAGTATAGCCATGGAAGACTGTAAAAGAATTTAAATTTGATGTAATACAGAAGAAAGAATTTGAAGCTTTTCAAGAAGTGAATTTATTACTACTATATTATTATTATTATTATTATTATTATTATTATTAACATTATACTTTAGGTGCATGTCTTTTTATCTACCTGAGTTTATATATACTACACATGATACCCTACGCAAGAAGAAAGCATAAGATCCCTGGAACTGGGATTGCAGATGGTTCTGAGCTACCTGATATGTATGATAGGAACTGAACACTGGTCTTCCACAAGCGCAGGTCACACTTTTGACTGCTGAGGTGAGCCATTTCCTCAGCCCAAGAAGGGAATTATGTGGTTCATGTTTTTATAAGACTATTCTGACTATAGTGAGAGAATGTATGCAAGGGTTCCCTAGGCAACTTAGTGAATTCCTGTCTCAAAAATACAAAGAAGGCTAGTGATATTTTCAGTGGCAGGTTGCTTCCCTAGCTATGAGAGGCCCTAAATTCAACCCCTAGTACTGCACAAATGAAAAGAACAAGGTAAATAATGACTAAGAAGCAAACACATTAACCCAAGCAGTTAGGCTGTGACCTGGTTGTGATGGTAGGAACAGAAGAAGTAGATAAAAGTAAAATGATATGAGATTTAGTTTGGAAATATAGCTTAGAAAATTCATCAATAGTAAAATTATGGAAGAATACATAAAAAATCCACTTGGAGGTAAATAGAACTATTGACTTGAGCAGCTTATTGGTACCATTTTCCAATGAGGCCAGACACATCAAATTTGTGTCTGGAGTGAATACTGAAGATGCATTGACCTTTTTAATGCGGGATCTTTTCTAACACTAAAGCTAAACAGAATATAAAATCTATCTTAATGTTCTTATTGGTCTCCTTCCCCGTCTCTTCTACTCCATCCTTCTCCTCTTCTCACGTCTTCACTTAATCCCTCTGGCACTGTGACCTATGACTCCACCATTCCACGAATACTGTTACAATGATTACTCTACAAAACTTTCTCTCGATGTGTGATTCTTAAAGTAACATCACATATGACTGTGCAAATTAAAACTGCCAATCCTATTTATTCAGATTCTGTAATCTTCTGTATTTTAATAAATCCCAAAGTGATTGACATGTGTAGCAAATTTGCAAAATCGTTGCTGTGCTGAACTGGTCTAGTGGTCATACAGGGCTCCCCTTCTCTTATGACGAACTCATTCTCCCCAGGTCTGGACTTTCAGCAACAGATGAGTGTCAGGTTAATCCCTCTCAATTGGTAGGAATTGGCCACAACAGGGTAGACACAGAACTTCTGTACCCAAGGTTTTGTCTTCTGCCTCACATCTTATAACTTATGGCTAAATAATCTACTATGAAAACCAAGGATGCGTTCTTCAAGGTTTACAGCCAGAAAACACCACTTGAAGTTCATGATTCCTCCAACATCAATTGACATATCTTTTTTAGTCACCATCTCTGTTTTGATTACTTCACCTCTCACAGGTGTTTTGAACAAGTTTCTTATAGTTTTGACTATTAAGATTTGTTTTCTTTTTCATGAGGACATTGCCTGTGGCAAATGACACACCTATCCCAGAGACAGCATCACATTTAGTCTGTACCCTGGTTGAGGCTTCAGTAAAATCCTCATTCATTCTCTACCATCATTCATTTTCCAAACTCATTTGTTTGATGATCATCATTCTTGTTTGATCTTCCCCTATCTCTTAAAGTCAGCTTCTTGATATCCGTCTGTGTATGAGCTGTCTTTATCCCTCCCTTAATTTTACAAATGCTTATTTTTCATGACTTAACCAAAATTTTTTGAAATATGAAGATTTGAATAAGAAAATATTTATTCTTAGTTTGGTATTCTGAGATAGTCAGTCCATGAGTTTAATGGATGTTTCCAACTATATATGCCAGCAATATCTCTTGGGATAACTTATTCAACATAATTGGGTATGTTTTATTCAACATATTTTTGAATGTACTAAACATTTCAAAATCTGTTCCTATCTAATATTCCAAACTCTAGTACATACCATTAAATAACCAAACTGACCTGAAATTAATGGCAATTGTTCATTGCATTTAAAACAATAGCTGATTTCTAAAATCCTTTGTTGACAGAATCAATAGATTTATGGGAAGGTGGACCTAAGATAGCTACCATGTAAAGCTGTTATATCCTACAGCAGATGATCATAATTTTCTTTCTTTTTTTATTCTCACTTCAAATACAGAAAAAACTTTTCAGGATTTTAGTTTCTCCTCCTAATATTCTATTCACACAAATCAAGCAACTATTTAAAAATCTAACATTCTCATCACTATATACTCTCATCTGCACAAATTATTTGTATTACTTAGAATTAATTGTTTTCTTCTCTTTAGTGAAACACACCAACCATAAAAATGGTAAGTAGACCATACTGCGGATGATTGTAAGAGTTTCTTTTTTAGCTAAACAGAAATCAGAATGTGTGTAGCATTTGATAAAATGGCTGGCACTTTGAAGGTGCTACTCTAGAACCTGGATTCTGGAAGATAATTTACAAACATTATGTGGAAGACAGAAGCAGACAATGGTCTGAAATAAAAGCAGATGTGGTTGCCAACGATGCGATAGTCACAATGGGGGTAATGACACACTAAATGTTTAGAAGAATTTTGGATGCAGTGCAAATGATATTTATGGACATTCTGGACTCTAGATGGAATTCAAGGGTGCCATTAACATCTTAAACCAATGCATTTTTGAATAGGCAACTGTCACATGATACAAAAGAATGTGGATAGAACAGGCATGGGCAGAATGGTACTGAGTTTGGCTGTGTTTGAAATGTCTGTCAGGTAGTATCAAAAAGCTGCTTAATCTAAAATGAAACATGTAAACTAGAGAAAAATAGAGGTCATCCTTGATATGCAGAGTGACTTTGTTGTTATTTTGAAAATACCAGTCTGGATGTAGCTATTAAAGAAATGAGTTCTACAAAGAGTAGGATAGGATACTGAGAGAAGGGTACTCAATTCCAAAATGTGGTGAGAGAATGCAAATATTCATCAATTGATTGTCTGAACTGTCAGTTTGTACTTTATTTTTTTAGTAAAGATAGGTATTTCTTGTTTGTTTCCTATAGTCTTCTTTTGATATTATTTACTTGCTTAATTCACACAGCCTACTGAAATTATATATTGTTTCTGGATGATATTGAACATGAACTGCATTAACATATCTGTTAAATTTATCTCTCAACTAAGCATCTAGTCTCTGAGTTTCGCTGAAATCAAGAAACCTGCCAATAAGACTTAGGAAAATGACTTTTCAGGAAATTTATAAAAAACACATTTAAAATTGGCTTTGAAAACTATCAGGATTTTATGCAAATAAGTAAATAATATGCAGTGATTATTTTTTATTGGTAACATTATTAAGGCACATATTATCACAGTAACAAATATAAAGGCTATAAAAGTTATTCTCATGTATTCTAGCCTTCCCAATTCCCAGAAATATACTAAAAGGACAAATAAACAAAAAGTCCATTTATGTGTAAAACAGAAGAAAATTCAGAATGACTTTTTAAAGTCATTCTGGCACTCTGTAAAAATAATTAAAATCTCACAGCCTCTGCTCACGCTTCCTTGTTTTCTATCTTCTGGTTTGTATAAATCAATGTTAAAAATGATCAGAGAATAGTTGCTCATTTCACTCTATCATTCATGGTGTTTAAATTTCTACTGGCATGTTTTACCAGAAATCATGACGTATTTTCTATGACGTTTTTTTCTTTATTGGGTATTTCCATATAAAGTACATTGAAATATTTTGTAGAAGTGAAATTGTGAAGGTAATTCTGTCAAAATCTTTTGCCTGCCGAAGGAATCTACAGTATATAGTAAGCTTTTGCTGTTATAATGATAACAAATAATAATAAAAATGTTGTACTGTTTTAATAGTAAATATCAAGATTCAATGGTATTTAAACAACATTCAGTATTCCTGACAGTAGGGATTGTTTTAAACTTTATTTCATTTGGGGGGGGATTTCAGAATTCAAGCAGGTAGATCAGCTTTCATTAGCAAAATAGAGTTCTAGTAACAATGTGTGTGTGTGTGTGTGTGTGTGTGTGTGTGAGAGAGAGAGAGAGAGAGAGAGAGAACAAAATAATAAATGTAGCACAAATGTAAACATTTTAACCATTTAATTATAGCAGTGATACCAATTATACCACAGTGAGTCAGTGATCCATATATGTCATAGACCAAACTAAACTGCTTACATAGCCTGTCAAGGGTGCTGTCGGCATTCCTAGCGTAAGGTAACAGGAGGAAGTAGGTGACATCTTACAACAAATGTGGGAGCAACAAAAGCTCAAGCAAGATGCTTTGCCTTTCCCAGCTGTTGTATCTACAACACAACTCCTGCAACCAAGTCTCGGGAATTATTTTGAAAGGGGGACAGAACCTCCCTACGAGTGAGTCGGAAAGGGCATTTGCTGTGAAACTCTATAGCCTAACAATCCGATGTTGCCTGGATAATGTGTCACCAACATGGCTGCCCAAACAAAGACAATGCCAATACACATGGTCATGTAGGTGGAACTTGGGAGGGAGTAGAAGGAGTGGCATCCCAGTGACCGCAACCCTACACACAGAACTACTGCAACTGATAAATTTTGAGAGCTGGATAAACAGTTTTCCCTACAAGTTTTAAAGATTCATTTTGTGATATACAAGCAAAGTATTCAAATTTCTGTTGAGGTTTTATCTTTTTCATTTTTGTAAAATTTGAATTAGAAACAAGCTTGCTTCACATTATACCAAAAAATAATGTAACAAGTAAACTGTATGTGTCTGATTAAGACCACAGAAAGGCAGGAAACTGGCATGGTGCCTTGTGATACCACACAGGTAGTTTAGGATTGAGTCAAACAGTTTCTTGTCTGTAGCAAAGGAACCTGTCTTGACACTACATTGGAGAGTTACACTTTTCCTTGAGAATACAAAACAAAGATCACCAGCAGTAAAGTACTAACTGAATTTATAATATTAAACATTGTATTATAATACCAAAATCAATTAGATGGATCAGTTTTACCTTAAGCATCTCTAAGTTTAGCTAATGTCCTTTACTCTTGCAAAATTATACCAAACTGATCTTCTATTCCTTATGATTTTCATCCTTGGTTATATGTTCATTAGAAAGTATTTGCTTGGATGATTAAAAAATAGCTTCCTCAGAAAATGGCACAGGTTCCACTATCCAATTCTGAACCTTATTTCTGTTTGTTTGTATAGACCTGACCTATTTTATTTTCTTTCTCCACCCTCCAGACTAGCAACAATGTACTCTGATAAACCATGTATTTCCCACTAGAAGATCAACTGGATTTTGTTGGAAAAATGATTCAAAGGATAAGGATCCTTCCAATTACTTAAACTTAAAACAGTATATCAATATTTAAAATCAATTAGCACAGTGTGTTTGAGTAAACTTTAAGTTCTTTGTTGAAACCTTCTGGCGGGGGGATTACAATACTTAGGAAAAGAAAAAGAAATGAAACACCCACAACCACATTAACCCGTGTGGATTACCAAATTTGCTCTCACTGGGCCATGCTCCGACTTTAGGCCTGTGGAGAGTTTCCTTCTGTTTGAGTGGCTACAGAGGCTGCTCCTGAGAGCACTGTGAGCTGATTTATCACTGCTGCTCTAATCAGGGAGCTGTTTCTTCAGATAACTCCCTGCCTGAAATATGAGCCCCGCTGAGTCATTTAGTCTGATTGGAAAAGCAGCTATTCTCCACTCCATTTACATCACAGAGCTAGAAAACTTTCTTCTTGCCCTTCAACAGCCTTTTACTGTGTTCCAATGATTCAAAAGTTTGTAAACGTATAGCAGTGATTTTTTTTGCCTTCTTAGAAACATGATGCAATTTATGAATGCAGAATAAAGTTCATTCTTCCAGATGGATATTTTATAGAAGCATATATTTCAATGAAATCTGACCTGATTTGCTCATCACTATTTTAACTTAGATATGGCAATAAAATTCTAGTAGCATCCAAATTTTTGCTGATGTTTTACTGAAAAAAATATCTTTTTATAAATGCAACAGAAATTCATGATGGACTTCCATAAATACAGTTTATATTTGGAGCTTTATGGGTTTTGTCTGCAAAATCAATCCAATTCAATAATTAAATTTTATTTTTTGAAAAACACAATAGTTCTCATACTTCTATTTTTAAATGGCAAACTTGTCAAATGTAAACGGAAGTCTCGTAGAGACTCTAAGCTAGCTGGAAAGGTTTCATTTGTGGACCAGGGGTTGATTATTGGTGATAAATCTCATATGATTGTAGCACACTTTCTTTGGGGCCACCAAACAACTTCTAAATCATTGGTTACGAATGTTTGGCCTTATCATGTGCTTATCCTACAATCTCTTATAATTTAATTTAATCTATTTCTCTTCATCTATACTTTACCCTGGGTCCTTTTACCTTTCTTTCTCTATGTCCTACTCTATGTCTGGCTGGCTCCAGGTATCTCCCTCACTCTTTCATCTCTCTGAGCCTAGATTCCTCCTACTATTTTTCTCTCAGTTGACCAGACCTGCTGTTGCCTCTGTTGCTAGCTATTGGCTGTTCAGCTTTTTATTAGACCAATCAGATGCCTTAGGCAGTCAAGGTAATGCATCATTAAACAAGTGCAACATAAGCAATTGTAAGACATCTTTGCCTAGTTAAAGTAATATTCCACATCATAAACTCATGTAACACACCTTTACATAGTTAAAGTAGTATTCCACAACACTTGGTGCAAATACTAAAGATGACACTCAAGGATATTGCAGAGTCAGCAGCCAAACTACCTGTGCATTTGGTATGAAAAGCAT
Source organism: Mesocricetus auratus (assembly GCF_017639785.1). NCBI lineage: Eukaryota > Metazoa > Chordata > Mammalia > Rodentia > Cricetidae > Mesocricetus > Mesocricetus auratus. Next base: position 39,234,480 of record NW_024429200.1, read on the forward strand.
CACTTTTCATATATGTACTGTAGTATCTGGTTTTAGAAAAAAAAGTTTACGATTTAAACTAGGATTAATATAGTTGTATGATTTATCCAGCTAACCTCAATCCATGAATTCTGTAATAAATGCTTTAATTTCTTCTTTTGAATAATGTTTCCATCTTTCATTGTAATTTGTTTTTTTTTAATAATTCTATAAATTCCAGATGGGATTGGGGACTACAGAGGATAAAAGTTGACTGAAACTTGGTTTGAGTTATAGGACTTGTAAATTTTTATTTTCTGCAATTTTATATGGAACATTCTTCTTTTGTGAAAATATTGAGACTCCTGCTATATTCAGAAAATATAGATTTAAAACAGTTTTATAGAAATTGAAGTTTACGGCAGATGAGATTTCTCAGTGGATAAAGAAATGTATTTTCCATGCAAACCTGAAGAATGGAGTTTGACCCTCAGGACCTATATTACGACGGAAAGAAAATAACTGACTCTTCAAAGTGGTCCTCTGACCTCCATACATGTGGAGGGGCACACATGCATCACACATGTACCTCCACATGCATCAGACATATATAATAATAAATTTTAAATTTAAATATCTATGAAAACAATAAAAATCATTGGCTATTTTTTAGTTCTTCAGTTAATCTATCCTGAATACTTAAGCTTATTTTTTGAAAATCAAATAATTATTTACTTTTCTAAAAGTAAGTTCAGATAAGTATATATTAGTAAAATTCATGACAAAACCAGCAGAGACAGCTGATCTGAACAGGGGAGAGCTCTTGGACCCCAGACCGATAGCTGGGAGGCCAGCATGGGACTGATCCAGACCCCCTTAGAGGGAGAGTCAGTGAGGAAGCCTGGGCAACCTATGGGGCCCTGAGCAGTGGATCAGTGTTTATCCCTGACATACAAACAGACATTGTGTGTCCATAACACAAAGAGGGATGCTCTCTCAGCCTGGACTCTTAGGGCAGTGCCTGGCCCCTGCCCTGAGAGAAATGACAGACCCTAGATATCCCCTATGTGGAAGGAAAGGGTGATAGGGTGGGAAGCTGGGGGGCATGGTGGAGGATGCAGGAGGAGGGGAGGGAGAAGAAACTGGGATTGACATATAAAACAAGTTATTTAAAAAGAGAATAATAATAATTAAAAAAAGAATAAATGAACTGAAAGACTTGTTTTGTTCACAGTTTTTTTGGTATCCTCTTACAAGTTTAAACAAATTTCTACAAATAAGCTCAAATTCAATTATTCAAATCTGTTGATTGCATTAGTTTACTAACTTTCCTGATATTTTAATGAAAAAGATTCTTTAACTTTGAGACATTAAGTAACATGGGCTTTAATTTAATACCACTGTGAACTTTGGCTGCTACTTAGTCCATTTTTTCCTATTCCTTATCAACAATTTTTGTGCCCAAGTCTCGAAGACCTTCAGAGACCACCAAGGAGACGAACTTCATCAAACTGCAAATGCAAGGCTTTATTGTTTAATAAACTCGTAGGGACCTCCTCCGGCCAGCTGATGAAGCAGCTACTTGGAGGAAGCAAAGTCCCTTGTCTATTGCCAGAATTTAAAGGAAAAAAAATTACAGAATCATATCAGTAGACATGGGTCAGATCCTAATCGACTGACATTTGGGGAACAATTAGGCAAATTTCCAAGGGCAATTGGTTTGCTAGCGTTTTCGATTGGTTGACTACAAATGGGAGCATTGGTAATTTCTACGGCTTTGTCTGTTACTTGCAAGTAGCCTGTTCTCATTGGTTGGTGCTGGAAGGGAGCATTCTGTAGTTTCTGTGGCTTTGTCTGTCTCTCGGAGGTGGTTTGCTGCTAATCACAACATCCAGGTAGATTGTCTTTGAGTTTTGCTCACAACATGAGAACTAGAGGCCAGGGGACTGGAAATGTTTTGAAGGCTTTTCCACAAACTTTATATTTATATAGTTTTTCTCTAGTATGAGTAATAAGAGTTGAATTCATATTCCATATTCATACAATTTCTCCCTAGTATGATTTATTAGAAGGGAAACCTTTGAGTTTAGCTTACCTCTATCACAATAATTATATCTTCAAATAAATAAAGTGATAAATGTCGACCACTCTCTTTAGGTCTTCCTAATTTTGAAGGCAGTGCTTTCTCTTTATTTCTTCCTGTGTTCCTGGCTGCTGTGTGTAAAATTCCATTCTAGGATCATCTTTCTTTAATCTTCTAAATATTGTTGAGCCCAATTTCAAGCTATTTAAAATTAAAATAAAAAATGGCAAAAGAAAAAAAAAAAGAAGGACACCCCCATCAGAAAAAAAAAAGAAAACAAAAAACTGAAAAAGCAAAAACCCAAACAGATGAAAAAGAAGTATATCTATTCTCTTTCTTGGCATTTTATTTTGGTCACTTTGGTTAAATTACATAGTACATTGTAGTAATTGTAACTTTAACACACCTAAACTAGCAGTATTCAGTAGGTTCATATGCAAACTGACTGTTGGATTCCTCCTCATAATGATCACATCTCCCTTTTGAGTTGTCTTAGAGTGAACTCTGCTACTTTCCTCAAGCCTACTTCTGTCAGTTTTGTCTATATCAGCTACTGGAAACTCTAATCATTTAATAAATTGGATTTTCAGGAGGATCATTGTTCACTAGGCACATTTCAGTTATTATAGGACTTTTATTTTTAACAAGGCAGTCTCTATGAATGTAGACATGGACAGAAGAAAAGATTCAAGAGGCCTGAGAAGGAAGTAGATTGACATAAACACATGATACAATCAAAACTAAGCTATCTTGAAATCTCCTTTGCCAAAACTATTAATTCAAAACTCTTAAATTTAGTCTTCGGTAGATTTTTAAGTCAAGAGCAAAAGGCAGTCACATTATTTGCCAAAATATCATCAGAATGGTCGCCAGGCCACTTAACTATTTTTTTTTCTTCTGAAACCTCTTGTAAATGCCCTTATATCCCATACCACCCTGAACAGTACTGTTTTATGTGATTCTACTATAATGGCCCATTAAGCCCTCTTTAAAGTGTGTAGCCACATTTCTAGTTCAAATATCCAAGTCCACAATCTGTCAACAAGCAGCTTGGTAAATTCGGTGACATCAAATCCCTACTCCTGGTATCAACTTCTATCTTAGTAACTATACTGTTGCTGCGAAGAAACACCATGAAGAAGGCAATTCTTAGTAAATAAAGCATTTAGTTGGGGGCCTCCTTTCATTTTTAGAGACTTAGTCAATTATCATAATGGCAGGGTTCATGGCAGCCCAAATAGTGATGGATGAGTAGATTAGAGCATTACATCCAGATCTGTAGGCAGCAGGAAGTGAGAGAGCCTGGGTCTGGCATGAGATTTTTGAAACCTCAAAGGTCACACCCAGTGAAACATTTCCTCCAAACTTGCTCCATCTTTCACATTCTCAAACATGCACATTTTTGTGTTTCTTTTGTGTCATTTTATGTCAAATGTAAACTTGTTAGCTGGATAAGTGTCAAAATTCTAGGAGCTAGCACAGTCACATCAGAATTTGAGTCTCTAATTCTGGTCTATACAAATGAGTGAAGGCATCTTGTCACAAATAAGTCCCATACTATCCTGGCTAGTTTCATGTCAATTTGACAAAATCTGTAGTCGTCAGAGAGGATGGAGCTGTAGTTGAGATTATGCTTCCATAAAACAGGGCTGTAGGCATGATTGTATGGCTTTTTTTTTATTTGTAACTGATGGTTCAAACCATTGTGGGTGTGATCATACTTGGGCTGGTGGTTCTGGGTCACCACAAAGTACAAATACTGAGCAGATGGTAGTGAAGTGAATTCTCACTTTTTTCAAATAGGTTAACAATGACAAGAATCCGTGAATACTATAATTAAAAGAACCTAGAAAGACAAACACTGAAAGGAAGGAGCCTTCTTCACAGGGAACATCAACCACAGGAAGTCCCCTGCCCTGGATCATATGACAGACTTTGAGATCCCCCCATGAAGGGCCTCACCCTCCTTGGAGAGTGTAGTGGGGATTGGGGGAGTGGTTGGGAGAGGTTTGAAGGGGGGCTGGAGAGGAAGGGAGGGAGAGGGAGCTGGGATTGACAGGTGAAACAAACTTGTTTCTAATTTAAATTAAATTAAAATAAGAGGAAAACAAAACAAGCAAACAAACAAAAAACCAAGCAAACAAACAAACAAAAAGAAGCCTATATGAAAGCACGCTGAGAAAGCCTGAGGAGCAAACCCTTAAGCAGTAGCCCTCCCCAGACCCTTCATCAGCTCCTGTCTCCAGGCTCCTACCATTTTTTAGTTCCTTTCCTGATTTCTTTCAATACAGTTGCTTTGGTCATGGTGTTTCATCAAAGTATTAGTAACCCTAAGACACATATATGATTTGTGCTGTCAAAATATTTGAATTGCTTCAAATTCATCAAGATAAGATCTTGAATCCTGATCAAGAAACAAAGGAACCACACTGATTGGGTGCCTTCTGGCAGTCGTGGAAGCATTTCTCATTAGCCATCCCTGCTTTCTGCACACACACAGACACACCCACGCATGCACACACACACAAACACACACACACACACATACATGCCACAAAGATCTCGAGCAGCATCATTTTCTTTCTGTCACTTGAATGTGTGCATATCTCTTTGTGAAGATATTGTAATTGCTTCTCAGATTAGCCTTTTCTCCAAATGCAGGCATGAGTAACTTTCTGTACACTGCCAGGACTTTACTCAATATTATGGTTTTCAAAATAACCTTAGTAATTTTAAAGAGAAAGTTGTCAAGGGAATGCAGTGCTCAGATGCTCTGTATGTTTGCCAGGTTACTGTCATTTTATAACAGCATAGTGCGTTTGTGAAGTTATAATGGCCCAGTTTTTACCAGATTAAACCAATTGTTTATTAATATTTCCTTATTTTCTACCCATTTTTTTCTGTTCCAGGATCAAACCAAAAATTTTCTAGATAATGGTTAGGTACTATGGTGTTTTAAATAAGACTGGCACACCTAGGCTCATATATTTGAATGCTGAGTCATCCAGAAGTGAGGCTGTTTCACACAGCTTAACTAAAAACAGGTGTGGGCTTGTGGAAGAAAGTGCATTGTGGGAAGAGCCACTTTGAAGATTCTAATGCCCAAGGCAAGCCCTGTGACTCTCCCTTCCTGCTGCTTGTGGATGTGGATGGAGAACTCTCAGGTGCTTCCCAAGCAAAATGTGTGCTTGTGTGTCAGTATGCTCCCTGCTATGATGATAATGTACTAGGCCTCTGAAACTGTAAGCAAAACCCAATTAAATGCTTTTTTATAACAGACGCTAGGATCATGATGTCTCTTCACTGCAATAGACTGTTTTATGGCCCCTGTTATCACTTTATTTCAGAAAGAATATCCTCATATTTAACTACAGAGTTTTAAAAATAATACAAATACACAAATATATATATATAATCAACTATTTTAAAGCCTTGTTCACCTATAATGATCAGATTCACATTGCATAACCAAGTAGACGTGATTTAATGGCGTTACCACCCAGTATGGAAAGCACTGTGCATCAATGTTAGGAGTTTCTTCGACTTATGTTGTTATTGTCTGGGTATTAAGTTCAATTTTGGAAGAAATATATAATCAAATTAAATGCTAGTTCTTCAGTAGTTTTCTAAACATGAAAAACGTGAACCTGACGTTTTCTTTTTACTTCTTGGGTTTCACCATTTATTAATGTTCACTAAAAGAACTCCTTCTGAGGTAGTTATGATAGTAAATTCTACAGGTCAATAAGTAAAATTCAGTTGCCATAGCATGAAGACTAGAAATGGAAGATAATTCTTAGAGACGTGCAATGTACTCACTGTTGTGAACTAATGTGAATTTAGGTGTGTGCAGAATGAAAGTAGTGGACTGGATGTGACATGTGATAAAGTCATAGGACTCGGGTAAAAGGTTTGTCTCAGAATCTGTGGGCACTTCCCATAGTCTAAAATTTCAAAGCATCTTACATCAGAGTTTCATGACCACTGAAACTGTGATGCCAGTCAGAAGCTGGTTTATAGAGCAAGGCGATTTTTCAAGAAAGGGGTTGATTCTTTATAAAATGCACATATTCTTCCAAGAATAGTGTGTTTATATGAATTGGACTTGATGTTGAAACAAGAAAAAGAAACAAAGAACAACTGTCAGGTTTGAGTGGGAAGAGAAGGGCAGAGAGACTGGAAACACAGAAAGGTGGTAGAAGAGGGTTGAGGAGCGCAGATGGTCTGTCACATGGGTAATCAGTTTTCAGGACATACAAAACTAAAATACCATTTTTTACTCCAACTCCAAATCGACAAGCTTTCCAAGAACTGAGTGGCATGTCCTACCATTAGTTGGTATATGCATCAGTTGAATGAGCTTTGAACATTTATTGTTCAGGGTAACCAAATGATTGAAGACTTCTGTTTAATAACTTACTGAAAAACTGAATGTGTTTTGTGCTGTTAAGTAATCCACTCTATTTTTTAAAGAGATGCATAGTAAAATATTTCTTTTTTTAGTGTGCAACTATTTACACGAACTAAGGTATAAAACTTATTTTATCTAATTTATGAAGCTGTAGAATATCTATGGTAAAAATCTTTGTATTCCCCACAATAAAACATTCAGGCAAAGACAATGAGTCTTTTTTAATCTACTGTAAAACTACATAATTCAATAAATTGCAAGAAATCTCTATCAAAATATTTTATGGGGTCATGGCAAGGTTTTATTACTTTTAAATCAGAAAAAGACACCTGAATGTCTGTATGAGGTTACATGTATATTATTGTAACATGAATTATATTGTTACATATTAGGTTTCATCTCCTTTCAAATATCCTTTTTTCCAGGAAATATTTCTTGGCATAGCTTCCTGTGAACTCCTGCATATCAAATAACCATGAAACACATCTACATATATGTGCATAAAGCATCTGACTATACTTTAGATATTTGTCTAATAACATGCATATAGCATGGACATGTTATAGTTAATTGATATAAAACATATTTGCAAAGTGATATTGTCTGGTTAAAATATTCAATAAATATATGTTTTACATATCAAGAAGTTGAAGTGCCATCTGTGAAGTGTGTTTCATCAGGAAATGTTCACAACAAGACTTACATGAAGCAACCCACCCTCCCCAAAATTTTCTGTTTCTTTCAGACCATGACAGCACCTATACAAATCTTTTGAATATGCTAAAAACAAGCTTAATTGACAAAAACTTGTAGTTAGCCTTTAGGAAGAGTTGAGTAACCATGGGCCCTTCTTTGTGAAGGCCTGCACTCATCAACCTATGTATTTAGTGCCTGTAAATATCGACAAAATTATTACATTGTTTGATATTCATATTAACTAAGAAATACTACTCAAAATTGGCAGTCATTTCTCAGCACTATTTTGACTACTGTAAAAATAAAAACAAATATCATGGGAATTTAGAAAAATCTAGGCAATGATTATGTGATTGCTTTTGGTTATTAAAGCTAAAAGGAGTTGGATTTAGCTTAATCAGCAGACCTAATTATATTGAGGGTTTAAAATCTCCAGTTCACAATTATCAACCGTGAATTGGAAACTAGATATCACAGGTTCCATAGGACAATATAGTGGAAAACAAAACCTTAGGCTGTTTTTATTTTTTGAAGCAGTACTTTTTTATATGGCACCCTTTCCTTCAACCATGCTTATTTCCTTAGAACAGAGACAACCTCCTTTTTGTATACTCTCCTGAGTGTATACTGCAGCTGTTTCTACCTCAGTGAAGGAGGATGACCCTTGCGGAACCATTGTTTACTCTTCAACGTGAATTATAGTGTCCTTGATTCAGCTGAAATATTTAATAATAGGTTTTGGCTAGTGAAAGGTCATATAGATCATCAGAGAATAATTGCTAAAGACATAGTGCCCATGATTGGGACTGACTCTTGATGTTATAAACACTTACATATGTTTATAAAATGTTAAAAAGGAAAAAAGTCTGAAATTTTAAAATTAGAATCAAGTTATTTAATAAACTTTCTCTACGTTATTAATTTTAAAGCTCTAAATCTTTATGTGTAGCCACAGCTCCTTCTCTCTAAGAAGCTGGAAGTCCTGCTTGTTGCTTTGGAAAAGCTGTAGAGTTTTAAAGCACAAGTGATGGAAAGAAATTAACTTTGATACAGAGACCTGATATTAAAACATATCATTGAAAACTTACTCAGAACTGAACCTTCAGTGTGGTGGTATCTTTCTTACACAAATAAAGCCTGTCTGGGGGTCAGAATATGGAGCTTGGCATTCGCTAACCATAGAGGTCTTGCTGTACAGACAGACAGGAAGGGACATAGCTGGGAAGAAACAGGATATAAGCAGGGAGAAATAGGAAATCTCTCTTCTCTGCTGAGACCCTTAAGAGGTAAGGTGTGCTGTGGCTTGCTCCTCACTTATCTCAGCATTTCCCTCTATATCTGACCTCGAACTTTTTGTTATCTAGACCAATTACAAACTTTTGCACTTTATTACAGTGAATTAAAGTAAATTGCTTTTGGGTTAATATAGAATATATAGTATCAAAATTTCTCATTGTAATATATGTTATTTTCTCTGATAGTTGTTTTCTTTCTGTTTGGAGCTTTGTATAAAATGATTTTCAGCAAATATGAGAGTAATTTTAAAGCCATTATCATGTGTGGGCTGTTCACTTTATTGTAGTTCAGGATAAAAAGTCAGTGTATCCCATTTCTTTTCTTATGGTCTAGTAAAAAGAATATTTTCTTGTAATTGCTTAGAAACATTATTATAAATAATAATGCCAGTCTAGTAGTCAAACTGTTAATTTAATTTATTAAGTTCTACCTAAAATATGAAGATTTCATATTACGGAATACCTTTTTTGTAACAAATAGAGCAGGTGTATCTGCTGTATGTCTTACTCTTAATAATACAGTATTCATTCTTTAATCTTTGTAATAAGCTTTCAATGTTAACACAATGCTAGTTCAATGGTACCATATTAAGTATCACTGGAAAGATGCTAACTTTACATGAAAGATAATGAAGTGGAAAGAAAGAAACTCAGACTGGATTTCAATAGGTATTCCTCTAGGTCAGAATTTGCTTGAACTAGAATTTATTACACACAAGATATTTGATCTCAGTTTCTTCAGCCATAAAATGATTTTTAAATGACGAAATGTATTTTATTTTATTGTCATTCAATTAGATGACATGAATGTAAATACACATTTGAAAATACACAGAAACAATATAGTTTTGGTGGGATGGGCTTATATTTTTTTTCATTTGAAACATGGTGATTGGAGCAGATTCAACCTTAAAGGATAATAGATAGTGATTAAGTTACAATACATACAAACAAAGAAAAGCGATGTGAGTGTCTCTTGACAGTATTTTCAACTTTGTTGTCATATTTTTTGAAAGTCATGTGTGATAAAATTCAGGAAAAAATTAAATAATAATTTCCACTATCATTATATTTGAATTAATATGACCTCAGCAAGGAGTTGTTTAAATTAAATAATGACTAATATCTGAAAATATAATGTAGATATATCTATCTGAAGACCCTGGATTTCATAATCTTTAAAAAGATATAAAATCAGAAAGATGTAATGAAAAATCTACTCACTTTAACAAGTACTAACACTTACAATGTCAAAGCCATTTGCTTACAGTAACCTGTTTGTCATGACCATAATTTGAAAAGGTGTATAAGTTCTGCTTCACTAAATAAAATTTTCTTCTAAAAAAGCTAATTTCGAAAGTGAAAATAAAGAAATCACAAAATTTTCAATAGATAAACTGAATCAACCTCTAGATACCGTGTATGTGTTTAAAGAGGAAACAGAGGAGGCAGAAGCAGGGCAGAGAGAGAAGCAGAGATGAAGGGAGTGAGAGAATGTGTGTCTAAGCATGTTTTGACAGATTTGTTTGGGTGTTTGTACATGTGTAAAATGGCATAATGTCATCATTTGAGGTATGGAGATTATTATTTCACTTATTTATTAGTCAAAGGCCTGAAGAACCACAGGCTGGATTACATTCCATTTTTAAGTAGAGGGAAACAACAGCTTCATTCCTTCTAGTGTTTGACAGCTTCTAGCAATTCTGCTCTGTCTGTATTCCAGATTCATAAGAATTGCTAAAAAGAGTGAAATATATGGATTAAATATGTTCAATACTATTGAAATCTCAACATCATAAAACACTCCTAAAAACACAATACAACATTAAAGAAAACTTTATGGGAATATCAGTATTAAGTTGACTATCCTGAGGGTTGGATTAGATGGGCATATAAGCTGTTTTCTGTAGATAACTGTCCTATTTTAACAGTTCCAAAAATAAAAAAAATTTCATGAAAGGAAAAGATGTTCCAGAAACAGAGGCAAGACAATAGTAGCGTGATTTCTGTACTATGAATGACAAGGCACGATAATCTCTAGAATAGAACCACAACCACACAAGTAAAACCTCTACAATCCACTCCCCTCTCTCCTGGGGATTAGCTACAATGGACTTTTATTTCTATTTATAAATGGGGTGTTGGCAGAGAGAAATGTGAGCAGTGGAACAAAATAATGCTTGGGAATAATTCATATAAACCAAATCTACCACTCTTATGGTGTGTATTGTGTGTGTGTGCCTGCATTTCTTATTTTTTGTTGTTTGTTTAATTGTGCATGTGTCTTTCTTGTCTGCCTGTTTGCTTTCTAAAGAGTTAGATGAAGAAAGTGTATGGAGTTGGCTGGGTGGGAAGGTTGGAAACATCTGGGAGGAGTTGGGGAAGGGGAATCATGATCAGAATATATTGTATACATTTCCAATTAAAATTTATTTAAGAAGTCAAACATCCATTTTCTGCTTCATATCCTGATCACAAGGGCAGGCTATGGTAAGCTGAGGGACAAAAGCTCGTTCTTTGAACAATCATATGAAACATTGGCTCATTGACTCATCTAGTTTTCATAAATAAAAGAAATAGATAATGCGGATCACTAGTAATCAACATATTAAGACAGAAGAATAAAGATATAAATATGAGAAAGCGGAAAAATCTTGGTTAAAGGTAAGCATCATAATCTATAATAAAGTCTGATACAACTGCCTTAGAAATAAGCATATAGGTAAGAGTTCTGATTAAGCTATTAAGTAGCTGAGCAAACAATGGGAAGAGTGAGCTGCATCTTTAAGAAATGCATAGAATTTTAAAAAGCAGGTCACAGTTTGCAGACTAGTTTGTTACTGGCAGAAAATACTTTACCTGAAAAGTCACACTGGAATTTTAAAAAGTGACAATACTGGCACTGAAGCAATATTTACCAAATCCACTGGACATGTTTCTGAGAGGAGCTGTGGAAACGCAGACTTTCATTAAACCGTAGAGTTCATCTTATGAAAAAGCAATGGAAATAGCTTAAGTGAGGACACAAAACCCAAAGGGCAGCCTGGTCTCTTATACTGCTTGATGTACTTTCTATCTTTGTGTTTAGAATTCTGTGATCTTTGAAAGACGCTACTATTCTTCCTGTAAAAGACACATTGCTAGTCAAAACATTTAAGAGATGGAAATATTAGATATATCCATGTACATACACACACCTATTTATGAACTCACAGGCATACACTGAAGCAGTCATTGCTCCAATATACATTCTCCCTCCCAAGTATCTTTATAGAAAACAGTCTAAATGTTTTATGAGTCATTAACATAATAAAATTATCTGCCATCTAAGCAATTTAAAGCCCACAGAAGATTTTAAACTCATCTTTCTAAAAATAAGGTTGGTAGTATTGTTCTATTTATAATTGTCCCATGAATGGTGTATTAGATTAGTGGATTACTTCTTGTTTTATAAATAGCCTAGCACACAAATGCTGCACTTTAAGTTTGTTTGAATTGAATTGTGGGTGGTCCTGAACACAACTGGGATCATCACCAGCTAATCCTCCTGTCTCCCCAGAACAGAATTCCTGTTTTTTTTCTGTCTTCATGGGAAGCAGCTGCCCCACCTTTCCTGGCTTAGTTGGCACGATGGGCAGCTGTGTTCCCCCAATCACACAAATCACGAGAGAAGCTTATTTTGACTGCTAATTTCTGCTACATCAGGAGACATTTTTAATGCTTTTATACACGTTGCTACAGATTCTTTCCATGCACCATTTCAACCAGCAAAATGTGTGGGCTGTGGGTCTGAGCGTTCTACTGGAGAGAATCCAGCCTCTACCAACTCCAGGATGAAAAAACACTCTGAGGTGGTTGGTACAGTTCTTAATGGAAGTAAGACTCTATGTCTTCCCCCTTTTCACCATTCAATTATCCCTGATGTGCTTTGGCATTTTCAGTGTCTATTCCATCATGCACAGCAAATTTAATGATGGTTGATAGTTTTGCAGTACGGATCAGCATGCCCTATACATTTCTTTTGTTATAGAGGGACATACATACTCTTTATGAAAGTTCTGTGAAATTTATAGCCAGCGTGAGAAGAAAAGGGATCGAGAGAGGGTCATGGTAAAAAATAACCCATAATACTAAGCTTCTTTATGCACAGACTTGTATCCTAAGTCAATGCACCGCCTCATGGAATGGGTGTAGATGTGACAGGGCAAGACAGTGCCAAGGTTCCTCATTCTGTGTTATTACTGAGGCCATTTTAAGCCTGAATCAAGTTTGATGTTCTTGATGGGCAGCCCCTGGGAAAATACTCAACTCTGTTCTAGAAACCTTAAGTCAAGATGCCCGAGCTAAGTTAACATAGTTGTTAAACTACCTGCTTGTGCAGACACCGTCTCCTCTCCAGCTAACTGCTTATCTTACCTTCTGTTAGAATCCCAGTTTGAGTGAAGCACCCAGCCCTTCAAGTGCAGCTGCTGAGTGAGATGGCAGGATATGGTTTTTACCTTCAAAACTCCACGTTCTCTGGACCTGGGATGCTACACTTGGATCCCCAGATAGGTTCCCAATACTCTAGTCCCAGCTGGCCGGATTAGAGACTTTTAGTTGGCTATAAACTGTATGAGTGTCATCTCTGGTGGGTTCCCCATAACAAAGAAAGTAGGTTTATACACAGATGAAATTATCTGCACATAATATTGTACACCATTAATATGATGTCTGGACTCAAGGGGGTTAATTGTTTATGTTAACAGCTCCCTTTAGGAACCTTAAATATTCCCTGTTTTCATTCAGTTGTACTTGGAGCTTTCCAAGTAACTGTAATATTAGAAAATTCACTTTTATACATCTTTAAGCACATCCAGTCTAGAATATCTCAGGCTTGGTTGAATTTTGTTTAACTATGGAGACCATACATGTTAAGAATTCTTTGCTCTCTTTCCCATCTTCTAAGTCATTCTTCATCCTGCTACTTTGGCTCTCCCAAGGATGCTCAGATAGGCATAAAGAGAAGGTTGAAGTGGGCACAGCTTCAGCTTTGAGGAGTTTTTGGTTTTGACTCACAGTCTCCTCTTCCTGGTGTTGTACTCCTTCTGTGATATTTTGTAGTTACCTCCATCTAACACCGACATGCTGCTGGAGTCCACACAACCCATGTGCTCAGGTCGTGTTCATTCAGAATGATTTGGACTGCGCCATGGTATGTTGTACACAGTGGACCCATAGGAAGTTCAGTGTTTTGTTTGTTTGTTTGTTGTTTGTATTTGTCACCCTTTCCTTCCTGATCTTGTCATGCTTGGGCAAATTCAGTTCTGAGAGGATACTCACATTTGAGGGAACACATAGTTCTGTCATAGAGGGGCGTATTCTTTGTAAACATTCTGCAATGTTTATGCTCAGCATGAGGAGGGAAAGAGAAATAAAAATGAAAACACAAAACCTTTCCCACTCTGCTGCTGCCTTACAGCCATTCTGCACCCTGGTACCCCTGTGGGCCTAGTTTTCTTCCGATGACTTGCCTTTTCATCATTTTGATTATTTTTTTCTAATTTCTTCATTGGCTTCTGTGAGGGGACTCTCACCAGAGTATTTTCCCCCAGAGAAATTCTAAACCATCTCTGCAATGCCAGTAAGCATTTCTCAGCTAGGTCAGCAGTAGCACATGTTGGAATCACCATAAGGAAGATTTTATTTTAGCTACTTGTTACAATTGACTTCGCATTGAGTTTAGAATTTTGAGGAAGCAGGAATTATTTCATTTACTATTCAGTTTCCTTAGTTAAAAAAATTAGTGTAGTCTATCTCTTTGTATTATGCTATGTAAATGGATGAATTTAGCATAAAATGCATTCTTAATGCTCTAAACCGCGTTACTTTTCACTATTACCTTATACTCTAGTATTGTTTTGCAGAAAACTAAGACTTTTGGTATGAGTAGATTAACTTGGATTATCTGGTTAGGAAGTAAATGCCATCACAGGTATCTGTGAAAGTGGAGGGAGGTGAGACCACATGTGGAAGGAAGGCTGAGGCTGCATTAAGATGAGGGTGGTGCCAGAGTTTGAGGCTATGAGCCAAGGATTGCTAGCGCAGCTTTCAGCTACTCGCAGGAAGAGGGGAACAGCAAATCTTATCCAGGAGACTTAGGCTTGACCCCAGCCCTCATGTGACTTTGATCTCAGACTTTGCCTTTTAGTAAGTAGAAAATGAGGCATTTTCTCTTTTAATCTTACACGTTTTATGATAATTTTTAGGGAGGCTATATTAAACCAATGTAACTATTATCTATAGTGTCACATGCTGCTGTCAGAAGACTTGGGTCACCATGAAGTTTAAAGGTTGGAACCTGATGCCTTATGTGACCCTGAGAAGTGTGATCTCCTGGAGGTGATCAGGGGATAGACAATGGGTTCCTGTGAAAGAGGCTTGTCTCCAGGCCACTTTTGTCATATGTACATTTAACAAGAAAGGCCCTGCCTCTGAGGAATAGACCCTTACCAGACACCACATCTGCTAACAACTTAGCCTTCGACTTCCCAAGCCTACAATTGTGAGAAATCAGTGTCTCCTACCTATAACTCACCATATAGAGGAGCACTTGCTGTGACAGCCTGAGCAGATGCCATAGAAGACCAACTGTAAATCTCAGTCCCCATCTCACTTGGCTTATCTAAAGTGTTTTGATATATTGCATCTCCCCCCAACCCCCGCCTTGAACTTGTGGAAACATAAGTGGAACTGAAGGATGCTGTGTTACGGCACACAAACTGTTCATGGTAAACTGTGTTTCCTTTTACAGTTCCATCAAAGCAGAAACTAAAACAGTTACTGCTAAAGGTTGAAAGCTTGGCAGGAGTAGATAACGTGAGGCAGAGCAGGAGTTTTTAAGTTTATAGAGCACAGTAAGATAAAGCATCCAGAATAATAAGTGTAGATTTGGGAATAAGTCAGGATATAGTCTGGAAGGTTAGATGATACAGAAAGAATAGCACATGAGCAGATTCAGATACTAAAGTCCAAGTTTGATCATGACACATTGTATGAATACAATAATAGATAAAATGTAGATTATGTGTATTAATTTATGTACAAAAGACTTTTGTATTTGTGTATCCAAGACTTTAGAACATTACCAGCATGCAACTGGCACCAGAGGCTTTATTGTTGATAAGTTCTTCCTTTGTCTACCATCATTCCTGATATATTTGGTCACCCACAGTCTACCAAACTTAGAAATTCAAAGCTCTTATCCAGTGTTCTGAAAAATCTTCAAACACTTTAACATTCTTTTTTGAAATGTAAGTTGGAATATAGTCACCTCTCAGACTATCGGTTTGTTATATATATATATATATATATATATATATAGAGAGAGAGAGAGAGAGAGAGAGAGAGAGAGTTGTTAAATAGAAGATTGTGATATAACTAAATCATATCTTTAGAAAGATTGATTTCAAATAGAATCATACCTGTAAATTTTAAATAGATTTGTTATGGAATGTTTATACATCTGTGTCAATACACGTTGTTCTCATTTGTTTCTTTCTCCCCAGTGACTCAGAATTGCCCCTCTACACTCCTCCAGCTGCTTTCAACTGCCTTCTACCATTGGTGCCACCTGTGTTTTCTTATTACATGGATTACACGAGTATATTCCCCATTTTCCTTAAGATATTTTTCTCTCCTCTCGTCATCGCTTGCTGGTTTCATGGCCTATAAACATGCCCACATGCATACACATTATATGTGTAATTTAAAGGCAAAGGATTGAAAATGTTATTATCATCTAAACGTTAATCAAAAGAGAACAAGGTTGGTTATATAAATGTAAAAATATAGGTGTTAGATCAGTGCAAATTACCAGTGAGAAAGGAGAATTATATAATGATGCAATGATCAATCCATCAAAATGACATGGCAATCCTGACTATGGACCGAAAAACAGCTGAAACATATGTGAAACATCAACTGACAGAGCTTACAAGAAAGACCAATCCATAAGAGAGGCTAGAGACTTGGAAGAAAATAGGACATTGTCATCACCACCCAGTATCCAGTTAACATTTCTATAACACTGTCCAACAAAAATAGCACAAACATTTTTAATCAAATATCCATGGAATACATCAAGATAAAATATACCAAGGATCATAAAATATATTTTTATTCTTTTAGAAGAATATAAGTCACACTCTCATACCATAGTATAATTAATCTAAAAATATAAATCAAGAATTTTTTTCTAAATACTAAGTAACTACAAAGCACATTTTCACAAATTCATGTTTATAAGTGGAACTGTCAGTAGAAAGCATATTGAACAGGCCATATGTCACACACTTTTGTGGTAGTAACACGTGGAAAACTGAGACATGAGGATTATAAGTTTCACAAAGTGAAACCCTGACTTAAGAGAAAAATACATTAATATATGTCTATGTCTATGTGTGTTTATGGAATATAATAAAATTCAATATGCTAAAGTCCACATGATGCAGATAAGATGATGCTAAAATGTTTATATCATTAAATGATTATACCATAAAAGAGAATAATCTCCAAATAATAATTATACAACCCAACTCACGAGAATAAATTAAACCTAAATCAAACAGAATGGAAGAAACAGAAGAGAGGAGCAGAAAGCAATAAAATTACAAAAAAAACTGGGGAATTTTCAGGAGAAAACCGTGTGTGTGTGTGTGTGTGTGTGTGTGTGTGTGTGTGTGTGTGTGTGTGTGTGTGTGTGCATTCATGTGGGTAACGAAAAATGTGTGTGTTCACATGCATGTGGAAGCCAGAGGACCACCAACCTTTGGGGATATCTCTCAGTAGCTGTCTAATTTATTATTTGGTAAAAGATCTCTCACAAGCCTGGGACACGCGAGGTACTTTAGGTGACTGGCCAACAAGCCCCATTCATCTCTGCCTCCTCATTGTTCAACAATAAACATGTGCTACCATTCCTGGCTGCTAAATGGGTTCTGGGGATCATACTCTGGGCCTCATGCTCGCAAGGCAAGTAGTCTACTGAGTCAATCATCTCCCAGCACCCAATATTTGTTCTTCAAAAAGATCAATAGAGATGAAAAGTCCATAAGGATTATGAAGTGAAAACGAGGCTTCAATTTCCTATCTCATAATTAAGACTGTGGTTAGATGCTAGCATCAGGAAGACTCAGAGTTAAATCCCCATCAATACAACACAACAGCTAATCATAAGTAGTAATTTCAGAAGTGAGATGGTATGTACCAATGATTCATTATACATAAAAATGACAACTGAGAATCATGAACAAGTATAGCATATGAATTTGATATCATAGATAAATGAACCAATTTCTAAAGAGTTATAAATTGCTATAATTCACTTAAATACAAAATGGGAAATCCAAATAGTTTCAATATGTGAGAAAAATTGAACATAATCAAAACTCATCTACAAAAATATGTCTTCAAGAAATGTCACTTTATTAGAAATCTCTGCTAGGAATGTATTATAAAACTTAAAATGCTCTCTTAAAAAAAGACTAAAGTTTTCTATGAGCTAAAAGATCTATCTCTCAACTGGGTGTATCCAATTCCTCTTCATTTGCTATTTTTTGAAATTTTATCACAGGTCTTTCTTCACAAACATAAGCACACCACACCCACTGCCACCACAGAGATGTTGTGCTATGCTGGAGTTCTTTTGATATCTGACTTAGTTTGCACATCTCAACACTTACTTAAGTGCTCAACAGTGTTGAGGTACATAACCTGAGTTATAACAGTTACATCACCAGAAGTAAGAAGTCCAAAACTAGGGGCAGGCATGTCTGGTTCCTGGTGAGGAACCTCATCCTTGATTTTGAAACCTCCACTTTCTTGCTGTGATTTCACAAGGTAGAAAGAGAGTGAGTAATGCTCTTCAATTCTTGTTATTATTTATCCCACAGATAGGGATCCAATCTCCTGACCTTACCTATGCCTATTCACCTCCCAAACCTATCTCCAAATACCACCATGTTAGGAGTTGGGTCTTCATCATATGAAATTGAGGGTAAACAAATATTCAGTCTGTAACATATATTTTACCCTACTATATGATTCACACCACTACTTCATTAGTTCTGTACAAAAGAATCTGTTTCTTGATAGGAGCTTCCTAGGTTATACCATGCACAGAGAATTTTAATATATCTATTAAAATATTATTGTAACTTAAACTGAACACTAGAAAATATACTATTTTGGGAAATACACCAATAAACATACTACTAAGTGTTTGTAAAACAATATTAAGATTTCTCTAAGGTTTTGTGAATGACAAAGTAGCAAATTTAAATGAAATAAAAACTCCAAGTTTTCTTCACTGTTGTTGAGATGGCTTTTTGATGAAATTTGTTTTTGTGTCATAATCAAGAGATGTAACTTTTGTTTACTGTAGTTCCTGAAAATAAACATCCCCTTCTCTGTTATATGCGGAAGAATTGAACATTCTATTTAATACAAATTAAGAGAGATGTGGCTGTATTCCCACAGCTGCTTGTAGTTTTTTTGCATCTTAAGGGCAGAATTGAAGAGAATCATACACATGTTGGAGAAATGAAACCAGAAAGGTAAAAGTTACCACCTGACCCATAGCATCAAATGTTTTATCTTTAATTTTCTATCTAGTTGTTGATATTGTTGTATGTTCTTTGTCCACAAAATATAAATGTGGATCCACAAATTTCAATCATGGGTTGTCAATTCTGGAAGTTCATTGGAATCATGTGGGGATTATCTACAGCAACAATGATGTTCTA
The DNA here is from genome assembly GCF_017639785.1 of Mesocricetus auratus. Classification (NCBI taxonomy): domain Eukaryota; kingdom Metazoa; phylum Chordata; class Mammalia; order Rodentia; family Cricetidae; genus Mesocricetus; species Mesocricetus auratus. The sequence continues at coordinate 39,253,707 of NW_024429200.1, forward strand.
TCACACTAAAAGCAATCTGAACCAAAAAAAAATCCCAAATGTTTCTTCTTTTACAATAACTTTAACTCCATATTTTAAAAGTGCTTATAATACATGGAAACTATATATTTAGGTACACCTATAAGTACTTTTTTGTTTGTTACTTTTTATTGACTCTTTGTGGGTTTCACATCATGCATTCACAATCCTGTTCATATCCCTGTCCCTTCATATCCACCCTCTGCCCTTGCAACCCCACCCCATATAAAGTAAAATAAAGCATAAAAGAAAAATCAATCTCTTTGTGGAAGCTGTAGTGTGACACAGTGAGTCACACAGGACACTCTTTAGTCTATCTATCTTTACAGCAAGTGCTCACTGTAATGAGTCATTGATCTGGTTCTAGGACTCTGGATTCTGCTACACAGTCAATGCTGGGCCCTCGCTTGGATTCCTCTTAGAAATTCTGTTGCTGCCCTGTTTCAGGAAATCCTGCAGACTTGATCTGCAGGACAGGGCCCTTCAAGTGCTCCTGCAGTTATATATAGATAGGGTAGATGTTAGGGCGGGCCACCTTATAGCCCTGGTTTTGACCCTGTGTTGGTAAACCAGTTAGCTCTCTCTCACCCTCAACACTAGAATGAGCGTTCCAGCACTGCCCTGGCTAGCTCACCCAATGTGCCAGTTCCGCTCTCACGCCTTGGGCTGACTCACCCGCACCCACACCACTAGGGTCTGCTCTCCTGCATTGCTCAGAAGAGGTGCAGGGCCCACTCTCCCCAGTGACTGTGAGAGGCGGGACAAGCTCTCCCACCTGCCAGAGGTAGCAAAAGGTGGGGGAGCACAGGTAAGGCATCTCTTCCTCAATGGATGGCAGAAGAGAGGCAGGGACAGCTATCTGTCCCAAGTTCACATTCTTTGGCTTGGCTCACTCATGCCCCTGTCAACAAGGTGAATGCCAAGGTGCTTCCCAGGCAATGTGCGAAGCCTTCTCTCCACTGATCTGCAACTGGTGAGAGCAGGACCAGCTTTCTCAACTGCCCCAAGTGGAAAGGGGCAATGGGCTAGAGAAATTACATCTTAAAGATCAAGATGATGGAAGAACGTTCTTCAGTGTGATAATGCAATTTAAACAAAGTCTGAAGCAATAACTTCTAGGAATATTCCAGTGCACTTTTATTAGAGACCAAACGCCTCAGTCTTATCACTGTATATGACATAAAGTATGTACCTAATAATACCTTAGTAAAGATAAAGGGGTCTTCTCTATTCCTCTGTGCCTTGGCTTTAGAGATAGAGCAAAAGAATAGAGCCAATAGAATAGAGATATATTTTAAGGGGACTTTAAAAGTTTAAAAGGTCATGCTTTCAGGGGCACATCTCTTATTATTTTATGGTTGTAATGTTCCTGGCATGGGACCTGGAAACTGAACTCAAACCCTCTGCAAGAGAAATGAACCATCTTTTCAATTCGAAGATTATGGTAGTCAAACATATGTTGATGTTATTTTCAAAGAAAACTTTGTAAAAGAACGGATGTTGATATTGTAATCAGAAATAAAGTCATAGACTTTGCAGGCAAGCATCATATTGTTATTTTGATATTAATTTTGTGAAGACTAGAGGAATTTTTGGACAGAAAAGAGTTGTCTTCACAAGACAGCTTATGTTGCTAATAGAAACTTAAGTAAGTTTAATGAAGCCTTGCAAATTTGAAAAGTAGACGTTAACATAGTTCATGAAAATATCAATACATACTGTCAAATAAATACTATCCCTCAATGTCTGTTGCCAATGAAACTTAACACACTTTTGTGGTAGTTGGGGTACCCTGTTGCAATATTGGTCCAGATAATGTTTTATTGTAGAGAAAACAAGAATTTGACAACAGACATTTAAATTTCATGCAGGCTCAGTGTAGGATTCATGTTTAGTATGTATTTTTGCTAATTCTTTGAGAATTTCATACATTTTATTTAATCTTATTCACACCACTGAGCAACTCCCATATCCATCCCAATATTCCATACCCACCCAACTCTGTGTCCTTATTTTTCTCATAAACCCATCCAGTTTAATTAGTGCTAAGTATATACTGTTGGGTATGTGACTATAAACTCCATTGTGTTCCACACATCAGAGGCCACACCCTTAAAGAACACTAACTCTCCTTCCCAGGCAGCATTCAATTACCAACAGCCTCAAAATTGAAGGCCCATATTCAAATAGCTAACAGGTGACAATACAAATAAGGTCAAATAATTAAGTAACCCATTCACTAAATTAGATAATTAATAACTAAAAGTTGACTTACTGTCTCCTTAGAGACATAGTAGAGATGGTGAATTTGAAAATAGCACGTAAAGAAAATGGCTCGCTTTAAAACTTAAAAAATGCTCAATTTCACCATATGGTATGAGTACCCACATCAAGAGCATAAGATTATATTTTGCATAGCAAGGGTTTGAGTATAGTGATTCACTGCGCACTTTCATACCTGTACCCAATTATGGTCAATATGACCCTGTTCCTCATTGCTTCTCTAGCTAATTCTGTGAAGGAAAAGTACTCTTAATTTCAGAATATATGGCAGGCACAAAAACTTTCAATTAGAATCCATAATGGCTGCCTCCTGGTCTTGGCAGGCAATTAATTCACTGGGTTCTACACACTAAACTATGCTTAACTTGATCACATTTTAACCAGGTTATAAATTTCTTTAATGAGACAAACTATCCAAATGATCTACAATGTTTAGAAAACGTTTCAAAGGCAGCAAAAAGAAATCTTTGTGTGTGTACAAAAATAAATATATACATATATTAGAATATATTTTAATTGCATATGTGCATGTAGTATGAATATTTCATAGTATTCTATAATATAGATATACCAACTTATATGTAATGAATAATTGCATATAGTATCCATTTCATAAGGTTCAAAAATATAACCATCATTCTTTTATATTTTGTCAGCTGTTAGAATATATATTTATAATGTAAATATACATCATAACAGTGTACAATGTGCTAGAGTAATGTATTCTGTTTTTATTAATTTTTCTCTGTGAGTTCCTACTGTGATTTCTCAGCAGCTCACTTCTGCTTCATTTCCCAAACAAGTTTCCAAAATCTGTATGTAGGCAATAAAATCAATTGGTCCTGAAATGGTTCTTCTCAATGGCTTTTTTCCTCTCTGGAATAGATTGTGAATAACTCCTAAAGCTTCCAGGCAATAGTAAAGACAAGTCTTCCAGGAAAAAAAAACCACTCCAAGCCCCTTGACCTTAAATTGCATGAATGAATGGAATATATATATGTATATATATATATATGTCACATAATTACTTTATCTGAAGACTTTCATAGAACAGCACTAACAAAAGCTAGCTCTTATAAATTAAGTAGCTAAGCAATATTTAAACGGTTCATCCAGAATATTATTAGTGAAGTGCTCTGTACTACATAAACTTATATTGACTCAATATAGTGTTTATGTCAATTTGAGAATGTTTTAAATATATGAATTTTCATGTTATAAGTCTTATTATATATCAACAGTCATAATAATCATACAAGTTTTAATGATAAAGCTACTCATATGATTTCGGTAGGGATTTTAGTAATATATTCATATCCATGCTAGTACATCCTATTCATGAATGCACTATCCATATTCTTCTCATATTCTGTGGATGATTGTTGATTACCACAAATTTGTATCTTCTAATATTTGGTTCATAATTCAAATTCTTGCCATACGGTCTGAATTTTATCACTAAATCTAAATTATGCTCAGCTGTCTTTGCTTTTGCCTTTCTATCTATCTGTCTGATCGTGTTACTATTCTATAACTCACTGTTAAGGGAACACTGTGAACCTGAAATTTTCTACTACGACTTGGTCTATGATAGACATTAAAGAGAACAAATAACATTTATCTTTTTATAAGATAAAGTGGTCTTCCTCCAGTTTGTATGTTTACACGATGATTATTAATTATTATTATCATAGTTTGCTCAGAACTATAAATCAACATAATGTATTATGTATTCTTATCATTCATTATAATGTTTTAATTAATTCTTATTTTAAGGTTATAATAAGAAGTTGGACATAACAATAAAAGAATAATTTTGAAATCTTTAATATTTATATGATTTACCTGATGATAATGATACATTTCATTAATCAAGAAAGTAAAAAAAATCATTCTTAAGACATAATTATTTTTAAATTATTGTGTATCTCCAACATAACTGCACAATTATACACTTTATAAAATACTCTGAGTGTATTATTTGATGATAAAATGAGTACAATAATAGTGTAAAAGTTATATCATAATGAAACTATTACTATTTCTGATATGTAAGAAATGTTCACTTTATTGTCAAATTAAATGATAAACATTTCAAAACTGTTAGATCATGAATTGTATAAAAATTTGTATGTTTGGCTTTAGGGACTCAATATAAGCTAAATTTTAATAGTAAGCATCAGCACTACTTTGGGAATTTCATCTTACAGGAGTCCTTTAAAGCTCTTTATAAAACATATTCTAAGGCCCTTCCAATGGCTGCTATTGAAAATGTTGACTCTAGCATCCCTTAGCCATCATAGTCCTCATTTTAGTTTCCATATATATTGAACTTCTTTATAAGCAGCAACATGAGTTCTGTCGTAAGCTGTAGAGAGTAGGACAGTGCAGAAATGTCAAACCTAAAAGAGATGTATGGACTGTACTCTTTCTCCCAAGGCTCAGGGATCATCACATGATTGTGTGGGAAGCCTATTATACCAAGGCAGTGGATGGTTAAAAGGAGATGCTGTGTACTGGACACAGAATTGTAGCTGCACATAAGAACTCAAAGATGCTGTGACAATATCTACAAATGTTGTACAAGTCCAAGCCATATAAAATCCCAGCATGGTAAGGGGAGGTGAAAACGAAGTCCAATGCCTCCAATTAGCAATCGCTAGCTGCTCAGAGAGGATGAGGCATTTGTTTCTAATTTCGTAGTCCTTGGTAACTCAAACATGCTAAAGTAGAAGGTCACACATTTAAGAATATTTAGGCAGCACATATTGGTTTTGAAGGTTTTTTGTGTGTGTTTGCTGAAATGACACAGAGTTGTGTGAAAAGGGAAGAGGATTGATCCAGGAAGAGCTGAAGGAGAGAGTAAATACAAACAAAAAAGATGTAAGAGTACAGAATGAGCATCATCAAAGAAAGGTGTAAGAAATTCTCAAAGAACTAATAAACTATACACTAGCTAGATTGCATGACATACCAATTAGAGTGCCTGATAAAATAATATGAAATTTCTATAGTTGAGTCTGTTTTATACATTAACTGACTTCTGATAGTATTCATTTAATTTAAAGAAGAATCCTAGAAAAACTGTATTGTTAGCCACTTTTACAGACTAAACACTGGAAACAAAGTGGGTGTGCAGACAAACAGCTATAATTCTAATACTATGTGAAATTGTGAAGAGGATCATGGGATCCAGAGCAGGTTAAGCCACAATGGAAACACACATACACACACACACATACACACGAAATCTTATTCAATGTCATATGGGTGATGGTGTCATCCCAGTTAACCCCTAATTTCAGAAAATAGAAAAAGTATGATTGGTGATTATGCACAACTTTTTTCCCAGGACTATCCTGACCTATAAAACACTATCTGTAATTTTTAATCTATGTTAAATTAGTAAAGACAAATGCAAAAGTGAAAAAGTTTTGAGAGACAAACAGATTAAGGGGAACCAAAATTGTTTAATAAATCTATGGAAGCTAGAAAAAATAAGCATTTTATGGAATCATAAGTAACAACAAAATTTCTTTTTAATTTTTAAAACATGTATTTATTTATGATATAAATATTTTTATTTAAATTAGAAACAATCTTGTTTTACATATCAATCCCAGTGCCCTCTCCTTCCTATCCCCCTGCCCCGCCCCCAACCCTCCATCCCATACCCTTACTGCTCCCCAGGGAGGGTGAGTCCTGTGGGGGATCTTCAAAATCTGTCACACCATTTGAGGCAGGTCCTAGACCCTCCCCCATGTGGTTATGTTGAGAGAATATTCCTCTATGGGGAGTGGGCTCCAAAAAAGTAGATTTGTGCATTAGGAATTAATACTGGTCCACTTCAAGAGGCCCCATAGACTGCACAGTCTTCCTAACTGACACCCATGAGCAGGGGGCCTGGTTCTTCTCCTATGCTGGTTTCCCAGATGTCAGTGTGGTGTCCATGAGCTCCTCATTGTTCAAGTCAGCTGTTCCTGTGGGTTTCCCCAGCTGGGTGTTTTTGACCCCTTTGCTCATTACTCCTCCCTGTCTGCAACTGGATTCCAGGAGTTTAACTCAGTGTTTAGCTGAGGGTGTCTGATTCAGCTTGCATCAGCTACTGGATGAAAGCTCTAGGATGACATATGAGGTAGTCATCAGTCTCATAGGGGATGGGCATTTAAGGTAGCCTTTTCACTGTTGCTTAGATTCTTAATTGGGATCATCCTTGTGGATCTGTAGACATTTCTCTAGTACCATATTTCTCTTTCAACCTATAATGGCTTTCTCTATTATGAAATCTCTTTTCTTGCTGTACTCTATTCTTCCCCCAAATCAATCTTCCTGCTGCCTCAAGTCTTCCTCCCTGCTCCTCTCCTCCCATTCTCTTTGTTCTAATTCCCTCTTCCCTCCAACCCATGCTCCCAATTTGCTCAGGAGATCTTGTCCTTTTCCCCTTCTCCAGGGGACCATATATGATCTCTTAGGATCCTCATTGTTTCCTAGCTTCTGTGACAGTCTGGATTGTATGCCAGTAATTGTTTGCTCTATGGCTAATATTCCTAAATGAGTGAGTACATACCATGTTTGTCTTCTTGTGACTGGGTTACCTCACTCAAGATGGTTTCTTCTAGTTTCATCCGTTTGCCTGTGAATTTCAAGATTCCATTGTTCTTTTCTGCTGAGTAGTACATCATTATATAAATGTTCCACATTGTCTCCATCCATTCTTCAGTTGAGGGGCATCTAGATTGCTCCCAGTTTCGGGCTATTACAAATAATGTTGCTATGAACATAGTTGAATAGATGCCCTTGTTGTATGAATGTGCTTTTTTGAGTATATGCCTAAGAGTGGAATTTCTGGATCTTGAGGTAGACTGGTTCCCATTTTCCTGAGGAAACTCCATAACGATTTCCAAAGTGGCTGTACAAGTTTGCACTCCCATCAGCAGTGGATGAGTGTTCCCCTTTCTCCACGTCCTCTTCAGCATAAACTGTCATTGGTGAGTAACAATAAAATTATACATGCCATAGAATAACAAGTGCTAATGACTGATAGCTCCAAGTTTAAGTCCTACATCCTTGAGGTCTACAGTATACAGGTTACATTCTTCCTACACTGGGGCTGAGTAAATCTTCCATGTACTCTACCACTGATACTGCTTGAGCAATTTATTCTGGGATCAAACATAGAGAGATTCTGATTTAACCAGTTTTGGGTAGGACCTGAGAATAGTGTTTTTTGAAAACGTTTTGGTGGTCTGAGCATATTTTGAGTCAGGTGAAAACATTCATTTAGCCACATATGCATGCCTTCACATATCTCCTGCTACTCAGATCTAATCTGCCACAGATGAGGTAATAGGGGAAGTCAAGAGTTGACTTTGAAGAGGGTTTCTCAAAGGTTTGTTCCTAACCACTAATAACATCACCTAGGGACAAGTGAGATATGTTAGTTCTGGCCCAATTAGGCCTATTAAGTAAGAAATTCTAGGGGTGAGATTCAGCTAACTGTGGGCTAACAAGCCTGACCTTTGAATCTTACAACCACCATAGTCAAGTTCTACCGTGAGCCCAAAGAAACCAATGAGGCATTTGTATTCTGCTGGACTTTCCAGTGGGGATTTAAAGTGCAAATCCACGCTTCTCCCTTTTGCAAGCTTCATATTTTGAAAGCATATATAATTTAAACTTCATGCTCTGGTCCAGGTACTACACATTCAGCTCTGTGGTAAGGTTTCCTTCTATTGTTAATTTTATCAGTCAACCTCACTTAAAGTGCATGCACGCACAAACATATACCATATAATGTATATATTTGCAATTAAATTTGTGATATAGATCCTTTCAATGATACTTTGCTGATATAAACATTGACTATCTGACTTACCTTTTGGCAGTGAAATTGATGTAGGTGACATGAGTGACAAAAGTACTGGTATAAGTCACATTATTTAAATTTTTCTTTAAATGTTTTCTAATTCTATATAGTAAATTGTGTTTAATACATGTATATGAATGGTAATCAGTGCCATGCATGCTATATGACTATGTTGGACCTTGCTATAATTTTATTAACTATTTCATTTGTTGGCCTCAGACATGGGTTTCACAGTTAGGTTTAGGCTATTTAATACTATAAACTAAGGTTCCCTGGAGTTTATTAACAACCAGATTCACTCAAAGTTAACCACTCTGTCTTTGGACAATTTTTTACACTTCGTCTTTTTTAAAGTATCTCTGTTTCTATTAAACTTGAATTTAATTGTGTGTCAAACGGAGGCAATAGTATCTTGCAGAACATGGTGAATTTTGTGTATGAGATAAAATGCAATTCTCCAATGCATAGAGTTCAGTTAGCATACATAACACTCTTATGCACAATGACCACAGCACTTGATGGTTACTTTTTTGGTTTTCTAGTGTTATGTACAACTAGTTATTTATACAACAGTAACTTTGTTCTTTTTAAAAGTATAGAGGCTCTGTGACAATAATCTATTTTGTTTTTGTAAGTAAGTAATACTTTCCCTATGTAGTTTAAAAGTTTTCTGGAGAGCGGTTTCCAGACTGAAAAGAGTTAGCATGCAGGTTAACAAAGGGCTCTGTATAGTAGGCCATTGTTCATTGCAAATGCTGTGGAACTTTGATAAAATATGACCTGCTACAGCATGAAATTTAGCATAATCCTATTGATTGGTCCTTGTTACTGAAGAAAAAACAGAAGGTTCTTGTTATACTATTTTATCTATATCTCAATTGCTTGGCAAAACCCCAAAGAATCATGTTTTAATGAAGTCCATCTTGGAGGCAAAATGGAACAAAATACTTTTGTTTTCACTTTCATAGAACTCTTAAAATGTTTGTTAAATAAATGGAGGACAGACACTGATAATCATCACATGTCAGGGTGTTAAAAAGAAAAGACACTCCACATTAATACAAAGTAAAAAGAGATAAAGTTTTGATTTAAAGATTTAGGAATGTACAACATAAGAACTGGATAACTAAAGTTGGTTAACTGTAATGAAAAATTGTTAACTTATTTATTCTCTAAAAATTTCATGCAATATGTTTTGATAATATTTGTTCACTTCTCACAGTGCCTCTCACAGTCTCTCTGCCTCTCAATCCACACTGCTTTCTATGATGTTGTCTTAAATATCCTGGCTATAATATCTTACATAATTTCATAAATTGACTAATGCTCACAGATTCTAACAATGTCATATAGATCTCTAATTCTCAAATACCTACATAATGTTTACAATTATTTTAAATGTATCTATAAAATACATGGAGCCTTTGTGGGTTTTAAACTACTTACAGCTAAATATCACACTTTATATGTTTTGTAATTTGGATTCTGTTTGGACTCTTTTAATCGTTGTGGCTAGCATTATATCCCTCTTACACATAATAGTCACAAGACTGTACTGAATATGTGTTATTGATTTATTTCTAGTGTCATGTATAAACATCCAGACAATAGTAGACATTCTATTTTAGGAATACAGACCTCAGAGACTGTGAAAATAATCTATTTTTTTTGTTGGAAGCTAGTAATACTTTCATTGCATACATTAAAGCTATCTGGAGATTTTTTCCAGACATGAAAGAGCTAGCATGTGGGAAAACGAAGGGCTCTGTATAATAAGTTACATAGGTACTCTGTTACTGTGTTCAGAATAAGTAAAAGTTAGCATTTTCACATCATATGCATGCTAAAGTAATATGTGCATTCCTTTTGTGTGGGGAGATGACAGTTCCCAGTCCTGGTGTTTCCTTCTGAGGAATATCCACTAGAAATCCCCCCCTGAACTCTATCCCCAGCTCTGTGTACCCTCTGAGGAGCTGAAGTAACTTAAATCGAAGTCATGTTGAAATGTTCCCCACCAGTCTCCCTCCTCACCTACTTAGGGACCCAGTTCAGAGCCCAGCTGTTCAGGTCTGCTTAGTGAGCTTGCAAATGAAAGGTTCCTCGTGACAGTTTGGTGATGGTGGTGGGGAGCACTAAGTTCTCTGGTTCTCCAGTTATTCCTACATTAGTGTAGATGCATCTCCAGTTATTCCTACATTAGTGTAAATGCATCTCCAGTTATTCCTACATGGTGTAAATGAATCTCTAGTTATTCCTACACTAGTGCAGATGCGTCTCCAGATATTCCTACACTGGTGTATATGTATCACCAGTTATTCCTACATTAGTGTAGATGCATCTCCAGTTATTCCTACATTAGTGTAGATGCATCTCTAGTTATTCCTACATGGTGTAAATGAATCTCTAGTTATTCCTATGCTGGTGCAGATGCGTCTCCAGATATTCCTACACTAGTGTATATGTATCACCAGTTATTCCTACATTAGTGTAGACGAGTCTTCAGTTATTTCTACATTGGTGTAGATGCGTCATTACTACATTGGTATAGATGAGTCTCCAGTTATTACTACATTGGGGTGATATATCACCAGTTATTTCTACACTGGTGTAGATGTGTCTGCCAAGCTCCTATATGAAGGTAAGGGAATCAACACCGAGAGATGAGCACAATGAAAACTGATATCAATTCCCTCCTGTTTCTGTTTCTGCTTGTTGAATTGTCTCATAATTCAGATGGGAAAACATTAAGGGTTGTGCATTGTCTTTCTTGAGTTTAAATAATATAAAAACCTACCTTATTTATATTGGACACATCACTGGCACAAAGGTCTGGATAATAGGGACTGTGTGAAGATAATCAACACTTCTTAACTGAAGCCTAATAGTGCAGTTTATGTGGGAAATCATGGCATGAAACAGACAAATGTTTTTCATTTCAAAAGTAATAAATAAGGGTAAAAAAGTGCCATAATGCCAGTCAATTTGGAGACTTGGTATTTATGCTGTGACAGAGAATACTCCAGTACACTGGATTTTCCATGAGTATCTGCTAGATAATTCTGAATCATTCTGAAGTAGACAGGAGACGTGCATACCAGTAGTTCTAAACTACCACTGCAGTTTTGATCCTAATAACATGGGCTATTTTTTCTTCAACATAAATATACTGTTGGCAGATAATATTTTTCTTCTTTGTATCATTTGTTTGCTACATTACTAATTAGAAGTTCAAAAGAATTAGCTGTATCTCCTTTATCTCTCATTTTTGTCTGAAGTTCATCTTACTGCTTGGCACAAAATCACTTTATTTATACTTTTGAGACAGGACCTTTCTATGCAGTCCTGGCTGGAACTCCATATGTAGACTAGACTGGGCTCATCTTTGAACTCACAGAGAACTTCAAGCCTCTGGCTCCCATGTGTTGGAATTAAAGGCATATACCACCAGGTGGAAGTTATTATTTAGATAGCACTCTACATTTCCATGATTAACAGTCTTCCCTTTGTGAATGAAATAGAAGCAGTGAGTGGTAGTACAGGCCTGTTATCCCAGTTGTTCAAGAGAGGAAGGTGGAAAAAATCTCAAGGTCAATGCTTGCTTGGGTTCAGAGTGAGTAGAAACCCAGTCTATGACATTTACAGAAGCACAGCTCTAAACAGAAAGTTAAAAAATTTTTTTTGTTTTTACAAGACAGGGTTTCTCTGTATTGTTTTGGAGGCTGTCGGTCAAGCCTGGCCTCGAACTCACAGAGATCCAACTGCCTCTGCCTCCCGAGTGCTGGGATTAAAGGCGTGTGCCACCACCACCCGGCCGAAAGTAAAAATTTTAAAAAGGGTAGAAGACTTGGCTGTAACTCTGTGGTAGACTAATTTTCTACTATGAGCAAGGCCATTAGTTTAATCCCTAGTATAAGGCAGTATAAAATATGGAAATACATTCAGTAGCACTGTTTCCCTTTTGATACCGTGCCATAGAGGTACATTTCTTATGTAAAGTATGTGGATCTCAAATGGAAAAATCTGCAATATCTAAGATGATATTTATCACCTGTGTTGAAAAAAATGACATTATATAGAATACATATGTGTGTATGTATACATACAATTATAGTTAAAGTTTCACTCTTGTGATCCTCTACCTTACAAAAGTGACCTAATAACCTTTATATCGTTTACATGTTCTGCAGCCTTACAATCAAATCTGCTTCTACACCTTATTGTAGTTTAAGCCCCTTATCGCTGGCTCTATAGAGTTTCCTAAAGCACCTTTGCCTTTCTCAATGGCTTCCTATCTCATAGTGAACCCTAAAGGAACATGTTTTTGAATGAGATTGTCAATTCCTTAAGGGTAGGGATTCTCAACAGAGGCTGCTTTTGACAGGAATGTACTGGTTCAGAGCTGCTTCTCTTTGAACATCAGTTGCCTCCTCTCTATAGCTGAACGGGGTTTTCTTTTGAGAGCTGTTGTGAAGATGAGGTAGGAAGTAAATGAAACTGTCAGGATTGGTAGGCACTCAATATGAGGTAACTACTGCTATTCATGAGTCTTTAGATAATATTGATGATCACTACAATTGACTATTAAATGAGTCTGATGGTTAATCATTAAACATTGCTGACATAATATTTATTGATTATCCCACTAAAATATTTTTTATTTTTAAATTTAAATTTAAATTAGAAACAAGGTTGCTTCACAAGTCAGTTCCAGGTCCCTCTCCGTTTTCCTCCCCTCCTCCCGTGCCCTTCCCCCAACCCCCCTAAATATCCCCTCATTTCCCCAGGGAAGATGAGGCCTTCAATGGGGGTATCCATAGTCTGTCATTTCATCCAGGCAGGGCCTAGACCCTCCCCCAAGAGTTCAGGGTGAGAGTGCATCTTACATTGTTGGATGGGAGTACAAAGTCCATTTGTATACCCGGGATAATTTTTTAAGAAATTTAGAAAAATTTGATGGCAGATGAACTGTATTTCAAAGGTGTCAAATGTCCTGGGATACAAATTCAATAGCAAACATATGACCACACATGCTATTAATCTCCAATACTATGGAGTCACATGCTATTAACTGTTGGGAAGAGTTAGGGATATAAATTTTAGTGACATTTGTTTTCATAGCTTTTTAAAAGACTGTCATTATTCTAACCTGATATGTAGTATCATTTTAAGACGTGTTACATTTGTTTGTTCTGTGGAACATTTGTTTCAATGATGCAAAGAGGTGTTGTATTTGTTTAAATCTGTGAAGCTGTGATTCTTTGCCTATCTAAAACACCTGATGTTCTAATAAAGAGCTAAAGGGCTAAAAGCGTGGCAGGAGAAAGGATAGGCGGGTCTGGCACGCAGGGAGAGAAACAGGGAGAGCAATCTGGGAAGAGGAAGAAGGTGCACAACAAGGAGGGTGTAGCAACCACCCAGCCACACAGCCTGCGAGGGAATATGCGTGAAAGTAAGATATACAGAAGTACAAAAAGGAAAAAGCCCAGAGGCAAAAGGTAGTAGGAATAATTTAATAAAGGCTGGCAAAAAGCAAACCAAGCTAAGTCCTGAAATTCATACATAATAATAAACTTCTCCATGTGTGATTTATTTGGGAGCCGTTTGGTTGCCGCCCCCCAAAAAAGAGTAAGAAAACAACTAACACAAAGTTTTCTACGTTTTCATGAAAACCATCACCCCAAGCAGTAAAGACTGTAAACTGGAGCGGAGACCTTTGCCACCCCACCTATAACAGCTAGTCATGACCATTGGAATGTCTGACCATTGGAATGTCTGCTTTCAAAAACAGGGCCTGGAAGCCCACTGTTTCTTGAAGGAAATGTAAAAGAATTCTCACATGGTACCTGATTATCTTCTAGCAGGGAGGAAAAGGAAAGAGGTCGCAGGGACAACACTTTTGGTCCTCTCAGTGCACAGGAAGTTAATGTTGCCTTGATTTGAAACTTAATCCACTGAATGTCAGAAATCACAATCCCTTTGTGGGAAAATCCCGTCTACATTTCTAACAAAAGATTCTCTAGGAAAATTTGGAAATGTGCTTGTGTTCAGTGGCAGATGAGTTGTATTTCAGAGGTTTCAAATGTCCCATGATACAAATCATATGCAGCTTGAAGTCTTCTGTTATTCAGCTCTTAACGAAAACAAAACGATCGTTTCTAAGGATGACTTTGACTGAAGGTTACTGGGTGCACTGTTTCCTATTTCTTTTCTCCTGTGTGTTTTTCCCACACACTGCTTCTCTCTGTGTAAACCTCAACATCCTTATCGCAGCTCTGGTATCTGTGTTTGATGGCCCACTTTGGAAAAGCATGGAGCCTTTGTTCAAGACTGATCTGTATTTGCCTTTATAAAGTGAACTGCAGAGCAACTGACTGAAGCATGAACTGTGACCACAGTGCCCATTTAATGTGCGGGAATGTAACTTTGCACGCTTCTGAGGTCTCGGATACTCAATTCTGTAGCCACTACTGCAGACCTGGGTTGTCACCCCATAGGAAAACAAGCCCATCTTCACCCCTTTTCTTTATAAAGGATAGTGTTACTGTGCCTTTCATAAACCATTTTGAGCCCCTGAGATGAAAGACAATTACAGTCAAAAGAATAACAATAAAGGTATTGCTTTGTGCCTAAAATGTAAGAGATGTGTTTTTCTCCCCTGAGAAATAAATGGTCTTATCTTTTGAAAGGATATAATATAATATTCTTGAATGTCCTAAAATTTAATCTGATACAATAATTGCCCTATCTAAATAGAGATCAAAGGCTGTCTTATTTTCAAACCTATTTGGACATTTGTTTTCCCCAGTAAATCTGTTATAGAATGTTATAGTCACTTAGATCTTTTTGGTGTTTAAAGAGTATGACCTATTTACGAGGTTGTGTATAAATAAGTTCTATGTCCTTTCATGAGGTGCAGGGGCAATTAATTTAAGCTATAGTTTAGGAAAGGCTTGTCAAATGCAGACTGCATATGACTGCAAAATAATGAATTTAGCTATGCTGTTAAAGTTAAGTGTTTGTCATTTTAATTTGAAAAATTGCAAATATACGATAGAAAATCATTAACATATCGTCTTGTATCAGACAGCCACTGGATGGAAGGTAATTTTCTTTTTTTTTATTTTATTTTCCAGTTTAAATTTAGATAAGAAACAAGGTTGCTTCTCAAGTCAGTTCCAGGTCCCTCTCCCTTTCCCTCCCCTCCTCCCATGCCCTCCCCCTAACCCCCCCCCCGTTATTCCCTCATTCCCCCTGGGAGGGTGAGGCCCTCCATGGGGGTGTCTATAGTCTGTCATTTCATATAGGGCAGGGCCTAGACCCTTCCCCAAGAGTTCAGGGTGAGAGTGCACCTCACATTGTTCTATGGGAGTCCAAAGTCCATGTGTATACTTGGGATGGGTACTGATCTGCTGCCCAAGGCTCAATAGATTACCTAGGCCTCCTCACTGACACCCAGATATTGGCCTTAGAAACAACAACACCATAAAGAATATTGACTTTGAATTCAATGTTAGCAAACAAATTTGCTTATTCAAAAAAAAAACTATGTATGTGAGTGTGTGTGGTAGGAGAAAAAACACCAGCAACAATGTTTCAATTAAGAAATCAAATAAATTACTTGTGTAATGTGGCACAGTATGAAGCCTCCAAAAAAAATACAATATAGTTCAGTGTGAAAACTACAACTTTAGAAGTTTTCCTCCTCTTATTTAGTATTTTCTTAGCATTTATCTCTATCTTTTGGTCTGTATGCATGTCCTTGTGTCTGCATGTTTGAATATTTGCATATATCCGAAAGGGTGTTCACAAAGGTGGACACTAAAGGCCCAGTGTCTCCTTTTAGCTCTCTTGATCATATATTTTGAGACAGGATCTTTCATTCAATCTAGAACACACTGATCCAGCTCCAACTCCCAGCTACAAAAATCTGCAAGTGTGTGATGCTACCCCTTTCTTTTTCACAGTCGGGTTCTTGTGCTTGTGGGACAAAAACTTTGTAGACCTAGCCATCTTGATGGGACCAGTAGTCTCCCACAGTTTGTTGGAATGTAAAAGCAATAAAGTACTCATTAATTGTGATAATTTAATTGAAAGTTATAATACTCATGTAATATTCTAAATAGTCTTGTAGTCTCAGATTGAAGTTCCATATTTCATTTATTTGTTTTCTTATCTGTACTCCTAGGGATGTTTAAAAGTTGTTCCCATAATTTCAGTTGACACAAAATGTGACTTGGAAAATGCATTTCTACCTCTGACTTTGTCTGGACTGTGTAACAGTTTTCTAGGACATGAACTAAAGAATAAGACCATTGAGCCACAAGTCATGCACCATTCTGCATTTCACCCAAAGCTTCAGTTAACGAGGGGCTTTGAGGGGTGTGACTATTCCTGTCCTAAGTACCGTGCTCATGTTCTATTCATAATCTAGCAGTATTATTAATCTTTCTGCAGTTTTTATTACCAGTGGGTGCAAATTTTATTTTCTTATTGTTTTCTGTAAGTAACATACTTGAAGAGGTGTAGAACAATTTTCCTATAAAATTTATCACATTAATTTATTGCATTTGACACTATTTTAAATGCTATATTTTCATTGGGTAACATTGCATTTACACAATTAATGTCAGTGCTGTTGAGTGGGCTACATGGATGTCATTGCTGTCAAGCCTTACAACTTGATTTCTATATCCCAGAAGCTACATGGTAAATTAAGAGAACTGACTCCAGCAAGTTGCCCCCTGAAATCTATATGCATGCCCCATACATGCACATGCCTGCTCATATAAAATTTAAAATATGCAATAATTTTTAAAGTTAATGTTAGTGTCTGAGATTTGAAGTCACTGTGGGGCAATGGAAAGTGCCTTCTATAAGTAAATGCTAACCTCTTTCACTAGCTAAGAAAAAAAGTAATTTGATGTATCACTTTTTGTATAAAAAGTGACATTCAGAGCTGCCATCAGAATTCCCTAATATGTGAATAAGCTAAGGGTTATCATCTGCTTCAGATTTAATGGATTGCAATAGAATTGCAGCAAATGACCCTTGCAGATTCTTTAAACTTGATCGATCACAATGTAATTGTCAAGGTAGAATAGCAATTAATTTTCATTAAGCTAGAAGGTCATTAGTACATTTTTTGGAGAAAATGACTCTGAAGTTGTGATGCAAGAGATTTAATAGTTTTTCTGTAATTACAGCCCTTTGCTTAATTCCATGATTCCATGTGTGGAAGGAATGCATTTTAAAGTGCTCAGCTTCTTTCCTTATGAAAAATAAAACCAATTTAGTATAAGTGAACTGTGTGTGCTCCTGTGTGTGTGTGTGTGTGTAGAATATAGTTATGCAAAAATATAGAATTAACAGGAAATCTGAGTTGATAAAGGTATTTTCTACTCTGGTTTCTTTTCACTTTATCATACTTGTATATATTTTAATTCTACAAACTCATCTTTTAAACAATATACTAGTGTTTATTTGAAGTTAGTAAAAATAAATTCTCAAAAATTGAAGTGAACATTTAATATCCTTATTGCCACTATTTAATTAAAAATATAAATATATGCTATCTTCCAATTTCTGACCTTCACTAATAGCTATCAAAGAAGAACACAAAATATAGAGACCCTAACTATGATGGAATTTTCTGGACTGCATCTCTGGCATACACATTCAGTGAGTTTAGTGATCTCTGCTACATTTTAAACCAGCATGGAGTATTGAGGCATTTTTGAAACATTATTAGGCATTTTTGTTTGTTGTTTTTTATTTTTTCATAAACATTTCTGCATAAATCAATACAAACTGTAATAATTAAATTCTCTAGAGTAACTGAACTTATAAAATGAGTCTCTCTATATAGAAAGTGTATTTATTAGAATGACTTGAAAGTCCAAGAATCCAGTAGCTTCTCAGTCCACCAGGCTAGATATCTCAGCTATTCCTCAGTATACACTGGGGTTCTGAATAAGTAGACTCTAATGTCAGTGAAGGAATGTACTTGCTAGCAAGGTTAGGACATGTAGGCAAAGAGCATAAAATTTCTTCTTCAATATTCTTATGTGGGTTTCCAGCAGAAGGTGTGTCCCACATTAAAGGACTATCTTCCTGCCTCAAGATCTGGATTAGATATGCATTTATCTACTTCACATTAAGAAAAAAATCCCATCACAGGTGTGCCCTCCACTTTAGTATTTTACATATTTCCAAATATAGCCAAGTTGACAACCAAGGATAAACATCACAAAGACCATAAATTTTATGTGTTTTCTGAACTGTGATGTGCTATACAGTTATTGTTTATTATATATGGGTTCCTTGCTCTGACAAATGAAGTATTTGTAACATCATTCTTATCTGTAACATGTTTTGATACCTACTATTTCATTTACTCCATTTTCGGTTGTTAATAAATTATGTTGCTTTGGTGGTACCGTCTAAATAGCCTCTCATGAATCTAAGAGCTTTCCAGAGAATCATTTATTTTTTATACCTGATTTTTTATTTAAATTAGAAAAAAAGCTTGCTTTACATGTCAATCCCAGATCCCTCTCACTCCCCTCCTCCCCCACTCCCTCAACCCCCCAATTCCCCACCCAACCCCAAATCAAATCTCCAGGGAGTTTGAGGCCCCTCATGGGGGATCTCCAAGGTCTGTCATATTGTCCCTAGGCAGGGGTTAGCCCTCCCCCTTGTGTCCAGCCTGAGATAGCATACCTCCATGTGGTATGGGCTCCCAAAGTCCATTTGGATGCCAGGGATGAATACTGATCTATTGCCCAAGGCCCCAAAGTATGCCAAGACCTCTTCACTGACACCCACATTCAGGGGTTCTGGATCAGTCCCATGATGGCCTCACAGGTATCAGTCTGGGGTCCATGAGCTCACTCTTGTTCATGTCAGCTGTTTCAACAGTCCAGTCTTTGCCCCTTTGCTCATGGCTCCTCCCTCTCTTGAACTGGTTTCCAGGAGTTCAGTACAGTGTTCAGCTGTGGGTGTCTGCTCTTATCTAGGATTCCATGCATAACTGTCTTAGGGTTCTCCCTGTTTCCCATACTCTCTGGTAGTGGGATTGTAGGCTTGCACTGGCCTGTTTCATATCTAAAATCTAAAATCTAAAATCATATCTAAAATAAATATATAAGTGAATACATACCGTGTTTTTCTTTTTGTGACTGGGTTACTTCACTTAGGATAGTTTCTTCTAGTGTCATCCATTTGCCTGCAAATTTCAGGATTCAATTTTTTTCTCTGCTGAGTAGTAGTCCACTGTGTAAATGCAGAACATTTTTTCTATCCACTGTTCAGTTGAGGGGCATCTAGGTTGCTTCCAGGTTCTGGCTATTACAAATAATGCTATGAACATAGTGAAACATATGTCCTTGTTGTATGATGTGCATCTTTTGGGTATATGCCTAAGAGTGAAATTGCTGCATCTTGTGATAGACTGATACCCATTTTCCCGAGGAATCTCCATACTGATTTCTAAAGTTGTTGTATGAATTTGCACTCCCAACAGCAGTGGAGGAGTGTTCTCCTCTCTCCACATCCTCTCCAGCATAAACTGTCATTGGTGTTTTTGAATTTAGTCATTTTGACAGGAGTGAGATGGTATCTCAGAGTTGTTTTGATTTTCATTTCCCAGATAGCTAAGTATGTTGAGCACTTTCTCAAGTGTCTCTCAGCCATACTTTATTGAGAATTCTCTATTTAGTTCTACACCTCATTTTCTAATTGGGTCCTTTGGTATTTCTGACACTTGCTTCTTTGTTCAAAAATCAAGTGTTCATAGGAGTGTGGGTTTATGTCAGGGCTTTCAATTCTATCCCATTGGTCTACCTATGTATTGTTGTGCCAGTACTAAGCTGTTTTCAGGACTATAGCTCTATAATAGAGTTTAAATCAGGGATGGCGATGCCTCCAGAAGTTCCTTTTTGGTACAAGGTTGCTTTGGATATCCTGGGTGTTTTGTTTTTCCATATAAAGTTGATTATTGTTCTTTCAAGGTCTGTGAAGAATTGTGCTGGGATTTTGATGGGAACTGCATTGAATCTGTAGATTGCTTTTGGTAAAATTGCCATTTTTACTGTGTTGATCCTACCCATCCAAGAGCATGGGAGATCTTTCCATTTTCTGGTATCTTCTTTACTTTATTTCTTGAAAGACTCAAAGTTCTTGCTATACAGGTCTTTCACTTGTTTGGTTAGCATTATCCCCAGATATTTAATGTTGTTTGGGGCTATTATAAAGGGTGATGTTTCTCTGATTTCTTTCTCAGTACATTTATCATTTATATGATAGGACTACTGATAATTTTGAGTTAATCTTGTATCTTGCCACTTTGCTGAAGGTGTTTATCTGCCATAGGAGTTCCCATATAGAGATTTTTAGGTCACTTATGTAAACTATATCGTATCATCTGCGAACAGTGAAAGTTTGACTTCATTCCTAATCCCTTTGATCTCCCTTTGTTATCTTATTGCTCTAGCTAGAAATTCAAGTATAATATTGAAGACATATGGAGAGTGTGGACTGCGTTTTCTTGCTCCTGATTTTAGAGGAATTGCATTGAGTTTCTCTCCATTTAGTTTGATGTTAGCTGTTCGTTTACTGTATATTGCTTTCACTATGTTCAGGTATGTTCCTGTTATCCCTGATCTCTCTAGGACCTTTATCATGAAGGGGTGCTGGGTTTTGTCAAAGGCTTTTTCAGCCTCAAGTGAGATGATCATATGATTTTTCTTTTCCAGTATGGTGAATTATATTGACAAATTTTTGTATTTTGAACCATCCCTGCTCCCTGGAATGAAGCCAACTTGAACATGGTGGATGATTTTTCTGATGTGTTCTTGAATATGATTTGCTAGTATTTTATTCAGTATTTTTGCATCAATGTTCATGAGGGATATTGGTCTGAAGTTCTCTTTCTTAGTTGTGTCTTTGGGTGGTGTGGATATCATGGTAATTGTAGGCTCGTAAAAAGAGTTTGGCAAGGAACCTTCTCCTTCTGTTGTGTGAAAAACTTTGAGGAGTATTGGAATTAGCTCTTCTTTAAATTTCCCTTAGAATTCTGAACTGAAGCCATCTGGGCCTGGGCTTCTTTTGGTTGGGAGATTTTTTGATGACTACTTCTATTTCAGTAGAGGCTATAGGTCTGTTTAGATTGCTTATCTATTCTTGATTTAATTTTGGTAAGTGATATCCATCCAGAAAATTGTCCATTTCCTTTAAATTTTCAAATTTTGTGGAGTACAGATTCTCTTGATTTCCTCAGTGTCTGTTGTTATGTCTCCCTTTTCATTCCTGATTTTGCTAATTTGCACATTCTCTCTCTGTCTTTTGGATAGTTTGGATAAAGGTTTGTCTATCTTGTTGATTTTCTCAAAGAACCAACTCTTTGCTACATTGATTCTTTGTATTGTTTCTAGGTTGTTGATTTCAGCCCTCAATTTGATTATTTGTATACTCCTGGGTGAGTGTGCTTCCTTTTGTTCTATAACTTTCATTTGTGCTGTTATTTCTCTAACGTGACTTTTCTCCAGTTCCTTTTATGATCACTTAGTGCTATTAACTTTCCTCTCAGCACTGCTTTCAAAGTGTCCCACAAGTTTTGGCATGTTGTGTCTTCATTTTCATTGAATTCTAGGAAGTCTTTCATTTCTTTATGTCTTCCTTGATGCAGGAATGGTGCAATTGCGTGTTGTTCAATTTCCATGAGTTTATAGAATGTCTGCAATTTGTGTTTCACCAGCATGGTCTTGAAGACTTTGCTCATCACTCCTCCATCTCTATTACTGGGTTCCAGGAGTTCAGTTCAGTGTTTATTTGTGGGTATCTGCCTCTGCCCCCCTCAGTCACTGGATGAAGGTTGGTTTGAGGATAGCATATAAGGTAGTCCTCAAACTCATTATCAGGGAGGGTCATTCAAGGTAGTCTCTCCACTATTGCTTAGTTTGCCAGTTGGCGTCATCCTTTTAGATCTCTGGAGATCTCACTAGTTCCAGATCTCCTCAAAACTATAATGACTCCTTCTGTTATGATATCTCTCATCCTGCTCTCCTGTATTCTCCGCCTGACTTAACTTTCCTGGTCCCCCATGTCTTCCCTTTCCCTCTCTGCTCTCCTCCCCTTCTCCCCTTCCCCTGTGCTCTCATTCCCCTCAGGAAATCGTGTCTCATTCTTCTTCTCTGGGGTACCAAACATATCTCTCTTAGAGATCTCCTGGTGGTGGGATTGTAGGCTGGTGCTCACCTGTTTCATATCTAGTGTCTCCATTTGCCTGCAAATTTCAGGATTCCATTATTTTTCTACTGAGTGGTACTCCATTGTATAAATGTACTCTTCGGTTGAGAGGCAGCAAGGTTGCTTCCAGGTTCTGGTTATTACAAATAATGCTGCTATGAATACAGTGGAATAGATATCCTTGTTGTATGAATGTGCATCATTTGGTATATGCCTAAGAGTGGAATTGCTGGACCTTGTGGTAGACTGAGTCCCATTTCCCTAATCATATCCATTCAGCTCTTAATTCTCTAAATTGGAGTTTTGAGAACCCTGGTAGCAAATTGTACAAGCATGAATCTGAAGAAACGCATACAGTATGCAGTTTTAGGGGTGACTCAAGTAATACTCACTGTTCCTTTAAAGAAGTAAATACAAACAAATCCTAGTGTTTACAAGGAGAAAGAAAGAAGAAAATAAAAGTGACCGCAAGCCTCTGGTTTACAGGTGCAATCAAAATTATATACCTTCAGATTTACTTCTAGTACTAAAATGATTTTGCTCAAAGCCAGCAACTCAATCAAGGGAACCCCATAGAAGTAATTTGGTCACAGCTCAGATCTGATTGGGCTCTTAAAACCTTCTGCGTCATTTCATGTGTCAAGAAAAACACACAGAAATCTGGAAGGACTTTTATTCCAGGAAAAGAAAACTATTGATAGTAAAGGATGAGGCTAAGAATTCAAACAGAAGCAAAATGTCAGGGACGACTTTAGTCTATGGAGTCAAATACAGACAGAATGTCCAGTCTATGGAAATGGTCTTCTGAAATAACAGGCAATGTGATGAAAAGACACTCTAGGTTTCCTGCTGTCCTTTAGTGACAAGAGAATGCACGTTACTGTTGAACAGAGTCAGAGTGAGCAGCAGAAACTGAATCAATTATTGAATGGATTAAGTTAGATCTTAA
Source organism: Mesocricetus auratus (assembly GCF_017639785.1). Lineage (NCBI taxonomy): Eukaryota > Metazoa > Chordata > Mammalia > Rodentia > Cricetidae > Mesocricetus > Mesocricetus auratus. The sequence continues at coordinate 39,277,067 of NW_024429200.1, forward strand.
ATTTGATTTCTGATTTTCAGTATGTAACGTCCAATTAAGTCACTGGAATATAATGCACCTACTCAAATGAGTAAAATTACATTATTTAAGGAAGACAATTGATTTCCTTAAAATATAGTTCATTGAGAAATTTTAGGGAAAAAACCTTTTAATCATGAAGTAGGCTTCAAAATATATGCTGTTTTAGTCTCTGTGCTCTATTAATTGTTACCACTATAACTGCAAAACTTCAATGATAACAATGATTTTATATGAAAAATAAAATGATCCATTACACCCAAATATATTATAAAAAAGAAAGGGAAAATAGGGTAGAAATAATATGAACCTGCTGTTAATTGATTTTGAGAAGTTTTTTGTCTTTTTTTGTTTTTACTTTAAAGACATTTATTTTCATTTTATGTGTATATGTGTTTTTATCTGCCTGTATATCTGTACAGCGTGGGCATGAAATGTCAGAAGAGGCCAGAAGAGGGCGCTGGATTTCCTAAACTTGAAGTTATAGGTGGTTGTGAACTGCCTACTGTGGATGCTAAGACTTGAATCTGCGTGCTCTGGAAGATCAATCCATGCTCCTAAATGTTGAGCTATCTTGCCTGCCTAAAGAGAATTTTTAAGATAAAAAATGATGGGGAGAAGAAATGAAAAAGATTAAGAAACAGGTTGCATCTTCAACTTGAAGGCTTTTCTTGGTTATTAAACTGAAATAATGGCAAATAATTGTGAAACGTTTCTCATTGAACGTATTGTATTAAGTTTGCACATGTGTGAATGTATGCACGAGTGCTTGAATAAGTGTGTCTGTGTGTGTGTGTGTGTGTGTGTGTGTGTGTGTGTGTGCGTGTTTTATTTTAGGACAGGTTCTTGCTGTGTTACCAAGGCAACCTTTGGTTTCATCATATAATCCATATAGGCCTCTATCATGTAGAAACTGTTTTCAATCTATTAGCATTGTTACAGTTTTCACTTGGAAGGGCATAGAGAATCCTCACCAATTTTATAAACATTTATCAAGAATTTTAAACATTTTTGAAGGATCATGTGCGACATTCTCCTTGTTTGAAATTGAATTAGAGGAAGTTAGGAAAAATTCTTGCTTTATTATGTTCATGTTCTTGAAAATGCCTACAGTTTGAAGAACAATAAAATTAATTTGAGCAAAGTCAGTGAGTTGTGTCTGTTGTGGACAGCCTCATCAATTTATCTGTCAAAGCACATACACCTATTCTGCTTATAAGACCAAAATATGAAACTCTTGAAAGGAGTCATACCCACTCTCTCAGAAAGAAAGCTATACACTGGCAGCAAATGGTTTTTCTTTGATATATCATAAAATTAACTGACAAGTTACTGCCATTCCTCAACAAAAGGATGGATTTTTTAAAAAGGCCACCAGTACTAGTTTTAGCAGAAGCCATCAATACTAACTAATTGGAACATTTAACTTACAATTTTGATAAATTCTCAGAAGAAAATGAGGAATGAGTTTGTTAGTGAGATTGTCTGATTTTGTGATCTAATATAGGGACACACTCAGTGATATTTTCCTCCAGTGAAGAGGAAAAGTTTTCTTGATTTTGCCAAAAGAAGACAAGGAGATATCTTTGTAGAATATGTTCTGAACATTTTCTACAAACAACACTGACTACTTAGGACTTGTTTGAGCTTTTTCCTTCTCAGAGGAAGGTCAATTCTCCAACTGTTGTCTCACTAACCTTATTGTCTCATAGAAGTAGTCAATGGATTTTAGGAAACACATGTGGATATCACAATCTAGAGACAAGCTTTGTGAAGAAGAGCTGAGATTTTATCAGCATGGCTATAAAACATGCTACTTTTCCATATATAACCAGAACTGCAGGAGGGCACCAACCTAATAGATAGTTGTGGTTGCATGAGTTCCAGGGCACAGCTGCTCTCCAGGAGAACTTTGGGAAGTCCAAAGGCAAGGGGGGCGAGAGACAGAAGGACACCATAGACATTTGGAAAATAGAGCACCTGCATCCACAATGGAAATCTCAGTATTCATTATTTAGTGATCCTGTGGGGTTTTATAAAACAAGTTATAAGACATGGGGAAGAAAGAAGATGACAATATGAAGTAACAAATCCAATGTCGGAATCTAGTTAATATGCAACACAGATGGAGGATTTAAGACTGAAGTCTTAAATAAGTTTGGCTATTATTTTATGTGCTCTTTACGTACAAAAAGCACTAATGTGTGAGGAAAGACAGGTTCCATAAACTGAAATGTGGGAACTCTAGTTAAGAAATGCAACCATCATCAAACATCAAATATAATAAAAATGGAGAAAAACTTAGATGGGCGGAATTCAATATGCTCAGAAAAGATCATTACTCTCAGTATATCAATAATAGCTTCCCAAGGAAAAGTCCAAAGAGAAAACAAAAAAATATGAAGCATGAAAAAGAAAAAGGAACCAGGGCACTACAGGAAGTATGAAAAAGTATTATATATAGACAATTAGAATATTAGAAGAAAACAGATATAATTTGCATTAGATAATCAGGAAGGCAAAGCAAGATAAATGCTGAGCATCTGTCTACATCTACAGAAATCACATCCACCTCTACCCAAACTGAAGAGAAGTCTTGAGAACAGACAAGGAAACGGGACAGAGAGCTGTTAATGGACCTCTCTTTCAAAAACCTGAAAACAGAAGTGAAATATGTAATGATTCAAAAGGTAAACAAACAACCAAGAAGTCTTTAAGTACTACAAATATTGTCTAAACTTTGCTGAGAAGTCAGGGCTTTCCCAGACAAAAGGGAAAAACTTGATATCTTTATCTAATTTGTTATTATAGCAAAATACCTTAAATTTATGACTTAGGTTTATTTGATTCATAATTCTGGCAACTGGAGGGTCCAAGCAGCTGGACAATAGAATCCAGTTGCTCTTGGCTGCTCATGGCCTAGTGAGGAAGTAGAAAGAGATGGACTGTGTGCAGAAGAGATGTGTTTGTGATCAAGAGGCAAGGAAATGTACCAGATTTATTCTATTAATCAGTTGTTACCTATTTAAAATCTGACATATTTGTGTATTCATACTGTTTATGTTTTGTTAAGAAACCTATTAAACTTAAATTCATTTTGTTACATTTGACCACTCTCATAGCTAGCTTTTGCTCTGAACTTGCCATAAGCATAGAGATGCCAGGATTATTCAATGATTCTACAAGTCTTATAAGATTTTCCAGTGTATGATAGACTGCATACCCTGTATTGACACAAGAAAAATGATTACTTCTTTTAATGTTCAAATTTCCTTTCATTAATTTTGTGATAAAATGATCTGCACTACATTCACGATTATTTAACACACCTATTCTTTGCCACCATTTCTGTAAAGACAAGAATGATAAGTTGCAGAACCTGCTCTTAGGTGCCAACAACTAAATCCCACAAATTTGGTATTTTTATTTTGTTCTATATGCCTAGAGTTCCCCATGTAAAACTTCATTATATGCCTTTACCAAGACTAACGACTTTAAAACAAGTAATATAAGCACAGCCCTATTTTCTGGAAATATGGTGACCTAAACACTCAGAAGCCATATATAGAAGGAGTAGAGTCAATCAAAAATCCCCTGAGGAACAGAAGCCTCCACGAAATGTTGGAATTAGGGTAATGTTAAAGTAACAAGATGCACACACTTCCTCTCCAGTTTCTGTGCTAGACATACAGAGAGCCCCGAGGAAACACTTATGATATAGCCACACTGCATTTTAATAACATTATCTTTGTAAGTATGCCTTATCCCATACTTTAAAAAATTGTAACAGCAGATCTTATATCAGCTCGTACATTTGATTCTAAATGTATGTGGTTTTTAAGTAAAAGACAGAGGATGAAAGCTGACAGCGTCATGTTAAGTACTATATGGTATCCATTATTTGAATGGCAGTATATCACTGTAATCAAAAGGGGCTGTGGAACCTGGTGTACATACAGCTTGACAAAAAAAAGAAAAAAAAGACACTTTTCTATTAAAATAAATTATTTTCATTTTTGCAAGATGACCTGTTGCCATAACTCATATATTACACAATAAAAATGCGGCACAGACCACAGTGTTTATTTTTTAACTGTAAAATTTGCTAACAGATATAGTTCTATTTTAGTGTCCTACTAATTGCATGCATTTGCTTTCTAGTTGAATTCCCATATAAACCTTTTGCTGCTATGCCCAACACATGTTATACTTTAAAATCTTATGAATTGCATACAATTTCTTTACTTGGATGAAAGGCATTTTTCTTATCAGAAATATTCATTTGTAAACAAATGGAATTTAATGTCTCATCATTCTAGAATCTACAAGTATAACAGTAAAGAGACATATGGCCATATTCTCTCTTGAGGACATCAGAGAATGATCGCCTAGCTTCTGATGTTACCTTGGGTTTTATCCCACGTAACTCCAGTCTTGGCCTAGTAGAGTTCACACCTGAAAACCCAAATAAGATATTTTAAAAGCTGAGGAAGTAGCATTACAAGTTCAAGACCTACCTGGGAAACAGTAAGTTCAAGGCCAGTATAGCAAATTTAATGATACCCTGTTTCAAAAAACTTCAAAAAGAGGAACCTGGAGTATGTCAATGTCAATGACACAATGATTTTAAAAATACATTAATACACAGCATGAAAACCTTAAACAATATACCACATTACTTAAAAAATACCTATAAATATTATATAAGAAATATTAGTAGAGTTAATTATCACTTATCCCATTTGTTTCATTCTTTGAAAGTTCATCTTGTCAATTAAACTAGTAAAAGACTCAGATAATGTAAATCATTCTATGCATGTGTATTTATATCAAATGGTCATGATATCATTACAAATAATTCATGCCTGGTGTTCCATGAATCTCTGTACAACTATTGGTCTTTACATGGTAGATGCCATGGTCAACAAGAAGCTAAGTATGACTCTCTTCTAGAAAATAATTGGTTATGGCTATTAAAGTTTAATTTATACTTTTTTGCAATAAAAATATAATCATATTTCCCCTCCAGCTCTCCCCATGTAACCTCCTTGGTCTCTCTCAAATTAATGGCTTCTGTTTCTATAAACTTATACACACACACATACACACACACACACACACACAGGCACACAACACTCATAAATATATAAACTCAATCTATTCAGTCAGTATAATGTAACTGATTGCAGGGCTGATCATTTGATATTGGATAACCAATCAATTTAGGGGTGTGTTCCCCAGAGAGACTATATCTCCCTTTCTCAGAATTCCTTAGTGACCTATGAGACTTAGTTTACGGTTGGGCACCTTGAGATTTTCCCCTTTCATACGTGCATATTTCTAGGTACCATCCTTGTCCAGATCGAGATTCTGAACATCTGTTCTTATTTCCACAGGTAAGTCTTACACCTCATAAAAGAAATGTCTCCTTGCAAATGGAGACAACTACTGAAAATCACAGCTTACCAAAGTACAGCGAACAAGTGCCCATGGGTACGCAGCACAACTGATTTCTACACTTTCTGAACCTATGACCCAGAGATCATAGAGGAAGAGGGGGATAGAAACTCTGTAAGAACCAGAGAAATAAGATGCTTTCTGTGAGATTCCATCTCCTAGAAATGACATCAAAACTTACCTGTGAGGTCTCATCAAAATGGTTGCGTAAGATTATATTTTAAATTCATTTTCACACCATGAAACATTATTTTGTTTTCTTTATGTCACTCAAAACATGAAGCCTTGCTCTCACTATATAAAAACAGAGATGAAATGCTTAATCTTAATTATGATTTTATTTTGTTAATTCTATATATAAAATAATAGAATAACACTATTGATTGAAAAATGCTAGCTATGGGCAACTTTTTATAAATTTGCAGTGGCTCCTATTATAGGCAAAATCATCTCACACTCATTTTAAGAGATTTGAGAGAAGAAAATAATAGTGAAAAATATTTAGAACGAGCTGGACTTGATCTGAGACAGACATAGTCTTACTAATTTTGAAAGTTACATTACCTTTCTGATACGCAGTTCTCAAATGTTAAAGAATAGGAAAATATCTCTAAAGAAATTTGTGACGGTTGAATAATGCATATAAAATTACTCAAAAATTTGTAGATACCATTATTATTTTATTTTGATTTTATGTAGAAGTCTGCTGAAAGGCAAATTAAATTTCTAGACATATTTTACTATAAATTACTGATACATGTTCAGCTGAAGAGATACTTTCCATTTTTTAATATCTACCTCACATCTCTAGACATACTTATTCTCTTGGTAAAAATAATCTGGAGAAATATAATGTTTGATAGCCTGAGTATATGAAAATTATATCATATACATACCAGTAACACCAAAAACTGAAGTATCTATGTATTTAGACACATGTGTAGTATATATGTAAGTGTTTGTGTATAATTATATATGTATATTTGTGCAATAGCAGCAAAAGAGAAAGAACTCAAGGGTTGAGAGATACATAATGTAGTTTAGTGGAGAAAAATGAAGAAATGGTAGATTTTTAAATGATATTTTAATTGCCAGTTCATAAAATTCCTGTTCAATGTTCATCATTTGATATTAATAAAGTTTCCAGTTATAATCAATTGAAATATGAGTTGATTCAAATAACCCTAAAAGTCTGAAATTTTGTTTTCATGAACTTAATTAGAATTTAATGTTAATATACATAAAAGCAACTCATTATACTTGAGCCCTCATGAACTATCACAAGGAAGCTGATAAGCACCTCTGATACTCATAATGCAGTCAAGCTGAAGTGTGTATTCTCTGAAAAAGATACCTCAAAAGTGCAAAATGTACTAAAAGTATAATTACTTATACATTTAAAATATATAATTTTATATTTAATATTACAGTTTTGATTAGCTTTTCAAGTTATCGGCAAAAATAAATTATGGGATGTATTTGAATTCCTTAAGGACCCAATCCTTTTGCCTATAGAAAACCTGAGCTCAGTGTCAACTAAAGTAAGTGTAAGTTTGGATTAAATTGGCACTTTTCTCTCAAAAATCTCTATAAAACATTGTTATCAATATTTTTATTATAGTACTCCTTGTAACATGTTTTTGCAATGTGCTGTTTATCTTGTCATATGTTATCAGTTTTCCTTATCTTGTGTTTTAATTGTGTTCTATTTTATTATGAAGATATTATACTAGAAATGTGTGGGGCAATTATTGCAGTCTTATTTATGTATATAATAAGAATTTATGAATCATGTAATAATTGACTTAGAAATGGCAATGATAATGCTTGAGTGTTGAACTCCAGAAATCAGAAAAACAGTAGAATTCAGATACCAAGGTCCATTTTGGATTTTGTTTATCTTAGTTAATGAATTCCTTTTTTTAAGGATCAAAACAATTTCCTAGGCAATCAAATATTTTTTTCCTAAACAACTTTTTGATGAGTTAAGTGTAAATGAATCAGAACCATATGGGGAAAAGTTTCCCTTACAAAACACGCAGTCTTAATGGGAAAACTGTTTATGAAAATGTATTTTGGTTTTTAAAATTTTGAAAGATATTTTGAGGAATAGCTTAACAATTCCAAATGTGGTTTATTCATCTGTTCCTGATATAATAGACATCAAAAGAAAATCTTGGAAGCCAAACAACTCTAGGGCATGGTTAATCAGAGTGATAGCCCCAAATACAATATTTATCAAGACTTTTTCGGTGTCTTGGGGAGCTGGGCAGTATCTCAGGAAAGAGGGCAAGGTAGGAAAAAATTGGTTCTGGCAGTTTGAATATGCAACAAAACAGATTTCATGATCATCACACAAATGTTCAACATGAGATCCTTGTCCTACCCATATAATCTATAACTATGATCTGGAGCCCTAGTAGTTCCTAAAAATAGTGTCTTCTTTCCATGAAAGATTTCTGGAATGACTTAGAGAAAAAGAAAAGAATGCAGAAAGTCACTGATTTTATTGAGAAGCTACTTCTTGGCATTAGAGAAATGAACTTGCTGCCTTGTCACCTTCAGTCACTTTATGTCCTATTGACTGATTGTGCATGCTACACTCCTAAACCCCAAAACAATGATATTAAATATGGGGCCTTCAGTAAAGATTGGATTTATATTGGATTGTAACAGTGATTTATTTGAAAAGGAATTAATGTCCTTACAGGATGAGAAAGGAACATCAAAACTGTCTCTCTGCCAAATGAAGCAAATCAAGTTGGGTGTCTACATGCAGAAAGGGCATCCCTCAGAGACCTCAACCATGGCCTCGTCCTTATGTTGTACTATTGACCTCCAGAGCTGTGAGGAGATAAGTATTTGCCATTAAAATCACCCAGTTTATGGTATTTTGTTTTGGATGCTCAGAGTTCGACACTATCAAAAGAAAACTCACTTGAATGAGGGCAAATCATTATCTCCGTCTCTATAATAAGATAGAAGGAAGGTAAAAGAGACTAGTCCTGTTTGCATTGAGGTGCTAACCATTTTGTTCCATTAAAAGAAAGCTGAAATAATAGCTAAGAATTGGGTTAGCAGACTTGGATTCTAGGAGAGAGGCGTGGAAGGATCCATGCCAGGTCTTTTTGCTTGACATATAGACATTGGCCTTCTTTCTGTCTTCATTTCTATTTCCTTTTGCACAAATGGAATCTCAAATTTTGTCTTATACACACATCAGCTACATTGGATTTGGGTCAACCCTAATGACCTCATTTTAACTGAATCATGCCTGCATAGACTTTCTCTAGTTAGTCACCTTCTGAAGTATCATGGGTATACCTTCAACATGTCCCCCAAAAGAGTTATGCCATTAGGGGACATTATTCAACCCACGATAAGCTGACATTCACTCATTAAGACCTCATTTCATATATGATGGAATCTCTTTACCAGTTATCTGAGTTGTCTTTAAGTATGGAGATTATTTTGGTTCATCTCCAGATCTATTTGGAGAGTTCACCTTAAGAGGCAAAGATTGAATGGGACATATAAGACTGTCACAATCATGTCTGTTTTCACATATGTACCAGACACCATACCCTGGTCTCCAAATGAGGAGGTGTAGAAGTGCAATATATTCTTCTGGTTACTTTTAGCGGGATTCTGGGCTGTTTATGACAGTTACCCAAAATCCACTAAAAGCAAGGTTTGTGTGGTGAACACTTGGCACTTTTCTTTTACTATATCTGGAGGGAATATATAAATTTACACAAGCATAAAATTTCATCCCTCAGACATTAACATCTGATATTCCCTCAGACATCAGCATCTGGATATTTCAACACAGTTTAGTAATTTACAGGTCTGGTGGCCACAATGACAATTTTGTTAGTGGCTTAGTTGTCATCTCATTCATGCTTTATTTTCAAAATACTTAAATTACTACCTCTGGCATGGGGAATTTAAACAAGGCACTTTTTAATTGCCCTTATAGTGAATACTGAATTAAAATGCTTTGCAAATTGAAACACAGAAAATAGTACTTAACTTCCTAGCATCCAACAGGCTTTTACAAATCAGTCCTCTTTTCTGATGTTTGAATACTTGCCTCAGCTACATCAGCTTTGGCATTCAGGTCTCCTGATGCCACCACATGTATGATAGATATTGTTAAAAGGCAACATGTGGAATGAATGCTGAGCCCAAAGCCTGCCTGCATCTATACATGATAGGGTAAAGTCCAATGATATCCTTGATTTTGTCATTAGATATTCCTTCAGGAGTGATTTTATTTGGAAATAAGAACACTTTGTAGTAAAAAAAGTGCTTCTCATTAATATATTTTAATTAGGTAGCTTTTTCTAGTATATACCAATTTATAATTGTCTATTTGATAGTCTGATCTATAATTCAAAAATCAGAAAATGATCCTAGGAACTCTTTGAATACTATTATTTCAGCATATTTTATGTATAGCACAGACACAGAGGGGGAAGATCAGTAATTGTATAAATTATTATAAAACTAATAACAAAAGACTCCACACCCTCCCTCCTTGTCCTGTTCTTAATTCTGGTCTCTGTTAATTCCCAAACCCCACAGCTGCTGGAATTGTCAGACATTGGGTGATACCTGGGGCTTTTGTATAGTTTAGACGGTGCTTTCCAGGGGATGAGTGGCTTGCTGTCACTATGAGAATCAAGCTAAGTGCAAATGGAACTTTCTAGAACATTGAGTTCAAGCACAGCAACTTGGTGCTTCAGGGAAATTGTCCAAGATTTTGGTCTCATTCTCTTTTCTGTTACTCTGAGTGATGACGCAGCTTTGAGTGTTCAACACTTAAATCATTCACATTGCCATTTCTGATTCGAACATTAAGTGAAGAATTTATGTCTGGATATTACCCCATAGGAAACAAAAATGAAATTTCTGCCTATAAAACGCAGGCAGGACAGTCCTATTTGGAAAAATATAACTTAATTAGAAAGCACTATTATCAAGGTTAATAAACAGAGTCCCTAAAAACTGAATACTGAAAATGAGAATTGATGATTACTGGAAAACAAAAAAAATTGGTACAAATAAGTTTCATATAAATTAGGTGTGGAGGCAAGGGAAATTTATCCAAAACTTACTTCTTCTGGATGCACTCAGTTTCTTAGTAAGTAAGAATATTTCCCTAAGTAACTAATTTAGCTCCCTTGCAAACTAAAAATTTGGAAATATAAATGTTATTAAATAAAAAAGTATATCTCTAAGACAATATGGTCTTTGTCACATAGTATTTCATATTGTATAGTTTTAGAACTTATATCCCAAACATACAACATTAAAACTGAATATTTCTATTTATAAAGACTCCTACACAATTCAGTAGAGATTTATGAAAAGGCGAGTTTTCATCATTTAAATAAGGCTTAATATTTGTAGATGTTTACAAATAAAATTGTTTAGACTGAGAATGAAAGCTTAATTCTTTTTTGTTGTTGTTGTTGTTTTTATGAGACAGGGTTTCTCTATATTGTTTTGGAGGCTATCGGTCCAGCCCAGCCTCGAACTCACAGAGATCCGCCTGCCTCTGCCTCCCGAGTGCTGGGATTAAAGGCAAGCGCCACCACCGCCCGGCTAAACCTTAATTCTTTAGAATCTTTATTAATCAATACTGAAAACTAAGGACCACACATTTTAATCATATTAAAAATGAGCTCTTGGAACCCAGACAAATGGCAGAGAGGCCAGCATGGGACTGATCCAGAACCCCTAAATTTGGATGTCATTGAGGATGCCTAGGCAATCTATGGGACCTTCAGTAGTAGATCAGTATTTATCCCTGGCATACAAATAAACTTTGGGTGCCCATCCCACAATGAGGGATACTCTCTCAGCCTAGGCCCTATCCTGGATGAAATGACAGACTCTGGAGATCCCCCATGGAGGGTTTCACCCTCCCTGGGGAGCAAAGTTGAGATTGGTGGTGATAAGGGGTTTGGTAGGGATGTGGGGCAGGAGGGGAGGGAGAGGGAGCTGGGACTGATATGTGAAGAAAGCTCATTTCTTATTTAAATTTAAAAAGACAAAAAAATGTTAGTAATAACTGACAAAACAATTATTGATGATAGAAACTTACAAAAAATTGTCCTATGTGCCTTCTACATTCATCAGATGAAAGTAAACCAGTAACCTTGGGGTACTTCCTATTTCTGTATTCTGTACTTTCCTTTTTCTTGAGCTGTTTACAAGCAATATGAAGTTGAAAATGCTTCCTTTCCTCATGACTGTGTAGAGGTGTGGCACATTTTTTAGGTCACTTTTCTTGTGAGCTAAAGACAGCAAGTCATTTCATCCAGATAGGATAATACAATAAAAGGAAGTAGAAAGAGGACAGATGGGTGAGGACAAAAACCAAACCCATATCTTTGTGGACATGAATTAGCATTTTAAGCCTCTTTGTTCGCCATGCTGTTACTGGATGAAGATTTCTTCATTTGATTCTTATATTCTGAAGGAAGAGAGCTACAGACAGCACAAGCAGAAGTTTATTTATCAAAACAAAGTGAAGTATATTCCCATTGGGTTTTGAGGTATGGGTCTTAGTGAATATTTAGTACAAGTAATTGACTTTTTGGGCTCCAAAATCATGATGACCTGAATGTCCCTTTTAGCATCATTTTCAAAGTACCCTCTTGAAAATTCCACAATGCACAATACATCATAATGAATCCTTGAAGGTTTATGAGGATTGAGGCCCTTGTCACTGGTATGTTGGCTTCTGATTCAGTGAAAAGATCCTAAATGAAGTGCTAGGATTTGTGACGACAAAAAAACACTGTGCCTATTAGGACATATGGCCCCCAAGAAACAGCTTCGCTTCCTTGGCTTTCTCAAAACCACTTAATTGAACTTCATACCTAACTGACACAAATACCAAGAAAGAACTACAGTTCTTGTGGCCAGCCCAACCTAACACCTTGAGTTCCTTGCCTCATCCCATTGGAGATATCCTATTTTAAATAGTACAGATACTATATGAAATAAGATAGATTCTATTTAGAAAAAAATTAGATGCTATTTTAAGTAGCAACTTACTGGGTGCTCATTGGAGAAGCTAATTATCTCAAACCATATTACGTTTTGCTTGATTTTACTCTTTGTTTATCTGAGATGGTACTCCCATGGAAATCAATTTTTGGAAAAGGGAATGAGTTGTTTTTTTCTACATCTCACTTCCTTGAGAATGAACAGAAAGAGTGGGAAATTATCTCTTTGAATTAAAAGAGTACACACATTAAAAAAAAAACTTGGCCTTTCTTTGTATAGTATAATTTTAATTTGACACAAAGAATTGAACTTAAAGGATGTTTTTGGGAGTTTAAACTTCTTAGAGATCTAAAGACAAGTAATGTTAAAATAAAGTATTTGGTTCATTTCTTCAAAAAGCCATCAATAGACGCCACATATTCATGCTTCTACAACTGATTTAGCTGTCTGAAAATTATGTGTTGGCAGCATTTTCCAGAAAAAAAATTAATTGTAACATTGCAAGCTTCTGATAGCTTGTGAATTTTTGAATAATGTTATAAAAATGTAAAAAATTGTTCATTCATGGGTCTCATTTCAGCTTGAAATAACAATTAGAAGTTTATTATTTACAGTAAGCAAAGAAGACTAACAGATGAAACTCAGGGACAGCTTTTTGTGTGTTTTCTGAAAAATATCTTATCAAGAATTACATTGATTTATAATTGCCCTATAGACTTTCTATTATTTTCGAAACATAAAGTTCATACTTTGAAATGACCTCACATTATATTAAAACTTGATGGCGGAAGTCCTGTGTATTTGTCAATAAAGTACTGTTGGCCTATAGAAAACCAAGATAGGAGGGACTAGGAGTCCAGGAGGACTCTGGGAAGGAGAAACACGAAGAGAGTCGAAATGTAACTAACTCCCATGGGGTAGGAAGCCCGGAACTATTCTCAGGTAAGAGAAATACTTAGATTAACAATTATGGGGTAATTACTTAAGTCAGAGCTAGCCAGTAAGAAACAAGCAAGGCCAACAGCTTCATAATGAATATATAGCCTCCTGTGTGTTTATTTGTGACTGATGTGGCTCTAGAACCAGGCTGGCAGGAAGGCTTCTCTCAAGGAAAAGGCTTCTCTTTATAAAAACTTTAATGATTTCACATATATTTCATCTTTTGATATAAGTATGAAAACATTCAAATAGTATTAATATTTTCTTTTACTTTATTTAATTAACAAATATTTCATATATTATTCATGTAAACTATTACTGATGTGTATATTGTCATAATATATGCACCTAGCCACCTGGCTGGCCAGTAACCCCACAGATCTACTTGCCTGCTTCCCCAGGTTGGGACTGTAAGTATGTATGACAAGATTTTGGCCCTTTTGCTTTTTCAGTTGTTCTAGGAATCACACCTGGTGCTTACTCTTGCAAGACAAGTCCTATACTAACAGATCTATCTCCCCATCCCTGTTATTATTGATTGACCCATAGTTTCAGTTTCTGCACAAGTTGTACCTGATATATTTTATTTATTTTATCTAAAATACCTTATTTTTCTACTTTTTAAATTGAAAACATATTTTCTCCAATGCAATGCATACTGACCACAGTTTCCTTCACCTCCCTCCATTCCTCCAAGTTCCCTCATATACTTTGCATCTTCCTAAGATCCACTTCCATTCCCTTTTAGGATACAGCAACTTCCAAAAGACAACGATCAAACAGGACAAAACAAAATTCAATAAGAAAGGCAAATCATCATATGGAGGCTGGACAAGGTAAACCAATGGGAGAAAAAGGGTCCTAAGAATAGGCAAAAGAGTCAGAGAGTGGTCGGCTAGCAGGGTCCTGTAGAGATCCCTAAACAGCCCAGGCTGATGCTCAAACAGAGGGTCACTCTTAGAAAACTGACACTGGGGCTCTGTTAAGGAGGACTACATGTACACAGTTCATTGAACATGGAAAGGTAGGCTGTGCCTGCATGGAGCCTTCACTCCTATGCTCTAGATTTTTGACAAAAGAAGGCACTCCTAAGGCTACAAAAAGACAAACCTGGACACCAACCCAGTCACAAAATCCTCCACCTATGTTCTGTTCTATCCTCCCTACAAGTTGTGCTGGGGCAATGGTAGCTCAGAACATATAGGAGTGGCCAACCAATGTCTTATTGAACTTGAGGCCCAAGCCACAAGAGAGACTCCATGCTCTATTTTGCCTGGATGGCCAGGAACTTGAGAGTGGACAGTTCAGAGAAGTAGTAGAGTAGAACAAAATAACACCACCGGATATATGGATATATATTCTGCTATGCCGATACAGAGAGGCAGGGTCCAGTCGTCATCAGAGAGACTTCTTCAGGCATTATATGGGAGCAGATGGAGAGAATCACAGCCAGACATTATGAAGAGAAAGATTCTAAATTGGAGGTCTGTGATGATACATTGTTTATGATCTAATAAAGCTTGCCTGAATATCAGAATGTAAAAGCAGCCAGAACCATAGAGGACAGGCAGTAGTGGTACACACCTTTGATCCCAGCAGTCACACTAGTTAACCAAAGAAGCTGAGTGGTTGTCTTGCACACCTTTATTCCCAGCACTAGAGAGGTATGAAAAGAAGGAGCAGGGTCTCAGAGCTGATAATTAGTCTCCAGCAACATTGAGGACAGGATCGCCCAAGCCTTGGTAAAGGTAAGAACTCTTTGGTAGCTCAGATGCTTTGCTTTTCTGATATTCAGATTGAACACCAATATCTGTCTCTGAGTTTTTTTCAATTCATACTACCTATTGGTGGCCAGTGTGGGTCTATATTATTCATGCTACAGAGGTCTACATCAGTTTCTTCCCTGGGGCATTAGAGAATGCAGCAAATGAGGGGAAGAAAAGATATATAGAAATCAGAGAGGATGGAAGACAATAGGAGAACATGGCCCAGTGACTCAACTAATCATGGCTCACATAGATACACGGATATTGAAGAGACAAACATAGGGCATATACTGGTCTTCACCAAGTCCTCTGCATATATGTTAACTATTAGCTTGGTAGTTTTGTAGGACTCCTAAAGTAACATATTTTTAACATATAATTGTGGTGATATAATATTTATGATTTATTAAAGCTTGCCTTAGGATTCAGAAAGCAGTCAACCATAAATTACAGAGGTCAGGCAGTGGTGATACACTCCTTTAATCCCAGCATCCATAGAGATAGGAGGTGGTGGTACACAGCTTTAATCCCAGGGATTAGGATTAAGATGAAGATAGATCTCTGTTAATTCACGACCACACTGACTACACGATTTGTGCTAGTCCTAAAAGAATCAGATCACACAGATCACATTCTTTTAATCCCGGCACTAGAGAGGTAGAGACAGCAGTGATATGGCTGGGTGGAGAAAGAAATAAAAGGCTGGAGGAGACAGGAATTGAGAGTTTTTGCTTCTGAAAATTCCTGGAGACAGGCTTGCCACTTCAGCTGACTACAGGCACATGACTACTGTTTTGGCTGCTTGCTTCTCTGGCCTTCAGCTGGAAGCTTGAACCCCAATATCTGTCTCTGGGTCCTTTTATTTTTCATGTTAGATACAATAATTTATGAAAGTATTAAGAATCTTTGCAGTGCTTTGGCATCAGTGCGATGTATTCTAATTCATTTCTGATTTTCTTTTTCACTTTTATTCATAGTTAAAACTTGGTTTTTGTAAATACCCTGTTTTTTTAATTTTTGTTTTTGGTTTGTTTGAGAATTTCCTATATTCCCACTCTATCTCTATGACTTTCCACTCCCTGTTTCTCCTCCTACCCTTCCTATGCCCCCTGATCAAATTCATGAGCTGTTTTTAATATACATATGTATGTGTGTGCATGCGCACATGCGTGCACACGTGTGCATGCATGCTACCTGCTGAAAACTATCGTGTGAATTTTCTACAACAGAAAACAAAACAAGTTTCCTCACTCATTGCATTGCCCTTGGCTTTTTGTTCATTGCTGCTCATGTGGGGCTTTCTTCATTTTTCTTTGTCCAGTGTGTTATGCCATACCTGACTTTTCCAACTAGATGGAGATATGTTCAGTATTTTAGGCTTTAGCCTTACCTGTCAGCACTGATTTTACCTAATTCTATGACTGCACTGTTTTGGGATCCTTGTTTATTTTTAAGATTTTTCTTAAATCTGTTATGTTTTGTTTAATCTATTGTTGTTTATCAGTATGTTGTTGTGCCACCTCACAATTGTCTATTTAAATTATAGTATTTCTATGTACTTTGTTGCATTGCATTTTGATGCTCAGTACTGAACTCAGAACTTGAGGTAAGCTGTATAATCATGCCTATCACTAAACTGCTCTGTTCAAGTTAGAAATCCACCAAAGAATTAAACCCTAAAAGGACCATTCCAGTCTTACATCCTTGTCCTTGTCACTTTGTGGGAGCTTCTTTCTCGGCCCTATTTGTGGAGACATGCCTAATATTTAAGGTGTGACCAACAGTTTTTCACATAATCATTCTTTTGACCTCTGGCCACTCTTTCATAAGCTGGCATTTGCTGTGGTCCCTCCCATGCAGAAGGAAGTATAGCCTGTCTTTTAGGTATGGGCATCTCTGTCACAGCATGATGCCTGAGGGATGTTGGGTGACTGGCCTATTTCCAAGTAACACCATCTACATAAGATAAGGTAGTACCTCTTTATGTGGAAATACAGACTGACTGAATGGGGACTAGCAGTGATGAGGAGTTGATCCATCATGTCCATTCTGCGGTCATTCTGAGATGGTCAAGTTCAGAGCCTAGTCGGGGTTGGCACTTGGTGTTCATTCCTAACTCAGGTCCTCAACAGCCTTGGGGTGGGTAGAGTGTTTCCAGGCTTGACACCTAAAACTTTAACTGAGGACATGGTGTCTATTAGGCAATTATCTGGACAACATTGCCAAGTCTTTGAAGAACTGCTAATGGCATATGTGTCCCTACTCTCAGGGATCCCCTGGGTCAGTTGGGAGCAGTGCAGCTGAGCAACCAAACATGATAATCACATTTTGGGGAGTACATATGGCAGAGTTTCTGGCTAAGAGATGTCTGTTTCTTTACAATGTTGGAACAACACCATTTTTAAGTCCTATGTAGCTTTTTTTTAATTAGACGTGGTATCTTGTGTGCAAATTCTAAACTAATCCACAATGTAGGTAGGAAACATGTCAGCTTGAAAAGTCCCAACACCCTCTGCTGTGTTGGATGTGAGTTCACTTCTGGATGTTCAAATGGGCAGAACCCCTGTTTTGTGTCAGCATGGAGCCTTGGCTTCCTGCTTGGGATTATTCTGAAAATACTGCAGACAGTCTTTCCAAGTTTGCTGGGTGAGTGTTGGCAACCTTAGGAGTGTCAAATATTTTTGTAACAATTCTTGTAGGAATTTTCTCCCCAGGTGCATTGCTTCGTGGGCTTGTAGGGTAGGCTGTGAGCTGTTGTCTCTGGAATTAATAGTTTCCTATCCATGGTGGTTAATCAGTATTTCAAATTTTTAGTAGCTCCCTCACAAGTGGCTTTTTTCTCTGGCTTATATGAGGGAGCTCAGGGAACAGCAGGAGTATAAACATACCTTCTGGGTGGTAATGGGTGGGGACTGAGGTTCTTTGTTTTGTGAACTCCTTCTTGGCTCTTCCTGTGAGTCTGGCACTGCCACTGCCCTTGGATCCCAGATAGCTTCTCGGAGCTGTAAGATTGGTTCTCTGTTTTTAATTTATTTGTCCACAGTAGGCAGTCCTCTTTCTCAATATATTACAGCTTTGAGACTCTTGGTGTGAGGTGTTATTACCCCTATCCTAGGCTTTGGCTCCCATCAGTAAAACTTTTTATATGTGAATTGAGGAATATCCAGCACTGAGGAGAAAAATATCTTCTATAATTTCCCAGCAAATATGGTGGGGCTCTCTTTCCTATTAAGGAAAGTACATGCCTGGACATATAGCTGCCATCTTTTTTAAAGAGGGTAGTACCGGCATTTTCCTTAGTGGAGCCTCTTGCCTGGACTGTTTGACTGCATACTGTATAGGGTGGACATGCAGGACTCACAGGAAAATGACTACTAAAACAAGATTTTTCTGTCCTGCAGGGTTCCTGTTTCATGGAGCAGTCTGCTAGACACAGAGAAAAATGACTGATAAATTGTCAATACAGGTGGGACAGTATGAAATTTCCTGCTTTGCTGAGAAGTCTGTTAGACATTCTAGGCATATGGGCTGAAGATGGATGCTCCAAAATTACAGAGGAACACTTCCTAACTGTCCAGGCAATGAGATTTCTCTGTCAATTCTAGAGTTTATCTATTATCCTTCTGAGGTCTTTGATAGAGTTGAAGACAGATATTCATGGCTGTGGTTTTCCTTAGTTATAGTAAAAGATAAGCTACATATAAGACTTTAGATTCACAAAGATAGCATGGATGATAGAATATTTTCTTTAAATCTTGCTAAATGTTAGTGTACTAAATATTATAGGTATAGCTCTTAATTGATAACTGTTTTGTTATATACAATTTTACTACGGTAAAGCTAAAACTTTTCTTTTTGCTTAGACAGAAAAGAGGAGATGATGGGGATGTCTTCTGTACATATGTTTCTCTTATTGATTGATTAATAAAACACTGTGGCCAATAAGGCAGGCAGATAGGCAGGTTTAGGAGATGTGAAGGATTCTGGGAAGTGTAGGCAGAGAGGAGTCACCATGTGATCCCAGGAAGAGATGATGCAAGTCAGGCATTATCCAGTAAGATAAGACCATGTAGAAATACATAGATTGGTACGTATGGGTTAATAATTAAGACAGAGCTAGTCAATAAGAAGCCCTAGACTTTGGCCAACAGTATTATAATTAAAACAAATCTTTGTATGTTTATTTGGGGTTCAAGGGCAGAAGGATCCAGCCAGGACAAAGAAAGCATATGGTTACAGGGCCTAATGGAATGGCCTCATTGCTGTAACACAGCTGGCCTAAGTCTGGTGGGTGAACGTTGAATCAGAGCAGAAAGCATTGGAAGGAAGGGGTCTGATGACCTTAAGCCCTCAGAGCCTTAATGTGCTGGCAATTAGAGCTGATAGGCAGACAGTATCATGAGCAAAATGTTATCTTTCAAGAAAGTTAATGGGAGTGCTTGCTTGGTGTCTTCAGGTTTAACAGACATTACAGGACTGTGTGGGTCTCACATTGAGAACTGCAACCTCTCTGAACCAACTTGGGCCAGTGGTGAAGGCAATTTCACTGAGGGCCTCCACAACCATTGGAAGAATCATTCCAGAATAGCACAGCTTGAATGAGTAAGGACCACACTGAGTTGGTGCAATGGAGGAGCTGAGGCCACCAACGTGGGCCTGCATTCCAGCCCACACAAGACATAAAGGAGCCTTAGTGTGCTTGATTTCCTGGTAACTGGGTCTCTAGAGGTGTCTTATTGAATGAATCTTCTAGGGTAAGCCTGACTGTCATATTGCTATAGTATGTAGCTATAGGTTTTGACTGGAATGAGAAGTAATGGGAACTAGAATTGACACTGAGAGATCTGAAATGATTGTTGTTGGGTATCTGCTTGAAACCTGTTGTCTATGATACCACCCTGGCTCCGAGGAAAGCCCAAATTTGTGGACTGAATCCCATCATGGATGTGAAATTTGGATCCCCAGAAAGTAGCCTAGCACAGAGACCACATAAAGAATAGTAAAAAGATAAGTTCATAGTACCTCCATGGCATCAAGTCAGGAATGGAGATTAAGTGCATGGTTACTATATCAGTGTTTTGACCTACAGGGGCAGACTTAGTGTTGGGGGTTCATCAAGGGTACCTCTCTTTGCTTTATGTTCACTAGATTCTTCATAGGGTAATGAAGAAAAGAAAAAAATCTTACTTCTTGAAAGCTTCCATGCATATTTCCTGTTTCTTTTTGGTGTGTGTGTGTGTGTGTGTGTGTGTGTGTGTGTGTGTGTGTGTGTGTGTTTGGGGGGTAGTATCCTAATTTCCTTTGATCTAGAGAATAATTTTAGCTTCTATTTGTATGCTGAGTAGAAGTAAAAGCAAGTTTTATTGTGAAGGTTTTCTGGTGTCCACATTAAGCAGTGAATTTAATTAGCAGTGTAACACTTAAAAAACTGGTTCTTTTTCACTTAAAATTTCCAACAATATTATGGAATAAGGAGAATATTAATTAGAAACTGAATTCTTTGGTTGTGTGTACTGGGGAGTAGAGTCACAAAAACTTTCAGCTCATTACTGGGTTAAATCAATACCACCATTTATTTTAATATTTTTATTTGAAAGCCTGGACAAAATGACAATGAAGCATTAATATACAATGAAAGGAATCAGGCTGAATGAAAGCTATTACTAAATGTTCTCTCAGGCATACAAGGTGTGAAATGATTATGCTGAGCTCAAGGACAGCTTTCAAATTTGATTGCATGTTTTCTGCATTTAATTTACATTTTTTAGCCACAGTCTCAGATCTCTAATAGTATGTGTATATACATTATACACTGAATCTTTGTGTGACTTTAGATGTCCTGGAACTAACTCTGAAGACTAGACTGACTTCAAACTCATGAGGAGAGCCTGCCTCTGCCTCCTAGGAGTGTTACCACTGACGTTTTATTTTTTTCTCCTTTTTAAAATTTAAATTAAACACAAGCTTGTTTTACATATCAATCCTAGTTCCTTCTCCTTCCCTTCCTACCCTGTCAAGCACCATCCCCATCCCATCCCCTTTTTGCTCCCCAGGAAGGGTGAGACCCTCCATAGGGAGTCTTCAAAGTCTGTCATGTCATTTGGAGCAGGGCCTAGGCCCTCCCCTGTGTGTCTAGTCTGAGAGTGTATCCCTCCATGTGGCATGGGCTACCAAAGTTCATTCGTATACTAGGGATAAATACTGATCCACTTCCAGAGGCCCCACAGACTGCACAGGCCTCCTAACTGACACCCTTGTTCAGGGGGTCTGGATCAGTCCTATGCAGGTTTCCCAGCTATCAGTTTGGGGTCCATGAGCTCCCCATTTGCTCAGGTCAGCTATTTCTGTGGGTTTCTCCAGCCTGTCTAGACCCCTTTGCTCATTGCTTCTCCCTCTCTGCAACTGGATCCAGGATTTCAGTTCAGTGTTTAGCTGTGGGTGTCTGCTTCTGCTTCCATCAGCTACTTGATGAAGGCTCTAGCATGGCCTATAAGGTAGTCATCAATCTCATAATCAGGGAAGGACATTTAAGGTAGCCTCTCCACAATTGCTTAGCTTGTTAGTTGGGGTCATTCTTGTAGATCTCTG
The DNA here is from genome assembly GCF_017639785.1 of Mesocricetus auratus. Classification (NCBI taxonomy): domain Eukaryota; kingdom Metazoa; phylum Chordata; class Mammalia; order Rodentia; family Cricetidae; genus Mesocricetus; species Mesocricetus auratus. The sequence goes on from NW_024429200.1 coordinate 39,298,858, forward strand.
GACATTGCCCTAGTGCCAGATTTTTCTTTAAACCTATGATGGCTCCCTCTAATATAGCATCTATTGTCTTGCTCTGCTCTGTTCTTCCCCTGACTCCATATGATCTTCCTGCTCTCTCCTGTCCTCCTCTTCTCCCCTTCTCTTTCTCCTAACTCCCTTTCCCATCCTCCCATGATCACAATTAGCTCAGAAGATTTTGTCCTTTTCCCCTTCTCTAGGAAACCATGTTTGTCTTTCTTAAGGTCCTCCTTGTTTTGTAACGTCTCTGGCAGTGTGCATTGTAGGCTGGTGATCCTTTGCTTTATATCTAATATCCATATATGAGTGAGTACATGCCATGTTTGTCTTTCTGTGACTGGGGTTACCCCACCCAAGTTGGTTTCTTCTAGTTTCATCCATTTGTCTGCGAATTTCAAAATTCTATTTTTTTCCCACTGAGTAGTACTGTGTAAATGTACCACATTTTCTCTATCCACTCTTTAGTTGAGAGACATGTACGTTGCTTATAGGTTCTGGCTATTACAAATAATGCTGCTATGAACATAGTGGAACAGATGTCCTTGTTGTATGAATGTGCAACTTTTGGGTATATGCCTAAGAGGGGAATTACTGGATCTTGTGTTAGACTGATTCCCATTTTCCTGAGGAGCCACCATATTGATTTCTACAGTGGTTGTATGGGTTTGCATCCTTGCCTGAGGTTTTAATCACAACAGTTTTAGAAATTGTATTGTTTTGAACACTTTCTTTTCTGGCTAAGTCTTTGTATTTAATTTTGAACTGATCCATTTAGACATTAGTCATATTTCTGGGGTATTTTATAGCTAATATAAACTCCCATAGTTACAATTAGAAAGACAATGTGTGTTGATTTTGTTTGAGCATAATTTCTTAAAAATACTATTAGCAAGTCTGAAATCCATTAAAAATCCTAAAATTGGACCTGTTATGTAGACAGAATCTATATGCATGTTTATGAAACCTAAGGATGCTACAATCTGAAGGTCTAATGCTACTGAAGGCCTTTTTCATCATTACGTGAGTGTGTGTGTGTGTTGTGTATTTCTTAAAATACATTTAATGTTTACCACAACAAAGCATAAATAACATAAAGAATCAAATCACAATTGCATAGTCTTGTAAATATTTCATGTAAGAAGGAAATACAAGCCTGAGACACGAGTTTCTGTAATGACTCTCACATGGCTATTTCACAGGCTTTTATTGGACAGTGCTTGTTAGTCAGTCCCATGTCACTCACAGCAGGGAGATTCCTGTCATCCCAGTGAAGCTGGAACTTAATGCGTTAACATTCTCTCTTAAAGCTTAACCTCATGGCGATGCCTCTGCCTAGCAGCTGTCGCCACCAGCCTACAGTGCCCGTCTGCCACCTCCCACTCTGCCTTCCGCTCACTGTCACCACTAAAGCAAGTATGTTTGCCATGCAGCTTCCGTCACAGCTTCTCCCCAGAGCTTAGTAGTCAAAAAAATATTTGGATTTTAGAAAGAACACAATCATGAGCAGCTGTTCCCCAGATGAACTTAGAAATATGTCATAGACTGAAGTTTCACAAGGCTATAGAATGTTCAGATCATCAGAACTGTCCCTGAGTTACCAATCATCAAATCTGCTCCCCACATCTCCAGACGTTCATGCCTCTTTATTCATTTTATTTTCTGGGAAACAGTTAGGATTTAAAACATTAAATGTTATAAGTAGCAAAAGCCACTCATCTGGGCTTTTAAATCGTTCCCTAACTTTTCATAAACAATGCATGAAAAATGCACACAGAACTACAGCTTTCTGAGCTTTTCACCAATTGAAAGTACGGACAGAACTGGAACCCATAGTCACGCTGGACTCTCACTCAACACAATTCCCTAAAAATAGCCATTATCCTGAAATTTAAAAGCAGAGATCTTTTTATATTTAAAAAATACTTACATGGAATAATACCAAGGGCTTTGCTTTATAGATTTCCTTTCAGTTAATGATGTGTTTCTGAAAATCATTCATAATGTTTCATTTTAAAGATAATTTATCATAGTTTTATTCATTGTATGTCTGTCAACTATTTTTCCTATTTTTATCGTCTCATACAACACATCATGACCACAGCCTTCCCTCCCTCCGTGATTCCCAGTTCCTGAGCCCCAGTTTCCCTCTCCCCTAGATTCACTTTCCCTCCTTTTCCCTTCAAAAACAGCAGGCCTTCTGGTATGTCAGCCTAAGACAGCATATCAAGAAACAATGAGACCAGGCACAAACCTTCATATTCAGAGTGGATGTGGCAACTCAGTAGGAGGAAAAGGTTCCCAAGAACAGCAAAAAGGATCAGAGATACCCTTACTTGCACTGTTTGGAGTCCCATGAAAACCCCAAGCTGAAGGATAACAATGTGTATGGAGATGCCTAGTTCAGGCCCGTGCAGGCTCCTTGATTGCTGCTCAGCCTCTGTGAGTCCTTATGATCCCTGCTTCTTTGATTCTGCTGGCCATGTTCTGCGGTTGTCCTCAAACCCTGTGGCTCCTACAGCGATTCCTGAGGAATGCACCAAGCTCTGCGTACTGTTTCGCTGTGGATCTCTGTTGCCATCAGCTGAGGAAGGGAGCCTCTCTGATGATAGTGCTAGGCACTGATCTATGAATTTGGTAGAACATCATAGAACTCATTCCATTTACTTCTTTTTTTAACCTAGTATGAGCCACAGGTTAGGCCAATCATTAGTTGGCCACTCCCACAAGCTCTGATCCACCATTGACCCAGCACATCCTGGAGTCAGGACAGAGTATATATCAAAGATTATTATGTCTGGACTGGTGTCCCAGTCCCAACACTGGAAGCCTTGCCCAATCACAGAAGATGGCCAGTTTGGCCCCATATCCTCCGTAATTAGGAATCCTTTCTATGGCCACACTCAAAGTTTCCAGGATGTTGCTACATTGTCCCCCAAATGTCTCTCAGTTTCAGTGTCTCTCCCTGTACTCTCTCACCTCTCTTCCCCTCCTGATCTCTCCTGCTCCCATCCTCACTCTTACCCAGTTCACCTGCAAATCTATTCTATTTCCCCTTCCCAGCAAGATCCATGAGTCAGTCACCCCAGAGCCCTCCTTGTTATTTAGTCTTTTAGGGTCTGCGAATTGTAGTGTGATTGATTATCTTTACTTAACAGCTAATATCCACTTATAAGTGAGTACATATGTTGTTTGTCTTTCTGGAGATGGTTTGCCTCACTCAACATCAGTTTTTTTCTACTTCTATCCACTGTCTTATAAATTTCATTATGTCATTGTTTTTAACAGCTGAGTAATACTCTATTATGTAAATACACTACATTTTTATGCATTCTTCTATTGAGGAACATCTAGGTTGTTTCTAGTTTCTAGCTATTATGAAAAAAGCTGCTGTGAACAAGTGTCTTTGTGATAGGATGGAGTATTTTTGGAGGGATATGCGCAAGAGTGGCTTAGTTGGAGCTTGTGGTAGATAGATTTCCAATTTTATGAGAACCCATCATATTGGTTTCCAAAGTGTCTATACACATTTGCACTCCCACCAGCAATAGAGGAGTGTTCCCCTTGCTCCACATCCTCTTCACCATGAGCTGCCAATTGTGTTATTGATCTTAGAGACTCTGAAAGGTATAAGACAGAATCTCAAAGTAGTTTTGATTTGCATTTCCCTGATATCTTAAGATATTGATCATTTTTAGGTACTTCTTGGCTGTTTGTTATCTGTTGTTGAGAATTCTTGGTTTAGATATGCACCCTATTTTTAAATTGGATTATTTGGTTTGTTGATGTCTAGTTTCTTGAGTTCCTTGTATATTTTGGATATTAACCATATGTTAACATTTTTGGCATGCTGAATGTGTCCTTTACCTTATAGAAGCATTTCAGTTTCATGATGTACTCATTTATTAGTTGTCAATTTTAGTGCCTGCACAATTAGTTCTCTGTTCAAGAAGTTGTCTCCCATGCTAATGTGTTTAAGGTTATTTCCCACTTTCTCTTCTGTCAGGTTCCTTGTATCTAGTTTTATGCTGAGATCTTTGATACACTGGGACTTGAGTTTGTCAAGGGGACAAATATGGATCTATGTGCATTCTTCTATACACAAATTAGACCAGCACCATTTGATGAAGATCATTTGTTTTTTCCCTTATGTGTTTATGGCTTCTTTTCTTCTTTTTTTATTTTTATGTTTAAATTTATATTAGAAACATGGTTGGTTCACAAGTCAGTTCCAGGTCCCACTCCCTTCCTCTCCCCTCCTCCCGTGCTCTCCCCCCAACTTCCCCATTATCCCCTCATTTCTCCAGGGAGGATGAGGCCCTCCATGGGGGTGTCCATAGTCTGTCATTTCATCCAGGGCAGGGCCTAGACCCTCCCCACAAGAATTCAGGGTGAGAGTTCATCTCTCATTGTTGGATGGGAGTCCAAAGTCCATGTGTATACTCGGGATGTATACTGATCTACTGCCCAAGACTCAATAGATTACCTAGGCCTCCTCACTGACACCCCCATTCAGGGGGTCTTGATCAGTCCCATGTTGAATTCCCAGGCATCAACAGTTAACCTTTGTCAGGTCAGCTGTTTCTGGGATTAAACCAGCCCAGTCTTAACTCATTTGGTCATCAGTCCTCCCTCTCTGTTACTGGCTTTCTTGAATTCAGCTCAGTACTTAGCCGTGGGGAGTCTGCCTCTTCTTCCATCAGCCACTGAATGAAGTTTCTGTTTCCCAAACTCTCTGGCCATGGGATTGTAGGCTGGCACTCTCCAGATCTATGTCTAATATCCATATATGAGAGAGTACATGCCATGTTTCTCTTTTTGTGACTGTGTTACCTCACTCAGGATGGTTTCTTCTAGTGTCATCCATTTGCCTGCAAATCTCAGGATTCCATTGTTTTTTTCTGCTGAATCGTACTCCATTGTGTAAATGTACCACATTTTCTCTATCCACTCTTCAGTTGAGGGGCATCTAGGTTGCTTCTAAGTTCTGGCTATTACAAATGATGCTGCTATGAACATAGTGGAACAGACATCCTTGTTTTATGAATGGGCATCTTTTGGATATATGCCTAAGAGTGGAATTGCTGGGTCTTGTGGTAGGTTTATTCCCATTTTTCTGAGGAATTTCCATACTGATTTCCAAAGTGGCTAAACCAGTTGGCACTCCCACCAGCAATGGAGGAGTGTTCCCCTTTTTACCACATCCTCTCCAGCATAAATTGTCCTTGGTGTTTTTGATTTTAGCCATTCTGACAGGTGTGAGATGGTATCTCAGAGTTGTTTTGATTTGCATTTCCCGGATGGCTAAGGATGTTGAGCACATTCTCAGGTGCCTCTCAGCCATTTTAGACTCCTCTATTGAAAATTCTCTATTTAGTTCTGCAGCCCACTTTTTAATTGGATTCTTTGGTGTTTTGGAGCCTTGATTCTTGAGTTCTTTGTAAATTTTGGAGATCAACCCTCTGTCAGATGTGGGGTTAGTGAATATTTTTCCCATTTTGTGGGCTGCCTTTTTGTCTTGCTGACAGTGTCCTTTGTCTTACAGAATCTTCTCAGTTTCAGGAGGTCAGATCAACTGTTTCTGTGGGTTTATCCAGCACCATCTTGGCTCGTTTGCTCATCCCTCCTACCTGGATTCCAGGAGTATATGGCTCAGTGTTTACCTGTGGGTCCCTGTCAGGAATTTGTCATGAATATTTTTAGAGTTAACATTTTCTTTGACTAATGTGTCTGCTTTATTCTGTCATATCTCCAGTGCCTGATATTGTCTCTTCCATCTCTTGTATTTTGTTGGTGATGCTTGCTTTTGTACTTGTGCTCATATACCTACATTTTTCATTTCCAGATTTCCTCTTTTATGTTCTTATTGTTTCTATTTCCACTTTGAGATATTGAACTATTTTATTCATTTCCTTCAACTGTTTTTTTTTCTTGGCTCCCATTTAAGGATATATTAATTTCCTCCAATTGTTTGTTTGTTTTTTCCCCTGATTTCTTTAAGATGAGGTTCTATGCCAAACAGCCGGACAGAGGTGTCCCTGCCCTTAGCAATGCAATCAGCAATCTGATTGGTTATTGAATAGACTCTTGGGGGCACCACCAATCGAGAGGTGAATCCAATGTATGGGCTCACCCTCTTGTGCTAATAAAGCGGTAAATAACGTTTCCCCAGGAAAAATGTAAAGGGTGAGGGGCAAGAGAGGATCATACCTCCTTAAGGTTGCTGTGTGTATGGCCTGTTGAATTCTGTAAATGATCATCAGATAGAATGATCTGTGAGGAGAGATCATGACCTTTTAGTGGGTCTAACAAATGAGCTAATTCCTCAGTAGTTATAGAAATCAAGGACCTCAGCCAATTAATTTCCCCCAATGTCTTTTGGAGCTGGTGAAAGGTATAAGAATCCTGAATGTGAAGTTGAGGTTTAACAGTAGAGACAGTATTAAGAAACAAAATGGAACCCAAAATCTTAAAAGGAGGACTAGTCTGAATCTTTTCAGGAGCCACCTTAAAATCATTGGCCTCTAATATGGCAAGACATTTGGCAGTAATATGGAGGTCAGATGGGTTAGAACAACCCAAAATAATATCATCCATATAAATATAGAATAATATATCAGGATGACCAATCAAGGAAGAAAAAATATGTAACATATAATACTGACAAATAGGAGGGCTATTGGCCATACCCTGGGGTAGGACGGTCCATTCAAATCTTAACTCTGGCCCGCAAAAATTTGTTGAAGGTATGGAAAAGGCAAATTTTTCTACATCAGCTGGATGTAATGGGATAGAGAAAAAACAATACTTAATATCAATAATAGCTAAATAATGGGTGTTGGGAATGGCTGGAATCCAGGGGAGTCCCCTTTGCGGGGTCCCAAAAGTTATCATTCTCTCATTTATTTTCCTCAAATCATGTAAAAGCCTTGAAGAGCCATTGGACTTTTTTTTTCTTTTTTTAAATAACAAAACCCAGGGAATTCCAGAGGCTTGTTGAAGACTGGTAGAGAACTGGTCAGTGGTGCCCAAAAGCATGCAAAAATTAATTTAGGACCACAGGGAGGGCTTTCTGATTTCATTCTGCCTGGATGTGACATTCATCCTGAAACAATGGGCTCCACTTCAGAAACATGATCAGGGAAGGACTATCCTAGCAAGGTCCTTCCAATCCAGGGTTTGGGCTAAGCCCTGGAGGATAGTCTCCACCCAGGGGAATTAGGTCCATCCTCTGAGATGCGTTTTTGAACTCATTTATATCATGTGCTTCCCAGGAGTACCAGGCAGCTGGGCGGTTGCCACCAGGGTTAACATTGACAGGAAAAAGATTGGTCATTTCTCCCCCAGAAGCATCCTCCCTGCAGTAAAGCAGTGGTGCAGGGGGTTCCAGAAAGGATTGGGGGGGGACCTGGAAGTGGCATGACCTTAGATTGCCAAGGAGCACTTTCAAAAGAAGTCTAGGGATGAATACAGAGACACAGGGAGGTGTGAGGGACTAGGATTTAGCTTTGGTTTTTCCTGAGTTTCTTTAACTACTTTTGTCCCTTTCTGGATTGGTGCCTCCCTCTCTCCCTAGGGGGCTGAGGGGGGAAGCAACCCTTTAAGGCAGACACTATTGGGAGGGTCCCCTTTTCCATCTGAGCTCTCCTAAAACCGTATCCCAAGTATCCCAGCCAGGGAGCAATCTTGAGCAAACAGCCCCAGGCCTGGAGAGCCTAGTTACCAGAAAGATTGAGACCTCTACTTTTAAGTAGGACCCGTAAAAAATTTCTAGGGTAGGGTTAGATTTGGACAAAGACTGCCCCATAATTCATGGAGGTACACTCACCCGCAGAACAATTGGCCAGTCAGCATACTTCCGTTCCTCACATGAGGCACCATCTCTGCAGGGTCCTCCCTGCAGGTAGAGCTGGGGAAGGGCCAGTCCAGCCAGCCTCTTCCCAAGGGCTGAGCAGCATGGTGAGTATCGCTGACACAGACCCTCCCTCCATTAGTTACCAGGGTGAAAAAAAAACCACACTGAGTCGGGAGTCTGTCAAAGCAGGATCTCTATTTATTCCAACACACAGGAATCTTAGGATAGGGTAAGGTGACATGAGTTAAGGGTCAATAGTATTCCACCAAGTAGGCAGGTTGATAGGCAGGGGGCAGTCTTGCATCAGATCTGGCTGAGTCACCCCCTCGTGGAGGTTACAGGTTAGAGATAGGTCGCTAAACTCTAGCCAGGCTCAGGAGCTTACACTGGGCCTCGAATCCGAGCCTATTCAATAACCAATCAGATTGCTGATTGCATTGTTAAGGGCAGGGACACCTCTGTCCGGCTGTTTGGCATAGAACCTCATCTTATTGTTTCTCCCTTTAAGACAACAGATGTCACCTGGCTTCAGAGAAACAATAGCAGGATTGCTATGGCTCTTGAGGGGTTTCTGGGTAAAGTTGATTTTTATTATGGTCCTCACAAATGGATGAGCTCCTTCTTTAGATTAAAGTGGAAGCCCCCCAGATTTTTTTTTACCTCAACCCTACCTTGGCTTTCTTACTGTGTTTACTTATGGGGGAAGCCTGGGGGCTTCTTTAGTCATTTATCCTCCCTTAGACCATGGTAAAGAGCCAGTGCCCATAAAGTAAGTCTCCCATTAAGTTGAGGGGGGTCAGCGTAATTTAAGGAACTGTGTGCTGTTGTTCTTGTGTTAGACACTATTCAAGAGTCATTTAACTTATTCTCTGACAGACTTTATGTTGTTAATTTGTTACCCAACCTAGTTGAGGCCCATATTAAGCTGGACTCCAATCCTATATCACCTTTAATGATTCAAGGCTGCTCCCTACTGAAAGAATGAACTAACCCCATTTTTCTTCAACATCTCAGGAGTCATCAAAATTTGCCAGGATTTCTTTCTGAAGGAAATAATTTGGCTGATAAATTGACTTCTATGCCTCAGTGTAATACTGTTACAGAAGCTACATGCTTCTACCTACTGACTGTTGTTAAAATGTCTAGGTTCCCAGTCAGGGAACCAATGTTGTTAAAATGTCTAGGTTCATCCAGTAACCAGACACAAACCGTGACTCAATGATCCCATGTGGAGTTTATTGGTAGACAGGGAGGAAAAGGGGGCTGAGAGGTAACCGACCTGTACAGAGCTGAGAGAGAGATAAGATATATGAGAGAGAGATAGACAGAGACAGAGAGACAGAGACAGAGACAGAGAGAGGAGAGAGAGAGACAGAGAGAGAAGATGAGATCAAGAGAAAGACGAGAGTAAAAGAGAGTGTAAGCAGGCAGGGGTCAGTCCTTTAAAGGGGTCCTTTGAACCTTCGTGGTTCTCACAGAACTCTGGGCTGGCCAGAGTGTTGCCTGAGTGCATCTTGCCAGGTAACAGGGCAGGCCAGCATAATGCCTGCACTTTTCACTGACCCATGTTAATTGGAGGGGTGTTAAATATCCACTTGTGCCAGTCAAGGACCTTAAAAAGATTGTCCAAACTTCTAAGTCCTGCCAGCCTTTCCTTCAGATGCCAACCCCCTCCAAACTAGTGGAAGCAACCCTCGAGGGCTTCGTCCTAATAATCTTTGGCAAATTGATGTTACTCATTATTCTCCATATCCATTTGAAAATTTAAAGTATATTTTTCTCGGGGGGAGGTGCTAAACATGCTATTAGCCATATGCTTCAATGCTTTGCCACCCTTGGTTTGCCTGATCAGATTAGGACAGATAATGGCCCATGCTTTGTAACTTCCTTAAGACTTGGAGCATCTCAAACTCCAAGGCATCCCACACAATCCTCGGGGCCAAGCAGTTGTGGAAAGGTATAATCAAGTTCTCAAATCTCAATTACAAAAAAAAAGCAGGAATCTATACCCCCATGATCAATTAAGAAGGGCATTATTCACCCTAAATAGTTTAAATTTTTCTAAATAAGATAAATACCTGTCTCCATTTCAATAACATTGGTCCTCATCGGTTACTTACAGTTTTGTTTGGGTCAAATGGAGGGACCCATTGACAGGGGTCTGGAAAGCACCAGACCCCCTCCTCTCAGCAGGGAGAGGATTTGGATGTGTCTTCCCTCAAAATGAAAAATACCCATTTGGGTACCAGTGAGAGACCTAAAATATTTGTCCCAACAAGGGGACAATGACCATCACTTCTCCAGGGAATGTTCCACCCCTGAGAAATGTGTCTCTGTTTCCCCTCCAGGAACAAATGAAGATGTGGGTGATGCTGCTCTTCCTGGTATCGATGATGCTCATCCTGCCCAGTGATGTAGGATTTGGAAACCCACATGATGCCAAAGTTATCCTGGCTCGCCTGATGGGGAAACCCTGTGGTTGCCAGGGTGGAACACACTCAGTATCTCCCTTTAGTGGATGGGTCATACAACAGGTAGATTGTGATACCAAGATAGCAGTCAATATGATTGACACATCAAATTCCCTTTTTTCAAATTCCAGTATGTGGATATGCATAAAGAAGCCCAAGATTATCCTCCAGGTTGATGGGAAGCCAGGACCTTGTCCTTGCACTGCTTTCTATCTGACAATGCATATGGCCTGCTATGGCATTTCCCAAATGTGCACCAGTAGTTCCACTAAAAAGACTTACTGGACTGGGGTCTGAAATAGAGTGCTCTCTGGAGGTGAGAGTGATTGGATTGTAAGAGATGGAGGGAGTGCCTCTGCCTCTTGCTTTGGAGCCCCAGGTGAAACTGTTTCCTGGGAACTTGCCCCCCTATTGGTTATTCAGATGGTGGGGGTGCTCAAGATCAGGTTAGGGAACAAGAAGTTCATAAAAAGATAGAACAACATGTTTTGGCCCAGTACCCAGAGCTCAACTATCACCCTGTTGCTCTCCCTGAAAATTGGGGTGAGCTAGCACTTGATCCCCAGACTGAGTCGATTCTACAAATGGTCTTTGCCTTACTAACTCAAACGACTCCCTCCCTTGCAGACGATTGCAGGCTTTGCCTCCAATCTGGACCTCCTCGGCTGCTTGCAGTGGTCTCTAATGATACAATTACAGATGCCTCTGCTTCTATAAAAGATTGCTTGGCCACATTTCCCATCCGTGTCAAGCTCCTCCCAATGTCACTTTCTGGGGCTTGCATTTGGACCCTGCCGACTACTGATAAATCCAGAATAGATGTGGGCTACATTGATCCATTTTTCTGTAATTCAAATACAACCAAATCTAATGATCAATGCTGCCCACCTTCTGGAATGGTCTTTGTGGAGGTGGGATGGCATATGACTTCCTGCCTCCCAAGTGAACAGGCCTTTGTGCCCCAGACACCTTGATTCCTGATGTGGATATTATTCCCAGGGATGAGGCTCTTCCTGTGCTCTCTTTTGATTACATTGACAGGAGACTGAAGAGGGCCATACAGATGATTCTTTTACTTGCTGGCTTGGGAATATCTGCAGGTATGGCCACTGGGGCTGCAGGGCTAGGCACGGCATTTGAGCTCCACAGACCGCTCTCTGCCCAATTGGTTAGTGACATAAAGGCCGTGTCTAGTACTATTTTTGATCTCCAAAAGCAGCTTGATTCCCTGGCTAATGTAGTCTTACAGAACCGAAGGGGATTAGACTTATTAACAGCTGAAAAGGGAGTCATGTGCTTGTTTTTACAGGAAAAGTGTTGTTTTTAACGCCAAAAGATCAGGAATCATTCAGGACAAGATCAAAAGGCTTTAGGAGAACTTGGAGAGGAAACGGCAGGACCTCAGGGAAAACCTGCTGTGGACTGGCTTAAAATGGCTTCTTATCCTATCTCCTTCCCCTGCTTGGGCATCTCCTCCTCCTCCTCCCTATCCTCACTATCGGGCCCTGCATGATTAATAAGGTCATGCAATTTGTTCGCCAACAGGTAGAGGAAGTACAACTTCATTAGGTCAAAGTTCATTATCATAGGCTCACTACTCAGGAGCCAGGCTCCTTGTGACTGGCAGTCCTCATACAAGCATCCCTCCTCTGCCCTCCACCTGACCAGTGACAGGCAACTTCTCAGATAGACTGGGACATCCTAAGATAGGTCATAGAATAGTCCTTCAACGAGCTGGATACATGGTACTCAGGGACAGGTAAAGTTCCCAATGGGGGACCACCTAAGACAGAGGCCATGATTTCGTACAAAAACAAGAGGGGGAGATGTTGGGCCTAAGAAAGGCTTGGATGCTAGGCCCAGTGTAATCTCCTGAGCCTGACTTGAGTTTGGGCTCAGATGTGAGGCCCAGTGTAACCTTATGAGCCTGACTAGAATTTAGTGACCTGTCTCTAACCTGTAACCTCCACGTGGGGGTGACTCAGCCAGATCTGATGCAAGATTGCCCCCTGCCTAGCTACCTTCCTGCTTGGTGGAATACTATTGGCCCTTAACTCCCCATGTCACCTTACCCTATCCCAAGATTCCCATCCCCTACCTCATTCCTATATAAGTTCCTGCATGTTGGAATAAATAGAGATCCTGCTTTGACAGACTCCAGACTCAGTGTGGTTTTTTTCTCCCTGGTAACTAATGGGGGGAAGGTCTGAGTCAGGGACACTCACCATCCTGCTCAGCCCCTGGGAAGAGGCTGGCTGGGCCAGCCCTTCCCCCGCTCTACTTGAAGGGATGACCCTGCACACATGTACCTACATATGTAGGGCACACATATTCATACACCATACATAGAAATATTTAAAATTATTTACTTCTAAGTTTAGTTTATAGACATAAAATGTTTGTTCAAAATATTCATACTAACACTTAAAGGCATAAGTAAAAGTATTCAAACAATTTTCTCCTGCTAATGCTACTTTTTTACAGAAAGCATAAGAATGACCACATAGACACTGAAATCATTAATTACATGACTCAAGGAAAACTATAACTGGGAATATATAACTATTGCTATAAATTATGATTGTGATTATGATTATTATTATACTTTTTCAAGGCAGGGTTTCTCTGTATAGTCCTGGCAATTCTGGAACTCACTCTATAGATCAGGCTGGCTTGCTGTGATTTTTAAAATAATTTTATTGCACATATTCATTTATGTATCTATGCATACACATGTGTGCTACATATGAGTGTGGAGGCCAGAGAACAACTGAAGGAAGTCAGTTTGTTCCTTTCACCACATGGGTCCCTGAGGTAAAGCTTGACAGTAAGTTCCTTCAGTAGCTGGATCATCTAGCCAGTCACTTCCTTGTATTACAATAGTCAAATATTGAAGAAGCAGAGGCACCCATTAAACAACAGTAACCTTCCTGGGCTCAGAATTAATCACTATATATATGTATACTATCTCTGCTGACTATAGCCTTCCTCTGGGTAACTGAAATTTAACTACTCAATTCCTGCTATAGTTTCCAATAAATACTCTCACATGCATGAAATATAGAATGTATGCATGCTCTTCTATATTTCTGAGATCCACACTGACATATTGATTCCACTTCATAGCTGTCCTTTAAGCATATGAAATTTATGTTAAAGATAAAAAATAAAATCTATCTTGTTTTCTTTCTTCTTTTTAAATTTAAATAAGAAACAAGCTTGCTTCACGTGCCAATCCCAGCTCCCTCTCTCTCCCCTCCTCCTCTGCCTCACTACAATCCCCCCAACACTCCAGCCACTCCCTACTTTGCTCCCTATGGAGGGTGAGGCCTACCATAGGAGATATCTAGAGTCTGTCATTTTATCCAGGGTAGAGCCTAGGCCCTTCCCCTGTGTGTCCAAGATGAGAGAGCATCCCTCCATGTGGAGTGGGCTCCCAAAGTTCATTTGTATGCCATGGTAAGCAATGATCCAGAGATTGCCTTGGCCTCCTCACTAACACCCATATTCGTGGTTTCAGGATGAGTCTTATGCTGGCCTCTCAGCCATCATTATGGGGTCCATGGGCTCCCCTTGTTCAGGTCAGCTCTTTTTGTGGGTTTTAGCAGCCTGGGTCCAGGAGTTCAGTTCAGTGTTTACCTGTGAGTGTCTGCCTCTGCTTCTGTCAACCACTGGATGAAGGCTCTAGGATGGCATGTAAAGTAGTTGTCAATCTCATTATTGGGAACAGCTTTTAAAGTAGCCTCTCCACTATTGTTAGTTTGCCAGTTGGTGTCACACTTGTAGATCTCTGGAAATCACACTAGTGCCAGATCTCTCCTCAAACTTATGATGACTCCTTCTATTATGGTATCTCTCATCCTGTTATCTGTTCTTCCCTCAACTCAACCTTCCTGCTCCTCCATGTCCTCCTCTCCCTTCTTTTTCTCCCCCTCTCTTTTTCCCAACTCCCTCTCCCCTCCCACCATGTTCCCAATCTGCTCATGAGATCCTGTCTCATTCTCCTTCTTTAGGGTACCATGTATATCTCTCTTAGGGTCCTCCCTGTTTCCCAGGCTCTCTGGCAGTGGGATAGTAGGCTGGCATTCTCCTGATGAACCTGGAAGCAACCTAGATGCCACTCAACTGAAGAGTGGATACAGAAAATGTGGTACATTTACACAATGGAGTACTGCTGAGCAGAAAAAAAAAACCAATGGAATCTTGAAATTTGCAGGCAAATGGATGGCACTAGAAGAAACCATCCTGAGTGAGGTAACCCAGTCACAAAAAGACAAACATGGTATGTACTCACTCATAAATCAATCTTCTACAAATAAAAGATCAGCATGTCCATGTGGCCATCCTGAGTACCTTCCGACTGCAGTCTGACATCTTGTATCCTCCTATGGGTGCCAGTAGGTAGCTCTCTGTGATCTCTTGTACAAGGACATTAATCCTGTCAATCTGACCTTCACCTTAGTAACCTAATACTATTTCAATGGTCACTTCTAAGTATCATTAGATTGTGGGGTTTAGGATTTTGATAAATGATATCAGAGGAACACAATGAATCCATAATTCTGTAGGTAATTCTTTCTTTATCTTTATGTTACTCTCAACAAAGACTGAGATGTTTAACAAGGCTGTTTAATTTCCCTATAAAATTGATTATCCTGATGATTGGTTGGGAGTGATTAATCTTCCTCAAAAGTATAAACATGAAAATGGCAACTTTAAATGATGAAATGTTTGCAGCAGACATTACAATGATTTGCAGTTCTTGGCTGTTTCCTGATTATTCAAAATTTCAAAGTATTTTCCATTGTGAATCATCAGTCATACAACAACCCTAGAATTAATCTTCACTTTTCCTCACATAAATCAGGAAGTTCCATCAAGGACTTCATTTCATGATGACAGGGAACTAAAAATAATCTTGATTAAAGATGAAAATGGTCATGAGAACACTCATTTGCCTGGATGTGATTTCAAAAAGTGCTCTCTACCTTTTGAATATCAAATATGTTTCATGAAACAAAATGTCATTTCTATTTTGTGATGTATGAAAAATGACTGTAGAGTTTTTCCATTATGAGTGAATGGAATAGCACTCGCTATAAGTATAAGAAAGCAGATAACATATACTTTACATGGTTTACTTAGCAGATCATAATATATGCATATATGCAATTACATGTGTGTGTGAATTTTTGCTCAATGATTTTATCTCTATTTCCTTTCCTTCTTTTCCCACCCCACTCTTATTTGAGAAATGTCTCAATAGAAAAACAACATTAGCTTTTTCCTGGCCTTGAATACATGATCCCTCTGTTTCAGCTTCACCAATCCAAGTGCTGGATTAGAAATGTATACTGCCATACCTGACTCCAGTTTTGGTCTCAAATGGAGTGATAGAAACTATTCAGGATCTTTGGATACATGCTTGTTATTCTGGAAGGAAATTTACGTGAGAAGCCTGCTGAAGATCCTTGCATTACTAAACAGTTAAAAGGAGTATAGCCTGAGACATGCAGGATGTATGGTGCATAGACACAGAAGCCTTCTAAGACAACTCTCAAAGATCAAATCTTGAGCACTTTTATGCAATGACATAAAAGAAATGGCATTATATTAATATCTATCTGCATGACCTGCTGATATGCCAATAACTCACTCAACCAATAAGAATAGAAATCTAACCTACAGAGGAAGTCAAGATGTAACCACTGTAGGAATAAGAAGCCCGGAAACTTCTCGGTAAGAGAAATACTTAGATTTCAATTATGGGATACATACTTAAGTCAGAGCTAGCCAGTAAGAAACATGCAAGGCCAACAGCTTCATAATTAATACAGCATCTTGTGTGTTATTTGGGAACTACAAGGCAGCAGAGCCCAGGAGACTGGCAGGGGGATAAACCAAAACTGCTGGCAAGGAAAAGTCTTCTCTTTACATAATGGTTGTCAGGAGCGGGATTGAATTTCCAGGCAGAATGACAAAAGCTTTAAAGGAGTTTTAGAAACAAAAGAACAGAGAAAAGCATGGGTTCTTGGTAGCAGCATTTTTCTCAGTTGGACTCTGATTTGCTAGCAACAAGCAGACTCACACGGCTTGCCTAAAGGAGTCTTCCTGTCTCAGCATAAGCAAAAAACAACAACAACAAAAAAAAACAGTAAGGTTCTTTTAAGAGACTCTGCTAACGATTGAAAGGTGTATCCATACAGCTGGAAGTGGCAATGACCACATCTGCAAGCCGGCGGCTTTTGCTGGATGTCAACATAGACTGAGACAGTGAGCTGGAATCACACTTAGGCCCGCCATCTTGGAAAAACTGCAGTTTAAACAGCTGCAGTTTTAACAGGCAAGACACGTGGCCAGAAAAACACAAAGATTTACAGTAAAGTCAGACTTGCATGAAGAAAAACCTCTAAAGGTTTACAGTGTGTTTAAAATTATACATAGAATTGAGACAGAAAAAGAAACAACATAGTGGTAAATAAATAGAGAAGCTGGCTGTGGTGGCACAAGCCAGTAGGATTTGCTGCAGAGGCAGAGGCAGGCAGATTTCCAGGGAAACCCTGTCTCAGAGAAATAAATAAAGAAATAAAAGTAAAAGAAATAGAGTAATAATAATAGATAAATAAATAAGCCATGTAAAGATGGAAAATACACAGAAAGTCTGGATACTGTATACTATTGTGTTTCTCAGTTTTTTGATTGCTCAGGAATCACTTGGTTATGAATGCTGCTGAATTAATTCCACTTATATCTTTTGAAAATGCCTTGACTTCAAAATTTAATTATAAGGATATGTTACTTGGGAAAGGAGTTTTTGTTTATGTTTCTACAAAAAATGAAAAGCTGAGAATTCCTTCCAGGCTTTTGTGGTTTGATGAACCAAGACACCCGGAAGCAATGGCTCAAGTGATTCAACATCTAAAACAGATAAGATGATGCAGCTTTACAGACCACGAAAATAAGGATTATACAGGTTTCTGAGTGTTATCATGATCCCCATGGAATGAACAGTGTCCCCTTCCAGCATGAAGCAGTTTGGAATGAGCGATGTCCTAATTTCCATCTTGTTTATAAATCTTTGTTTTAATTTAAATGGGGTTGGTTATAATTGGTTAATGATCACAACCAATCTCTTTTTAAAGGAAAAAGGGGATTATGGTATGGAAATGAATACATGTTATAAGTATGGTTTTTCATTTATTGATACAAATTCAAGGTCAATTTTGTGATATGTATATTTCTCCTCTTGATTAAGTATTGTGCTTATACTGATATTTTAAAATGTAATGCATAATTGAATATAGACTATAGATAGTTACCTATAATAGTCAGAACTTATATTTAGGTTAGTTTGGCTTACTAGATATACAGAAATATATTTGAGGTAGATAGACAGTCTTCAAACCTTTCAAAGACCTTCAGAAAATGGCATTTAAAATGGTTTAGGGTTTTTCTTGACAATGAGAAATGTCTGCTCCTGGCAGCACCAATTACGTCTTAGAGGAAGATGGGCATCAAAGAAACTTGTTATAGAGTTTACTTTCAACATGGCAAGATTGGCCATTTGGGCAAGAAACTGCTCTTGCCTGGACTGCTTGACTGTTGCTGAATAAACTGGACATGCAGGACCCACAGGAAAGTGACTGCTGAACTCAAATAGTCCTTCAGGGTTCCTGATTCATGAAGAGTCTACGAGACTTGCTGCAGGACACAAGAAAATGAATGAAAGACTGCCAATGCAAATGGACAGTTTGAAATTTCCTGCTTTGCTGAGAAATCTTCTGGACACACTGTGGCCTATGGGCTGAAGATGGATGCACCAACATTACAGAGAAACTTCAGGTGACTGCCCAGGCAGCAAGATGTCTTTGTCAATCCTAGTGTTTATATATTATCCTTCTGTGGTCTTTGATAAAGTTGAAGGCAGATAATTATAATTATATGTTGGGGAAGTCTTATGTCAATAAAGCACTGTTGAGCCAATAGGAATCTAGATAGGTGGGACTAGGAGTCCAGGAGGACTCTGGAAAGGAGAAACACAGGAGTCGAGATGTAACGCCATGGGGTAGGAAGCCCGGAACTATCTCTGGTAAGAGAAATACTTAGATTAACAACTATGGGGTAATTACTTAAGTCAGAGCTAGCCAGTAAGAAACAAGCAAGGCCAACAGCTTCATAATTAATATAGCTTCCTGTGTGTTTATTTGGGACTGATGCGGCTCTGGAACCAGGCTGGCAGGAAGGCTTCTGTCAAAGAAAATGCTTCTCTTAACATAATTATAGTTTTCCTTAGTTATGATAAGAGACAAGCTACATATAGGACTTTGGACTCACAAGGATGGGATAGATGACATTTTCTTTAAATCTTGCTGAATGTTGATAGACAAAATGTTGTAACTGTGTTCTTACTTGATAACTGTTCTGTTATATATAATTTGATTATGTTAAAGTTAAGACCTTTCTTTTTGTTTAGACAGAAAAGAGGAGATAATGGGTGAAGACCTGTTTATATGTTAATAAAGCACTGATGGCCCAATAGGGAAGCAAGATAGGTGGGACTAGGAGTCCATTAGGATCTGGGTAGGAGAAACACAAGAAGTCAAGATGTAACAATTATGGGATAAATACTTAAGTCAGAGCTAGCCAGTAAGAAACAAGCAAGGCCAACAGCTTCATAATTAAAAAAAAAAAAAGAAATCTACCCTACAGACTAATTTCAAGTTATCAATGAAGGTTTTCTACCTTTGGAAAACTACAGAATAATTCTCTACTTCTAAGTAAGAACTGAACAAATGGATTTCCTCTACCAGCACAGATGGAAATAGGTGGAACCAAGTAATTTCAAGTCTCAGCTAATTATACAAGATTAATATCAACAGGATGCTTTGGCATTAAAGTATTTGTCTATGATCTGATGGGATTATAAGTATGAAGTTGTCTCTGAATAATTAGCTCTCAGTTATTGCAAGAATATAATTAAAACCAGTTTCTATTTAAGTAGTTTATTGAGTTAAATCCAATTGCCATGTAGTGTACTATGTATTTTCGAAGAAATCTATCCCATTAGCCTCTATCCTAAAGCTATCCAAGGGCAAGAAATGAACAGGCATACTTAAACTTCAGCACAGTATGCTGTGGTGTTGAAGTTGTAAGAGAAACAAGAATGACCTCTAGATTGTGTTTCATTTCCATCTTGCATTAAAAAAATCATGGCAAGAGCAAAGACTGACTGTTTGGGTCAGAATGAGATTATAACTCTGCTTGAAGTCAGCTTTAGTGATCAACACCTTGTAGATTGAAATAGGTAACTAACAAAAACAGGGTTAAGCAATCAAGTCACTAAGCTGCCCATAGAGCTGACTGCAAGAAGGGATCAGCATCTATGGCTCATGCCTTCCTCTTCTACAGAATAAATATGTGCATATATATGTAAATTATGTACCTGTCTTGCTTATCCTTGTATCTGTGGATTTCCATCTGTTTCCATGGATTGAAATTTATTTTCTTCAATATTTTAGAGATAGAAAATTGAATTACCATGTATCCATTTAAAAACTGAACAAATTAAACTAGATCAGGTGAACAAGCAATTTAGTGGTCTGCCTTGATTATTAATTAATATTGAAAGATGTATCCCCACTTTATGTGGCACTAACCCTAACCCTAACCCTAGGCAGGGATTCCCAGACATTATAAGACAGGAAAAATGATAGCTGGGAGTGGGCAAGAAAGAATGAAAAAAATCAATAACATTTTCTTTAATCTATACTATGGAAGTGACACTTTAAGTTCTACCCTGGACTTCCTATAATAATGTACAGTGATCAGGAATTGTAAGTCAAATAAATTTTATATCACAGTATTTGTCACAATTTTGAAATAAAGCTAGAATCAACAGATTTCATATAAAATACTATGTAACATGTCAGTTTTCCAATTATGTTACATATAAATACTTTACTATATTAATGCATAAATTTTAATGTATTAGTGAATGATTTTATGTAGCATAATATGAAGTTCATGATCAAATCCGTAAGTGTATCATAACAAAATTTTAATAAGTAAATCAAAAAGTTTCTTGTTACTATTATTTGTGTTATTATTGCAACAGCTGGCACTGTATCTTCCAGGAAGAACTTTATTGTAGTGTACTGTATTTGCAGATGTGTGAGATTGATGATAACTTTTATTCTCCAGTAGCAAGCATAGTACTTTTCCACAGATTTAAAATTAATCAGAAGGGTGAACATTGCTTAGATGAGGTCAGTAATTTATGATTGGAATCATTATTGCCAGACACACTGGACTCAGTTGTTTGAAGTTATACTCTTGACTATGAATAAATATTTGGTACTCTTCTCATAAAAAAAAACAAATTAGTATCTCATTGCCTTTGAAGGTTTGGTTTGAGTCAGCCATTTGTCAATTATTTTACCATTTAAAAAGTCTCTCTAATCAATTTCTCTAGTAGTCCAACCTCAATGAAAACACCAAAGTTTCAAATGCTACAAGAGCATGGGCTTTCTGTGATGTGGATGCAGAAAATAGCCCTTCCACCTTCAAGAATAACATATGTTGTAACTTGAAGGAAGAAAATCCCTGAGGTATCCCAATACAGTGTCCTATAATTAAACTCAGATGTAGACTTGACCCTTACACTCTCAGATTTCCCCAAGATATTTCAAAAGGGAATGGATTGAGAATGTTAGAAATTTATCCTATTTTGAGCTCTGTTGGAAGATGAAGATTAAATTTTCCAAGGAGTTGCCTAAATCAGACATTTCAGTGGATGCTGTATTTCTGAGATGCCTGGATAGAGGAAGTGGTTCAACTGTTGAAAAACTCCTTTGTGAGTTTGTGACAGTGATTGAAGTGATAGTAACAAAATCACAGGAATATTTAAACTTCTGCGCAATATGGGGTGCTGCTTAGGAGGTGGAAGAGTAGCTAGAATGACCTCCAGATGCTCAGTTTCATTCCCACCTTGTATTTAAAAAGTACCATAGCAAATGGAAAGTCTGACTGCCTAGGTCAGACTCATATTGCCTACCTGGGGTAAACTTGCCAAGGGCTCATTTTTTGTAACTTCCATTGCCATTTTAGGACTACATATAGAGGCAAAAGCCATCACTCAGCTTCATTCTTGATCCAGATAACCAATTGGCTTAAAAAATAGATAATTTTTGTTTTGGGTATTCTGCTCAAATTTCTAAATTCCTTCCTGCTGTGTGAGCCAATACTTGAGTATCTAGATATATGTGAATACTGTCAGAGTTTGAAATCAAAGAGTGCAGATGCTCTTTCCACAAGTCCTGATTTCTACATTATGGTTCAGTAGGATTGACACTAACAGGAGTCCTGAGTCTGATTCTTTGCATCACTAAGAGTAAAAAAATTGACCAGAAATAGTAAATTATCTCAACCTTTCTCAGGAAATGTAAATGGTATCATGGTGAGAGAGTGATTGTGTGAGTCAAAAGCATAAAACTGTCAGCCATAAATAAGGTCAAAAAACTGTCATCCCCACTGGGATAAAATAACATTACATTCCTGAGATGCTGACTAGGAACAGAAAAATTTTGGGAGATTTGTTTGCTCCAAGAGTATAAAGAAAATAACCTTAAATAATTTATTGTCACATTGCTCCAAATCACAACCTTCAAGATAAAAGGAGAAAATCTACTTTCAAATCAATTCAGCATTGATAAGTATGGGGATAGAACTTTGACAAGAAAAGTTATTTTTGATGAAGATGTATATCTCTGAAGACAAGTGCATATTGTATTTTATATGCGATTCTTTTTCCTCTGTACATGTGTTTGTTCACTATTTTACAGTTAACAACTTGGAAGACAATGTGAAGGTTATGCATTACCCCAGAACAACCAGCCCCACTAAATGGAGTTGTAGGATTCATTTGATAAATGTCAGTACTATTACTTTTGTCTGACTATTAATCAATATCACTATACTTGGCTAAATAATAGACAGAAAATAGTATCTTTTCTCAGCAACTATTTCAACACAATTTCAAATTTGATGATTATTTATGTGAAGTACCTTTTAGATAAGACCTGCTGATACACGATGAAAATGAAGAAAAAAAACTTTGCAACAAGTAAGAACAGGCCCAATGTTTGCTTGCTTGCTCTGTTTGTTTTGTTTTTGAGAGGGAAACTAAGTTCTGGACCCAGAGGTTCTCTAGACTCCCACTTTCTGTGGAAAGTCCAGTTTGGCACTTTCACTGTTTTCTCATCTGTCACACCCATTTAATCACACTCACCTTGTTCTACTCCATGCTATTTGCCCTAACAAAGGAATAGTTGTAAAGTGCCTTGAAAATATAAATATCTATATAAATAGTAAAACATTATTATAGCCTTGGGATAAGTCTGAGGACAGGGAGGTTCAATGGTAAATGACTTGTCTTTCAGGGGTGTAAAGTTACTAAAAAATAGAGTTTTCTTAAACTGGTTACTTCCTACCTTGATAGTCTATATCTGAAAAACATAAAAATATCCGTGTTGGGTAATGGGATGCTATTACCATTGTAATTAAAATCAAGTTGTTAAAAGATTGCCCACTAATATTCATCATAACTCAAGTATCATGCCTTTTCTTAGTCTCTTCACTAGCTATGAATTCATTGATAAATTATTGTGTATGTGTACACATTCTATAAAAGATACTTGCTATAAGACTCTAAGCAGCTAAGCAGTATATTCTCTGCTCCCAATCAGTTTTCAATCTACCTGAGTGAAATCCTCACATAAAATATGTCATCAATAACCTCAAGTGTGGTTTTATGAAGAGGCTGTAGGAACTGTGAAGATAAGATATATCTGACACTAATGTAGGATGTGAAAGTGTACAGGTGATCTCAGTATCTGGTATGCTTTAGTAATAATCAGACACTAGATCCAAGCCATGGCATGTATTTCCTTATTGTGGTAAGAGATTTGTAGAAATATATCATGGCAATTTTTAAAACCAAGAAAGGCAGACTTTGTTAACTCCACTTGGGAGTCCTTACCTGTGAGGAGAAATGGACCGGAGTGGGCTGGGGGAAAGAGACGGGGTTGGGAGGAGAGGTAAAAAGGAGAACTGTAATTGGAATGTAAAATGAAATTCAAGAGAATAAATAAATTATAAAAAATAAATTGAATTTAAAAAGTCAGAATTACTATAAGAGAACAAAAAATTCACTTGTCATAGATTAATAATTATATCAAACATGTAACAACTATTTACTCGTTACCACATTTATGTCATCAGATTTATTCATAAGCCTAGATTATTTATCCCATAAGCATTTCTATGGGAACCTTCTCTAAGCATTTCTTTAGGTCATATGTGAAACTAAATGTTAACATTTATTTTGGGATAACAGAACAAATAATTTTAAACAGCAAGATGTGAGCTTTTACTCTTCATTATTCGTCATAGCATTCATAAGTTCTTATAAGTGATACTGTGATTTAGTAAACGTATGTTAGAAGTGATTTTTTTCAGGAATATTTGGGAAATGAAAACATACAGATTAAAAAATGGCTTACTGAAGTTCAGTGTAAGTGCAGCAGCCGTGTACATTCAGGAGTGCATGTGTTCAGGGATGGGGGTCAAACTCAGGTCTTCCTTCTATGGTGCAATTCCTTCTCAATTAAATCACTGTTTTCAGGGAGTATTTGAAGCAGGAGTTTGAAAAATGTTTTGTGTTGTGTTTAACAAATAACACTAGCGTTTAGTCCTTCATTGCCTTCAAAACATTGTGTTTATTTTATATTTATTTACTGATTTTGTTTGGTCTCTCTTTCTACCATATGGGTTCCAAAGATCAAACTAAGTTTACCATTTTGGCTGTCAGTACCATTACCTACTGAGCCATTTAACGGTATGAAAGCTTTGTGTTTGCTTTTCTGTTTTAATTACACCGGTGAAGATAATTACAAATGTTAGCTTTGCTGGTGTCTATTTTACACTCATTTTTCTCAAAGTTGGTATCACTTATGCAATTTCTAAATATTGAATCTTTTTTCCTTTGCCCTTATTTTTCCTTTGTAATTGGAAGGTTTCTTTGGGCTCGTTTTGAGAGGGTTGTGCCCATCATGGCTAGATTGCGTGCTAGGTTTATGGTGATGGGAACCTGTGCCTGGAATGCCTCACATCTAAGTGAAGTAGGGAACAGAAAGGGGTACAGTACACATTTTTACAAAAATATTTAGAGCATGAGGTTAGTGTGGGTTCTGCTCCTGCCCCAACTCCTGCCTCCTTGGATCTTCCTGGGCCTGCTCCTCGAGTAGTGTACCTGCCCTAGCAGGAAGGACCACCGTGAGTCTGGCCATACCTCATCCTTGCGTCCCCTCCTCGTGTGCCACACTCCACCCTCTGTTCGAAGTGAGTGTGGGCTCTGCCCCTGCTTGGATCTTCCTGGGCCTACCCCTCTAGTAGAGTGGATCCGCCCCAGCAGTAAGGACAATAATGAGTCCTACCATACCTTCACTCTTCGGCCCTCTGCTTGAGTGAGGATAATACCAGGAGAGGCCACACCATCCAGAGTTGCCGTCACTGACATCTTGGCCCACATATGCCACCAGAAGACTACAGAAGAGGGAAAGACCCACCTGACCCACTCAAAGAAGGAATGGGAATGGGAAGACGACAGTATAAGAACATAGTCAACAACAGAAAGACCAATATGACACCAACAGAATCTAGGGACTCCACACCAACCAGACCTGAAAACCCCAATGCAGATGAAGCAAAGAGATGTACCTTAAAACTATTGTATAAAGATGATAGAAACCCTTAAAGACGAAATGAGAAAATCCCTTAAGGAAACAGAAGCTAAAACAAACAAAAAATACATGAAATGGAGGAAAAGACGACAAACCAAAAAAAAAAAATCAAGAAATAAACAAATCTCTTAAAGAATCTAAAGAAAGCTAAGGAAAAATCAGCCAAGCAAGTCAAGGAAACAATTCATGTAGTTCAAGGCTTGAAAGCTGAAATAGAAACAATAACAAAAACACAGAATGAGGGGATGCTAAAAATAGAAAATATGTATATCAATAATAATATTTAACAAATTAGACTTCAAACTAAAATCAATCAAAAGAAATAAAGGCATTTCATATTCAGCATAGGAAAAGTCCATTATTATGAAGTCTCAATTCTTAACATCTATGCCCCAAATAAAAAGACATCCACATTAATAAAAGAAACATTACTAGAGCTCAAATCCCACATAAAACCTCACACACTTAAATTAGGAGACTTCAACACCCCACTCTCACCACCAGACAGGACCACCAGACAGAAACTTAACAAAGAATCAAAGGAACCAAGAGAAGTTATGACCCAGTTGGGATTAACAGACATCTATAGAATATTCCATCAAAACACAAAAGAATATACCTTCTTCTCAGGGTCACATGGAACCTTTTTAAAATCAACCACATACTCAGCAACACAGCAAACCTACACAAATACAAAAAACAAAAACAAAAAGAAAACTTGGAATCTTATCAGAACCACCATGCTTTAAAGTTAGAATTCAACAACAAAAATTGCAGAAACCCTACAAACTCATGGAAATTGAACAATGCGCAATTGCACCATTCCTGGGTCAAGGAAGTAATAAAAAAAGAAATTAAAGACTTCCTAGAATTCAATGAAAAGGAAGACAAAACATGCCCAAAATTACAGGACACTTTGAAAGCAATGCTAAGAGGAAAGTTCATAGCACTTAGTGCCCACATGAAGTAATTGAAGAATAGTCACACTAGAAAATTAACAGTACAAATAAAAGCTCTAGAGCAAAAAGAATAAAACTCACCCCAGAGGAGTAGGCAACAGGAAATAATCAAATTGAGGGCTGAAATCAATAAAGGAAAACATTACAAAGAATCAATGAAAAAAGAGTTGGTTCTATAAGAAAACCAACAAGACAGACAAAGTTTTATCCAAACTAACCAGAAGGCAGAGAGAGAAAGCATGTTAATCAGAAATGAAAAGGGGGACATAATAACAGACACTGAGGAAATCCAGAGATTCATTAATTCATACTTTGAAAACCTGTACTCTACAAAATTCAAAAATCTAAGGAAATAGACAATTTTCTGGATAGACATCACTTACCAAAATTAAATCAAGAACAGATTTAAATTCCCTAAGGAAATAGAAGCAGTCATCAAAAGTCTCCCTACCAAAAACAGCACAGGGCCAAATGGTTTCAGTACAAATTTATACCAGAAATTCAAAGAAGAACTAATACCAGTACTCCTCAAATTGTTCCACACAATAGAAACAGAAGAGACATTGGCAAACTTTTTTACAAGGCTACAATCATCTTGGTACCAAAACCAGATAATGACACAACTACGAAAGAGAACCGCAGAACAACATCCATCATGAACATTGATGCAAAAGTATTCACCAAAATACTGACAAATCAAATCCAAGAACACATCAGAAAAGTCATCCACCATGATCAAATAGGCTTCATCCCAGGGACGCAGCAATGGTTCAGCATATGAAAATCCATCAATGTAATCCACCATATAAACAAGCTGTAAAAGAAAGGCCACGTAATCATCTCACTAGATGCTGAAAAAGCCTTTGACAAAATCCAACACCCTTTCATAATTTGGAGAGATCAGGAATAACAGGAACATACCTAAACAATAAAAAGTATATACAGCAAACTGTAGGGAAAAAGGGACCAGTCAAAGAAACACACCCTGAGCAGAGCCAAAGAAACACACTTTGGCCCTGCAACCAGAACCAAAGAAATGTACCCTGACCCTAAAACCAGTGCCAAAGGAACATACTTTGTCCCTGGAATCAGAGTCAGGGAAAGAAATGTACCCTGGCCCTAAAATTGGAGCCAAAAGGCTAAAAAGGACCAGAGAAAGAAACACACTTTGGCCCTGAAACCAGAGCCAAATCTGACCCTAATCCTGTGTAAAAAAAGTAACCAATCCCGGAGCAGACCTCTAGCCAATCTGAGCTCAGCACTGAAATCGGACCAATCCCTACTCTGAAAAAACTTCCCCAATCCCAGGAATCCCTATATAAACCCTGTGTATGTTCAGCTTGGCTGGTCCAGCTGCCTTCCAATAAACCCCTTTGGATGAGTTTCGGGTGAAGATCTTCTTTTGCGGCGGCGACAGAGCAGAGGCGACCCTGGGCAGAGCAGAGCAGAGCAAGCAGAGGCAACCCTGGGCAGAGCAGAGCAGAGCAGAGCTAGCAGCGCTGTAACACTTGCCCGGGAAACCTTCCTTGGCAGAGCAGAGTTGTTACACTCTGCTCCTGGCTCCCTGCTCTCTGCTCTCCGCTCTCCAGGAGCAGAGCTGAACTGTAGCAACTTTGCCCGAGAAACCTCCTGTGGAGCAAAACTGCTACACTAGGCAAACATCCCCAGCTGGAAGACCCTGTCCTGCCAGAGTGGAGCTGATACACCGGAGAAGCTTTTCTCTGAGGCAAGGCTGTAAGCTGCCAAGCTTACTGCAACCTGTGGTGGTCCTTGGCTCCCGAGCTCCAGGATACCTTTCTACCTGAGCTGTGTAACACTCAGTATCCTTGGCTCCTGAGCTCCAAGATACTGTTCCACCTGAGCTGTGTAACACTGAGTGACTCCTGAGTGCCAGAATACCTGACCCACTCCTGTTCCATCCTGTCCTGACCCATCCCGACAAAACGCTTACACAAACAAAGAGCCAATATCAATCAAAATGGACAGAAACACATGATTCATCTAAAATCAGGAAAAAGACAAGACTATTCACTCTCTGCATATTCAATATTGTACTTGAAGTTCTAGCTAGGGAAATAAAACAACAAAAGGAGATCAAGGGAATACAAACTTCCACTATTTGCAAATGATAAGATAGTTTACATAAGTAACACAGAAAACTATACCAAGGAACTCCTACAGCTGATAAACACCTTCAGCAAAGTGGCAGGATACTAAATTAACTAAAAAAATTAGTAGCCCTTCCATATATAGACGAAAAAAGGGATGAGAAAGAAATCAGAGAAACATCATTTACAATAGTCACAAACAATATAAAATATCTTTGGGGTAATGCTAACCAAACAAGTTAGACCTGTATAGTAAGAATTTTGAGTCTTTAAAGAAAAAAAAGAAGATACCAGAAAATGAAAAGATGTCACATGCTCTTGAATAGGTAGAATCAACATAGTAAAAATGGCAATCCCCAGATTCAATGCAATCCCATCAAAAACCCAACACAATTCTTCACAGACCTTGAAAGAACAATTCTCAAAACAATTCTCAATTTTATATGGAAAAAATGAAGACCTAGATTACCCAAAACATCCCTGTACAATAAAGCAACTTTTGGAGGCATCACCATCCCTGACTTCAAGCACTGTTATAGAGTTATAGTCCTGAAAACAGCTTGGTATTGACACAAAAATACACAGGTAGACCAATGGAATCAAACTGAAAATCTTGATTTTAACCCACACACTTATGAAGACCTGTTTTTTGACAAAGAAGTTAAAGTTATACAATGAAAAAAAGAGAGCATCTTCAACAAATGGTGCTAGCATAACTGGATATTGGCATGTAGAAGATTGCAGGTAGATCCATCTCTATTGTCATGCACAAAACTTATGTCCAAATGAATCAAAGAACTCAGTATAAATCCAGCCACACTGAACCTCTTAGAAGAGAAAGTGGGAGGTACCCTTGAACGAATTGGTACAGGAGACCACTTTCTGAATATAGCACCAGTAGCACAGATATTTAGATCGACAATTAATAAATGGGACAATCTGAAACTGAGAAGCTTCTGTAAGGCAAAGGACACAGCAAGACAAAAAGACAGCCCACAGAATGGTAAAAGGTTTTCACCAACTCCAAATCTGACAAAGGGCTGATTTCCAAAATATACAATGAACTCAAGAAGGTAGCCACCAAAACACCAAACAATGCAATTAAAATGGGGGTGCAGAAATAAATGGAGAATTCTCTATAGAGTATCTAAAATGGCTGAAAGACTCTTAATAAAGAGCTCAACATCCTTAGTCTTCAGGGAAATGCAAGTCAAAACAACTCTGAGATACCATCTTACACCAATCAGAATGGCTAAAATCCAAAACACCACTGACAGTCTATACTGGAGAGGATGTGGGAAAAAATGGAACATTCCTCCATTGCTGGTGGGAGTGCAAACTTGTACAACCACTTTGTAAATCAATATGGCTGTTTCTCAGGAAAGTGAGAATCAGTCTACATCAAGATCCAGCAATTCCTTGCTTGGGCATATAACCAAACAATGCACATTCATACAACATGAATATATATTCAGCTATGCTCTTAACAGCATTGTTTTTAATAGCCTGGTTTTAAGAACCTGGAAGCAAACTAGATGTCTCCCAAGTGAAGAAAGGATAGAGAAAATGTGGTACATTTACACAATGAAATACTACTCACTGGAAAAAACAATGGAATCTTGAAATTTACAGGCAAATGGAACTAGAAGAAACCATATTGAGTGAGGTAAGCCAGTACCAAAGAGACGAACATGGAACGTACTTACTCATATATGGATTTTAGACATAGAGCAAAGGATTACCACCATACAATACACACCACCAGAGAAACTAGTAAATAAGGCAGACCCAAAGAAAAGAATGCATGGTCCCCTGAAGAATAGGAGGGGGACAAAAACCCCTGAGCAAAATGGGAGCACAGGTGGAGAGAGGAGGGAATTGGGAGGGAGTGACAGACAAGGGGAGGGAGGAGGAGAACAGGAGGACTGAGAAAGGGGAGGAATAGAGAAGGGCAAGAATGGAGATGCCTTGATAGAGGGAGCCAGTATAGGTTTGGAGAGAGGTCTGGCGCAGGGGAAATGTTAGGGGATCCACAGGGATGACCTCAACTAAAAATCTAGGCAGTGGTGGATAGACTGCTTTTGATGGACTTTAGGGGTCCATTCTCTATAAAGGGACACTATTGCAGCCCAGATACTGGAAAGAGGGCCTGGGCCCTCCCCCAAATGATGTGAAGGACTTTGATGGTCCCCCATGGAGAACCTCACTATTCCTGGGGAGTGGCTTGGGGGTGGATCAGGCATCGGTGGGTAGCATGAGAGGATGGGATGGCGAGGGAATGGGGGGATTGATATGTAAATAAGAGTGATTCTAAAATAAATTTTTAAAATGTAAAAAAAATATTTAGAAATGTACAACCTGATGGAGAGTATAGTGTCTATTTCTTTTGTAAGCATGAGCATCATTGTATAAAACAGATCTCATATTTACAAAGTCATCATTTGTGGTACCTTGTTTAAAAAACCCTAATTAGGGAGAAATACATTTTTTGCTTCATCTTTTTTCTTCTGAATTCTTGATAATTTCTTCAAGAGGAAAATTTCATTCTAGTAGCTTAAATATGGGTTGTCTTCTACATTCGTATACAAAGTTCTAAAATCCATCAGGGTTAAACAGTAAAATTCTTAGAATTTGTATTAATTTCCTATTGTTTACTATATTTAATTACTACAACCTTTATGCATGTAGCATCAGAAATACATAAATATGAAATCTTTCATTCTGGGCATCATGTTTTACTAACTAAAATCAATGTGCAAAATGCCAGTGCTCTTTCTGGGGGTTCTAGGAAAGTAAATGTTACGTTGCTTTAAAAAATTCTTCTTTTTATTTTGGATTAATTCATTTTTAGCTTTCAGAATTCATTGGTTTGTGACATCTTTCTATATTTATAAAGCTAAGAGAATAACTTCTTTAAATATATGGCACATCCCTATCCAATACTTTAATCATTATATCTATTTGTCTAGACTCTTAAGCACTTCTATAATCTTGCCTGCCCTCCTGGAAAGGGCAGAGTAATCCTTGTCAAAGTCCCTATCTGTAACTGGGGAGCTTGCTTAGGTCAGTTATTTGGGTGAGTTTCCCCAACCTGGTCTTGACCCCTTTGCTCATTGCTCCTCCCTCTCTGCAGCTGGATTCCATGAATTCTGCTCAGTGCTTAGCTGTGAATCTTTCCTTCTGCTACCATCAGTTACTGGTTGAAGGCTCTAGAATGGCATTTAAGGTAGTCATCAATCTCATTATAGGGGAAGGGCATTTATGGTAGTCTCTCCACTATTGCTTAGGTTCTTAGTTTGGACCACCTTTGTGGATCCACGGACATTTTCCTTGTGCCAGATTTCCCCTTAAACCTATAGTGGCCATTACAGGAAGATAGTTTTTTATAATAAATGAATGATATAGACAAGAACCAGGAAATAATGAAAAGAAACAGACAAGCCCTGGCAGTGAGATTGACAAGATGAGCTAGCAATACTATAAGGCAGCTTATTGTCAAAAGTAAACAAAAAGGAGTTCACAATTCATGATTACATAATCAGATATAATCTTCAAGGCTATGCAGCTTCTAGCATTGTTTAGTGATTTTATATATTTTAATGTAAAATAACTATGGAGACTTGAAAAAGCCCTTATATTGTGGAAAACTATATGCCAATTGGATGATGGGGCTACAATAAACTCTGGACAAAGTACCAAGGGTGTGAGAGGGAATGTTCTAATGCTGAAAGAATTGTAAAAACAAGAATAAGAGAGAGAGATTCATATCCAGGAAGCATATATATGTATGCATGCATAGGCACACACTACAGATACACAGGAAACAGCAACATGCATTAATGTTACATGTAGTAGTATGTTGAAGGTCATATGAAATGTTTAAAATATGCTGACAGTATTATGCTAGGCATAAGATATTTTGTATTAAATATTTTCATATGAAACTATCTTGATAATTTATCTTAATGCCTACAATTTTAACAATTTGAAATCGATACTTATTTTCATGATAAAGATGATTTTAAGTGATTTATACATTTGACTAGTTAGTTGATATCTATTTGAAATTACTGGTTTGTGAGGCCATACTACATTCTCTCTAATTTATTCAGTATTCATCTTGACCAAAAAAAGTCACCTTTGTACCTAACTCTAAATGTGAATTTGTTCTAGAAACATTAAATCATTCCATCAAAACTATCATTGAGGGTGGTGGTGGCACAAGCCGTTAATCCCAGCACTCAAGAGGCAGAGGCAAGTGGACTCAACATAGATATGGATTTTGTGGCTTTCATAAAGTGTTGTCAATTTCATATATGCTTCAACACTTGAGTGATAGTAGTTTAAAAGTATTTAATCTACATATTAGCATGGCTCATAGATGAGGATGTTTTTCATCATTTCGAATTGAAATCTGCTCTCCTATAAACTTTACTCCACAGCCCTGTTTCTACCTTATAATCTCTCTCTCTCTCTCTCTCTCTCTCTCTCTCTCTCTCTCTCTCTCTCTCTCTCTCTCTCTCTCTCTCTCTCTCTCTCTCTCTCTCCTTATATACCTATATATACACATGTATGTATCTCTCTCTCTCCATTCTTCTCTCTCCCCTTACACAGGCAACTCTTCAAAATATTTGAAAATAGTCTTCCTAAGTGTCTCCCAGATGTTACTGTAGCTTTCTAATTCATCATTGGAGTTGGCAATATCCTTCACCATCCTGGTGTTATTCTTTATCTAACAAGCATACTATTCCTAGATTGGTATTATTTCTTTGTGTCAATTAATACAGTTGGTATGTGATCATTCCCCTTTACATCTTACCCACCTCTAGTAGATGACCTATGAAACATTTTTGCTAAACTTAGCTTTTTCATTATTGGTGATTTTCAATAAATCCGAGTTTCAATCAATATCTTTATGCCTTCTGTAATTAACATGTATAAGTAACTTCTAATAAAACGAAAACTTGGTTCCAGCTGTACCAGGAACACCTGTGAGTCTGAAACGCTGGAAATCTTAGAATTATGCCAACACTTAATCATCGTTTACACTTCCCATCTTTAGACTGAACTGTGAAGGTCCAGCTAGTGACCTGTTGAAGGCTTTTCCAGTAAAACACAGGAGACATAAACCAGGGCATGTCAAACATGCTTACCATGAGCCTCCTTCCCAGCTGTCAATGAGTTGCACAACACTAAGGATGCACAGTAGGAGACTCTGCTATCGCTGACTCTTGACTGGTTAAGAGTGTTTGCTTAAACATTTTGAAAGGTGATAGGTGAGTGGGGTCTTTAGCTGAAATTATAGGTCAAATTCCAGGCTTGCAGTAGCACACAGTAGACATAGAAAAATAAATTACCAGGCTTTCAAGTATACATACACATAAAATACCTCATGATATGATTGAAGGCTAAGTTCTATTTAATAAATCAACACAAGCTAAAATGATTAAGAAAAAAGTAAAACTTCTGAAATATGTTATCAGTAAAAAATAACAAAAGTAAATAATGAAGAAATGGTTATAAAATTAAGGATGTGAACACAAGAGGAAAGCAGCTTGTCTTATGTAAACATCCTCAAAGTCAATGATGAATGACATTCCATCCTCTTCCTCAACATGTTTATAATATTCATAATAAAATTCATTTCATGAGATAGACTCCCAGGTAATATAGAGCTTTATTTGAAACTCTTTGTTGAAAGAAATTTTATAAGGATATTTGGTGTGATATATACCCATTTGTTCAAAAAATTTTCCTGCACATGTAAATTCTAGCTACTATCTGTGTCATTAATTTAAAATGAATATATATGTATATGTGAAGAGGTTATTTATATATGTAGATGTATGCATATTTCATACATATAAATACAATGATGGCTAATCAATTGGTATAACACTGCCATAATTAAAGGGTCATTGAAGAACTAGATATATCTCATTACTACATAGAGACATACAGTTTCCAGAAATTTAACAATGGTATTGAACTTTGTTTTGTTGAGTCACTTACTTGTAAATTCAATTGATACCTTAATAAAAATGCCTTACAACTAACATACTTTTCACAAACAATCCTTTGATCATTTCAGTTTTGTGTTTTCAGAAGTTTCAGTATTTCAGTGTTCTTTCACTCCCAGCTGGACATTTTCCCACACATCCTCCCACTTAATTGCCTCAAATTTTAAAATATTAATTTGGTTGCTAACATATTTTAGGAATTGACTTTTCTCTCTTCAAATATCGAAGAACTAATGCCTTCTCTGCCTTATCTAGCAGTTACTTTCAAAGTTTCATTCACAGAACATTCATATCAGGTTCAAAATGTGTTTTGAAATACGTACAAGCTGTGGAATTGCTAAGTTGGATAATTCAAATGTGCATTATACCATATATTATTTCACTGATAAAATGTCCGAATATGTTGTGTATGATTTTGAGGATAAGAATCCAAGAGAGTAAAAAAATGAAGAATCTCTCATGGTTTACTTTTGAAGCAAAAATACATTGCTTTTCAATTTTAGCAAGAAATAATCTTCCAACCAGGAATAAAAATTTTCATGATTATTCACTGATAATATCAAAAATATGACTGGAGTATTGGTGTATTGCTAGGGGTGTAATTTTATGACATAAGTGAAACCTTTCAGAAATTATAACACAGTCCATATGCTTGGTGTTTGAAGTCTGCTTGGTACTCCATTAGGGATTCTCGATTTGTACTTCTAAATCTGATTTCCATAAGATTCAAGTTCTCCACAGTGAAATGACCTGCTGCAAACACACCATGGGTTAATGCCATAATAACTTATGAGGGCAATAAAGCTTTCTCATCCAGCTTGCCTCTTAAGTAATGATCTTTTATGCAGTCTTATAAAGCTGAACTTATGTTTTATTTGTAAGTCATTCTTGGCATAATAAACTCTGAATTTGGGGCACTTAGTAGTGTGTTTTAAGTACATTCTTTCTCCGTGCACTGTTTTATGTTGGCTCTGCAGCTACTTCATGGACAACTACCTCAATGTTCTAGCAGGAAACTGATTTTTTAAAAACAACATCACACATAAAGGTGCTTCCTGACGCTGACTCCTTATACTTCTACATTCCAGCTGTTACTTACCAGTTCTGTCTATTTATTATATATCTAGAGACAGCCTAAACCATTTGCCATCCAATATGATGAGATCATCTTTCTTTGGTTTTGCCTGACGTTATACTGCATATAATGGGCACTTTGTAGGATTGCTCTTAGTATTGGTGGGTTCATTTGTAATGAATTAAATTGAAGATTGTGCAATGACAAACACCATACAGAATAATGTTTGCTCTCTCAAAAAACTACTACAATTTTAATGTACTGATCTTATTCTAGTAAATACCATCATGATTATTTAATGGAATTTTATTTTGCTGAGTTTTGAAGTTATTTTAGCCAATTTTGCCATACTCAGTCATCTCTAGCACACAAGATTTATAAAGACAAACAGTAAAAATTGAGTCCCTCCTTTCTCTTCTGCACAAAGAAACCTAGAAACACTGTACTTGAAAATATTTTAATTTTCTATGTAGATATATAAATTAATAAATTTAAAAAGGAAGTTGAAGTTATTGAATAACATATGATGCATTTGATCGCTATGAATTTATGCAGGCATGACCTATTGCTATGGAATAATCACCCATTTTATTAACATACTGAAGTCAAGAAAATACAAACAATACTAGTAACTTAAAAATACATAGAATAGATAGGGTTCAAATTTTATGCCTATTGTACTAAAATTAGATACTTTAAGCCAACTTTTCCATGAAGCAATAAATAACCAGTATATGCTGGTTTATCTATATGGTCAACTTGATTATAATTACAGTTACACAAAAAACACACTTGAAGATGTATCCATGAGAGTGCTTTCAGAAAATTTGACCGAGCATGAAAGATATATTGAAAGTGGGCATACCATCCTAAAATATCTGTAATAGTTACTTTACTATTGTTGATAAAACAACAGCAGTAGCAGCAGCAACAACAAAACACAGGTGACCAAATTATACAAGATAGATTTTGCTTGGGCTTATGGTTCTAGAGAGTTGGAGTCCAAGATGTCAGAACAAAGATGGGAAACAGGATGATAGGAACAGCAAGCCAAGAGCTCTCATACTGAATGCAGGGGAAAGCCAGTGATGAACTGGAAATGATATGTGGCTTTGAAACCTCACAGCTTTCTCACAGTGACTTACTTCCTCCAGCAAGGCTGTGTCTCTCAAGCCTTCTCAAACAACACTGCTAACTGAAGATGAAATAGTCAAATGTCATAGCCTATGGGTGACATTCTCATCAAATCCTGGCATTCACTGTCTGGCCCCCATAGGCTCCATGCAAATGTGTTCACCACATGCAAAATGTGTTTAGTTCAAAATATAACATTCTCAGTTTTACTTAGCCTCAACACTGTTTCAGAGTCTAAAGTCTTTTCTTAGACTCAAGATAAACTCTTAACTATAACAGAAAATTACACACTTCTAAGATACAAAGGTACAGAATATACATTACCATTCAAAAATGAAAGACTGGAGGAAGCATGAGAAAATACT
Organism: Mesocricetus auratus; assembly: GCF_017639785.1. Taxonomy (NCBI): domain Eukaryota; kingdom Metazoa; phylum Chordata; class Mammalia; order Rodentia; family Cricetidae; genus Mesocricetus; species Mesocricetus auratus. The sequence continues at coordinate 39,335,658 of NW_024429200.1, forward strand.
AGTTGAAATAAAGATCAAAATACAATGGGGCAAAGAACAAGTTCTCTAGCTCCATGTCCAGGGTCATATGGCTTAAGAAGGCTGTGTCCTCCAGCTTTGATTCATATAGGATACAGCTCTGTCTTGGTCTGTTTCCACCCCCTGTATCCAGCTCTCCTTAACAGATAACCCATCCAACATCTTGTGGTCTGCAGTGCAATCCAGTATTTATTTCCATGGTTTTATGTGATGACCTCTCAGGGCCTTTTGCCTTTCAGGGCCTTCACGCAGGAACTCCCCTGCCACACCTTGCCTGGCCTCAGCCCTCCTCTGAAACAAAAGATGAAGACTCCACAACCTCTTTGCTTTTGCATCCTTCATATTTCTAACCATGTGGATGACACTTCCCACATAAGATGGGTTCCTGGTCCTGTTACTGACATTGTGAACAGCTTTTGTTTCATGCTGCTTTAGAGAAAGAAAACACTTTGTGCTCTGTGTCACAGCTTGAAAGCTTAGCTGGGGGGGGTCTTTTTGTATTGTGTATTTCTTCTTTCTCCATTTGTTCTTTTCCACTGTAGACTTTTATAAGAGTGCTAAGTAAAAACTACCTGCCAGAGTCACTAGTAGGCTGTCATAAAATCTCCTCCTCCATATGCTGTCCTGGCCTTGTAGCTGGCACCCACATTCAGAGGACCTAGTTTGGTCCAATGCTGGTTCCCCAGCATTACAACTAGGGTCTCTGTCCTCACTAGGTCAAGTCAACTGTTTCTGTGGTTTTTCTCTAGCAAGTTTTTGTTTCCTTTGCTCATCCCTCCTCCCTCTCCACAACTGGATTCCAGGAGCCAGTGTTTATCCCTAGTGCACATATTGACTTTGAGAGACTATTCCCTATGGAGGGATATTATTGCAGTCCAGATACACAAAAGAGGGCTTAGACCCTCTGCCAAATGATGTGACAGACATTGATGATCCCCAATGAAAGGTCTCAATATCTTGGGGAGTAGGGGGAGAGTGGTTTGAGGAGGTCAGTGGGAGGGAAGGGACAATGGGAGGGTGAGGAAATGGGGAGATTGAAATGTAAAATAAGATTGCTTCTAAGACTTAAAAATCAGGAAAAATATCTCCTCCTCCAAACAAAGCAGGTCCTTATTTCTTAACTCAGGTGAGCTATTAGGACACATACATTCTTTGCCATACCATGGGCTGGGTAACAGCCTGGATAAAAGGAAAAAGAAGTATATAGCAGTGTTCATCTCTCTGTGCTTCCTGTTTATGGTCTCAATGTAAGTTGCTCTTAAAAACTGCTCCCAAGCCTTCCCTGCCATGATGATCCCTGCTCAAACTCCCAAAGCCCTTTCTTACTGAAGTTTGTTTTGAAAGATAACTCTTGACATGGAAAGTTACTAACAAGTAACTAGCACACAACCAAAGCAAAAGGAAGTCTTTTTCTTACTACATAGGAAAGTATTTTACTGATATTAGAATGTGAAGTTCTGTCCTCAAGTAATGCAAGTAATTGTTTTCTTTATAGGCTTTGAAGAGGTGACTTTATATGGCCTCCCTAAAAATAAAGTAGAAACATGCATAATAATGCTTCACCTCAGAGATACATTATTGAAATAGAAACATACCAAGTTGAAGAGATATCTACTTTATGTCAATCTGGTTTGTTAATAGTGACTGGATTTACTGCACGAGGGCCATATAGCAATGATGACCATAATCAGACACAAAGTCCTGAATCATTCAAATCAGCATCAAAGAGAAAAAGGCCAAATCTCTCTCTGGTCTAGAAAATACCACAGATTATGTAGATTCTACAGGCAGAAAGTATTTATGACAAACCTATGGCTTTTAGACAATAGCATATGCATCTCAATGACACTCCCAACATATGTACAACATTGATGGAGTTGCATAGCTTTGAACAACAGCAATGTGTTTTTGTTGTTGTTCGCTTTAAGAAGAAAGATGCCTGTAATCTCAGTGCTGGAAGACCTTATTAATTCTAAGGCTCTGGGGAAAACCCTTTCTTATCATTTCTGGAATATGATGATTGATTGTGGCAACCCAGTCTAATTTAGTAGGATCTTACCTTAATTTGATTATGCCTACAGATTATTTCCAGATAAGGTCACATTCCTATACACTGGTGCTAAGCATTCCAACCTATCGTTTGAGGTCATGATTTGTTTGACCATGTTATGGGATCTAAAATTTGACTATGTTTGTGAATAGAAACAGCCCAAGAAAGCTGAAAATTCCTATCCAGTGCTGCAAATGGGCTGCAGGGGAAACATTCCTCAGTGGTTTTGCCACTCCTATTAGTTTTCTGCATTGAAGCCATGATCTGAAGACATAATCATATGTTAGTCTTTCTCACACATGCATATATTTGGTTTTTTTCCTTTTTAAATTTAAATTAGAAACAAGCTTCTTTTAAAAGTCAATCCTAGTTCCGTAGCCCTCTGCTCCTTTCTGGCCCCCCAACGACCACCTATCCCATGCCCTTTCTGCTGCTCCCCAAAGAGGGTGAGATCTTCCATGGGGGATCTTCAAAGTCTGTCATATCATTTGGTCCTCCCCCCGTGTGTCTAGACTGAGAGAGTATCCCTCTATGTGGATTGGGCTCCCAAAGTCCATTCGTGTTCTAGGAATAAATATTGATCCACTATCAGAGATCCCAATCAGTCTGGGGTCCATGAGCAACCTTTTGTCCAGGTCAGTTTTTTCTGTGGGTTTCTCCAGCCTTGTATTGACCACTTTGCTCATTACTTCTTCCTGTCTGAAACTGAATTGCAGAATTCAGCTCAGTGTTTAGCTGTGGGTGTCTGCTACTGAATGAAGGCTCCAGGATGGCATATATGATAGTCATCAATCTCATTATCAGAGAAGGGCATTTAAGATAGCCTCTTGACTATTGCTTAGATTGTTAGTTGAGGTCAACTTGTAGATCTTTGGATATTTCTCCATTGCCAGATTTCTCTTTAAACCTATAATGGATCCCTCAATTATGGTATCTCTTTTCTTACTCTCCTCTATTCTTCCCCTGACTCCATCTGATCTTCCTGCTCTCTCCTGTCCTCCTCTCACATCCTCTTCTCCCCTTCTCTTTCTTATAACTCTCCCCCAACCCCATTCTCCCAATCTGCTCAGGAAATCTTGTCCCTTTCCCCTTCTCCAGGGGACCATGTATGTCTTAGGGCCCTCCTTGTTTCCTAGCTTCCCTGCCAGTGTGGGTTGTAGCTGGTACTCCTTTGTTCTATGTCTAAAATCCATATATGAGTGAGTAAATTCCATGTTTTTCTTGTTGTGACTAGGTTACCTCACTCAGGATGGTTTCTTCTAGTGCCATCCATTTGCCTGTGAATTTCAATATTCCATTGTTTCCCCCTGCTGAGTCATACTCCATTGGTAAATGTACCACATTTTCTCTATCCAGGCTTCAACTGTGGGGCATCTAGGTTGCTTCCAGGTTCTGGCTATTACAAATAATGCTTCTATGAACATGGTTGAAAAGATGTCTGTGTTGTATGAATGTGCATCTTTTGGGTATATGCCTAAGAGTGGAATTGCTGGCTCTTGTGGTAGACTGATTCCCATTTTCCCGAGGAACAGCCATACTGATTTACAAAGTGGCTGCATGAGTTTGCACTCCCACCAGCAATGAAGAAGCATTCCCCTTTCTCCACATCCTCTCCAGCATAAACTCTCATTGGCATTTTTGATTTTAGACATTATGACAGGAGTAAAATTGTATCTCAGAGTTGTTTTGATTTGCATTTCCTTGATGGCTAAGGATGTTGAGCAATTTCTTATGCACGTCTCTTGGCCATCTTAGATTCCTCTATTGAGAATTCTCTATTAATATCTGGACCCCACTTTTTAATTGGATTATTTGGTGTTTTGGTGACTGGCTTCTTGAGTTAGCTCTTTGTCAGATGTGGGGTTGGTGAATATCTTTTCTCATTCTGTGGACTGTGGTTTTGTTTGTTGGCTGTGTCCTTTGACTTACAAAAACTTCTCAGTTTCAAGAGGTCACACATGCATATATTTGTATGGAAATATAAAAAATTTAAATATCAGTTGAAAATCAAGTCAAGAATTTATGGAATCAAATGTCCCAAATTTTCACATTAACAAACTTTTCTTATTCTCAATGATTATTTAATGTGAAATTAGTGAAAAGATTAAAGCAGATGATCAAATAATATAGGAAAATAAAAATCACTTTCCCACTTGTATTTATCATGTTCATAATAACTTAAGTTTTTGACTTAAGCCATTAAGGTTGGATTTCAAAATTAATGAAATGATGCATTATAAAAAGCAGTAACAGCTAATTTCTTGATAATGTGTAGCATTAATTATACTCTTAACAATATATAGAAAGGACATCATACCATTTATCTCTTGTTTTGATGATTTATATCTGTAATTAGCACTTAGGAGTCAAACACAGAAGAACTTTTATGAGTCTGAGGACAAATTTGGGCTAAGTAGCAAGTTCCAGGTCCTCTTGGGCTACATTTCCAGATCCTGTCTCAGAAAATCTATAAAGTAAGTAACTACCTGCCTAACTATATCCATACCTATATGAATAATAAATGAATAAATACTACCTCCAATGAAAATTGTAGACCAACCTTTTGGTCAACTTAAAAAGAGGGTTTGGGAAGGGGCTGAAGCACTCACTTGGCAAGCCCAAGGACTAGAGTTGAGATCCACAGAATACACTGAAAGGCCGCAGCTTCAGAGGTAGAGGCTGGGGTTCCCCAAAGTAATCTAGATAGCACTTATATTACAAAAACAAAAACAAACAAACAAAGAAAAACAAGCACTGGGTTCTACTGGAAGGTCCTGCCTCAGTAATTAAGGTGAGTTGCCAATTAAGAATGATCCTTGTAGCCTGGCCGTGGTGGCTCAAGCCTTTAATCCCAGCACTCGGGAGGCAGAGGCAGGCGGATCTCTGTGAGTTCGAGGCTGGGCTGGACCAATAGCCACCAAACAATACAGAGAAACACTGTCTCACAAAACCAAAAAAAAAAAAAAGATTCTTGTTGCCAAAATTGATACTACATAAGCAGACTCTAATGTGTATATACACCTCCACACAAACATGCATTGTAACATAAAAATCATGCACACACATATGAAAAGCAGAGCATTAAAAATATAAAAATAATAAAACTAAGAAATAATCTACCTGACATATAGGACAATTCTCATTGATAAAATGTTCTTTAAATTCATTGTGCCAAAATAGGCACTAGCATTATGTACCTATAAGTAGCATCAAATATATTCAGTATGGATTAGGAATGGAATCACATATTTTATATTTCATTTAACATAGTGTAGCTATGAATGGTTAGTTGCTACCATCAAGATATAACAACATTATTAGCTTTTTCCTAATGTTACTAAAAATACTCATACCTTAGAACATCATAGTTCATACCATAACAAGTTGAGTTCACTTTAAAAGAAATTAAAATAATTATAAACATGGAAAATAATTTTTATTTGTTCATATGGCTCTTAAATTCCTTTGTGAGTTAACAAAAGAATCTTTGGTTGAGTCGGATGAACAGGCCACATGCTGCTTTATTTATTAAACAATACTTTTTTTCTGGAATAATTATGGTATACTTTATACCTCATTTTGATGACTTTTCATTATCCTGTTAAATAGTAATGCATCTTGCTCTTTAATTCCCATGAGCCTAAACACAGACTACTGAAGACTATTTAGAGATTCAAATGTAACTGATTGTTTCCTAACAAATATTTAAACATAAATTCTAGCATAAAATGTTATCATTTTAGATTAATTCAACATGGTAATATATAAAAACATAGTTTTACTATCAAACACTACGAATTTATCATGTTATGCTTGATACATGTGCAAAAATATGGAAGTGGAATATTCTTGCTTTTGCTCAGACCATATGTGTACTTAAAGATAAAGCAAGAATCATATAGATACTTTGACTGAATATATGCTTAGAATCTAGTTGGAACTTCACATTACTTAGGGAAAATATGAATATGTGAGTTAAAGCCATCATTGTAATTTTATTTCACACAATCATAGCATAATATTAATGGAAAACCATCTTTCACCTGTTTGTGGGAATTATACATGTCCATAGCAACATATAACTGTTTATGTAGTCTCAGGAGTTCAAGAATTTACTTGTCTAGGATTTCCTAGTTAACCTCTATTGGCCATATTTCCACATTATTTCAAGCATCAAAAGATTCAAAGAAAGAGGATAGCTAGTTAATTGAAGTCATTGAATACAAATAGTTGTTCATATTACAATGGTACACAGACATATCAGGAGCAGTATAGAGTGACTCAGTATATAACAGGAGAGAAAGAATGCTTAAGGATATATGGTCTTCTTTAATGTGTTGAAGCAAACTTCATGGAAAAATTAAAAATACTTTTCCATGATTTCCTCAAAATAGTTTCATTGTTAAAACACCATTTGTACCATCAATATTTCCTTGTGCATGGATAAAACTTGTATAAACCAACTTTTTCCTTTCAGATATGTGGTTCATCCCTTAAGAATGAGCCCATTAACCCCATTTGATTCCTCTCTAGAGTAAACCCAACCTTTGCTGCTCACGTTCTGAAAATAGTCTCTTTTGATATATTTCTTTTTTCCATTATAATTTGTATTTAAATTAGAAACATACTTGCTTCACATGTAAATCCTAGCTCAATTTCCCACCCCTCCTCCCTTGCCCCTCCATCAGTACTCCCAGCCCCCCACCCAATCCCCACACCATTCCCTTGGAAGGCCCAAGATGGAGGATATCCAGATCTGTCATTTCATCTCGGGCAGGCTAGGCCCTCCCACATGTGCCCAATCTGAGAGAGTATCCTTTCATGTGGGATGGGCTCCCAAAGTGCATTCGTACGCCATGGTAAACACTGATCTATTACCCAAGGCCCCAGAGATTTCTGAGGCCTCTTCACTGACACTACATTGAGGGGGTCTGGTTCAGTCCCCTGCTGGTCTCTCAGCCATCAGTCTGGGAAACAAGAATTCCCCCTTGTCCAGTCAGCTGTCTTTGTGTTTTCACCAGCATGGTCTTGACCCCGTTGCTCATCGCTACTCCCTCTCTGTCACTGGGTTCCTGGAGTTCAGTTCAGTGTTTAGCTGTGGGTATCTGCCTCTGCTTCCATCAGTCACTGGATGAAGGTTCTAGAATGGCATAAAAAGTAGTCCTAAATCTAATTATCAGGGAGGGGCTATTAAGGTAGTCTCTCTACTATTGCTTAATTTACCAGTTGATGTCATCCTTGTAGATCTCTGGAAACATAATTAATGTCAGCTCTCTGCTCAAACCTATAATGACTTCCTCTATTATGGTATCTCTCATCATGCTCTCCTCTATTCAAACTTCCTGCTCCCCCATGTCTTCCTCTCCCCACCTCTTCTCCCCCTCTCTTTTTCCCCAGCTCCCTCTCCCATCCCCCCATTCTCCCAATCTGCTCAGGAGATCTTGCCTCATTTCCCTTCTCTGGGGTATCATGCATCTCTCTCTTGGGAACCTCCCTGTTTCACAGATTCACTGGCAATGAGACTGTAGGCTGGCACTCCCCTGATCCATCTCTAAAATCCATATATAAGTGAGTACATACCATGTTTGTCTTTTTTGTGACTGGGATACCTCACTCAGGATGGTTTATTCTAGGGAAATCTATTTGCCTGCAAATTTCAAGATTCCATTGCCTTTTTCAGCTCAGTAGTACTCCATTGTGTTACTGTACCACATTTTCCCTATCTACTCTTCAGTTTTGGGGCATCTAGCTTGCTTCCAGGATGTGGCTATTACAAATTATGTTGCTATGAACATAGTGGAACAGACATCCTTGTTGTATAAATGGGCATCTTTTAGGTATATGCATAAGATTGGAATTGCTGGATCTTGTGGTAGACTGAGTCCCATTTTCCTGAGGAATCTCCGTACTGATTTTCAAAGTGGCTGTACAAATTTGTACTCCCACCAGCAATGGATGAGTGTTCCCCTTTCTCCACATCCACTACAGCATAAATTGTCATTGGTGTTTTTGATTTTAGCCATTCTGACAGGAGTAAGATGGTATCTTGTGGTTGCTTTGATTTTCATTTCCATAATGGCTAAGGATGTTGAGCAATTTCTTTAGTATCTCTCAGCCATTTTAGATTCCTCTATTTAGTTCTGTATTCTATTCTCTATTTAGTTCTGTACCCCATTTTCTGATTGGATCCTTTGGTGTTTTGGAGACTTGCTTCTTGAGTTCTTTGTAAATTTTGGATATCAGCCTTCTGTCAGATGTGAGGTTAGTGAATATCTTTTCCCATTCTGTAGGCTGAATTTTTGTCTTGTTGACTGTGTCCTTTGCCTTACAGAAGCTTCTCAGTTTCAGGAGGTCCCACTTATTAATTTTCGATCTCATTGTCTGTGCTACTGGAGTTATGCTCAGGAAGTGGTGTCCTGTACCAATTTGTTCAAAGATACTTCCTACTTTCTCTTCCAAGTGTTCAGTGTGGCTGGATTGTTGTTGAGGCCTTTGATCCATTTGGACCTAAGTTTCGTGCATGGCATAGACATGGATCTATCTGCAGTCTTCTATATGCCAATATCCAGGTATGCCAGCACCATTTGTTGAAGATGCTTTCTTTTGTCCATTGCATGATTTTAACTTCTTCATCGAAAATCGGGTGTTTGTAGGTGTGGGTTACTATCAGAGTGTTTATTCTGATTCCATTGGTCTACCTGTCTATTTTTGTGCCAATACCAAGCTGATTTCAGGACTGTAGCTGTATAATAGAGCTTGAAGTCAGGGATGGTGATGCCTCCAGACGTTGCCTTGTTGAACAGGGTCATCTTGGCTGTACTGGGTCTTTTGTTTTTTCCGTATAAAGTTAAGAATTGTTCTTTCAAGGTCTGTGAAGAATTGTGCTGGAATTTTGCTGGGGATTGCATTGAGTCTGCATATTACTTTTGGCAGGATTGCCACTTTATTACATTGATCCTACCTATTCAAGAATATGGGAGATCTTTCTATTTCTGATGTCTTCTTTAATTTCTTTCTTTAAAGACTTAAAGTTCTTGCAATACAAGTCTTCCACTTGTTTGGCTAGCATTAACCCAAGGTATTATATGTTGTATGTCACAATTGCAAATGGTGATGTTTCTCTGATTTCTTTCTTAGCCCTTTTATCAGATGTATATAGTAGGGCTACTGATTTTCTTGAGTTGATCTTCAATCTTGCCACTTTGCTGAAAGAGTTCCCTGGTAGATTTTTTGGGGTAACTTATGTAAACAATCATATGATCTGCAAATAATGAAAGTTTGACCTCTTCCTTTCCAATTCATATCCTCTTGATCTCCTTTTGTTGTCTTATTGCTCTAGGTAGAACTTCGAGTACAATATTTAAGAGGTATGGGGACAGCCTTGTCTTGTTCCTGATTTTAGAGGATTGCCTTGTGTTTCTCTCCATTCAGTTTGATGTTGGCTGTTGGTTTGCTGTATATAGCTTTTATTATGTTTATGTATGTTCCTGCTATCCTAGATCTCTCCAAGACCTTTATCATGAAAGGGTATTAGATTTCATCAAAGGTTTTTTTCAGCAGGTAGTGAGATGATCACGTGATTTTTTTGTTTCTCAGCTTGTTTATGTGGTGGATTACATTGACAGATTTTCATATATTGAACCATCCCTGCATCCCTTGAATGAAACCTACCTGATCATGGTGGATGATTTTTCTGATTTGTTCTTAGATTCGGTTTGCCAGTATTTTATTGAGTATTTTTGCATCAATTTTCATGAGGTATATTGGTCTGAAGTTCTCTTTCTTAGTAGTGTCTTTGTGTGGCTTGGGTAGCAATGTTTTTGAATCCTTGTAAAAAGAGTTTGGTAAAGACCCTTCTGCTTCTATTGTGTGGAATACGTTGAGGAAATTTTATGTAAGTTGTTCTTTGAATTTCGGGTAAAATTTTGCTCTGAGGCCATCTGTCCCTTGGCTTATTTTTGGTTGGGAGACTTTTGTTGACTACTTCTATTTCTTTAGGTTTTACAGGTCTATTTAAATTGCTTATCTGTTCTTGATTTAATTTTGGTAAGTGATACATATCCAGAAAATTGTCCATTTCCTTTAAATTTTCAAATTTTGTGGAGTACAGCTTTTCAAAATATGACCTCATGATTTCCTCTGGATTTCCTCACTGTCCATTTTTATGTCCCCCTTTTCATTTCTGACTTTGTTAATTTTCATGTTCACACTTGGCCATTTGGTAAGTTTGGTTAAAGGTTTGTCTATCTTGTTGATTTTCTCACAGAACCAACTCTTTATTACATTGATCCTTTGTATTGTTGTCCTACATTCTACTTTATTTATTTCAGTCCTCAAATTAATTATTTCCTGGCACCTGGTCCTGTAGGATTAGTTTGATTCCTTTTCTTCTAGAGCTTTTGGTTGTGCTCTTATTTCTCTAGTGTGGCTATTCTCCAGTTTTTCCAGATGGGCACTTAGTTCTATGAATTTTCCTTTTAGAAATGCTTTCAAAATGTCCCATAATTTTGGGTATGTTGTATCTTCATTCTCATTGAATTCTAGTAAGACTTTAATTTTGTTTTTATTTCTTCTTTGACCCAGCAATGGTGCAATTGCACATTATACAATTTCAATGAGTTTGCAGGGTTTCTGCAATTTGTGTTGTTGTTGAATTCTAACTTTAGAGCATGGTGGTCTGATAAGATACATGGAGCTATTCCAATATTTTTGTACCTGTTGAGGTTTGCTATGTTGCCAAGTATGTGTTCAATTTTTGAGGAGGTTCAGTGTGGTACTTAGAAGAAGGTATATTCTTTTGTGTTTGAATGAAATTTTCTGTACATGTCTGTTAAACCCAATTGGGTCTTAACTTCTATTAGTTCCTTTATTTCCTTGTTTAGTTTCTGTCCGGTAGTCCTGTCTAGTGGTGAGAGTAGGTGTTGAAGTCTCCCACTATTAGTGTGATTTGAGTTTTAGTAATGCTTCTTTTATGAATGTGTTTGTCATTGTATTTGGGGCAAAAATGTTCAGAATTGAGACTTCATCTTGGTGAATTTCTCCTGTGATGAATATGAAATGACCTCCTTCATGACTTTTGATTGATTTTATTTTAAAGTCTAATTTGTTAGATATTAGGATTGCAACACCCGTTTGTTTCACGGGTTCATTTGATTGGAAAATCTTTTTCCAACCCTTAACTCTGAAGTAGCATCTGCTGTTGAAGCTGAGGTGTGTTTCTTGCATGCAGCAGAAGAATGAATTCTGTCTTTAAATCCATTCTGTTAACCAGTGTCTTTTTATGGGCAAGTTAAGCCCGATAATATTGAGGGATATTAGTGACCGTTGATTACTCATTCTTGTTTGTTTGGAATGGTTGGTGGTGGTGGAATTGTATGTGGATTTCCACCCTTTTTTATTTTGCCTGTTGGGAAAGTGGAATTATCTATTGCCTATGCTTTTCTGGTTGTAGTTAAGTTCCTTGGATTGGAGTTTTCCTTCCAGAATTTTCTGTAGGGCTGTGTTAGTGAATATGTATTGTTTAAATCTGTTTTTGTCATGAAATATCTTGTTTTCTCTGAGTATACTGATTGAAATCTTTTCTGGGTATCATAGTCTTGGCTGGCATCCATGGTATCTTAGTGTTGTTAGAATAATCTTTCCAGGACTTCTGGCTTCCAGAGTTTCCATGGAGAAGTCAGATGTAATACTGATAGCTTTGCCTGTATATGTTACTTGGCCTTTTTCCTTAACTGTTCATAATATTCTTTCTTTACTCTGTATTTTTGTGGTCTTGATTATTACATGAGGAGGGGACTTTTTTGTGGTTTACTCTATTTGGTGTTCTGTAAGCTTCTTGCACCTTCATTGGCATGCCTTTCTTTAGGTTGCGAAAGTTTTCTTCTGTGATTTTGTTGAATGTGCTTTCTGCCCCTTTGAGTTGGTTTTCTTCACATTCTTCTATACCTATTATTCTTAAGTTTGATCTTTTCTTGGTGTTCCGTATTCCCTAACTATTTTGTGTTAGGGATTTGTTGAACTTAAAATATTTCTATGGTCAATGAATCAATTTATCCTATTGTATCTTCAGTGCCTGAGATTCTCTCTTCCATCTCTTGTATTCTATGGATTATGCTTGCATCTGTACTACCTGACTGTTTGTCCAGCTTTTCTATTTCCAGCATTCCTTCAGACTGTATTTTTTATCGTTTCTGTTTCAGATTTCAGCCCTTTCCCTGTTTGAATTGTTTCTTGCAAATTTGCTTTGTCTTTTCCTCCATTTCTTGCATTTTTTGGATTGTTTATTCTTCCATCTCTTTAAGGGATTTTCTCAAATCCCCTTTAGGGCCTCTATCATTTTTGTGAAGTCATTTTTAATGTCATTCTCTTCTGCTTCATTTTTGTTGAGATTTCAGGTCTTGCTGGTTTAGTGTCTCTACACTTTTGTAGTGTCACATTGATTTTTCTGTTGCTGAGTGTGTTTTTATATTGTCTCCTAACCATTCCTTCTTCCAGAGAGTTCAGAAGTTGCCTCTTCCTCTCTTGGTGGATAAGGGACCAGGGTTACCTTCCCATGGGTGTAGGCAAGTCCAGAGCTACAATGGTCTGGTAGCTCTCCCGTTCCTAGACTCTTGGATGTAGAAATGGGCTAGGATGTTGAGGTGCTTTGGATCCCACCGGGATGAATTGAAGTCCCAGTGGTAGTCCCCAGGCATGCTGGAAACAGTCCCTGGTAGACTTAATACTGTGGGTGGAGCAGAAGACTAGAATGATGGGGTGCATTGGCTCCTGCTGCTGGGATGGAAGCCGCAAAACACCTATCCAAGATATGGATCATCTGCAGGTCATGTTTCCAGGACAAGGATGCTGCATGGAACACCTTTCCAGGACCTGGATGCCCTACAGAGTTCCTCATCCTCAGCACATTCTTCATGCTTGGAAGCTCCAGTGAAACAATTCCATGAGAAATTTTCTGTTTAGTTCTATCATCACGTGTGGTACTATACCTACCCGCCACTGTTTAGAAATCTTTGATGTACACTCTATGTGATTTGAAGGAGTAAATGCCAAGTTTCTCTTTTTGTGACTGGGTTACCTTTCTCAGGATGGTTTCTTCTAGTGCCATCCATTCACCTGCAAATCTCAGGATTCCATTGTTTTTTTTTCTGCTGAATAGTATTCCATTGTATAAATGTACCACATTTTCTCTATCCACTCTTCAGTTGAGGGGCATCTAGATTGCTTCCAAGTTCTGGCTATTACAAAAAATGCTTCTATGAACATAGTGGAACAGACATCCTTGTTGTATGAATTTTTTTGAGGAATCTCCATACTGATTTCCAAAGTGGCTGAACAAGTTGGCACTCCGACCAGCAATGGAGGAGTGTTCCTCTTTCACCATATCCTCTCCAGCATAAATTTTCCTTGGTGTTTTTGCTTTTAAACATTCTGCCAGGAGTGAGATGCTATCTCAGAGTTGTTTTGATTTGCATTTCCTGAGTGGCTAAGGATAGTGCATGCCTCTCAGCCATTTTAGACTGCTCCATTGAAAATTCTCTATTTAGTTCTGCAGCCCACTTTTTAATTAGATCCTTTGGTGTTTTAGACACTTGCTTCTTGAGTTCTTTGTAAATTTTGGAGATCATCCCTCTGTCAGATGTGGGATTAGTGAATATCTTTTCCCAATCTGTGTGCTGCCTTTTTGTCTTGGTGACTGTGTCCTTTGCCTTACAGAATCTTCTCAGTTTCAGAAGGTCCCATTTATTAATTGTTGACCTCAGTGTCTGTGCTACTGGTGTTATGTTCAGGAAGCTGTCTCCTGTACCAATTCATTCAAGGGTACCACCCACATTCTCTTCTAAGAGATTCAGTGTGGCTAGATTTATGTTGAGGTCTTTGATCCATTTGGACTTAAGTTTTGTGCATGGTGATAAACATGGATCAATCCACATTCTTCTACATGCCAGCCTCCAGTTATGCCAGCACCATTTGTTGAAGATGCTTTCTTTTTTCCATTGTATATTTTTAGCTTCTTTGTGAAAGATCAGATGTGCATACATGTGTGGGTTAATATCAGGGTTTTCAATTTGATTCCATTGGTCTACCTGTCTATTTTTGTGCCAATACCAAGCTGTTTTCAGGATGATAGCTCTATAATAGAGCTTGAAGTCAGGGATGGTGATGTCTCCGGACATTGCCTTGTTGAACAGGGGTATTTTGGCTATCATGGGTCTTTTGTTTTTCCATACAAAATTGATTATTGATCTTTCAGGTTCTAGGAAGAATTGTGCTGGGATTTTTAATTGGGATTGCATTGAATCTGTAGATTGCTTTTTGCAGGATTGCCATTTTTACTACATTGATCCTACCTATCCAAGAGCATGGGAGATCTTTCCATTTTCTGAGGGCTTTTTTAATTTCTTTCTTTAAAGATTCAAAGTTCTTGCATTACAGGTCTTTCACTTGTTTGCTTAGCATTACCCCAAGGTATTTTATGTTGTTTGTGGCAATTGTAAAGTGTGATGTTTCTCTGATTTCTTTCTCAGTCCTTTTATCATCTGTATATAGTAGTGCTACTAATTTTCTTGAGTTGATCTTGTAGCCTGCCCCTTTGCTGAAGGTGTTAATCTGCTGTAAGAGTTCCCTGGTAGAGTTCTTGGGGTCATTTATGTAAACTATCATATCATCTGCAAATAGTGAAAGTTTGACCGCTTCCTTCCCAATTTGTATCCCCTTGATCCCCTTTTGTTGTCGTATGGCTCAGGCTAGAACTTCAAGTACACTGGTGAAAAGGTATGGAGAGAGTGGACAGCCTTGTCTTGTTCCTGATTTTAGAGGAATTGCATTGAGTTTCTGTCCATTTAGTTTGATGTTGGCTGTTGGTTTACTGTATATAGCTTTTATTATGTTTAGGTATGTTCCTCTTATCCCAGATCTCTCCAAGACCTTTATCATGAAGGGGTGTTGGATTTTGTCAAAGGCTTCTTTGACATCTAGTGAGATGATCATTTGATTTTTGGTTTTCAGCTTGTTTATATGGTGGATTACCTTGATGGATTTTCTAATGTTGAACCATCCCTGCATCCCTGGGATGGAACCTACTTGATCGTGGTGAATGATTGTTTTGATGTGTTCTTGGATCCGATTTGCTAGTATTTTACTGAGTATTTTTGTATCAATGTTCATGAGGGATATTGGTCTGAAGTACTCTTTCTTAGTTGTGTTTTTATGTGGCTTGGGGATCAACGTTATTGAAGCCTCATAGTAAGAGTTTGGCAAAGACCCTTCTGCTTCTATTGCATGGAATACTTTGAGAATAATTGGTATAAGCTGTTCTTTGAATGTCTGGTAGAATTCTGCACTGAGGCCATCTGGACCTGGGCTCTTTTTGGTTGGGAGACTTTTGATGACTGCTTCTATTTCCATAGGGGTTATAGGTCTATTTAAATTGCTTATCTGTTCTTGATTTAATTTTGTCAAGTGATATCTAACCAGGAAATTGTCCATTTCCTTTAAATTTTTGAATTTTGTGGAGTACAGGTTTTCAAAGCATGACCTGATGATTCTCTGAATTTCCTCCGAGTCTGTTGTTATGTCCCCCTTTTTATTTCTGATTTTGTTAATTTGCATGTTCATACTCTGCTGTTTGGTAAGTTTGGACAAACGTTTGTCTATCTTGTGGATTTTCTCAAAGAACCAACTCTTCGTTGCATTGCTTGTTTGTATTGTTTTCCTAGTTTCTACTTTATTGATTTCAGCCCTCAATTTGATTATTTCCTGGCATCTACTCTTCCTGGGGGAGTTTGCTTCTTTGTGTTCTAGAGCTTTCAGCTGTGCTGTTAATTCTCTATATAACTATTCTCCAGTTTCTTCATATGGGCACTTAGTGCTATGAATTTCCCCCATAGCACTGCTTTCAAAGTGTCACATAGGTTTGGGTATGTTGTGACTTCATTCTCATTGAATTCTAGGAAGTCCTTAATTTCTTTTTTATTTCTTCTTTGAACCAGGAATAGTGCAGTTGTTCATTATTCAACTTCCATGAGTTTGTACAGTTTCTGCAATTTGTGTTGTTGTTGAATTCTTATTTTAACACATGGTGGTCTGATAAGATTCATGGAGTTATTCCATTTTTTTTGTAGCTGCTGAGGTTTGATATGTTGCCAAGTATGTGGTCAATATTTGAGAAGGTCCCATGTGGTGGTGAGAAGAAGGTATATTCTTTTTTTTTTTTTTGTCTTATGAGACTGGGTTTCTCTGTATTGTTTTGGAGGCTGTCGGTCCAGCCCGGCTTCAAACTCACAGAGATCTGCCTTCCTCTGCCCTCTGAGTGCTGGGATTAAAGATATGTGCCACCACCGCTCAGCAGGGATATTCTTTTTTATTTGGATGAAATCTTCTATAGATGTCTGTTAATCCCAGTTGGGTCATTAAGTCTATTAGATCCTTTGCTTCTTTGTTGAGTTTCTGTCTGTTATTCCTGTCTAGTGGTGAGAGTGGGGTGTTGAAATCTCCCATTATAAATGTGTTGGGCTTTATATGTGACTTAAGTTTTTGTAATGTTTCTTTTATAAACCTGGATGCCTTTGTGTTTGGGGCATATATGTTCAGGATAGAAACTTCATCCTGGTGGATTTCGCCTGTGATCAGTATGTAATGACCTCCTTCATCTCTTTACATTGATTTTATTTTGAAGTCTAATTTGTTAGATATTAGACTTGCTACCCCTGCTTGATTCTTGGGTCCATTTGATTGGAAAATATTTTCCCAACCTTTAATTCTCAGATAATGTCTGTCTTTGAGGGTGAGGTGTGTTTCTTGTATGCAGCAGAAGGATGGATTCTGTCTTCGAATCCATTCTGCTAGTCTGTGTCTTTTTATGGGTGAGTTAAGGCCATTAATGTTGAGGTATATTAATGACCATTGATTGCTCATTCTTCTTTGATTTGGAATGGTTGTTTTTGGTGGAATTATGTGTGGAATTCCACCCCTTTGTTCTTTTCGATGTTGGTAGAGTGGGATTCTCTAATGCCTATTTTTCTGGTTGTAGGTAACTTCCTTGGGTTGGATTTTTCCTTCCAAAACTTTCTGTAGGGCTGGGTTAGTGGATATGAATTGCTTGAATCTAGTTTTGTTATTGAATATCTTGTTTTCTCCATCTATAGTGATTGAGAGCTTTGCCAGGTATAGTTGTCTGGGCTGTTATCCATGACCCCTTAGTATTGGTAGAGTATCTATACAGGACCTTCTGGCTTTCAGAGTTTCTATGGAGAAGTCAGGTGTAATTCTGATAGGTTTGCCTTCAAATGTTGGCTTTTTCCTTAGCTGCTCTTAATATTCTTTCTCTATTCTGTATATTTGGGGTCTTGTTTATTATGTGGCTAAGGGATTTTTTATCCACTCTATTTTATGTTCTGTAAGCTTCTTGTATCTTCATTGCCATGTCTTTCTTTAGGTTGGGAAAATTTTCTTCTATGATTTTGTTCAATATGTTTCCTGCCCCTTTGAGGTGGATTTCTTCACCTTCTTCTATACCTATTATTCTTAGGTTTGGGTTTTTCATGGTGTCCCATATTTCCTGGAAGTTTCGTGTTAAGGATTTGTTGGACTTAAGATTTTCTTTGGTTGATGAATCCATTTCTCCTAGTGTATCTTCAACACCTGAGATTCTCTCTTCCAGCTCTTGTATTCTGTTGGTAATGCTTGTATCTCTAGTACCTGACCATTTGCCCAGCTTTTCCATTTCCAGCCTTTCTTCAGATTGTGTTTTTTTAATTGTCTCTATTTCAGTTTTCAATCTTTGCATTGTTTGAATTGTTTCTTGCAATTTTCGGTTTACCTTTTCATCCATTTGTTGCATTTTATAAATTTTTTGGTTTGTTCTTTCTTTCATTTCTTGCATTTTTTGGTTTGCTTTTTCTTCCATTTCTTACATTTTTGGGTTTTCTTTTTCTTCCAGTTCTTGTATTTTTTGGTTTGTTTTCTCTTACATTCCTTGCATTCTTTGGCTTGTTTTTTCTTCCATTTCCTGCATTTTTTGCTGTGTTTTTTCTTCCATTTCTTGCATTTTTCGTTTGTTTTTTCTTCCATTTCTTGCATTTTTAGGTTTGTTTTTTCGTCTATTTCATTGAGGTATTTTCCTTTATCCTCTTTTAGGGCCTCTATCATTTTAATGAAGGTGTTTTTAAGGTCAGTGTCTTCTGCTTCATTTGCATTAGAATGTTGGATTCTTGCTGGTGTGGAGTCTCTATAATCTGGCAGTGTCGTATTTGTTTTTCTGTTGCTGAGTGTGTTTTTGTATTGTCTCTTTCCCATCTCTTCTTCTAGTGGGTGCAGAAAGAGCCCCTTACTGCTCTGGTGGTTAGGGGACCAGAATTCCCTTTTGATGGGTGCTAGCAAGTCCAATAATCTGGTAGTTCTTCTATTCCTTGTCCTTATTCTGGTCCCATCGATGGAGAATTAGACCAGGAATTTGGGTGCTTAGCCTCCCACCTGGTCCCCTGGTCCCTTTGCTGGATCTGCTGGTTTCCTGGTCTCGTTGGTGGAAGAGATTACCTGGAATCTCGGGTGCTTGGCTCCCACCGGGATTGGAAGCTCTGTGCAGTTCCCAGGCAATCCCCAGGCATTGGAACACAGGCCCAGATGCAGTGCCTGTTTTGCCTGGTCCCACATGAACAGCTGGTCCCCTGGTCTTCTTGTTGGAAGAGAAGACCTGGGATCCAGCGTGTTTGGCTCCTGCCTGGATGAGAAGCTCTGTGGCCTTCCCCAGTCACTGGAAGGCAGGCTGGGATGCAGGGCCATCTTTACCTGGATATACTGGTATCCTCTTGTTGTTGGTAGAAGAGAAGACCTGGAATCTCGGGTGCTTGGCTCCTACCGTGATTGGAAGCTCTGTGTGCAGTTCCCAGGCAATCTCCAGGCACTGGAACACAGCCCCCAATGCAGGGCCTGTTTTACCTAGACTCACCGGAACAGCTGGTCCCCTGCTCTCCTTGTTGGAAGAGAAGACCTGGGATCTGGCATGTTTGGATGGATCTGCTGGTTTCCTGGTCTCCCCCAATTGTGAGTTTTAAGTGGGAGTTGCTATATGTATAACTAATTTGACCTCAAATTGAAATGATACAGATTACACCAGTTTATTCCTGAATCAGTATCAGGAATCCTTCTAAAGGTGGGGCTCAAGGACCTTAGAGAGAGAGTAAAGAGGGACACGTAGGAAAGTCGCCTCTCTAGAGGATTTTCAGGGAAGATGTCCCTGCTGACACTGATTTCAGCGTTTTGGCTTCCCCAACTATAAAGTAATAAATTTATACCATTTTAAACATCAGTTTATGATTATTTATTATGACAGCTCTAAGAAAGTAGTTCAGGATGCAAGTGGGATCCAAGTGAATTTGAGTGGAACAGCAATACTATATCATCACGACTCCAACTGGATACAGATACATTGCAAGTAGTATTTTCTTCTCCTGACTCAAATGAATATGTTGATGACTGATTTTTATCAGATTTAATAACTAATACTCGCAAGAGTTAATATTGATTATTAAAGCCAAAAACATAAATGAATAAATGTGATTAATGGCATTCAGGATATTTTGTCTATTGTGTGATTTTTCTTGCAGAGATGGGAACTAACATCAGTTGATCCCATGGAAGGCACATTGACAAACCAAAAAAATTATACTGTTCTTGGTTGATGTTTCTTTTTCCTTTTCAAAGGGCTCACCACCCAGCTCTCAAATTATCTTTCCTGTTTCTGTATATTTTACTTTCCTTCTTACTCCATGGATGTCTGGGTGACTGGGTGGCTGCCACATGTCATCCTCCTCCCCATGTTCTCACATTGCTACTTCTCTTAATGCAGGGAGAGATCTCACGTATCCACAACACAGACGTGGCATGGTCACAGGAACGTGGGGGAGGAGAAATAAAAGGAAAAGCGAATGGGGTGCATGCTCTCTTTTTGGGGCTGTGATCAGGGTTGGAGTGGAACAGAGTTCTGACCTTAGTTCTCAACATCTCACATAAGTGACTTCTCTCTAATAAATTATCATGTGACCCCACCTCCCCAGTATCCTTGCCGTGGCTCATTTACTGTAATCATCTTATCTTCCTCCTTTCTCCTATTTATACTCTCTGCCTTACAGCCCTCCAGTCCTTGCTTCTGCCTTGCTATTGGCCATTTAGCTCTTTATTATACCATCAGGTGTTTTGCGTAGGCACAGTAACCCAGGTTCACAAATGCAGCACAAGCAAATGTAACACACCTTAAAATAATATTCTACCACATTATATCACCTATGTCTTCCTTCTTTAATTCATGACTTATCAGTAGGTCACTAGTCCACAATAGCTTTCATTTATTCTCAGAGCTTGGCAAGGTATGAATCCCTGCAGTACACTACCCATTGGAGCAAAAGTTTACCTTCATGCTGAATGAGGTTAACAGCAGCAATAATCCACACACTTAAAACATCCTTTAGACAGAAATTTAATGGCCTACAAAAAACATTTAGCAAAACAACAGCAACCAGCAAAGCCCCTAACTGATACCCTGTGACCAGAGAAGGTAGGAAGCAGAAAATATGCCAACCAAGAGCCCTATAGGTTGGGCACTATAATTATCTCTTTGTGATGAAGACCCATGGCCTAGCCCAGCAACATGGTAGCCTGAGTGGGACAAGGAGACTCTGAGGAGAAATACTGTTATACCTGGTACCTTGCACCTCCAGTCACATGAGCACTATTAGAGGGAGCAGAAGTATGGCGTGGTGTTTAAAGGGAAACAGACTGATAGACTGAGGTGCAGGTCCTGTGGACAGAGGCAGATCTGAGCTCAAAGGAATGCTGCCCACCTTAATGTTGAGATCTTATTCAGCAATCTTACGGTCCCAGGAATTTGCCTTTCCTATTCATGCAGAATATTTTCATTGAAATTTCTCAGTTTCTGTTTTTACTCTCTTTTCAGATGTTTCTCCAAACCTGTAAGGCACTAAATGTTAACATTATATAATGAAATCCTCTTACAAAGAATGCACAGAATACTGAAAACCCACAACAATCTATTCCAATATGGTCCTGTTGGCTTTGGGTGACTAAAGAAGAAATACTAGCAACATTCAAGGCAGCACAAATGCATCCTATTAGTAGCATGATTTGTCTTATTAAAATAGAAGAATGATTTCTAGTAGAGTGGCATGGATAAGAGATACAATCCTATATATCGGTCTAGAATCTACACAATTTTTCTCAGAGCTATATGACTGCTTCATCTTGTGATATTGAGAGAAATGGTGTACATATTTCTACCTGTAGTGGTCTCTGTGAGGCGACATTGCACTTTCCAGCCTTTTTCAAAGCAAAAAAGAGTTGGGGCCATGCTGCAGCTTTCCATGTCCCTGGAGAATGCTCCCTGGCTATTACAAGTCTTGAGTCTGCATTGAGGCCTTTGTCTTTCTAGTAACGACAATGAGCTACTGAAATGGCCTTGAAGTGAGCAAACAATCTCTACACAAGTATATATTTTTTGTAAGGGAATAATGTTCACCATATACTCTGAGGTTATAGATAGGCTAGAGTCTCCTTCTTCTAATACAAAGACCTTTTCACCTACACTGCAGTTATCAGAATACACTACTGTTTTCATATGTCTTCGGTGAACTATTGCTAAGTCTTTAACTTCTTCCAGACGCTCACTACCTCAGCATTTGGCTTTCATTTAATTTTTCTGAAAGAGCTCCTGCTAGACACAAATTTTTTGACATTTGCCTTTGCATCCTGGACAGACTCCATTGTTTGCTTTGTCCTTCTCGCATCCCCTCTTGACTCTTTCTACATTTATGATACCAGCTGACATACTTCTTTAAATCAATCATACCTGACAGAGAGCATCTCCTACCTCACAATGACCACAGCCCACCACCGTACTAAGCAAAGCCACTAAAATCTATGCTAGTTTTAAGTCCATGCTAAAATGCTCTTTTTTTTTTTTTTTTTTTGGTTTCTTGAGACAGGGTTCCTCTGTTTTATTTTGGAGGCTGTCCTGGAACTCACTTTGTAGACCAGGCTGGCCTCGAACTCACAGAGATCTGCCTGCCTCTGCCTCCCAAAGGCTGGGATTAAAGGCATGTGCCACTAACCCCTCTTATCTCTTCTGTGATTAAAGACCTATCTTGCCCAGTCTATTGGACATCTAACACTCCCACATTGCCTCTCTCATGCCGTTTTAATGCCTGTGCTGTTTTTATAGTCTTCTAGTCTTGGGTATTCATGACTTCAAAAGATCGTAACCACATGCACTTAAAGCTTCTTTTGAACCAGTCCATTAAGGACTGGAATCCTTTGTATTGCTTCATGTCAGGGAGCATTTGTCTTAAGTTAAAAGTAGGTATATTATGTAATTTATCTAATCTCTCTGTGATCAGATTGAATCCATCTATGCCCATACTTCACAGACTCTTGAGTCAGGGTATGTGAAACTCTCATTCCTTTTTTAAAAGTCTTCCCCAATTCAAGAAATTCAGATATACAGTATTATAGTTACCTGTACTGGGCTCTTATGTGGATGCTAACATGAATTTACCCTTCCTTTCTATTAGTGGTCTGACTCGAGAAAAATCTTCCATCACTTCTACTTTCTCTGTCCAATTCCTATATAACACCCTTGGTGAGAACATTAGCACATATCCAACTTTCCTTTGCATCTTCACAGTTTTCCAAGCAAGTCAAACTTTCATCTACTATACCCCTTTTCTAATGGCAAATAAGGCTCTAATGCAAAGAATGAAATTCCTACATCTTTTTCATTTTGCAATTCTGTCTTTAAATGGTCAGTTTCTCCATGGACAAACTACTCATCTTCAAATGTATATTTTATTGCCCACAGCAAGTTATATGTAAAAGATGTCACAAACTGCTTAAGGTTGTGTCCCAATAATTCGATTAAAAAGAAGAATATCATATATTCTTTTTTACATCAATTATTTTGGTAGCATCCTTCTATTTGCAAGACAGACTTTTAGGCAGGATACTACTTCATACAACTTAAAGAAAATATCCGCCTCAAAATTCTCCCAATGAAATGTTCTACAGTTGATATATTCAGATACATTCATTGGTCCTGGTCAGATGTCTTTCTCAGCCCCAAATAAGAACACAGATGCTTTATTAATTACTAAACTTTTATCCAGTATCTAGGGCTTCTTATTGGCTAGTTCTGTCTTAATTATCAACCCATAACTACTAATCTATGCATTTCTACAAGGCCTGTCTTCCCAGGCTCTATATGTTGTTCCTCTCAGTCCCCCTCTGCCTACCTTTCCCAGAATTCTCCTTGTCTCCTAATCCCACCTACCTTCCTGACTCTACAGGCCAATCAGTGTTTTATTCATCAACCAATAAGAAAAACACATATACAGTAGGACATCCCCCATCAGGAACCTCTTTGCAAAGGAACTTCTCATGGTCTTTCACACTCCTGCCTACAGCCAAGCTAGAGCTATGGCCACCTTGTTAGGGGCCATGGTTCAGGCAAGGGTTTGAAATGCTCCAGGCCCACCACATCTCATACCAGGCAATCATCATAACAAGCTAGTTCAAAACCCAGACCTTTGGAGCCAAACTCTTACTGAGAATGGCTGTGCTCTAGGATCTTGCTACGAAACTCTGGAGGGCTAGGCTCCATCTTTTTGTAACATGTGGCCGTATCCTTGACTCCTCCAACTGCTCCACAAGTGTCCATGTCTCATAGAGTGTTACCAACATGGTACTATAAGTTTCTGTATACTGGATATCAGTGACATTGCCTGCTTTATTCCCAAAGTCACAGTCTCTCCATTCATATCTGTGCTCAGTTCTCCGGTACCTGTCAGCTCCACTGTCACCACTCATCATACACCACTGTCATCTTACACTAAGAAAAACCACAGCCAGACTCAGTGCCAAGGTGATGACCTCAGTGCAACTTCTCTGCAAGAAAGAGAGGAATCAATAAGATCTTAGCAGCCATTCCCCCAGAAACTCCAATGACACTAACATTGGAGAGGGCACAGAGGACATAGAGTTTTAGTTAGAAACGAGAAACAATTTCACTGTATCTCTGATCATAGTAACGTATTTGTTGATCATAGTCAGTAACAATGTATTGTTCATGAAGATTGTTGTGAGGCTAGATTTTAAGTAACCTCACCAGAGAAATAAAAATGATGATTGGAGGTAATACATGATTTAGATACGTTCACTGAGTTATTCCACAGTACATATAAACCAAAACATTTTCACAAATACACCAATACCACCACTGCCATGCCTTCCAACTTTTAAATTAGCAAATTGTATAGAAATACAGTGTTTTAGAACTGCTTAAATAGAGGAAAAACTGATTGTCTTTCAGAGCCAGTATTAAATGTAGCCTATTCAGGTTCCAGACATACTGTGTCCCAATTTTACCTGAACTTGCAAACACTTCTGGAGAGAGAAATGTATCCAAATATTTAGAATCCACAAATGGAAATATCTGAAAAATAATGTAAATATTATTTAATAGTCTTTACATACTAAGTGTAAGAGGCTTTTCTAAATCTGACCTGAAATTATCATTATGAAACAAATAGTATTGATCAGGTGCAGCAACTGTAGGATAATGTATGTTTTAAGATTTCAGACAGACTATGTAGGGGGTTACCTTGTGTTTCACTGAGGTTTTATTGCAATTATACAAGTAATCTTTGGCATTAAGAAAAACTGAATAATAACACTTTATCATTCAACTCAAATCATTTTTATTTCTATTAATTAACAGGTAGTCAATGCTAGAAAACGGTGAAAGTTTTATGAATACCCAAGCAAGACCTACCACATGTACTGACTTCAAGTACACTGACATGTCTACATTGGCTTTCATTTTCATTGAACTGTTTTATCTCTTTGAAATGTTGTTTCTTCTTATTTTGTCTGCATGAGGGAGGGAGAAGGCATACAGTGCCATGCATGTGCATGTGTAGGTAGCAGAAAACAAGTGATGGTCCTTGTCTTCCAAATTGTTTGAGATTGGGACATTTTGTTTTGCTTTTTTAATTTATAATATATAGAAAATTCACATTGATCCAAGTTATTTTATAATTAATTTTTACATTTATTTATGTGTGTATGTCCATGTACATGTATGCCATACATTGGGTGTTCACATTTATAGAAGGTGTTGACCTCTGTGCAAATATAGGTAGTTGTGAGTTGCCCAATACAGATGCCAGGAATTGAACTCTGATCCTCCAAAAGAGCAGAAAGGGTTTACAATTTCTGAGTCATATCTTTAGTCCCAATTATAATTCCAAATAAAAATACAAACTATATTTGGTTGAAATTCAGCAACTCATCATTATGCACATTCATAAACTTCAGCAGTTTGGCATTGATGCTCCATATATGTGTAGTTCTTTTTGAATTTTTCTTTGTACTCATTGTAGCATGTTGTAGGGACCTCATTAATTAATAAGTTCAATAACATCTTGATATGTTTCATCATATTTTTTCTTAATCTTCTCTTTATACCTTTAACAAATATTATCTTTTAGCATCTAGTATCTCTAAGGAATGAGTATTATGAAAAGATAAAACGATCACTTTATCTAATCAGCAACAATTTAAGTTTAAACTGATGAAAATATATTACAGCTAAAGTACTCT
This sequence comes from Mesocricetus auratus, assembly GCF_017639785.1. Lineage (NCBI taxonomy): Eukaryota > Metazoa > Chordata > Mammalia > Rodentia > Cricetidae > Mesocricetus > Mesocricetus auratus. The sequence goes on from NW_024429200.1 coordinate 39,361,390, forward strand.
CAAACATTTGAATTTTGATTAACATTTAAGGAGTTATTTTCTGACCTATGTATTAAATGTATAGTACCCTCTCTTAAATATCATCTATTACCTTCAGAAAATATCACAATTTTCAAGAAACAAATATGGTGAACTTCCATACCTAGATGTTGCTTTTGTGAAATTATATTAAGGAGGAAATTATTAAGATTTGCTATTCATCCTTTGGATTTACCTTATTCCTTTGTCTAGTAACTTGCATATTGAAAAGTAAAGATTTGGAATTCTAAACACTCCAAGATTCTACTGGTTTTATTTTTACCTTTCTTGTTCATATCCTTCTTCCTCATGTAGACAAGTGTGCTCCCTCCATGGCCCCATCCTCTGCTATTCACATTCACTGTCATCATGTGATGTAATTTCAGTGGCTTTAAATGCCGTCTACATACTGGTCATTCCCAAGTTTCTGTTTCCAAACCAGTCTTCATAGAGCATTGAATTATGTTAAACTAACGCAGCTTGGTATCTTTACCTTTTTCATGTGTCCCGTGTTTTTCATGTGTCCCGTGTAACTGCGTTTAGAACTGAGGTATTTCTTTGTAGGTGGTTGGAGAATGAGGTCTGTAGCTTTATGAATGGAGTAATCCATTCATTAGTTCTCACCACAATTGCCTATATAGGGATGGTGACAGTTAGAAGGTGGGCTTAGTTAGAGGTGGTAGGTCACTGTAGCCATGATCTACGGTGCTTATTTCACGTCTGCCCGCCATCTCTGTTTCGTGTTCTTCACAAGCGGTGGGCTTTCATCCACCACACCACTGCCCCAATAAAGAAGCTTCTTGACCACGAACTGATATCTCTTAACCAAGAACCAAAAAAATCCCTTTACTCTTTTCAGTTAAGTTCTCTTGGTATCTTTTTAGCACAGCGTGGAAAGCTGACTACACAGTCCTTTTGAGATATAATTAACCAATGGAATATGAGTGACCATGTGTTTTAACTGATTACCCAGAGAGATGGCAGAATGGCTCTGCTTGGAACTCTTTCAAAGCAAAGTAGGTTGCCAAATGACGGAGCTTGTTTAGAGAACATTGTACTCTTAGGCCGGAAGGCAAAATAAAGTGCCTTCCAAACTCCATTTGAAGCCTGCAAGTCTTCATACTTCTGGAAAATTTTAAGGGACATTGTGAGTGCTTTCACAACTCACTTTCCTGTATGTTTTCTTGGTGCTTTCCACTTTCTGACTAATGTGTGACTTAGTGATCATTTGTTTAATTTAGTAAATACAACTTTGTTTTAAATGAGTCAATAAACATTAGTAAAGTGTCCAATGTGTGCAATGAAATGAAATCCAGGAGCCAAGGTATCAAAGAGAAAATAAAGGACTGGAGGTTGATAAAACCCAGAAGTAGTTTCCATTCAAAGAACAATATGTTCTCATTAAGATTGAGATATATTAGGTTGTTAATTAGAGATAATATTTCTTCCTAAGGATTTTTTTCTTAGATGTCACTTCAAATTTTATTAGACACAGAAAGTTAAATTCTATCAAATATATGAACATGTCTCAACTCAAAGATCAGTCACTGGTATAAAAGCCCTATTGCCTTCCCAGCAACTAAATGATACTCAAACACCCATGGACACACACGCTAGCACACACACACACGCACACACACACACACACACACACACACACACACAGAGTATCTTGAATGATACCATCTTAAAAGTATGTAGTCACTATCTCTTCTTAATAGGTACCAAATACTATGCTAAGACTTCACAGGCATTTCCTTTTAAGGTAATTTCACATCTTAATAAATTTAAATTCACTAAGATTTTGCAGCTAGTGAACAGCCGCATAGTAGTTGAATCACTTCTCCTTGAAGTCCTCCTGTGAATAATGTCAAGTAGAAGTATTTGAATGCTGTTCTCTTGTTGTCTTTAAGTATTGATTTTCCGTCTTTGTGTGTATACCAACATTTTTTTCTTTAAAAGCTAAAATTCCTATGAGGAGGGAAGCTATAATTTATACATCACAATTATGCTGATTATGAAATCAATTTCATTAAAGTTTTAATGTGGAGCTTAAACTATGTTTCTAGTTTTTAGCATGCCCTGCTATTATCACAGTGAATTATCATGCAGTGCAAGAAACCACCCATCGTTCTGTAACAGACTTTTCTGTTTCAGTTTGGCCTCAGGCAAGTTGTTATATCATCACTACAGTAGAAATTAAGCTGTGTCTGTGATGACAATTACTTGTGCAATTTCCTGAAATCACTGACTAAAACTAAAGCCATCCAATGATTAAAGACAGTACAATGGAAATGAAGGCCTTTGTAAAGCACAGAATAGAATTTATTGGAAAAAATAATAGGTTTTCCCTCATGCATCAGAAAAACTCTTAAGAACAGAGCTTTTAAATGAAAGAATGGCTGCCTACTGCCCAGAGAGTAAACATCTTCTTTTCCATATTCTTTGGCTATCTCTAAGACTTGATGTTCAGTCTGAGATCTATCCCAAACACAAGATTATTCTCCTTACTGTGGTTCAGCTCTGTGCATCTTGATTAGACTGTCTTAGTGATCCAAGTCCTGATTTTCACATGTAAAATATTAACACACTTTTACACTTGTTTATTGTTTCCAGTTCAGACAGATAAAGAAAGAAATCTTTGCAAGTTTCCCAGAGTCTGGAGTGGTCTGCAGAATCACAGCTCTGGAAAGGAGTTTGGGTTAACTATAAAGAGAAAATGAATGTTCAATGTTTTCTGATGAGCTGCAAATCAGTGTCCTGATGAGCCACATCTGTCTTGTGGGGAACAGGAACCTCTGCCTTAAGCACAGGGCAGATAATGGCTCTGAGCATTCTCTCATCACACGAAGTCTTGGCATCAAAGCCCCAGGATCGGGTATACAACCTACAGTGGCTATAACATAGTGACTTCAATAAGCAGGTTTGTTTGTCTGTTCCAAATCCAAATGCTACCATCCAGGCTGTAAAATGATCCTAATCTAGTAGGTTTGAGTTATCTTTTTGAAGGCAGTCAGAATACAGAGCCACCATACGGAAACAATCTTTATTTTCCATTGGCTGCATATGTGGCATGTCTAATGAAATGTATTTTACGTATTTACTTTATATATGTGATAGAATTACAACATTGACAAGTTTCATGATTGTCAAAAAATGTGATGCATTTTAAACATATAGTGATGCCTAGCCCTACCGCAAAAAAATGTTCAAGTATAATTTATTTAATTTGCATATGAGCAAAATAAATATGAGGAATTAAATACATATTTTATTTGTATATATACTTATATAAATGTTAAATGCATTTGACGTTTAGCAAAATAAATATAACTGCAAGACATCTTGAATTTTTAAAACTTTTACTCAAAGAATTTTTAGTAAAAACACTCAAGAATAAAACGTTAATACTATCATAGATTTGTTGCCTATCAACTTGGATTTTTCTATGGCTAAAGACTGATGGGGAAGGTATCTCTCTATATCCAATCAAGTAGACATAACTGCTAGTTCAGCTTTGTCATGATAATTTCCCTTACTTCCCTTTCCCCGTATGTGAAAATTTAACAATTTTTCCCAATCCTCCACATTTTAGTCATAATATGGATATCATCACATACATTCATGGAACATATGTTATCTCAGAATTACCCAAATACATTTAATCATGCCAATAAATTATAAGTTAGTTTACAGGAGTAATACTTGCTAAACTTCAAATTTGGAAAAGTAACACACTTCTTAAAGAAATCATCTGTACATTTTTCTCTCCTTTCCTATTTGTTTACTTTGATATTTATATTGACACAAAAATACATTTATGTTGAAGTTCCTAAATCAGAATGCTTGTAGAGATTCATATAAACAGGTAATATATGTCACATGTTTCCAAGTAAAACTCAATTTTTCATGTTAAAGCCCTGATTCAATCTTAGTTGATCTGGATAATGTCATGTAAAATATAAAAATACTTTGTAAAATAAAGTGTAGAATATTAAAATGTTTGCTGAGTAAAAAGAGAAAAGAACTCACTACAAGCTCTTTTATAAGACCCTCTCCTCTGACACCGTGAGACCTTAACCACTGTTCTATCTCAGGTCAAATGTCTCTTGTCTTCTTGCATATTCCTCATCACCTACTTTTTGAAGGGGCCATCAGGATTAAAAAAAACGTAAACCATGTCTTTTAGGTTTTATTCCTTTGAGGAAAGAATTGAATGCCTGGACAACTGTTCCTAATTTGTTCTCCACTGACACCTAGGAATGGTAAGGAAGAGATTCCAGGAGTTTATGAACTACGTGAGATTGCATGCAATATTAACATGCTTGTGTATAGATGAACTTCTGCAGCAAGTTCCATGAGCCTCTCACATTCACAAAAGGTTGGGAGTGACTGTGCTGTTACAGAGCTTCTTATTTCTTCTGGGGGCTTTGGAGTTCAGTCTACACGACACATGACCACTGCATGCACCTTGCTACTTTGCCTGTAGTAAATAGGCTAAGCCTAGTTTAGCAAAATGGGATGTTACTGTAAATACTTGAAATACACCCTCATGGTTGAAGAACCAAATTGTAAGAAACTAAAACTGGGGCAGAATCAGGATTCTACCAGAGGACAAGCCACAAATGTTACCCCCAGAATAAGAATAAACAGGATCAAACATCTCTCTCTCTCTCTCTCTCTCTCTCTCTCTCTCTCTCTCTCTCTCTCTCTCTCTCTCACACACACACACACACACACACACACACAAACACATACATTCTAATTGTTCAAAATTCAAGATACTCGTTGGACTCTCCTTTTTGTTGTAGAAGGACAACTTGATTAGTCAGACTAAGATTTTCTGGAAGAAGAGTAAGGCAGTCCCTCCCCCTACCTAAAATAAAAAAGCCGAGAAATATATCTAAAGCAAAAAGCAGGCTGATATGAATGCTAATATATGTTGCATGGTATTTCAAGAATCTAGATATAACAACCAATCATTAAGTCAAATGATTCAACTTTCATTGGTACCTACACATGACTTTCTTCCAGAGACATATTGCCTATTCTATGTAATTTAAGAGTCACTAGTACCTCTTTGATTGTGGTTCTGCCTACAATACTACAAAAGCATGACACAGTACCTTTCTATAGCCTCATTTTTCCCTTCTGGTTCACGCTAAACAGAAGGAGTAATTTTAAATTCAAATCAAATTAATCCAATCTTCTATAAAATTCTTTCCAAGTGTATTATAGCTGATGTTTTAAAACAAGATCCAAGGGAATAGGGTTCACAGTGCTCTGCATAGCATGACGCTTGCTTATTCTCCACATCAAACTCAAATTATTCCATCTTTCCACTACAGGGTTGGATTTTGGTCTGTTTGTTTCTTTGGATTACAATGCAACTTCATCAGCAGAGATTTCTCCTGTATTGCCTTCACTATCTCTTGTTGTATTAGCTGATAGGTCCTTCCGTTTCCTCATAGGTCCATTTCTAGCTGTCATTATCAAGAGCATCATTTCTTCACCGTCATCCCTTCTATTATGGAATTACATTTGAATAGTAGGCTGTAGTTTGATAACTCTGCTTTTAATATGGACTCTAACATTTATCATCACTACAAAGTATTTCCAGGACAAGGAACCTAAAATATACATAAGAACAAAATAAACAGTAACGTCGATTCTGAAAGAGCCCAAAACAGACACTTGGCATTTGACTTCCCATTTTATCTCCAACTTAGAACACAGAGCATGACACATACGACTTGCATGGTAGATGATTGTTTTAGTGGATAAAATTGTAGTGAGTGGAGAAAGCCATGAATGACTGAAGTCTTGAGTGAATATGTGCTGTTGGTGGCGTGTACACATCAAGGATACCAGAAGCTCAGACAACTGGAAGAGTGGGAAAGTCTTCCACATGCAGAGAGGCTCAGCGGTACTGACAAAGGTTTCCTCAGGGTACCCAGTGCCAGTACTAATAGTGTATGCAGAAAGTGCTCACCATGCTTTCTTTTCCCAGAAACTGACTGAAGATTGCTCCTCTAAAGAGACTCTTCCTGCAAAGTTTCGAAAATTCTGCCTCCTTAAACCACCTATAGACCATAAATCCTGCTCCTTGTTTACCTGCATCTAATAAGCCCACCTCTCTGCTAAACTCTACAATAAACACTCTGAGCTTGTGGGTTGGGAAGAGAGATGACAGAGGTTTCTTTATTGTAGAGTCATTCCACCCTTTCTTTGTTCAGGTTTCTGTCCTGGTTTCTATCTGACTGTCCTTTCTTCTTCATTCCCTCACAGCACTAGTGAGGTCAATCCCTATGGCCATGAATGGATGTGGGTTATAATAATATCATCCTGCATTCATGGCACACCTCATACATGCCAGGAAACATTACAGACAGAACACGTTTGTGCAATTCCTGCAATTATGCGTATTTTTACAGTTATCCTCACTTTATGGATTTTCAAGAAAGGAATGGTTACTGTAGTTCTCATTTTTATTAGGAGTTGCCAGAATGCAGATTATGACATGCCACATCATGCTGAATGCACATATTGTTGTTCCTAGAGTTCTTTACTACCCACTACAGTACCTATAGTTTATAGAACAAAAAGCGATCTTTCTAGGGCTTTACAAAGGCATGTGCATAATGAGGTTCACTATTTTCTGAGTGTAGTTTAACAGGGCAGGGACCATGCAAGCTTCACACACTCTGTGTTTGTGTTTCACAGTCTGCTCTCTCGCCATGGTGAATTAAAGTTTAATAAATGTTGTTGAGAGGACAGTTTATGTTATCTGAAAGGTGTCCTTCCAGAAAATACCAGAATCTTGTAGGTGGGAGATGAACTATGATGATCTGCATCTTATGTGTTGTGTTTTAAATCCCTATACATCTTGAGACTACCATTGAAATATTAGAAACAAAAGAGTACACTTCAGTTTGGGTCGGGGCGGCACCTGTAATTAGAGGCTTTCCTCCAGTATAATTTGTGTTTTTGAGGTTATACCAGTAGACATGCTGATTTATCATAACTTTTATGTGTGTGTGTATGTGTATGTGTGTGTATATACATATTTGAGTATGTTTAGAATTGGCTACACATGAATACACTTGTATGTTGGTGCATGTGAATGTGCCTAGTATATGCAAGTACATGTGCAGATGTGTGTTTAAATGGACTCTACGTTACATATTAAGTCAAGGTCAATAACTTAAACTCAGAGGCAGACTATCTGACTAATCTGTCTAGCAAGCTTGTTGTAAGGACCTCTATTCTGAGCACTCCAGGTCCCTACTTTCCATATGCTGAAAACCCAGATGGGCTGCCATGTCTACCCAGCAGTTACATGGATTCTTGGGATATGCTCTTTCAGCAAGCGCTTTTAGATCCTGAGCTATTTTTCCAGCCCTAATTATGCTATTTTCATGACATTTTCAGCTTCAACAGTTTACATTGGGAAGCACTCTCATTTTGCTTCAAAGCTCTGCAAGTTTCAGAAATTAGAGACAATGCAACTTTTTTTGTAAATCAAAGGACTGCTGGATGTGACAGTGCAGCTATAAGCCCAATATTTTGGAGACTGGAGGAGGAAGATTATTCTTACAAAGCCATTTTGGGACATTAGAGAAGGGGGAAGAGAAAAGGGGACTACAATAAGGTATGGAGGAGAGGCAGAGACAGATACCCACAGCTAAACACTGAACTGAACTCCTGGAACCCAATGACAGAGAGGGAGGAGTGATGAACAAAGGGGTCAAGACTGTGCTGGTGAAACCCACAAAGACAGCTGACTCGACAAGGGGGAGCTCTTAAACCCCAGACAGATGGCTGAGAGGAGGCCAACAGGGGATTAATCCAGACTCCATGAATGTAGTCTCAGTGAGGAGGCCACAGAAATCACTGGGGTCTTGTGTAGTAGATCAGTGTTTACCATGGCATATGAATGAACTTTGGGAGCCCATTCCAAATAGAGGGATGCTCTCTCAGACTGGACACATGGGGGAGGGCCTAGGTTCTGCCCTGGATGAAATGACGGACTTTGGAGATCCCCCCAAGGAGGCCTTCACCCTCCCTGGGGAATGATATGGGAATTGGTTGGGGGCTGGAGGGATACTGGTGGAGGAACAAGGGAGGAGGTGTGTGAGAGGGAGCTGGGATTGACATGTGAAGCATTCATGTTTCTAATTTAAATAAAAACATATATTGAGAAAAAAATTACCAAATATTCTAAGTACATGAAAAAAGGTATCGTTGACATGCTCTACCTCAAAAAGATAAATAAATAAATAAGGTACGGAGGAAAGGGGTTAGCTGAACATTGTGGTAAAGATTTATACCTTGACCTGTTCCTGTTAGATTCTGCCAAATGCATCCTTCTTCAGCTGCCAGGAGGTTTTCAGTGCTGGAGTTACTGAGTCTGTGACTTGAAGCTATGTGGAAGGGAGAGCTGAAGGTTGAGGTGCTGCACTCAAAGCAAACATGGAAATCCTCTTTCCAATCTGGTTTTAGAATATTTGAGGCAAGCAAATGTTTCAAATATTCATTTTGGTAACTACCTGGAAATGGAGAAAGAGTTATTTATGATAGGAAATCTAGTATATGCCACCACAACAAGATGTGTAGATGCCACTACAACATGTATGCACACACACACACACACACACACACACACACACACACACATATGTATTTCTCTCTCCTTCTATTATATCAGTTCTATGGACTAAATTCAGATTGTCAGTCTTGGTGACAAGTGCCTTTATCTGCTGACACATCTCACTAGCCCTAAAACATTTTTTAAAAGAAGAGAACCAAAATAGCAGAACTTCAGTAATTCAGAGAGACAAACCAGGAACAGGATAAAAACATTGAAACACCTGACAAATTAAAATAATCTATCAAATGAATAAACTAATTAAACATCACTAAGGCATTTTAATAAGAAAATAAAAAGAAATAATTGTATTTATGTGTTCATTAGTATTGTGTATATATGTTAAAACAACAAATTTTTTTAAATTCCATGAGCATGAAAGAGAGAAAAGATGGGTATATGGGAAGGTTTGGAGCAAAGAGAGAGGGAGCATAACATAATTATACTATAATCTCAAAAACAAACGAAACAATGAAAAAATAAAATTAAAGAGATGATGAAGTTGGAGTAATAACACTGTGACTAGACAAGGGTTTTAATGTGGAGTCAATTGGTTAATCTAAAGACTCCTACTAGATACCGCTATGGTTTTAACAAAGTTCATCTGGGAAAGTTTCCATCACAATTCTTCAAGGACCTGGAAAGAACATTAATCAACTTTATATGGAAAAACAAAAGGCCCAGGATAGCCAAAACATCCCTATACAATAAAGGAACTTCAGGAGGCATCACCATACCTGACTTCAAGCTCTATTATAGAGCTATAGTCCTGAAAACAGCTTGGTATTGGCACAAAAATACGCAGGTAGACCAATGGAACCAAATCGAAAGCCCTAATTTTAACCCACACACCTATGAACACCTGATTTTTGACAAAGAAGCTAAAACTGTACAGTGGAAAAAAGAAAGCATCTTCAACAAATGGTGCTGGCATAACTGGGTACAGGTATGCAGAAGACTGCAGATAGATCCATGTTTATCACCTTGTACAAAACTTAAGTCCAAATGGATCAAAGATCTCAACATGCATCCAGCCACACTGAAACTTTTAGAAGAGAAAGTGGGAGATACTCTTCACCGAGTTGGTACAGGAGACCACTTCCTAAACATAACACCAGTGGCACAGGCACTGAGATCGACAATTAACAAATGGGACCTTCTGAAACTAAAAAGCTTCTGTAAGGCAAAGGACACAGTCAAAAAGACAAAAAGGCAGGGCACAGAATGGGAAAAGATATTCACTAACCCTACATCTGACAGAGGGCTAATCTCCAAAATTTACAAAGAACTCAAGAAACAAGTCTCCAAAACACCAAAGGATCCACTTGAAAGGTGGGGTACAGAGCTAAATAGAGAATTCTCAGTAGAGGAGGCTAAAATGGCCAAGAGACACTTAAGAAAGTGCTCAACATCCTTAGCCATCAGGGAAATGCAAATCAAAACAACTCTGAGATACCATCTTACTCCTGTCAGAATGGCTAGAATCAAAAACACTGAAGACAATTTATGCTGGAGAGGATGTGGAGAGAGAGGAACACTCCTCCACTGCTGGTGGGAATGCCGACTCATACAGCCTCTTTGGAAATCAGTATGGAGATTCCTCAGGAAAATGGGAATTAATCTACCACTAGACCCAGCAATTCCACTCTTAGGCATTTATCCAAATGAGGCAGGTTCATACAACAAGGGCATCTGCTCCACTATGTTCATAGCAGCATTGTTTGTAATAGCCAGAACTTGGAAGCAACCTAGATGCCCCTCAACTGAAGAGTGGATAGAGAAAATGTGGTACATTTACACAATGGAGTATTACTCAGCAGAAAAAAACAATGGAATCTTGAAATTCGCAGGGAAATGGATAGCACTGGAAGAAACCATCCTGAGTGAGGTAACCCAGTCGCAAAAAAGACAAACATGGTATGTACTCACTCATATATGGATTTTAGATATGGATCAGGATAGTGCCAGTTTGCACTTCCACAGATAGAGAGTCTGGGAAACAGGAAAGAACCTAAAAGATATGCATATATGCATAGTACCCAAGAGAAGAGGATGGAGACAAGATCCTCTGAATGGATGGGGATCATGGCGAGGGTTGGGGGGGAGTGGGACCTGGGAAGAATAGAGGGGGTAAAGAGGAAGGGAGTTGGTCATGGGGGAACAGGAAGTTGAGGGGGTGGGGGTAGAATAGGGGGAAGAGGGAATCATAGGATCGAAGACAGATCAGGCACCAGAGTGACCTCGAGTGATCTTAAGGTATAACATCAATTGGCAAGCTAAGCAATAGTGGAGGGACCACCTCGAATGCCCATTCCTGATAATGAACTTGATGTCTATAACCATCCGGGAGCCTTCATCCTGTGACTGATGGAAGCAGAGGCAAACACACAACTAATCACTGAACTGAACCCAAGGAACCCAGTGACAGAGAGAGAGGAGTGATGAGCAAATTGGCAAAGAATGGGCTGGCAAAACCAGCAGAGACAGCTGATCTGAACAGGGGAGTGCTCTTGGACCCCAGACCGACAGTGGGGAGGCCAGCATGGGACTGATCTGGACCCCCCAAATGTGAGTGTCAGTGAGAAGGCCTGGGCAACCTATGGGGCCCTGAGCTGTGGATCAGTGTCTATCCCTGGTATACAAACTGTCTTCATGTGCCTATAGCACAAAGAGAGATGCTCTCTCAGCCTGGACTCTTAGGGGAGTGCCTTGACCCTACCAAGAGTAAAATGACAGACTCTAGATATCCCCTATGTGGAAGGATTTGGCAATAGGGTGGGAGGGAGGGGGGGAAGGGGAGTGCGGGAAGAAGGGAGGGAGAGGGAACTGGGATTGACATGTAAAACAAGCTATTTAAAATTAAAATAAAAAATGATTAAAAAAAAAAGAAAGTTTCATGTACCAGAATCTTGGTCTGATTCTGCACATGTAAAAGCAGGCTTCTAAAAATCTTAGGAAAAGTTATTTCATCCTAAAAGGTGACTACTCATTGCATGCGATGATAGAACGGGAACAATCAAATTATCCAAGCAAAATGATGCGGAACGAATTCCTAAATTCTAATAAAAGCTCTATTGTAACTTTGATCAAATCAACCTGTATTCTAAGTTGATGTTCTGACCAAGCACGTAGACGACACAAATTAGAATTTTTTCTCTTTGTCCTTTTTATTGGGAGGGGCGGGGTTCACCAAGCTGAGGGGGTCAGACGTGGAAGCCCTTGAGATCAGTGTGATGGGGTGCATGACGTGAAATTCGCAGATGATCAGTAAAAATATTATGTAAATAAATGAAACTAAAAAATACGGGTAAGAGAATCTGGAAGAAGTAGTTTAGAATATGGTGAAATAAGTAATATATATGCAATGTGAAGTGTGTGGACCCAGCAAGTTGTGACAGCTTAAATATACCTAAAGAATTTTTGGCCCGTATACCTCAACTTATATGTGTAATATTTATTTTATTAACAACTTACCACTCAATTGGGGATCATTGAGCTACAATCGGCGCTTTGTTTGGGTGGTCCTCACCTCAGTGTTAAACCCAATGGCAGTTAAGACTGTGAGGTGAGACTCTCATGAGGGCACTGCAGTGTGCAGAAACTGTACGGAATAAACAACGACTCACTGGATCTCAGAGGAGTCTCTTAACTTCCTTAAATACCGACTTGAGGCAGCTCATTTCTAAGACTGTAGCTACTGCTAACTGGCCTTCTTTCCTAAAACGTCCTTTATATTTTCCCATTACTTATATGCTTTGTTGTTGTTACTTGTTTTTTTTTACATGTATATCTATCATTTATTTATTTATTTATTTTTATTTAGATTAGAACAATCTTATTTTACATATCGATCCTAGTTCCCTCTACCTTCCCTTCTCCTATGCACCCCACCAAGCTCCCATCCCATCCCCTTTCTGCTACTCTTGGGGATGTCCAAAGTCTGTCACATCATTTGGGGAAGGGCCTAGGCCCTCCCACGTGTGTCTAGCCTGTGAGAGTATCCCTCTATGGAGATGGGCTACCAAAGTCCATTTGTACACTAGGGATAGACAATGATCCACTGCCAGAGGCCCCATAGACTTTCCAGGCCTCCTAACTGACACCACATTCATGGGGCCTGGTTTAGTCCGATGCTGGTTTCCCAGCTATCAGTCTGGGTAACATGAAAGTCCCCTTATTCAGGTCAGCTGTTTTTGTGGGTTTCCCCATCTTGGTCTTGACCCCTTTACTCATCAGTCCTCCCTCTCTGCTTGTTTTTAAAAGCAAAACTTAAGTCAATATTTGTCTTATTGCAAATGAATAGAGACAGTGTTATGTTAAGGAACTTAAATTTCTTTCATTTTTGTTTATATGATCATAAATTATATGGAATCTAGAGTGGAATTAAAATTTTCTGGTTATCAAAATGACCTCCATACAAAACTCAGATGACTAGAGAAAGTTTAGAGTATTTGCTGAGTTAATTCAAAGATTGGTGACTGGGTAATACAATAAGCAGTTGTATGTGTAACACATGTTTTCTTCAAGGCTCTCTAGTGCACTGGGTCCCATGTTCTTTGTATAGCAATGCCATGCTGTTTGGTTCCCAGAGCTTTTCAGTGTGTTTTGAAGTCAGGCATGAGGTTAGAGTGGAGTACCCTGCTCTTTTCTTCCAAGACTGCTCTTTGGCTGTATACAAATTAAAAATTGCTTTTTTATGTTATTTGAAGAATGTCATTTTAAGAGGAATGTTACATTGAAAATTGTAGGTCACTTTGCCTAATATGAACAATGAATAACAATGAGTGATTCAATACATGAGAATACATACTCTTTATTTTCTTCATATTGATTTATTAGATGTTAATTGATATTTATTGACTATTGGCATGGAAGAGTGTTAAAATATTTATATGCTGATTGATTTTGAATCCCACAACTTTGATAAATGTATTTGTTCTAGAAGGTTTTATCAAGATCTTTGGCCTTGTTAAGGATATCTGCCAAGAGTAACAGTTTTGCTTTCTGTCCTACAGTTTGAATTTCCTCTTTGTCTTTCTATTACCTATTTATTTCCTAAAATGAAAGTATGCAACATGGTTAGCCTTGTATTATATTTCATGGGGAAAGTTTGAATTTTTCCCATTAAGTAGAAAACTATTGACTTAGCGTAACTGCCTTCGGTATGTTGATATATATTTATTCCATACCAAATTTGCTTGGCCCTTTTAAAAACCATGAATTGATGCAGAGTTTTATCACATGTCATTTCTACAATCTTTTGAGATGGTCAAGATGGTCATTAGGTTTTTGTCCTATGCTCTGTGAGGTACAGAATCACAGTAACTGATTGGCTCACTTTGAACCTTCCTTGAAAACTTCCATAAAGCTTGTTCATCCTAATGAATAATCTTTATAATGTGCTTTGTGGTTTTCTTTGACACTGTTTTGTTCAAGACATTGACACCATGCTCATCAAGCATACCATTCAGTAACTTTCCTTTTTTGTTTTTTGTTTTTTTTGCTTGTTTTTAATATCAAGGTAAGGCTGGCCTCATTGAACATGTTGAGATGTGATCTTTTTTGCTTTTATATTTAAATTCGCCAAAGAAAAGTTATGAATTATCTTTTGAATGTTTGCTACAATACAAAAGGGAAATGTTTCTTGGAATTTTCTTTGACTGAAGACAAAAAAGTCTTCTGATTTAATCTTGTAGTTTGTTAATATTTTGCTCAAGTTTTCCATGTAATCTAGATTGATTCTGATATGGTGTATATGCCAGGAATTTTCCATTTATTCTAGATTGTCAGATTTGCCAGTTTATATTTATTTGAAATTATGCCTAATTATTCCTTGTGCATCTTGGAAGTCATTTGTAACATTTCTACTTTCAAGTCTTCATTTGTGTTCTCTCTAATTTTTATTCTAGCTAAGCATTTGTTTGTTTATATGATTTTGTCATTGACCACTAGTTTGATTTATTAGTCTCTATTTCATACATTTGTGCTTTGATCTTTGTTATTTTTTGTTCATTATGTTTGAGTTTAGTTTGTTCATATTTATGTAGTTTCTAGGAATGCACTGATATGCTTTTTACTTGAATATTTCTGTTTTCTTAATGTCAATGTCAATTGCTCTACTATTTTCTATTAATAAATTTTTGTTATGTGCCGCAGTTTTGTTAAATCTGCCAACATTTTAAAAGTATTACTTAAATAAGAGAAGAATTAATTTTAGGAATATGCGCATTGCTTTTTTGTGCTATATTATCTCTTTAAATATGTTCTGAGGTCTTGACAGCAAGGGATCTTTATCATTGCCTTAATTTTACCCTGAATAGCCCTTGATTTGCAGTTGCTCTTTAAGAACCTGTGGGATATGTAAGTTCTAAGAGATGGCTGTATTCTTGCCCCTCTGTTCTTTCAGTCACTCTAATAATTTTAGAATACACCTTGAGCTTGGTGCAGTGGCTCACAGCTTTATTTTCAGAATTCTCAGTATCTCTTTGCTATATAATGCTAAGCGAAGTCCATAAGCTCAGGTCAGCTGTCTCTGTAGTTTTCCCCATCATGCTCGCCTTTTATTTCAGGTGACCCTAATTTGGCATGTTCTGGGAGAAGGGGTTGGAAGTGGGACCAGAACCTAGCCCAGGTGCATGAACTGTTATTTTTGTTGCCCATTCCCTATGATGGGATACCTTGCTGAGCCTTGATAAAGAGGGAGGGTCTTTTTCCGGCCTCAACTTGGTATGCCACACATTGTCGACTCCCCAAGGAAGATCTTAGCCCCTCTAAGGATTAGATGAAGGGTGAGAAGGGGAGCTAGGGGGAACTGGAGTTGGTATTTAAAATGAAAAAAATTTAAGTAAAAACATGTGGGTGGTAAAGGCTAACTGAAGGCCTTCCTGGGTTTCCAGGAAACCCTGTTTCAAAGAACCAGGACCTAGGAGAAAGGATGGTCAATAAAGACATTGCTAACAATTATTAGGACCTGAGTTTCAGTTCTAGCATTCGTGTAAAAATCTGTGTGTGCTATCAATAACTTGGAATTTCAGAGCTGGGGAGATAAAGACAGACAGATCCGGGATGCACAGGTCATATAGTTTAGCTTAATCTGAGGGCTCCAAATTCAGTAAGAAACACCGATTCACAAAACAAAAAGGAAGTGTGGCAGGAGGAAGGATCCTTGAGTTATACTCTCAAGATTGGCATCTAGCTGCCACTTGGACTCACATTCACTCATGTGCACATGTGCACACCCACCCCCACACACAGATAACAACAACAACAAAAACATGTACATATAAATATATATGAACACCAAGAATCTAGTCTTAACTTTGTAAGTTATTTATGTTCTCATATTTACCTTGTTTCCATTTATTACATATGAGAATTTTCCAATCACAAATTTGATGAGAATAATCCAAAATTAATTGATTCAAATATTAGACAATGTATTTGGATTGACTCTTCACAGAGTATATATTTCTCTATCAACTACTTTAATCACTATGCCGTAAGGAGCAATGGTGGATATAATTTTTCATATTATAAAAGTATCAGTCACTTTCTAAATTGTGACTTCCATAATCATAGGCATTGGCAAAGATGAACATGTTAATAAATTAATCCTTTATATTGCATTGCGGTAAAATCGTTTCTTCACATTTTTATCTTCCACCTATCTCCATAGTATTTCTTTCTCTGTGTTGTTCTTTTATAAAGGTTTAAAAATTAGAAAAAGGAAAAGGCGCCAGATGGAACCAGGACCAGTGGAATTGAATGGAGCACAAGCTATGGGGAGTACATTAACCATAGTTTATTACAGAGAGAGAAATGATGGTACCGAATTTAAAGGGGGAAGCTTCAGCATACGCACCAACTCCAGTAACGAGTGACATAGTGATGATGTGGCTACATCACTATGTATGCCCCGACCATCGTCAGGGGTTGGGGATCAGTATGATGCCGGAAGTTCCAACACTCTGTGTTCCCATATTTATGACTTCACTCAAAAATTTCTGATCCCATAGATAACCACATAATATTTGATTCCCTTTCCTTTTAATACTCAATGGAATATAAATAATATCATAGATGATAGAATGCCTGTTGCAAATAATTTTTCATGACTGCTGATCTTATATTTTAATTCCTTACATTTCCAAAGTTTGTAGGCATGTTAATTTTGCATCAGCCTACTCTAGATTGTTAAATGGTATGCAAATAAGTAGTAAGTATAATATCTGACAATACAGTGACTGTTACAGGATCCAAAGTCCCTCTTTCTAAAAGGAATCTAGAATTGATAAGCAGATACAATTTCAAATAAATGACAAAAGAGAATTTGGGTATTTTTCTAAAAATGGTTTTATTTAAACTACAACATTATTTAACAGTTCAGCAATGATCAATGTGTACAAGCACTCCAGAAGTACTTTTTAAATACTTTTTACTGTTTGGCTAGTGATTGAAATTAGGTAACTTTTGGAGTAATATCACTTCTTGGCTCATAACAATGAGTAAACTGATACAGGATATGTCTTCAAACATTCTTTTATACTTACTAAATGTAAGCTGTAATTTCTTTTTTATTTATTTACTTTTTGTTGTTGTTGTTGTTTTGCTTTTTTGAGTTTTTGAGACAGGATTTATCTGTGGTTTTGGATGGTGTCCTGGAAGTAGCTCTTGTAGACCAGGTTAGTCTCGAACTCACAGAGATCTGCCTTTATGCTGTAATTTTAATACTGATTTTTTTCATAATTCACACTTTTAATTCAGAGACATGACAATAGTATTTGAGCAGAGTATACTACTCTGTTTTTCACCATGATTGTGGTATATGGCAATTAGTTTTACAGTTAGGGGAACATAGTTATACACTCTGTAATTTACATGGATTTATAAAACAAGAGTCAGACATCCTATGTGTCAATGGATCAGCACTATGCACTGGAGATTGGACAGTAACAGAGAGACACTGTCTGCCTCTTGAAGGCTATGCTCCCTTCAGTGGTAGAGAGGAAGACAATGTCATCATACAGAATAGGGAGAACATTAAAGGGTTTTTTCATTTAAGCATTTAGACTTGTTGTGAAATTAGGGAATTTCATGAAGAAACAAGTCAGCATACTGGATATAGCTAATTTAAATAAGTAGGCATTTTTTGAAAAAAGTACAAATTGGTGAGAGCAGGTATGAAGCAGAGGCATTGCTCCAGGAAATAGAAGTCCACTATGCAGTAATGAACAGAAACATATGCTGTCTGATTAAATGATGGCCACTTAATATGATTAAAATTCAGTGTACTTCAATGTATGGAGCTGGGCTGTTTGCTAATGAAGAAGATGAAGATGTTGAAACCATAAGGACAGATAGACAGTGTCAAGCATTTTCTATTTAATGGCTCTATATTTTTAATTAAATAATTAGTTGTGTGTTTCATGGACACATACACACACACTCTCTCTATTTCTCTCTCTCTCACACACAAACACACACACACACACACACACATACACTCACACTTTCATGTGTATGTGGATGCCCACAGATTCCAGAAAACAGTTTTGGACCTCCAGGATCCAGAGTTACAGTCATCTATGAGCAATTTTCCCAAACTATGTATATGCTGGAGATGGAACTCTGGTTCTTTGCAATAGCAGCAATCAGTCTTTACTCACAAGAATTTCTGCAGCCTATCAATTTGGTATGCATTTAAAGGGAATGCTTAAATATGGGATAGTAAAAAACAATGCTGGGTGGCATTCAAAAATCTATGAGGATAAGCAAAGACTAGAGATGTTTGAGGAACTTAGAAACATTCTGAATTATAGATACTGAAATGATCAGATTAAATATGATAATATGAGTGAGTGTTCACATCACAATGATGGGATTTGTGGGAGTGATTAAAAATTTAGTAATTAGTAAAAAATGAAGAATCCAGGTAAAACATTTGGATGGATGAAGATATCATAGAAAGGGCAAGTAAGAAGAAAAATAGGTTGATGAGTAAGGGCAGTGTATACAAATCTGGAAATGGTAATTGACAGAATGTCTTAGAGGAGTGTCTCAGGCTTTCGGGTATGTTGGGCTTACAGCATATGCTTGTGCATAGATAAACATTAGAGTTGTTCTGTTTGGGTGCTTACCCAATGAGTGAACACAATAGAACAATATCATGGAATTAACAATAATAATCTTGCTCAGTGACTGTACCTGGAATGTTGAGGATGAAGGAATGTTTTGTTAGATAGTGAACAAAGAAGTGGAAACATTAACTTGGAGGATAATTATGAAAAGGGGATAAAGGAGAGCAACAGAACAAGCTAAATGACAGCATGAGATGATTGTTTTCAGTGTTTTGTCACTCAGTGCTTTCTCTTCAGTACTATTTAATCATTTAATAAAGGTTTTGTAACTTGTTTGCATGATTGATGGTGTTTTGTTTCTTTACTATGATCAACCTGAGTATGTCTCTATGAGAAATAGTTAAGTATAATGAAAGTGTTGGTGAAACCAAAGTGCATGCCAGCGTGACAGTAGGAACCCTTTGATGTTACCTACTCCACTGCAGTACTAACTTATTGTTATAGGAGATGCAATGTGAGTTTCTCCCTTGGCAAATTTAAAAATCAAAGAAAATCTGCTGTCTAAAATTCATATTTCCACAAGTTTTTGTCTGTCTGGAACATTTATGGTTATTTGATTTTTAATCCCATTTTCCACAATGTCATCTTGGTCTACTCATTCAATATGTCTGAGCATCAGGAGATTTGTTTGCATATAGTACCTTTATGGCCTCCAAATGTATGAAAATATCCCATGGCATAATCCTCTAAGCTCAAGTAAAATGAATTATTCTTAAAATGCTCTAAATATGCAATCACTTAATAATGTGTAAAGTCTTTCCTGAGAGAAAAAATAAATCCTAATGCTTAAAACATAATACACATTATTTTACTTAAAATGATTCTGGAAACAAAGAATTCCACTTTCTTAAAAATTTTTTGCATTTTTGAGCAGCCAAAAAATACCTAATAAAAATCACCTATTTCACTTGGCATAACATGTTTTAAAATAAAAAGTTTTCATGAACAGAAGTCTCAATTCTTTCGTTTTTGTCAAATACGAAGCAACTGAACTTTCTAAAGCTCAGCAGACCATTGCCAAATATGGGCTTAGCTTTTCTTCGATGTGTAGCTTTATCTCACAAGCACCTAGCTGTTTGGAAGTAGGATTGGCATGAAAAAAAAATATTTCCAAATGTATTCCTAATGCCTTTTAATGGATCTTCAACTGCTCATCTAGAGAAAAAAAAACATATTGCACATACTTGTTCATTATCTGGTACAGGCAACATTTTATAAGGTATCCCAGACTCCCTTCAGCTCTTCAGCTCTAGCAGATAGTACAATTTTAAGAACCAAAGTTAAATATTTATCAACAAAACAATCAAATGAGGCTTTTTCTACTGTAGTTCCATTTATTTTAAAATGTCTATCATGTAAAATATTTATATTTTAAGTAATTACTAATTCCACAAAAAATAGTTGAACCCTAGACAACGTCAAAGTATAGTCAGACAAAATATTTAGAAAAATGCAATTGTGTATAAAGGCATAAAATAAATGTTTTTCATTATAGTTACTATACTCAATTTTTATAAATAGCATTACCTAGGAATATTTTTGAGTTGCCAATGGCAGTTTGAAGTCCCATGCCTGTTTTCAGTGAATTTAATAATGGGCTTTGACCTGCCCATACTGACTTGACAGACATGTTTCAAAAATAAGATGCGAAAAATCCTGTACTTTCTGCTAGTTCTGAGACTGATGTACATGGTTTATTTCCAGAAGTATACTTTCAAAAAAAGTATATCAAAATTTCCAATGTCTAGTGTGGTGCTGAACAACATAATCATATGGGAAACCATTTCCAATAACCAGTATGCTAGTAAAAATTATTTGATGCAAATATACTATTTGTCCATTTTTATGTCACCCTCATGAATTCTCTATTAGTTTGTCTACTTTTAAAGGAGCTAATGCAATGAAAATCTATAACCACATATATAATTTGGCAGTAATGTGTTAAGCACAAAGTATAAGTATAAGGATATAAGCATTTTGAAATAATTTTGCTCAATATCCATATCTCCTCAGAAGAATGCCTTCCTAAGGTGACTATTAGGTGACAATAAACATCCTCCATTAGCTTTATCCTTAATTTAATACTACTCTCAAAGTAAGAATTTGCTGGAGTTGGAGAGATTGTCCAGTGTTAAGGGAACTTGCTGTTCTTCCAGAGACCCCAGTTCTCCAGAACTCATTTGACAACTGTTAACCCTCTGCAACTCCAGTTCCAGCAGATTTGATACCCATTTCTGACCTCGTCAAGTTTCAGGCATGGCATGCAAACATGCAAGTAAGGCACTTATACACACAAAATAAAAAATACATAATTAAAAAAAGAATTTTCTGTCATCTAAATCATTGGGTTCTCTTTTTAAAAACATTTAACAGTTTTCTTCGCTTGTATATTAGGAACATTCCTTTCTTTTTCCTTTTTCTGTCCACACTTTCCATTCCTTTTTGCTTCTTTACAGGGATTTATTTCTTCTTTTCATGTCATATATATATACATATATATATATATATACATGATTTTGTGTACTTACATAATATCTTAGGACAAAAATGGTATAAGGTAATTGTCTTAATTCTCTTAATATTAGTACCTCCAATTTCATACACTTTCTTGAAAAAGACATGACATTCATTTTCTTTAAAGATAAAGTATTCATTTCTTTATGCATTCCTCTGTTGATGGTCATCTAACATCCATGTGCAAGAATCTCTGTACAAATATCTTTACTAAGAATCATTTGGGCAAACACTCATGTGGAATACAGCTGGATTATACAGAACATCAATTTTTATTATTTTGAGAAATCACCATGACAGTTTCCACACTGACTAGACCAATGTATATTCTCACCAGCAGTATATAGAAGTTCCCCTTGGTCTATAGTCTCACCAGCAGCTGCTGGTTTGTTTGCTTGTTTGTTTAGTTACAGATTACCATCCTGGCTTCTGAACAGCAAAGGTCACAGTTGATCATGTAAAGAGACAACCTACAAAAAGGAGAATATTTTTTGCTATCTATATCTCTGACAGAGGATTAATATCTAGAGTATAAAACACCCAAAAACCTAAACAACAAAGCAAACAAATCAGTAAATAGGATAATAAATACAAAGACAATTCCTAATAGATGAAATACATTGGGTTAATAAACACATAAAAATAAGTATTTAAATTCATCACTCATGAGAAGTACATGGCTACCTAAGATTCTATTTTACCCAAGTCAGAATGGAAGGCATCACACATTATCTGTAACCATCTCCTGTTATGGAATATTTAACCATGTAAAGGTGTGTTACATTTGTTTAATTATGAAAAGATTTGTTGCTGTTTCATCTTGCTTGCCTAAGGCACCTGATTGATCTAATAAAGCTGAACATCCAGTAGCGAGGCAGGAGAGGGATAGGGGAGGCTGGCAGATAGGGAGAATAAATATGAGGAATCTAGACTGGAGAGATAGAAAAAGAAGGAGGAGAAAACGAGAGAGAAAAAGAAAGACGCAGCCAGTGCCAGAAGCCAAGCAGCCCCCAGATATATAGAAGGAAAAAAAGGTAAAAATCTATGATGTAATACATAGATAAAGAGAAACAGGATAATTTAAGTTATAAGAGCTAGCAAGAAATACAAGCTAAGATAGATAAGGTCAAGCATTCAAAGCTAATAAGTAGTCTCAATATCATGATTATCTCCTGCCAGTCTTATAAGAATTTCCTCTTTCATTAATTTTACTGTTCCAGTGTGTGTGTGTGTGTGTGTGTGTGTGTGTGTGTTTATGCATATGTTTGCACATTCGTGTGTCTATATGCTGGTCAGAGAATGACCCTCATTGTCAGTCCTTGCCTTCTATGTTGCTTGAGTCAAGGGCTCTCTTTTGTTGTTCACTGTCTCATTTGCCATTGTAGCTGTCCTTCAAGCTTACGGAGATTCTGCTGTCTGTGACTTTATCTTACCATTGAGTACTAAGATAAGAGATGTATATTCCTGTTCATGGCTATGTTGCAAAACTAACATTGGTACTATTTATTTATTAAGTGCCTATAATAGAATTCATTTGTAATTGAAAATAAATAAGTTGTTAAGAACATAGTAGAACAAATGTGAAATATGATCAAAGAGAGATAACAGGGACCAGGTAGTTGAGTGAAATGTAAGAAACCATAGGCCAAGTCCCAATTCACACAAGTAAGATCCTTTAAGCTACAGAATTAAGGCTCACTTCAATGATTTCTCAGAATCCTTTGAGACCATTACCAGAATTTAAGGATAAACTTAATATTGTCAAGTTTTATAACTCTTACTAAATATGAAGATAATAAACACGATGCAAGATATATAAAATTTACCCAGGAGACATAAATAAATCAGCAATGCACAAAACTGCTTCACTTAACTCTAAGAAATTGTGCACCCCAGAGAACTGAGTCTGGCGACAAGCTGTCACACAGCACTGCTTGCTACTTCCTTGCCTCCTAGTAATTGGTCCAGAACTGGCTCAGAGGACTGTTCAGCACGTACTGTATCACCAACATCACTTCCTGTAGCACCTGGGTTTTTCTTGGAAGATTTCCATGGAGAAGTAGACCTTTTCTGATGCTGATGGGTTTCCAGAGCTGATAAGATCACAGAGCGGGGTGAATGGTACTGAGCTAGCTATGTGAAAGCGAGATGTTGTTATTTCTAATGGCTGCATAAAGACTGACTTAGTCACTGACTGGTCACTAACATATGACCAAATGGAAGTTCTTGAAATAGAATTTCCCTAATAGTTTCCTGGCTGCAAGTGAGCACACCTATTTCCCATTGGAGTTGACTTTCAACACAAGCCATAGCCCTCAATACTCTCATATTTTTTTAAATGTCCTGTGAAAGAGTGGAAAGTTACAAATTGTCCAAATTATTTGTGCAGGAAGAACAAGTAAAAAAATGTCCAGGACAAAGGAAATACACTGAACAGAATTCAGAAAAAAAAGTGTTATTCCTGTAATATTGCGGAAGCTTTGACCAGCAAACACAAGAATCTTGATGAGAAATCTGTCATTTTCTGGGAGGATTATCAGCATATGTCATGTTGACCGGTTATCTGCTCAGCAGCATTTTCATTAGGCTTGGCAAGGTCAAGGTCTTTGACATGCACAGTCTGAAATAAAATAGTGAAGACAGCATACAATTTTCTTTAACACAAATACAGTTTTTAATTAATTTTAATTTTGAAGGGTTCACTGATGGCAAAAACATCTAAGTGTTATATATAATTCTTTTTTAAATTCAGCAATCATCTTATGGAGGAGTCAATTAAAAACTAAAAGCAAAGATTGTTCCAAATTTCTAGTTTCCTCTGTCTAAAATGGGAGACAAAATATCTTCCACACCCTTTTGATTATGTGAGAGATCCCAGAAAGAGCAATGTCAGAGGATCTCCATAAAGGATCACTGCCATTCATGTTAAATACAATCAATTCACTACTTCATGCTGCTTGGAGGACAGACACCTTGGGATGAGGCCCAGCCACATTACAGAGACTAATCTGCTCTTCCAAAGTCTACTGATTTAAATGTTAATCGTATCTAAAAAGATGCCTTCATAGCAATATCCACATTGGTGTTAGACCAAACAATCAGGCTCCTAGCCAAGCATAAAATTAACTACCACAATGGATAATCATGGGGTGTCTCAGTTAAAAGCACGTTTGCAAAAATCTATTACAGAGTTGTGAGGATTTAGTTGAGTGATTTGGCAAAGGTTTAAAAAAGCTATCATGGTAGAGAGGGTTTGTGCTACACTGAATACCATGAGAATAGAGGGCAAGCTTATGACTGGTCTTTCAATGCATTTTAGTTACAGGAAGAGATTAGAATTGGGATATGTCTGATTGCTAAGGAATCACAAGCAGTCATTTCAGATAAAGGACAGGGTGTTTGATATTTGTGATTGGCATGGTGACCTTGTTTGTGTTAGGTTTAGACAGAATTATGAACTAACATTGTTTTGTCCCACTTCATCATGGCCTTGGAATACCCTTGTCTGAGGTTGACAGTGTAACAGATTGTTGTTGTGAATCACATGGTCTAGTTGTGAGCACAAGGCTGGAAGTTTGATGCCAGAAGTTAATGAGTTCCCCTCCCTCCATTTCTCAACATTTTAATTTAAGTTTTTCTGCTCATTACCAAAAAATGTATAAAAGAGATTTTTGCTTTTGTTTTTTGTATGCTTGTTTATTTTGGCTGTACTCTTAAAATTGACCTTAATTTAAAGGTAGGAACATTTTATATGCCGTATGCATATAAAGAAATACTTTGGTTTGTGTCCTACCCATCACTAACTTTTCCCAGTTGATCACTGCTCTCTAGATGTGTCCTGTCATTATGGACTCCCACAAATACCATTGTAAACAAGCTTACAACCACAGGACTTTCTAGAACAAACAGCCCTTTATATTCTACGTCTATCCACTGCTGCTAACTCAGCTCACCTCTTGTAAATTCCTCTGCACTGTGGCAAGAATTTGCTCTCTGTGGTTCTAAATTAATGTTTGATATTCAAATTGCATAAGTATGATCCAGATGGCGAGAGATGTATACTGTACTGTATTCTCTAAATATCCAGAGTATCTGTGCATATTTACAGAAAGCACCTACAGTGAGTCAGTGTGTGAATGGTTCTACTACTGTTGATAATACACAGATTTTCCCTTAGATTTTGACAACTACTCAATTTTGCCCTTTAAGATCAGATTTCCCTAACATTGTAGCAACATATTCCTTAGCCTTTACTCCTGTAGGTTTTCTAGCATTTTTTTCCAGCCCTAATTCTATATTATAGTTTCGGTTCCATAGATCCCCAAGTTTGTTCTGTTTTTTTGAGAGCATTTCTATCCTACTTCATGCAAGTTTTTCTATGTAGTCAGATGTGTTGATAATAAGTCATTAGGAGGACATATCTGCAAGTAGCTTCCAACAAAAGATGAAACAATATTCTATCTGATGATCCATAAAACAAAAAGCATGAAAAAAAACATAAAAATTGGCCATGAATGGCTGGAGAGATGACTCAGCCATTAAAACCTAGGCTTACAATAAAAATTTTGGCTCAGAAAGGTTCATATGTGAAATTAATTGATAGGAATCTCGGCTTTTGTTGGGTTGAACAGACCTATTTACTTTATTTACATATCACACTCAAATGAAAGGAAGTAGTTACACCCATGAAGCAGAACAAACAGAAAACAGCAGACTTGAGCAAATGATATAATATGCTCAAGAAAGTTGAATCTGAAAGCAACGGGCCAACCATGGTGACTTATGCCTCTAACCCCAGCACTCTGCATATAGAGTCAGGAAAGCTGCAGTGACTTCAAGCCCTGCCTGAAATAAATAAAAACTAGTCTTACCTTTGTCTGGGTCACACTGTGAAAACCATCAACCAAAAAAAGAAAACAAAACTCATAATTTAATTCTTCAAATAAATAAATAATAGCAACAGAGGACAAAGAGAAAGCTCATTCTTTCTATTGTAAACACCCCAGAGCTGACCAATTGGGTATCCCCAGGTATCTTTGGAAGTTTATTGAATGACAAAACTGTGACAGGAGAGGAAGAATTGGGTAAAGGTTTATTTTTAAAATAAATAATATAAATATCCAGATAAAAGCTTCATCCCTGTCAAAGAACATAATAAAGCAGTTGAGGTCATTCACATCCAAGGGAGGAGTCTCGAAAACACCTCACATTCAATAAACAGACGAGCACTAGTGCAAAAGTACAGATGATGATTTTTCAGTGTGGAATTGAGAGAGGGAAACAATGAAAAAATGCTCAAAAATGATAAAGTACTGGGTAGAACATAAATTATAAAAGAGAAAAATCTTTAGACTGTAAAATTTAGAGATATATTCTTTCCCCATTCTGTGGAAGTTTACCCCAATTGCACTGTCACAGGGAGAGACCCACTCTGTGAAGAAAAAACATGCCCACTAGCTCCAGTGCCACAGTATTCACACAGGAGACGGAACCTGAGCACATGAGCTCCACCTTGATGCAGCATGTAAGTGCACATGTCCTCTAGAACTGAACTGCTGCTGACTGAAATGATGGAGCCATTTCAAATTCTAGTAAAAAGATTGCACCCCTTACCTATGTAGGAAGCTAGGGGTGGTTCTTTTTCACAAGAACTTAAGAAGTACAAAGGAAGAATCAAAGAAAGGGGAAAGCATCCCACACAAGATGATAAGCATAGAAAGGGTCGTGAAGTCTCTCATCTCTTCTTAAAGTAATTTTCAAAGCACACGGTCCATTTTAACTTACTAAGTGGAGCTTAAAAGAGTGCATGAATTAGCCTACCTTTTACATCAGAAATGAAAGGCTGTGGGTTAAAAAGAACCCGAGGTACTCTTTAAAAGGAGTCGGGGGGGGAGCAAGACAAGGGGGGAGTGGAATAATAGAAGTAATGTTAAACATTCATCACTGACATAATACATAAAAATAGTTGCAAAGAAATTTTTAATTCATTCCCAGTTACTTAAACTTCTTTTCCCAAATAACAGCCCCTGCTAAATGTTAAATTTCAACGTTCTCACTCAAAATACAATCCTAGAAATATGTATAACTGTATATTTCTGCCATATAATTCTGTAGTTCTCCACTGACATAAAAACTACCATACAAGCAAAGGAGTCAGGGCTATGGCTTCTAACTGTTCTGTAACAACTCCAGAAGCTAATAGACCAAAGGTGAATACTCTAAGGCAGCTGTTCTCATCTCAACCCATGGGTCATGACCCCTTTGGGGGTCAGACGACCCTTTCACAGACTTAGTCTAAGAAGATTGGAAAGCACAGATATTTACATTATGATTCGTAACAGTAGCAAAATTATAGTTATGAAGTAACAAAGAAGATAATTTCATGGTTGGGGCTCACCACAACATAAGGAACTGTGTGGGATAAGAAGCCTCAGTGGGTCTGACAGCTGGCCTAGACCCATAGTATCAGCATACACAGTAGACATTTCCTGAGAGCCAGTCTGGGTCTGCCAGAGGGCCTTGACAGCAGCAGCCAAGTCTGACTAGATATGACGTGGACCTATGGACAGCCACCACATCACCTCAGCAGATGCCAGCTCAGTGGATCCACACCCCTGAGCAGGGGAAAGGTATACAAGGCTTACCCCCTCCTGAAATAAAGTGAGCTTGTTGTTTTAACTTGTTACCAGCATATGGGTCATTGGTGTCATGTCTACCTTCACCCATCCCAAAGGGATACCTATTGGGACTCTGCAACAGAACTGTATTAAAGGGTAGGAAGGTTGAGAACCAACTGCTCTGAAGAAAAGATATATATATATATATATATATATATATATATATATATATATATATGTAAGTATGGGAGGGTGTACTGTGACAGTGAATGTACAGAGCTCAAAGAACAATGTATAGGAGTCAGTCCCCTCCTTCTACCATATGTGGGTCTGATGGAACAAAACTCACATTGTCAACCTAGGAGTGCAGGAGCTTTCACCTACTAAGTCATGCTGCCAGGCCTAGAAATTATATTTATACATCTACATAATACATGAGTTTATTAACTAAGCACGTATCACATAAATAACACAAGTATATACTGAATGAAGCATTCAAAACAGAATAGGAAAAGACTCTTGGTTAGGCTTGCTGACGTAATCCTGTTACTCCCAGCACTCCAGAGGATGAGGTAGGAAGACAGTAGTTTAAGGCCAGCATGGGTACATGTTATAATCTATTCTAGCTCTTACTTCATAGTGGAGCTCTGTATCAAAAGACAAAATTAACTAAGACAAATAATTATCAGATGATACAACTCTATAAACCAATTGCCATGCTATTTATTTCCCGTTGATGTTATTCTTAAATATTTTGACAATTATGATATATGAGTAGAATACAAAAAAATACAGGGGAAACTCAGTTTTCTGGAAATTATGTATGTGTATTCTCTATCAAAGTTTATGCATATATACATATTCTGCAGAAAACTGATAATACATATTTGAGCTTGCTTGAAGGTGTATGACAGTAACTTGCATATTTACACTATTTCCATACCTAAGAAGACTTGAGACAATTTGGCCATGGTAGTTACCACAAGAGTAACTTGAAATCTCTAATGCAAACCTGTAGCATCATGGAAAAGACAGGGTGCAGATAGATGTTACCCGAATGCTTCCTCAGTGACAGATTCCTCTGTTTTCCTGGAGATTTCCTAAAGCGTCCTTTTCTCTCACCTTGCTCTGAACAAGCATGATGGGAGACATCATTCTGAAATCTGTCTCTTATTGGTTGTTGAATAAAGCACTGTTGGCCAATAGGGAAGCAAGATAGGTGGGACTAGGAGTCAAGGAGGTCTCTGGGAAGGAGAAACACAGGGAATCACGATATAGCCACCACAGGGATAAGAAGTCTGGACCCTTTTCTCCCGGAAGAGAAATACTTAGATTAACAATTATGGAGTAAATACTTAAGTCAGAGCTAGCCAATAAGAAACAAGCAAGGCCAATAGCTTCATTTTTTGGGTTTTTTTTTTGTTTGTTTGTTTGTTTTGTTTTTACGAGATAGGGTTTCTCTGTATTGTTTTGGAGGCTATCGGTCCAGCCTGGCCTCGAACTCACAGAAATCCACCTGCCTCTGCCTCCCGAGTGCTGGGATTAAAGGCGTGCGCCACCACCGCCCAGTGAGCTTCATAATTAATGAAGCGTCTTGTGTGTTATTTGGGGACTGCAACTGTGGCAAGGCCCAGGCAGATGGCAGGGCAGGATGCTCTCAACAGAAGTGTCATGTACCCCCGGAGTTAGGAGTGCATACTGGATATTACATTCATGTTGGTGATACGGGCTAGAGCTTTTGATAGGGTTCCTTTGCTCTGCCAGTTACAGAAGTAAAAGGCAGGAAAATATGAAGCTCAACAGGTAGTAGCCGAGAAGTGTCTAGCTTCACAGACTGAATCCACAGTTGAAAAGTGTTTTGTTTTGCCTGTTTTGTTTGGGGATGGGTATTGAGGAAACACAGGCTTGCAGCAGCCTCACAGAGAAAAATGACCTCACAAAGTAGACAGGGACTCTTATCCCTGAAAATCCACTCTCTTCTTGGGTTTTAAAGCGCCTGAAGAGTTTCTCTCCCACAGTTTAGGTTTGGTCAGTTTGAAGCTAGCATGGCTGACTGGCCTGCAACTGTGATGTGACAATTCCTGATCCAGTCTTGAACTCGATGAACAGGTACATTAGCAGGGGCCTGCGGATGGGAGACAAACCTGCAAGGTTTTGTCTCAAGTAAGGAATTTAACGAAGAAAAGTAGCTCCTTTTTCTACCTGTGCCTATCTGGGAGTCTATGTAACTTCTGGTCTCTCATGGGGATTGCAGTTCTTTGGGCACTTTAGGCACATTGCATTTTTTGCCCATCTTTTTCCCCAAAAAATTACTTTGAATTTTTTTAAGAGTCACAGTTAATAAAGCAAACAGCCAGCTGTACAAGCCAACATCACTGCAAATAGAGGTGAAAATATTCTTCCTGCTGTAGACTGTTATTCTTATTTCAAACACACATGGTATGAAGTGTAGTCTTGGAAATTCCACGTGGTCATAGTATTTTTTTATAGCCAGTTGCCTTTCAGTATCTCAGCTTTAAGAAAATGCTGATGGTTATTCGAAGATAACTGTGAGGAGCTCTCTTCTCTTGGTTTGCCCTGATTAGGTGTTCCCTACAAAGCTCTTGAACTCCACATATTTATTTGCACAGGTAAAATGTGAGCACTGGCACACACATGCAAAGGAAACATGGGAGGATCGAAAAAATGGCTCGGTAGGAAGAATCTTGCTTTACCTTGTGATCTGTATATGGACCAACAGTGAGATGAAAATTTTAGTTCATGTCTTGGGAGAACAGATTGGAGACTTCCTGATCTAAGCATAACAGAAGCTAAACCTAATGATGCACACCTAGAATCTCAGAACTGAGGAGGATATCTGACCCATCTAAGGTCTAACTCAACTTGAAGTATGTATCAAAACAAACACTTTTGAGAAAAACTTTAACTGATTAACTAATATTAACAAAAAAAGACACAATTTTAACAGGAACTCTACCAAAAATGTTTCTTATTACGAGGCAGAACCCTGTGAAGATAATTAATGCAGGAAGGTAATTAATGGAGGGTAAAGGGGGGTGAGGAGAGAAGAGAGTCTTTTTCTGGTAGAAATCCACATTTTAATGGGACAGTTACAGCACTAACCCTGGTGTGTGCAACATCACATGGCCAGTTGTGATTTCTCCATCCTCATTTTTATAGACTGTGGCTCACTCCCATGGTTCCTTGTTTGCTAGGGTGGACTTGGTTGGTACACAAAACTCACCTTTGCCTTGAGTATTTGGAAGAACTTGATAATGCTCCATTGACTAAAAAAGGCAGAAATGGGGATGTTTTACCCCTAAATAAACTGTCCCTATATTATTCACCCAAAATTACGTCTTTCCTGGTGGTACTTGATAAAGCCTGTCTTTTTTCTACAAGCATGTATAGGTTTGTTAAATTTTATAACAGCTGAATTAGTTGTTCAGGGATATTTGACTCTGAAGGTCCACAGCTTTACACTAAGGAATGTATCATTTCCTGCAGCCCAGTGTGGTAATGTCATCTTAAAGACCACAAGCTTTCTCATTTCAGAAACTGTACCACCCACTCTTAGATACACTTGACTAGCTCTGATGCTGTTTCAACAATGGACTACTCACAAGGGTAGATATGTTTGGAATTCATATGACTTTTAAATAATGAGCTAACATACCACTTCTCATTATACCTTTAAGATGCCTTCCAACATCCGTCATTCAGATGCATTTTGATAATTTTCTAACCTCTCTTTGGCTATTTGCTGGCCAATTTCAGCCTGCCAGAGAGACAAATGTTATGTCCGATCAGCTGGGGTGGTTCAGGCACACACTTCCCAACGCCCGTCAGTCTTTTTGAAAACTCAGCTTCTATGTGCCCTTCAGCCTTGTTTTTTCCCTTGGCCTCATCACCTTCCCTCTCACTTTCTGGGGTATATGAACTGCTTTCTGCACTCTTCGCTTGCGGTGTTCCATTTGCTGCCTTCTGGGAAATCCAGTGTTCATTTGGCATCAGCAAAATAATAAACACAATGAGGCTGACCACATGATAGATAGTTCTGCAGTTAATGACATGTCTTACATGAAGGAGATAGACATTATTTTCTGCTGCTTGGGAGGGCAAATCTCAAGGGAAATTGCCACTCTCCTGGAAGGGCAGTTAATAAATATGGATTCAATGTTGCCTCTGCATTAAATTAACAACATTGCCCCAGGGTATCTGTGAAATTTGCTGTGAGAGGATACTGAGGTAATGAAAAGGAACCTTCCATGGAGGAACCTTTTCCAGGAAGCTTGATAAGATTGCCATTTCCTATTGAACTGTCATGACGAGCTTAGAGTGATACCATGCCGGATGCAGGTGTCCAGGTCAAAGGACATAAAGGGAAGTTCAAAAGCACTCCTCCCATGCCTGCTGATCTTCTGTCGCAATTGCTATGTCATGGGAAGCATAGATATGAGCATCTGCTGGCCATGAGGCAAAACCTAAACTGCCTGTGAGGCAAATGGAAGCAGATTCAGACAAAGTGAAGAAAAAGCGACAGCATTTCTCATTAACAGTTCTGTGTGCTGCGCTTAAAAGTTTTAAAGAGGGTAGATTTCAGCAAACTTGCCTTTAAAGCATGAGGGTATAAAGTGTGATAGGGCTGCTCACCGTCTTTCTTGCATATGGTAGCTTTGTGATATGTCTAAGCTTATCAGATATACTGAATTTAGCATGTGTGTTACATCTCAATGAAACAGTTTAAAGCACTTAGCAATCTAAATAAATACACCAGTTTCATTTTCAATGTGCTTACTTTGATA
Source organism: Mesocricetus auratus (assembly GCF_017639785.1). Taxonomy (NCBI): domain Eukaryota; kingdom Metazoa; phylum Chordata; class Mammalia; order Rodentia; family Cricetidae; genus Mesocricetus; species Mesocricetus auratus. Next base: position 39,394,127 of record NW_024429200.1, read on the forward strand.
CAGTTCCCAACCTGCTTAAAAGTAGCAAGACCACTACAAAGCAATGTGCAGGGGTCACTCACAGCCCTTCTGATACGTTTATCTCAATGTGTGTCTTATATAACAAGTTCTCAGACCAGAACCACAGATGAACACACTCAGCATTTTCCTGTCTCCTTCTTTTGGGGACCACCCTCAAACTTTCTTCAATTTTATGACATTTAGAGTTTTCAATATTAAAGACTGTCACTTTCTAGACTATTTCTCTGAGTGGGTTTGTCAGATTGTTACTCACAAATGTTCTCATGCTATATATTTTGATAAGGAATATCAAAGAAGTACAACTCTGTGTGTGCATGCCTGTGTTTTATCCTATGAGGTAGCACACATTCTGGCCCAGTACGTGTGTTGTGATGCCTTTGTTCATGGAATGAAGATGTTATCAACCAGATTTCGTTTGCTCTTCTCCTTTCTAACTTGTGAGAATTTTGCATGGTTGTGATTTGACACTGTAAATCCACTGCTCCTCATTGTATTATAACTTATTTCCATAGTATCTGTGTCCACTTATTTCACTCCTACATTTCTCTGAGTGACTTAAAACAGCAGGAAGTCCTTCCATCATCTACTCTGTTCTGTTGCATCAGCTATTGCTCCAACAGTCTCTGGTTCTCTTTAGTATTTGAAAGTTGAGAAGTCAAATGCACTTTGGGTGTAATCCTTATTAATGGAGTACTCCAACATCACAGTATCAACATTATACCTTGTCTGTGAGAAATCTGGCTTGTGTTAGCTTTACTGTATTTACATATTTGCTAAAGCCTTTATGTGTAGCTAATCCTGCAGGATGGCTCACCACTTTTTACTGACACACAAACTTTTCATGGTTTCCATTCTCCTTACACCTATGATCAGTGCAAACCCTGTTTGGTGTCTTTCAGAGAAGACATGAGAAGATGAAGTAAGAAGCCAGGGGATTTGATATTGATGGTCTCAGAGGGAAGATTTGGATTTGAATGAGGACAGAACAAATGATCATATTGTAAGTTCTATTTTCTGTTAGTATAGACGTTTTGAGGCTTAGGTTACATGAATGAGGTATTTTATAATTATTTTTCTGTATAGTTTTCTAATTGAAATGCTGCCATAATAAAAATGATCTAAATCATAAAAAGCATTTTCTAAAGGGAATTTGCTTATTGAACATCTTTCCAAATTCAATTCAAAAAGGAAGTAGACTCATTCATTCAAAAGTCATACCTCAATGTCAGATAGAATTTTTAAAATATGTTTCAAAGTTAGAAAATTTTATATAGCTCTTGTAAAACTATTTGCATCTCTTGCCTTTCCAAGAAATATACATTATTAAGACCCCATTTCTCTGTAAATACAGATATCCATTATCTAGCACTGGTGAGGACGTAGAAATAATGACACCTCTACCAGTCTTTAACAGACACTCGAGGAGCACAAGTTCCAGTGTGATCAGACTGAGGACTAAATATAAAAGGAATGCTTCACAAAGTGCCATTTAGATTCCAATGTAATAGAGATGTAATGCATATGTCAAGTTATTGAGTTGTCAACTTAAATAGAAAGCAGTATGTCATGCAGTAATTATTGCTATTTAGGCCTGAGGCATTAGTGCTAATATTAGCATGTGAGTGTTAAGTATGCAGAGAACAAAAGGGAAAAGAGATTATGGGAGGAAATCCTTAAGAACTCCTTATGTTCCTAAATACCCCAATTTTACCTTTAGATATACACTGAACACTTTGAATTCAGGAAAATGTGTAAAAAAATATAGAAGCTATTTGGACTGCGAGTAGGGCAAACAGGGAAGGTACTCTCCTGTCATTTGGGGGAAAGTTTGGTGTGTTCTACATGAGAAAACAGGCAAAAGTACCGAAGTCTAAGAGAAATTAAATTTAGTGGTTCAGTTTGCTTGTATGTACAGTTCATTTGCTCTCCTCCTTATCTTCCTCCTTCCCTCCCTCTCTCCTTCCCTCCCTCCCTCCATCTCTCCCTCCTTCTGTATCTCCTGAAGGTGGGGGAGGGCAACTTTGAAACAGAATCTCCTTCTGAAGTTTGTAATCCTGTGTCTCAGCCCCTAGGTGCTGGGATTACTGATTTGTGTCATGTTGTCTCCTTACAATGAGATTTTGTGAGAGGTATTTGGACTGCACTGAATTCTTTGAAAAATGATAAAATAGAAGTATATGTGTAAAAAGCAATTAAATATATAGAAATCTCATACAGCCTTCCACCTGTGAGTCAGGTTCACATTTTACATATGTATGTCTGGTAAATCCACCTTACATGGCCCTCTTGGGGTAGTGACTTTTATAATACCAGCAATTTTCTATCAAAACTGAAAAATAAAAAGAGATTTTTTTCAGGTCCCACCTGCAGAAGTTTGTGAAATGCGCACAACCATAAATAGCAGACGCTTCTTATGGGTAATATATCTAACTTAAAAGTCAAGTTTATGTTTCAGGTCACTTCTTCAAAAAAATAATAAATTAGAACCTGATGCCTGCTATGCTTTCTGCGTTCACAGACAAAGGAGGAAAGGGCAGAGTGGTGGGGCAGTTGCTGGGAAGGAACAGAAAAAAACAGATACTCTGGCATCCTGTGTTGGTCCATTCTTCAGGAACATTAGGTAATAAACAAATCCATCTGAAGATTAAGATAAAATCTAGCAAGACCAACACTGTCTTTCCTAATTCACTGTGCAGACAACAGAGTCAGCAAAGGCACACTGAACTGCTGCCAGCTGCCTTTAAAAACATATACTTTGGAAAGCAGAAGGCATCTTTATGTGGACAACCCCCCCTCCAACACACACACATGCTGCCACCACACTGGCTGGAATTTTATATGAATGAACGAAAGCCACACTGTGCAGACCCACATTCTTTTAAAGGATTTAACGGGTATCACAAAGCAGTGAAGGAGAAGGCAGCCCTAGCCTTTCAAAATGCTGTTTGCCATGATATCTGGACCTCTGTCTCTTTCTTAGCTTAAATGAGCCCATACCAGCAGTCTGGGACATCTTTATTCCATGGCCATTTCACTGGCATGCTCCTAGAAGATACCATCCACCATGCAGCTCCCCAGGAGGCACACAACACCCTGCATTTCTCTGCTCCTAGCATTTTGCCACAATGGAAATTCCACTCCTGTTTAAGTTTATGCAGAGACAAACTGCAGGTTACAAGGATGCACATTTCTCATTTAAATTCCATGCAAATTCCTGTTTGCATTCCAGTGCCCACCACACTGATGATGATTAAACTAAAGATCACAAACTTGAGATCTTGTGTCTTGGCTTCTTCTTTATTGGGCAAAAGCCTTCACACTCCAAAACAAGCCGGGTTCATTTCACTTCCCAGAGAAATACAGCAAAATTAAAATCAATCCTTGTTTTTATTGTGGTCCCTCCTCCTCTGTTAAATCCTAAACATCAAACCTCATGAAAGGAATAAAGGTTGTAAATACAAGCTTGATCTTAATTAGGGAATGTAATTTGTGGGGGGGGTGTCTTTTTTTTTAAGGAAAAAAGGCAAAGCTTAACTTAAGGAATACTCTGACTGCTGGCTTCTTGTTGTTTTAGCTCATTCTTGTAGCAATGCATTTGTTTATTCCATACAATACAAAGAGATGTTCAAATTATAAACTCTTAAGATATAAATTGCCTTGAATTAAGAATCAGGTATTTGTTACTGTGCTTCTATTCAAAGTGTGATTGACTGACAGTACCTTCCTCAACTATTAGCATCTGCAGGAGATTGGTGCCAGCACCCTCAGGACAATGCAACACTATAGATACTCTCCTATAAAAAGGCTTTTTGCTCACAAGTACATCTACACATACCTTGAATCATCTTTGTTTTATTTAATTCACATACTATAAATGCTATATAAGTAGATATCATACTATATTTTTTAAGGAATATTGACAAGGAGAAACTACATACATGTTCAGTACAAATGAAAGATATTTAAGACTTTTAATCTATGTCAAGGCAATGGTTACAAAGGGCTGACTGTGCAAAATTACTGGATTTGATAGAGGAGATATAGATATTGGTGTTTAAAACAGGAAACTCTTGCCACATAATAATAATTTAAAGTGGTTATTACATGCATGTATAGTTTTGTTCCACTGCAGTTGAGACAGGACAAAACAACTCTGTTCTCAGAAAGCCTTTTCATTGTTCAGTAGTTGTTAAGACCCCAGTTTCTGAAGGCCAGGGAAATGAGGCTTAAGATGGGCATCAGTAGGGTCTCTAAATTTCTTTCCTGATGTTACCTTATCCTGCCAATATAAAATATTTTTTACGTGTAAACTTCTAAGTACAAATAGTAGACACCCATTGTCTTGTCTCGGAGCAAGTCAGACAACGCCATTTTTATTCTTAACTAATGTCGCTTTGATATTCAAATATCTCTGATAGTTTAGACTGTAAACATAGCTAATGAAAGCTTCAACATTTTATACACATACATATTCATTAAGGAATTTGATTTTATAGTCTGCTTGTGGGCATAGCACATCAGTTTTTTTTGTTATTATAAACAAACCCATCTATGTTATAAAATAAAATGAGCTTTTCATATCACAATCTTGTCTGAGAAATTTTCAATAAAGTTTTTATTTACACAGAATGTAATTTTAAATATTGAAATATCTAGACACCATACTTAAAATATTTCCATTATCTGCTAGAAAATTTATAGTTAATAATGTGTATACTATTTTGTGTGTAATTACCCTATAACAAAAATATCAAATAAGCTTATGCCTCTAAATTGAAACAGATGTTAATCTTAATATGTTAAAATAGTAGCTTTCCTTATATATTGATGAATATTTTCTTGAATAGTGTCCTCATACTGATTGACTTATTTTATTCAAATCAATTCAATGTCAAATGCTGACATTACTCTTTGAACAATGCCTTGTGACATCTTTTGACATTCACTTTGGTTCTCAAAAGCATGGCTGTATGAAAACTGTGTGCAGGAAAATGAGGGTGATAATGACAAGGTCAAGGTTGACAGAGCATCTTACAGCCCTCAGTGCTGCCTCCAAATATGCTCCCTCTATTACTATATCCAAAATGCAAATCATCTGCCTATGTCAGAGTGCATGTAATCCAGGTTTATGTAGGTCTTCTGCTTTCTGCAGTTGCACTGCAGTATAATTTACACATTAAATCCAACTACTTTAATTGTGCAATTAAATTAATTATAAATAAATGTTTACAATTGTACTCATTATTAAACTCCTATTCTGAAACAAATTTTTCTTACCTCAACAAATTCAATCATATGTTTTTCTCAACCTTTTCTTATGCTCACAGTTTCAGGGAAATCTATGAATCATTGGAATTAAATTCATTTAACATAAGACAGTCAGGTCTTACATATGGTTGATCTACAGGCTCATTCTTCAGCTAATAATACTTGACTACCAAGAATTGTGTAGTTTTATAGTATGTCTTGAAAGAATATTGAGTCTTTGTGGTGGTTTAAATAAAAATGACCCTTACTGAACCAAAGTGAGTGGTACTATTAGGAAATATGGCCTTCTTGGATGAAATATGTCACTGAGCATATCTTTGAGGTTTCAGATGCTCAAGCCAGATCCAGAGTTATCCTCTCTTCCTGCTGTCTGCGGATCCAGATGAAGAACTCTCAGCTTTTTCTCTCCAGCACTATGTCTACCTGTGTGCCTCCATGCCTCCTGCTATGTTACTATTGGACCTCTGACCTGTGAGCCAGCCAAAATTAAATGCTTTACTTTATAGAAATTGCAATAGTTGTGATGTCTCTTCACAGCAATAGAAACTCTAATTAAGACAGTCTTCCATCTCTTTTTAAACTATTTTTGTTCATTCATGTCTTCTGCATTCTAAATTTCAGGATTTGCCCCATTTCTGTGACTTTAAAATATCTACTGGGACTTGCCAAGGCTTTATTAAGTATTGACCTTCTGAAGAAGGTAATTAGTTTGTGGGGATGTTTTGCATTTCATGTCCTATTCAAATCATTTGATATTGAAAAGTAAAGGATTTTGTCAACTTAAGGGTAAATTAATGAAAGAATGTATAATATTTCTGTTACATAATCTTAAATGTTGCATTTTCAATATTTACCCATGCATTCACCTTGTGAAAATATGGCATAATCATAATCAAAGACTACTAACCTGAACATTTGAATTCAATTATAGTCCAATGTCTACAAAGTTCTCATGAACTTTGGAACTTTTCTGTCTAAAAAAAACCTATCTTCATATTTTATAAGTGGAAGTACTTTTAATTTTTATTCAGAGCTGTTCTATAGCTTCTTTTGTGTTTAATTTAAGACCATAAGAAAGCAGATTGAGCTAAAGCATATTACTTAATCTTTTATTTAATTAAAGAAACCATTAAAATTTTATCTGAGCTTAGCTCCAATTTCTATGATTGAAATTAACTGCTTTATCAACAGCATTAAAGGCAATATATTTTTAGAGATGTAAAGATGAGAAAACAGGTTTGATTTTTGCCTCAATAAAATAAAATTTATATTTTCATTTTATTCATGGTTTAAATGTTTCACTTATACTTCGTTTTTAATATTTACCTATAATAATTTAATAATTTCTTATACTAATTTCCAAAAAGGCCTACTATATAACTGACTGATTTTAACTTATTAAAATTTATTTTAACTCGGTTCCACAGAATCAGCTACTGATAAGACCATGGTAATTTATTCTCACGTTATAACATTATATTATAGAACAAGTGGGAGGCCCAGTGCTGAAAATATTAGTAAAACTCATGTATTAGTGACTGTCTTAATATGGGTTATTATTGCTGTGAGTAAAACACCATTATCAAAACAACCTGGGAAAAAGGGTTTATTTGTCTTACCCTTCCATATTACTGTTTATCATGAAAAGAACTGAGGAACTGACATATAGGTCATGGAGGGTGCTGCTTATTGGCTTGTTCTTCATGGCTCGCTCAGCCTGCTTTCTTATAGAACCTAGATAGGACCACCTACCCAGCTTTTATTAAGGTGCCATAAAATTGGCAAGCACCATGACCATATTGATTACTATAGTTACCTGAGTTTACTTCTTTGGATTTGGGCCTTTTATTTGAAGAGCTGAATGTGGCTATCCAATAATCTGCATACAATGAGGTTGCTACAAATGAAAAATAGATGCAATTGGAAAGCAATTTCTAAAGTTGTAGGTATAACAAATACTTGTCTGAATTACTTTAGGCAAATTTTTGAAGTACATTGTGTCTCAGGCCTAATATAAAATTAATAGCTGTAATAAAATTCCTTCAGAGTCTGATCTAGGTATAGTGTTTAGCATGTTGCTACCACTCAATAGACACTAGCTGTTTCAACTAAGAATGACAACAGACTCATAAATGTAATGAAACATCTGAAGAGGAACAACATGGGACAACATGGGGAATGCTTGTGCTAAACTTTGTTTTAAACTTTCTACACCTAAATATGACTTGGTGACTCAAGACTAATAAACAAAACTTTGTTTTTCTGATTACTGGCCTGCTCAGCCTGTTTTTTTTAATCATTAATTTTTTCACTTTCCAATTCCAGTTCCCTTCCCTCCTCCTCTACACATCCTCCTACTCCCCCTTTCTTCCCATTTGCTCCTCAGAGAGGGTAAGGCCTTCCCTAGGAAGTCTACTAAGTCTGCCCCATCATTCATTGAGACTGGACCTCTTGTTGTCTTTTCTAATATTCAATGAACCTGTAATGAAGATATATAAAATGAAGACAACTTTCATTTAATTGAAATATCCTACCCTTCCAGAGTTCATATTGTGATCATTTAACAATCTACACCAACACAGTACTTTTCTGCTCTAGAAAAGGAAAATAGCGTTGTTCCGTGATATTATTCCCAAATCAAGTCTTTTTTTTTTTTTTTTTTTTTTTTTTGGTTTTTGCAAGACAGGGTTTCTCTGTATTGTTTCAGAGCCCAAATCAAGTCTTAATTTCTTTGGTTATCTGTTTATCCACTGAATTTATCTTAGAAATAGAAATATGCTTCCTTGTTATAATGATATACCATATTGGTATTCTAATAACACCTCTAGTTCAATTTTAAAAATCTGGGAATATCTGTGAAGTTTAGCGAAGCAGGGAAGACAACCTAGTACATAAAAATTCTTATTGCACAAGCATACAAATCATAACCCAAATGTCCAGAAGCCACATTAAAGCCCAGAAGCATGGAGCAAATATCTGTAACCCCATCATTCCCACAGGGAAATAGGAGAGTCCCTGAAACTCTGGGCAGCTAGACAGCTACATACGAAACAGAGCAGAAAAATAATAAACAAAATGGAAGTTAAGAACTGACATCTGAGATTGTTCTCTGAAGTCCATATGTGTGCTATAGGATATACAACCCCCCTCTCACTTTTCTAATAAAGCTTCAAAACTGAGTAATATCCTTATTCTTATAGAAATGGATAATGCATATACACATGAAAAGGCCACTAAACATCTTCAGTAAATGTATTAGCGTTTGGTCAACTGCATAAAGCTAAGTAAAAAAAAAAATACTGTTTCTTACAGAATATAGACTGTGAGTTGTAAAGGCTTAGATTACTACCTGATAACAATAGGCTGTAACTACTATGAAAGCCCCAGTGAACCAAATTGCCACAGCATCATTATGTGGAAAGCAGCCTAGTAGAGCTGCCAGATATAGGTCTACAATCACATATGGCTTGTAACACTAATTCATTCCTTCCTTTTAAAAACTAAGACAGGTGTCTATCCAGCATACAACATTAATCCATGCTTGTGCATTCTAACCATAGTTAGAAAATGGCAGAAGACATCATAACTGGAGGTTTTCATATGACGGCACCTTCTGGGAGCAGGAGATAAATGAAGGAAAAGCAACACCTTTAGATGCTGTCTTGATTAGTGTTGATATTTTTCCTTGGAGTTGACAGCTGCTAATGAGTTTAATTTAAACCTGAAACAAAAGATAAAAGGCATCTTTGAAACAAAATTTTGCTGATAATAAGCAATAACAGGAAGTAAATCTTGTTTGTGTATTCCCACATCACCAGTATCAGCCTACTCATAATTTTTTTAGCCCACTCATAATTTTATTCTTCTCCATTTAAATATAACTTATGTCAAATTCAGAAATTGTGGAAAATTATAAGAAGTACCAAATATACATTATTCTTATGTAACCAAGTGATTCAATTGTTTTTTTGAAATCACTAATAGAAACCTAAAGGTATAGATAATGATGTGAAAAGATTTTTATGATATTTATATGCTATCTTTATTTCTAAATCCTGTTGAAAGATAATACTTTAATGTGCATCTCTTTTTCTTTTAGGCATGGTTTTATTTACAGACTCCTTCGATTCTTTTCCACACTCCCCTTTAATTATCTTGTCTTTGGTAGAACATGAGATCATTGGTTTCCTTTGTTTTCGACATGAACATTCTTGAGTTTCTCATTTCAGTCATGGCACAAAAATGAGGTACAAAAAAGTGCTATCATAAGCTACAATAAATGCTATTAATAAATGAAAACAACATTTCATTTACACACTGATCAGACTTAGCAAAATACACTTGTCACCCGAATAGGAATGAAACAGAGAAGTTTAAACACCCCTGAAAAGGGTAAGAGTGTCCATGAGCTATCAAGAAGAAGCAAGTAAGGGAAAGGCAGAGACGGCGGTCTAAGAAGGAAGTTCAGAATCAGCCCATGAGGTGGAGGGGACTCAGAAAACACTTTAGAGCCAAGGGTTGCAATAGTTTAACATAAAGTTCATGTCCATATGAACCGTTACGTGCTGAAGATGAAGGAGGCATGACAGAATGCTTAAGGTTATGGAGGTGCTAAATCCCTACAGTACATCTTTAATTCTTCTTCTCCAGTAAATTCACGCACACATTGCTATGAGTGATTGCTGGAAGCTTAGAAAAACTCAATTTTCTTCATATGATTGTATTACATGAACTTTGTTGCTTTTTTCTTATCCAGAGTGAATTTAGTTAATAAAATATGAGCCGTTTGAACTGTGCTGTATGTGGTAGGCAGTACTGCAATTTTTCTTCCCTGTTTTTCTTAGAACATGTAGGAAATAAATAATGACCTTACTAAAATTATCCTAGGCTTCACTACAATAAACTTGATAGTTTGATATAGTTTACATTGCATTTTATGTTTGCATATCAATTTTAAGTAGAATTCACAAAATATCTTTACAGAGTTTATTCATCCATTATTCACCTATTATAATTTAATCAACTTAAAATTCAGAAATTTAGCTGCAGCTCCAGGGGTGCATAATAGCCAGACAAAACTGAAGTTGCAATTTTTGAGTGCCTCATTTCAAAAAGTAAATTAAATGAAAGTGACCAAATTCATACCCTTTAATAAGATATAGTTGACTTACTAGCCATATTATATTTGTATATGTATATTTGTCTGTTTGCATCCTCAAACATTAATACAAAAGTTTTGCTAAATGCTGTTTTCCCCCCTGTCCTAGATAGATTTATGTCAACTTGACTCAAGCTAAAGTCATCTGAGAGGAGGACACCTCAATAAAGAAAATGCCTCCATAAAAAATCTGTCTATAAGCAAACCTGTAGGGCATTTTCTTAATGAGTGATTGATGAGGAAATGGCCAATCCATTATGGGTGATATCATCCTTGGTGCTGGTGGTAGGAGGTTCCATAAGAAAGCAGAATGATCAAGTCATGAGGAGCAAATCATTAAGCTTCACCCTTGCATAGCCTCTGCATCAGCTCCTGCCTTCAGGTTCTTGAGCTGTTTGAGTTCCCTGCCCTCCCTACTTTGATATGAACTGTTAATGGACTGTGAAGGAAATTTACACTTTCCTCCCAAAGTTGTTTTGGTCATGGTTTTTCATCACAGTAATAGTAACCCTAACTAAGGTATTTTTCCAACTGCAATCCTTCTGTATTCACCAGAAATAAGTTGATAGAAATCATAGACTATATCATAAGGGCTTTATCTTTGGGCACATTCTTGTCCTGGTTTTCTTTGTTCATAGTCCACTGTACTATTATCCATTCATCACATTCTTTGACTTATATTCACCCAAGTATGTGGTAGCTCCTGAGTCTGTAAAGCATAGATTTCCACATCCAACTTATCGGAAGAGGTACATTTCTTGAGGCCCTTTGATTAGATGGAGAGAAGGAATTAGGTTGATAAAATGTGAGAAAAATAATAACACATAATTTTTATAATTTCCAAATAAAACTTAAACAATCATTTTCTAATTTTTCTCCCTCTGTTGTTCTAGAGTGTCTTGAAACATAGAAAGAACAATGAAACTTAAAATGTACCAATTATTTGTTTTTTTTGTGTTATGTGTATGCTCGAGTGTGTGTGTGTGTGTGAGTTTCTTATGTTTTCTCTTTATATATTTTTCCTTTTTGTCTTTTAGTTTTCTAAAGAGCAAGATAAAGAAGACATAAGTTGAATAGGTGGGAAGTTATGGAAGGAGATGAAGGACAAAAATAACCATGATCCAAATGTATTATATAAACAAAATATTTTCAATAAAAATGTAACAAACCAACAGTTTCAGGAGGAACTATGTAAAGAGAAACATTTTCCTTGAGTGAAGCCTTCCCGCCAGCCTGGTTGCAGAGCAGCATCAGTCCCAAATAAACACACAATAGGCTATATTAATTATGAAGCTGTTGGCCTTGCTTGTTTCTTACTGGCTAGCTCTGACTTAAGTAATTACCCCATAATTGTTAATCTAAGTATTTCTCTTACCGGAGAACTTTCCGGGCTTCCTCCCCATGGCGTTACATCTTGACTCCCTGTATTTCTCCTACCCAGAGTCCTCCTCGACTCCTAGTTCCACCTATCTTACTTCGCTATGGGCCAACAGTGCTTTATTGACAAATACACAGGACTTCCCCAACAAGGAACTAAAAAGATTAATTAGAAATAACCTTTCATTGTCTTGACCATTTGAAATGTAAATATTGTTAAATAGAACAGCCCAAGAAAGTCATGTTCTTAAGGCAGATATTAATAAAGAACTGAGAAACTCAAGATTCAATATTAAGAGTTTGGAAACTAGAAGCCATTTTAGTCCATCTCAAACTGATAGCAAGCAAAATGAGGCTGGGGAAATGGCAAAAAATACTCACAACTAATATACAAAATAAGATGCAACCAGGTGCAGGGCAAGAACAAACTCTCTGGAGAGGCTAATCCCAATAAACAGTCCCCATGGAGCCAGCTTTGAAACAGGCATGGCACGGACAGGGAAATTTGCAACAGCAAGCAAATCCCTACATGTACTAACTGAAAGAATTGTCCTATTTCTACAAATTGTTCTATCACATCGATGTTTTCCAATATCTTCACAAGAAGACAAAAAGAGGAGGAGGAGAAAAACAGGTGGTAAAAAGAAGAAGAGAAATGGAAGAGATACTGAGAACATACTTTTATGGCTTTTATGTATTAAAAATGTGGGTCATATGGGAGATGTTCAGAAATTTCTTCTTTTGTGGAATATTACTATATGTTAAAAACCAGGACATAATTAAACAATTTGCTGTATAGGTAAAGATAACTAAAATCTTTTTTAGTTCATGAGAAGATTTTTTTAAAAATTTAATCAAATTCCCTTCCCATAAGAGAGGATAGGATAGGCTAGCATCTTCTATGCTCCAGTCTGTGGGCTTTATTTGGTTCTTTCTCTCCAACTCTTTCTCCATCCAATCCTCTCTTATTCCTGTTCCTCTCCATCCATTCTCTCCTTTGTCCCCCTTTACCTCCCCTCTTTTGCCTTCTCTTCCCTTTATGAATTTAGTAGATATTTCCAAGTAACTCTTCATAGTACTCCAAATTATTCCATGTAACAGGTTGTTGATCTTGTTCCCTGCTGTGGATGCACACTGGTAAGCAGACTGTTTTTTACCTACAAGAAGGCTTTGTATTTCAAAAGACAGTTTCTGCTCTTACAACATTTACAACATTTCCTGATTTACTTTATAGCACTGTCTGCTAGCGAGTATTTGATGACTCTGTTGTTGTATGCTTATTAGTAAGGAACTAAACAACACCTGATTTTCAGTCTTAAGATGGATATATTTTATTAGTAAGTTTCTTCAGTATCATGGGGCTGGCAGGATATAGAGGTACACAGTTATAATCTCAAACCCATGATGTGAAGACAGGAGAATAAACATTGAATATGGGCTGAAGTATATGTGTGTATATTTACGTGTGTATGTGTTTATGTGTGCATGCATTTATGTGTATGATACATATATGGGATATATATGTGTGTGTTTACGTATGTATATGCTACTATATATGGAATGTGTGTGTGTGTGTGTGTGTGTATGTGTGTTTTTCTCAACATCACAGCACCAAGCAGAAGGGGGAAGGACTTGGGCTGTTACTTATGGGTAGGTGGTCTTTAAAAACATACTCTTAAGTATAATATATCGCAGCAGCCCACAGTCAGACTCTGTCAGATGGCCATAACTAATTGCAGTGACAACCAGCTAAAGTAATATAGCGAGAAGAGGAAGATAGCCAATCTGTGCTCTATACTTTAGTAGTCACAATTACTTTGAGTATATCTGAGTTCTATCACATCCAAAATGTACTTAAAATATTTGGGGGCAAGATTCATTGTAATTTTGATGATGTCTGCTTTGACTGTGGTTTAATTAAAACCATCTTTTCTATTTGTTTTTTTGGGGAGGGTGGGGGCTTAAAGTCAGGGTTTCTTTTTTTAATTTTTCTCTTTTATTATTTTAATTTTAAATAGCTTGCGTTACATGTCAATCCCAGTTCCCTTCCCTCCTCCTGCACCTCTCCCACAATCCCTCCCAGCCTCCCACCCTATCACCACTTCCTTCCACATAGGGGATATCTAGAGTCTGTCTTTTCACTCAGACAGGGTTTCTTTGTGTAACAATACTGACTATCCTGGAACTTGTTTTGTAGACCAGACTGACCTCGAACTCACAGAGATCCACCTGCCTCTGCAACCCGAGTGCTAGGGTTAAAGGTGTGTGCCACCACGCCCACCTTATGTTTTCTTTCCTTCTTTCTTTTCTTTCTTTTCTTTCTTTCTTTGTTTCTTTCTTCTTCTTCTTCTTCTTCTTCTTCTTCTTCTTCTTCTTCTTCTTCTTCTTCTTCTTCTTCTTCTTCTTCTTCTTCTTCTTCTTCTTCTTCTTCTTCTTCTTCTTCTTCTTCTTCTTCTTCTTCTTCTTCTTCTTCTTCTTCTTCTTCTTTTTCTGTTCAGGAAGCCTTTTATTGTTGCTCCAAGGACCAGAGCCTGCATAGGTGACAGACTCAGAGCAGAGCCCCCACAGGTGACACAAACTTTAGAGCAAGTCCCGCATGGCCTTGCTGAGTTTCTGAGTCTTGGTCTTTGAGGACATATCGGCATATTTCTCCCCAATTCAGACAATCATCCCACCCATGATTGACGGGTCAATTTTAACCTCCAGTTTCAATACTTGGCCTTGACCCCGGAAGCTCTTCTGCACTGCCTTTAACTCAGAGACAACACCTTCATCTAGAGCAGATGCTGTGGTCACCATGCAAGACCCTGCTCCACGGTGGACACTCATGATGGTGGAAAAGGCAGAGATGATGCCCTCAGTATTGCTTAGGCGACGGTTTTCAGCAAGTTAATTCATGAGATTGGCTGTCAGCGGAGAAAACCTCTCCTTTGCTGTGATGTCACTCAGGCTTTTCACTTTGATGGAGCGCTTGACGTAGGGACTCAGAACAGCAAGAGACACCTTGGGGTCCTTCAGGAGTTGTCCCACGCGACCCAGCTCCTTTTTCACCTGGTCTAGCTTGTTCTGTTTGGCTGCAGCAGAATGGAGGGCAGTAGCATAGCGACCCTTGATGCCATATGTTTGAACTGGGGGCCTCACAAGCTTGGAGAAGGGATTGACCACCGACTTACTGAAGCTCCGCACCTGTCGGGACAGCCCAGACGCGGCTGGGACAGCCATGTTTCCCCACCTCATGTTTTCTATTCCTAATAGCACATCAAAGTAACATGACTTTGGCATTTCATATCATGGATTCAATAATACATGGTGACATCTCATAACCCTTCAATAAAAATATTTTAATAGCAACAAAAATGAGGGTTGCTAATGAGTTGATAATTTAAAAATGTTAACCAAACTAAGTGATAATTATGAATTATTTAATTTTCCATGTTTTCAGAAAATACAACTAACACATTAAAAGCAGGAAGCAAATTAACTAAAATTATTGAAAGGATTAATTACAGAAATTCTAAGAAACTAGGTTGTCACATAAATCCGTAAGATTATTGTACCTTAAAATGTGCATTTAGTTGACATTAAAGAAAATACTTCTCAAATGTTTAACATGTGTAACAAATGGCCTGACTGGAAACATGATAACGAATATCATTAGCAATGGCATCATCTCCTTAAAAAATGGAGTTATACTAAAAACCTAACAACCCAATGCTTTTATCTAAATAATTTGAATGACTCCAAATATAGAATCTATGTTTTTGGAATGTCCAAAATGCAACTTTTTAAAGACAATTTTTATTGCTGATTTCTTGTGTTTATATGATCATTTAACCAGTTTTGAAAAATTAGTGCTAAAAGTCTACACATGAGTGTAAGAACCTTCATTGACGTCAAATGTTCTCATTTAGTAACATGAATGAAGGGATGTGTTTACTTAGGTGGAAAATTCATTTCTCAAAATATTGCTCTAATTTGTACCATCATGACCATGTTTGCTCAATGAATCTTCCAAAGTTTTCATTCTTTATATAGCAAGTCAGAAAAACATTCCTTTCTTTATTAATGTTTAGGACTTTTCCTTTTGCTCCAGGGTTATTCATAATGCACTCTTTTGCCTTAATTCATGGAGTTTTATGTAACCCTTCTATGTTATGTTTAAATATTTAAAAGAATACAAGCAGTATTATTTCTCTGACAGTTTGTATGTTAAATAGAAGTGTTGAGTCTGGGTAATATTCATGATATTAAATATTTACTTTCTGATTTCTTTTTCCACCTGAAGGACTGACTGCCAGAAATTTAAGTTGAAATAAATATGACTGATAAGAATTTCAAGAGGAAAATTTTCCTATTGCTGTGTTGTCTCTGCCTCAGTTTCACATAGACACTTCTAGTCTTCAGTTCTCAGGCATGCTCTTTGTGAACACTCACCAATTTATTCAGTTTTACTGTATTTATTCAAAGAACATAAACAGACATAAAAATTACTTTTACAGTCTATGTGTTAAAAGGTCAACTGTAAAGTGAATTTAAAATATTC
Organism: Mesocricetus auratus; assembly: GCF_017639785.1. Taxonomy (NCBI): domain Eukaryota; kingdom Metazoa; phylum Chordata; class Mammalia; order Rodentia; family Cricetidae; genus Mesocricetus; species Mesocricetus auratus. The sequence continues at coordinate 39,410,494 of NW_024429200.1, forward strand.
TGAAGTAGATAACCAACCATGCATGTTATTTTCCCTTCACTTCCAATACTCCTTGTTGACAGAGATCCTTTCAGTCTAAACCAGATTGTGAATGCCAGGGTACTCACTGCTAACCCAGAGACAGCTATTCATGCAAACCGCTAAGGATACTTTTCACTGCTGTAATTTTTAATTTTGTTGTTAGTATTCCTCCTTAACTCAGATTTGTTAATAGAATTTCTGATGCTTGAAGTAAAATAGTCACTCAAATGTCTACTGAACTGAATATAAGCTAAGTGAGTAGAATCATAATTAGGATTCTGAATGAACTGTTTGGGGGAGATGTCACATGCTTTTGTTAGCTAGTGACAATTTTTCTTTCAGAAAATCAACAATAATCTGGTGTGGTAAGGATGCTGTTCATGGATTGGTGTCAATTAACACGTGGTACTTCATGTTATAGGAAGCCCAATGTGTTCTGTTTAAAGTGTCTTACACCAAACAGATTCCGTATGATTACATTTTTGTCAATGTCAGAAAACTATTAAGATGAGACAAGATTTAAAGAATAGAAGTTTCAATGTGGGAGTAGTGGCACACAACTTTAATCACAGCACTTTGGAGGCAGAGGCAGAAGGGTCTCGGCGAGTGTGAGGACAGCTTGGTCTACAAGGGGAGTTCCCAAGCAGTCAGCACTATATAGAGTGACACTGTTTTGAAGAAACAAAACAAAACAAAATAATTGATATATCACTATCATAATATATCTAAAGAGCTACTTAGCTGATCTGCAGCTGTATAAAGTAAAACTAAGTCTTGGGTCTTACTTTCACTCCCAGCATCACAGACTAGAGACAAAGAGATGTTCTTGTCATGACCCTTAAGGTAATTTACTTATGAAATCACTGACAATAAACCACAAATACTGTTCACAATTGCCAAAAGCAACATGATAGAGAATCATCTCAATGTCACCAACAATGAACATGATTTCTCCAAAAGAGTTATCCACAGTGTCCTTTAAAACAGGCACCTGTCATAGGTTTCAAGTATTCTAATTAGTTATTTAAGAAGTTAAATTGGCTTAAAAGTTTCAAGCCCCCTCCTCTTCAATGTCAACAGTAAAAAAATTGCAGAGAAATTTGGTGCAAAATTACTACATTTAATATTAACTGTATTCAAAGATGTCTTTAATTCTCCTCAAAGTTAATAATAAAGAAGCTTTCTTGTATCATTACCATCATTACAGAATGTTTAACATGTGTGTTTTCAATATGTTCTGGAAAAATAATGCCATGGAAACAGCATAATAAAATAGCCTTCTATGACGCCTTTTTTTAAACTACGATTAGAGGGTTTAGACTAGGATAATTCTCTGTGTGGGATCTGTTCTTGTTTAGCAACTCAGGTTGAACTCCTCATGTGTGTTCTGGCACTCATTGCCGGAAGTCATGTCACAAATTTCAGTTCCAGCTCATCTGCGCTTATTATCGCTAGACCTGTCAACCATATGAAATGACCCCCTCATGAGCACAGTGTAACACAAGAGAGGAATGTGTTAAAACAACTCAAAAACTACCACCTCAAAGAGATGGTTCCAATTTCAACTCGGCTCTCTTCCTCACATTAAACCTTCTCTGGCCTTGTTGTCTTAGAATCGCATGCAGAGTTCACTTCTTTTTTCATGGGTCATGTGTAAGGATGTATTGCACTATGGAACATGCCCTTTGTTCTTTGGTCGAATAGCTGTCATCACTTACTTCAATCTTCTGCTCCATCTTTTATGCAAAAGAAAGCAAGCAACTTTAAACTGAATTAAATATAGAGCTATACATTCCTATTCCTTTATTTCCCTTATGATAAATTTTTGCTTAAACTAAAGAAAGTCCGTGTCATTATTATTTGCTAGGTTTTTCTTATTTTGTAAGGGAATGATTCCTGTTTTCCTTGTTAGACAAAGCAGAGAACCCCCAAATTTGGGATAGAGACAGATAGATCCTGAATTGATGAGGTAGCTCATCAAGAAACTGAACACACATAAGTTGAAACCTTAAATCTGCTCCCACCTCCTCTCCTTCTCCTAAATCCTTATAGGTCTGTAGTTTTTAGTGGAAAACAAACAACAACAACAACATTCTTGCCATGCTCTATCACTTCTCCTTCAGGAAATCTCTGGACTTTTAGATTAAGACATTTCTGATTTTTAACCTTGACTAGTCATTCTTAAAATATTACATGTGTCTTCTCATTTTATTTTACTTTATTTTTGACGTCCAGCGCAGGATGTGGAAAAGTTTAATGTTAATCATCATTCCTGACTTCATCCTCCACTCCCCACTGATCTCATATTTACTCATATTCTTAAGTGTATATATAAGCTGGTGACTCCGTAGTTTATAGCCCTAGCGGAGACTTGACTCTGCTGTTTAGACTCACATTTACTAATTTAATGGACATAATTACTTAGGCAATAAACATTTGAAAGTTAGCATGAGAATCCGGTGTATGGTTCAGGTCCACAAGCCTGTTAACCCAACCTTTTCTAAATCTACCCACCCTTGTTGTTTAGTCCAAAATCATTGCAAAGATTCAGGTTTTAGAGATGTGTAGAACAGACACAAGCAACAGAAACTTTCTTTCATATGCTTCTAGGAGAAATGAGTATAAGGATACACAATGTATCCTTGGTCTGCCATTGCCGCTTTGGTCTGACCATGGCTTTGCTTCCAGTCTAGTGTCTTTGCTTTCAGCGATGCGTATATCTGAATTTTGCTCTAAACAGAAGTCACGTCCCCTCGTCTTTTGGAAATATAGCCAGATCCTCCCATTCTTGTCTAAAAGCTTCCATCCAAGCCAACATCAAACACCTTAATATCAACGTTGCATCTACAACCTAGCTTTCTGAGTCCATATGACCTCCCACACAGTACATGAAAGCCCTGTCCAATCCTGGAACCTAGTTGCAGAGTGAGAGGAGTGATGAGCAAAAAGGGGTCAAGACCCGGCTGGTGAAACCCACGAAACAGCTGACCTGAACAAGGTGGAGCTTATGAACCCCAGACTGATGGCTGAGAAGCTGAGAAGCCAGAATAGGACTGATCCAGACCCCCTAAATGTGGGCATCAGTGAGGAGTCCTCGGCAATATATGGGGCTTCAGGTACTAGATCAGTATTTATCCCTGGTACCCGAATGGACTTTGGGATCCCATTCCAAGTGGAGGGATGCTCTCTCAGTTTGGACACATGGGAGAGGACCTAGGCCCTGCCCCGGATGATATGACAGACTTTGGAGATCCCCATGGAGAGCTTCAACCTCTCTGAGGAGCAAAGTGGGAATTGGGTGGGGACCTGGGGGGGTTGGTGGGGGCGGGACAGGAGGGGAGGGAAAGGGAGCTGGGATTGACATGTGAAGCAAGCTTGTTTCTAATTTAAATTTTAAAAAAATTAATTAAAAAAAAGGCCTAGTCGGGGCTCCACTGCGTTACACTGACATCATGCCCCGATTTCCTCTTGCTTGCTTCACCTAGAAAAGCTGTTCTCTGATACTACCATTGCTTTCTGCCCTTTAGGTCCATGTAGTCTCTGAGCAGACGGTGAATTTCCAGCGTAGCTTTCTTTGACAAGATGCTTACTAGAAAAGCAGTCAGTTCAGGATGGTGGCATGTCTAGTACACAATAATAGGCTGACAGAAGACTGATGCAAGTTCTGCTCCAGAGTCCAGTCCGAGTTACAGGGTCAGACCCTGTTTCAAAAACAAAATCCCCCTAGCCGGGCGGTGGTGGCGCATGCCTTTAATCCCAGCACTCGGGAGGCAGAGGCAGGCGGATCTCTGTGAGTTCGAGGCCAGGCTGGACCGACAGCCTCGAAAACAATACAGAGAAACCCTGTCTCGAAAACCCAAAAAAAAAAAAAATAATAATAATAAAATAAACCACAAAATTCCCCTAACAAAAGAAATATGTGTTCTTGCGCTCTACCTCCACCTAGCCTGGGCAGCTTTCGCGCCAGTATCTTATAGGCTTTGCCATTGAATTGCAGAGATTGGTTCTCTTTGAATAATAAACCTTTCTTAGTCTCTCCTTTTATGCAGAAAGATGTTCCTGGGGTGGTCCACTTTTTCCAAAAGGTAAGCCAGGAACACAGGAGCAGAGACAAGTCCCCAAGCTTCCTCCAGCCTTGACCATGGGCATCATAAGCTTTTACTGCTGTATATTAGAGGGATTATTTTCCACTGGTTTATATCTGGCACCCGTGTGGCAATAATAAACCAATACATCTCCTGGGTTGCCTCGACACAGTGCAATGCGCACAAGATGTGAAGCCTATAATAGCAGATGGTTTTGCATCATGTCATTCCTAATATTGTCCTGAAAGTACATTGCTTTCTGGGGCAGAGTAGACTCGGTCTGCATGCCTCTGTGTCCAATGAGAACAGGGCTGAGAGCTGCGGCTATGGATCTGGTTTCTGTTCTTTTGAGATTTTTCTTCCAAACGCTCAATTCCTGCTGTTCCTGGAATGATTTCAGGATGAGATTCATTGTGTAAGGTTTGATTTGGGAATTTAGCATTTTAGAATAAACAAATGCACACAGATTTTTTTCTACAGAATAGGCTTAGGGCCCAGACGTTACAGATCCTTGAACCATTCCCTTGCCATTTCCAGCTACTTTAGAGCCTAATAAAATAAGCTGTTTCTAGTCTCTAGGCATTCCTTGCATTTCTTTGCCTCTCATTCACCAGCTTCATTCACTCTTCTCTTGAGGGTTCTCCTTAGAACTATTTTAAAAGTACAGGGAAACAGCGTGCACCATGCAACTTTGCTGTGTGTGCTTCATGTTGTTTTGTTTTTCATTTTTTACATATGGTTCAGAGAGTTCATAACATTTCATTGATAGCCTGTTACAGCCTGAAGTGAATCATCCAGGAAGTTCAGCTCTTATATTTCACTCATGTGAGTATCTAATTTTTACCCCTTGTATCCTGAGTAATTTAAATCAACAAGCTTTAAATAGTTACTCCAACAGCACACTCTAATCCTTACTGATTAGAAAAATGGCTCTGATTTCAGAAATATTTTACTACTGTCCCAGTTCTTTCAAAAAGAGTCAAGTATTAATACAGTCACATATTTCTTTGATTAAGAATACCACTCCTTAATATATAAGCCTTTTAAAATCAACCAGTGCCAAATGTGACCAGTCTTCTAATACATTTTGGTTGTTACTATTATATTCTAAGGAAATTAAAACAAAGTTGTTTTAATTTATATAATCAACTTTACAGGTACTTAATCATACAGATGTATATTATATACAATGTTGAACATTCTATTGGTCTGTATAATTTAACCAATAACTTACTCAATGTTAAAAGCAGAGAAAATATTTTGTAATTTCAGGTAAAGAGAAAATATTCTAAATTTCTTAAACAGAATCAAGTTTCATATAAAATATACATCATTACTTATCAGACAAATATTTCAAAAAGAACTTTTAATCTGGATATAGTGGGGCATGACTTTATTCACAATATGGGAAGGCCAAAGCAGAAAGATTATGAGTTCATGGCCAGCCTGGGCTGCACAGCAATGAAAAAATGAATAGTAGAATTGTATTTCACCAAGACAATACTCTCAATTTTCTTTGGTGAGTATTCTTTGAATACCACATAATTATTATTTTGAAAACATTCCTTTTCTGTAGTCTGAAAGAAAACATTCAATGAATATTTTGTTTTAGATGTTCATCAGATGATATGTTTATCTTCTGTCAAGGACTGTGATGCTAGACTGTGCCTTGTGCTGAGTGCTAGACCTGAGGGTGGTTCATGCTCATCATGTCCCTTTGATTAGGTAGGCATTGTGTTTAGTGAAAGGCAACATGCTGTGTAATAAATCATCTTATCAGCAGCTTCACCTAAATGCGCCTCAGCAGGGGACTTTTCCATGGCTGATGCTTCTGTCCTGCTGCATCCAAGCTTCCTCACCAGGCCTTGCTGTCATCTTCAAGTCCCTAGCCTGTTAACACTCGCAAAGAGAATAAGCATATGGTTTGATCACTCTGTACTTGTTTGATCCCCATTGTACATGTGTGTGTCCAAACACAACAAATTTGTTCTAATACAATTAGTAATATTTGAATACAATTTTTAATTGATTATAAAATAACCTCAGATAACAGAGCATTGCACTGTGCATAAATGATTAGTGGCTATGCCAATTAATTATTGAAAGAAAATTTGTATGGCATTGTGAAAGATTTTGTAGCATTGAATAATTAAGAAGCAATATTGTATCCATCTTCCATTTGTGTGTGTGTGTTCAGCAAAATATTTAGAGCTTTTGTTTAACTAATTTTCTTCCTTATACAAAGTCCAATATATGGAGAATGGGTTAGGGAAGTGATTGAATGGAATAATGACTAAGCACTATCTGCAAGGCAAATAACACTGCTTGTTTTAACTCAACTAGATAATTGGTTTTATTCTTAGATATACAACACATTGGACATTGATTTGTTGAGAAGCCTTCTGAAGAATAAAACTGTATTTCTCTGTATAACAAACAGTGAATCAAATGAAATCCTAGAATACTGGGTGTAATGTTGTATGTTTCTACTATCAGGGGAAAACATTAACAACTATGGTTTGATGTGTGTCTTAGTTAGGTTACTATTGCTGTGAATAAACACCATGACCAAAGCAACTTGGGGAGGAAATGGTTTATATGGTTCATGCTTCCATACCACAGTTCATAATCAAATGAAGTCAGGACAAGAAATCAAACAGGGAAGGACCTGAAGGTAGGAGCTGGTACAGAAGCCATGGAGGAGTGCTGCTTACTGGCTTGCTCTTCATGACTTGCTTAGACTGCTTTCTTACAGAATCTAGGACCACTAGCCAAGGGTGGAACCATCTACCATGGTCTGAACCCTCCCATATCCAATTAAGAAAGTGCCCTACAGCCGGGCGGTGGTGGTGCACACCTTTAATCCCAGCACTCAGGAGGCAGAGGCAGGCGGATCTCTGTGAGTTCGAGGCTGGGCTGGACTGACAACCTCCAAAACAAAACAGAGAAACCCTGTCTCGTAAAATCAAAAAAAAAAAAAAAAAAAGAAAGAAAGAAAGAAAGAAAGAAAGAAAGAAAGAAAGAAAGAAAGTGCCCTACAGACTTGCCTACAGTCTTATGGAAGCTATGATTTTATGGAGGCATTTTCTGAATTAAGGATCTCTTTTCTCTAATGACTCTAGCTTGTGTCAAACCAACAGTAAAATGTGCTGATGGAACAAGGGGAGTCCTTTCTTCTGTTATCTGCAGAGACCTATATGTCGAAGTAGATAAAACAGAGCACTATATAATGGATATGTATGTATATATGTATGTATGCATGCATGTGTGGTTTTAGGTAAAAAACTACAATGTAAAAGTTCCTGCCTTTATTTTAAAATGTCTTATCCTAAACAAATTGATGGTAGAGGCATCAACCAGCACTTTATTACCTAATAACAACTTGATCAATGTTGCTTGAAGATACTTTCTGCCTTGCTAAGCAAAACACACAAAATATCAAATTATAATTAAAATGTTTCTTGAAGGTAGAATCAAAAGATGAGAGTAAGTATTATTATATGAGGTAAGCAGCAGTGTGATTGCATGTACTGTCTGATAAAGTAGTCAGCTGTACTTTCTTCAGAAGTGTTTCTATAATTGATACAAACTAAACAACTAAGTTCACAAAGAAAAGTACTCTATTACATAGGTTTGAGAGTCACAACTGCAAAATAAATAACTTGTCAAATTCTCTCAGTTAAACTATTTAAATCACAATTTAACTTTCATACATTTCAGAGAATGTACTCACTCACCAGAAGTTTACACTTGCATACATGGCTATAGGGAATACATATAACATTTCTCATGCCTAGAGATAGAATTATTAGCACAACTGTAATCACAGCTAAGGGGCATGATGTACATTAGAAACTTTACACATTTTGAATCAAAATCTTCCAACATTCAGTGATTTAAACATTATTACTATTCTCTTAGTGAATAAGAAATCATGAATTAGAAATGTTAATTAATTTATTCTTTTTATCTCATAAAGATAACTTGCTAAGTTGAATTTAAAGTAACAGCCACATAGGAATCAACCATTCTCATTACAACATGTCACTCCAAATCTGTTTCATTTGCCTTTTCTGCATTCCAATAAGGAGTACTTTAAACATATATAAATTGTCATAATTCTCATGTAATTCTTTTCTTCCACAAACACCTCCCAAAAATTCATAGCAACTATGATAATGTGAGTCTATCTTTATGAAGTATTAAAATTTACTAAGCTAACATTTCTCCAGTTAATTATCAATAGCTCCTGTCTTATGGAGTAGTTCTTCCTGTAAGAACCATTCTTTCATTTAAGGGTTTCCTCGTGTCTAATTGAATTTCTTACTTTCAGTGAGCATCCCATGTACACATGTCACTGTTTCTTTCCTTTTTCCTCTGTTGAATTTTAGCTATGGGGTACTACTCCTCCTTCTACTCTTTCTTCTTTTGTTTTCTGAGTCAGAGATTCTCTGTGTAGCCCTGACCATACTAGAACTGACTCTGTAGACCACGCTGGTCTCAAAGTCGGAGATCTGCTATCTTCTACCTCTTTAGTGCTTCATTCAATTAAAGGCATGTGCCACCATGTGCCAGCAGAATACCTTTATTAGGAGAAATCTAAATCCCTTTTAATCTCAGTTGCAGCTGTAGCCCACTCAGGGAATAACAAAAATGCTATTCAATAAAAGTCATTAATATGCTGAATACATTTTAATAAAGATATTAAAACACATTTTGAATAGATGATATTCTCTTCAATAACTGTTATTCCAGAAAAATTGAATTTCTTATTCTAGAAAAAAATGAATCAGTTCCATGTATCTCACCCAAATAAAAATCTGTTCAAAACAGATTAAAGAATTTACTATACCATCTGTAACCTTGAAACTGTAACTTTTTGTAAAGGACTTCAAAATCAAAGGAAATATTTCTGATACTTGGTCAATATAATCACAAGGAACTAAAATGTTTCTGCACAGCAAAGAAAAAGCCTGTATAATGGTAAAACATCACAAACCATCCATCAGACAAGCTTGAAAAGAATTACACAAACAAAAACATCTTCCAATAAACAATGAGATGAGTAAAGACACTGTCCACAAAATGGAAAACATTGCCAACTATCCATCAGACAAGGGTAAAAAGAATTGCATAATTAAAAACACTTTCTAATTGTCACACAGGTTAATGAACTGACCAGACAGTTCTGAAGAGAAATAAATGCAAATGTTGACTAAAGACTTAGTAATATGTTCAACATGTTTATCTATCAAGAAAGTATACATTAAGATTTCTTTCTCTAGTCTAAATTTAAACTTAAAAATAAATAATAAAAAAAGATTTCTTTGATATTCTGTCTCACCCCAGTCAGAATGGCCATCATCAAGAAAGGAAACAACAACAAATGTTGGTAACATTGTAGGAAAAGAAGAAATGCTCTCCAGTCGGTGGGAATGTAAACAAGGATAGACATGGAAAACAACGTGGAGGCTTCACCAAACCACAACTGCTATAGGATGCAACTGTACTCGTTCTTAGTATAACCTAAGAACACTAGGTTCTGACACAGAGATAATTTCCTGTGTTTACTCATGGACTATATACAATAATGAGGAAATAATACTTGCAAGTGGTGGTGCACACCTTTAATCCAAGCACTCAGGAGGCAGAGGCAGACAGAGCTCTGTGAGTTTGAGGGCAGGCTTCAAAGCTACACAGAGAAACCTTGTCTCAAAAGAAAAGAGAGAGAGAGAGAGAGAGAGAGAGAGAGAGAGAGAGAGAGAGAGAGAGAGAGAGAGAGAGAGAGAGAGAGAGAGAGAGGGAAGGAAAGAAGAAAGGAGGGAAGGAAGGAAGAAAGAGAAAAGAAAAACATACAAACATAGATATAGATGAACAAAGAAAATATAGCATATACCTATGATGGATTTTTTTTCATGAAGAAAAATGCAGTCAGTTTGTTAGAAGACAGATCAGGCACCAGTGTGACCTCTAATGATCTAAAGGGATGACACCAACTGGCAACTAAGCAATAGTGGAGAGACCAGCTCGAATGCCCATTCCTGATAATGAACTTGATGTCCATAACCATCCTGGAGCCTTCATCCAGTGACTGATGGAAGCAGAGGCAAACACCCACAGGTAAACACTGAACTGAACCCATGGAACCGAGTGACAGAGAGAAAGGAGCGATGAGCAAATTGGCAAAGAATGGGCTGGCAAAACCAGCAGAGACAGCTGATCTAAACTGGGGAAAGCTCTTGGACCCCAGACCGACAGCTGGGAGGCCAGCATGGGACCGATCCAGACCCCCTGAATGTGAGAGTCAGCGAGGAGTCCTGGGCAACCTATGGGGCCCTGGGCAGTGGATCAGTGTTTAGCCCTGGCATACAAATGGACTTCGTGTGTCTATAACACAAAGAGGGATGCTCTCTCAGCCTGGACTCTTAGGGGAGTGACTGGACCCTGCCCTGAATGAAATGACAGACTCTAGATATCCCCTATGTGGAAGGAAATGGCGATCGGGTGGGAGCCTGGGGGGGAAGGTGGGGGGGGTTGCGACAAGAGGGGAGGGAGAGGGAACTGGGACTGACATGTAAAACAAGCTATTTAAAATTAAAATAATAAAAAATAAAAAACAAAAAAATCAAACTGCAAAAAAATGACAATAGCACATATCTAATATGCATTATGTAGACGTGTGTGTGTGTGTGTGTGTGTGTGTGTGTGTGTGTGTGTGTGTGTAGGCCATGAATTGGAAAGGGGAGTATGAGAAGCGAAAGGGAGAGAAAGAGAGTAAGGTAATGTATATGACATGAAGACAAGAGGGAATTCATGGAGGGAGGAGAAGGAAAGAGATGAGCAGGAGGGCATGGTGGGAAGGACATTAGAGAATTTTAATGAATATGAATAAAGTATGCATAACAATGCCACAAGTAAGTCAATTGCTTAATATGTTTTTTTTAAATGTGTGCAGTCTTCAATTTACTCTAACTTCATCCATCATTAGTAATTTAGGGAGTGGGAAGAGGTAAAAAAGAAAAAAATAATTAGTCATTTAAATTAATGGTCACATTGTTCAGTCTTCATCTAAGCTTCAATTGTGATTCTTAAAAAATAGTTATTTTAAATTGTGTGTATGTTTGTGTGTGTGTGGTGTGTGTGTGTGTGTGTGTGTGTGTGTGTGTGTGTGTGTGTGTGAAGGGGGAAGAAGCAGTAGATGTACATGGGTGCAGGGGCTCATAGATGCCAAAAAATATCATTAACCCACTGGAAGTGGAGTTTCCGGTGTTTGAGAACCAACAACATGGGATCACACTTAAATCCTTCACAAGAGTAATATTTGCTCTTAACCACTGAGCCAACTCACTAGTCTCCAAGCATAAGGATCTCCAAAGTGAGAACACATGTGTGTATATAGAGAAGTGAAGGGAATTATGCTGTCTGTGCTCATGTACATACACGATAAAACAAGACGAGACATCAAATTTAGAGTAGAGAGTCATAAAACAGCAAGCCATGTAATGCTCTAGAGAAGATGCAGCTTGCTGGGCAACTTCAAATACAAGTATGTATGCTTTCAGTTTCGAGATATGAGTAGTATTCACTCAGAAGAACCCAAAGCTTATATGATTCATAGAAACAGCAAAGATACATGAAAATTTAAGAGTGAATTTCAAAAGAAAGAATGGCTAACATAATACACAATTTCCATTTACAGTTAAGTTCTCTATGCTTGAGTTTCTAACCTATAATTTTCACTGTTTGGAAGATCCCATAAATGATATCTGCCATCACTGGTATGAAAGATAAAAGACATTCAAAAGGGGAAGTAAATCTAATAACTAACTATAAAGTATCAACTCTAAAAATACCTAATCTCTGTATGTTATAGAATTAGCATGGTGTATCATAAAATATATTTATGATAAGAAAGCTGGATATGCTATAATCAGCTGTCTTATTCAGAATTATATACAAATTGTTAGAGCATCCTGCATATTCTATCATTGCTCAGTAGTTATTAATCTGTGACTATAAAGTCTTAATATATTTAAAAGTCACACCACCTCCAGCTTGAATTTCCTTCCTCCAGTTTTATTGTGTAGCCTCATTGCTGTTTAACGTTAATAACAGATGTGGGTCTTAGTTCTCCCATCATAGCAGGGATTTCCTTTCATGTGTCATGTTGTTCTCAAGTTTTCAGCACCATTATCTCCTTCGACATTCCCTACAGATGGGTAGTACCTACTCTACTTCTTGAAAAGCTTCCAATATTATTTTATAGATAAGACAATTTTTAACAATTTAATTTCAAAATGACTTATGATTCCAAATCTGTAGTATTTCTGCTGGGTGAGTTAGGTTATCTCACAAAACATTTTTGTGTATCAGTATCTAGTGTTATAAAAACAGACATGAGTATTGATTTGTTCTCTGGGAAATGAGATTCATATGTGGAAAATATTATTCAATTGATTTGTTATGTGAAAAAGCATATCTCTTCATGAGAAACGTTTCCTGGGGGAAACATCGGCTTCCATGGTTGGGAGATACTGTCAAAATTCTGCCTCTAACATGAGTCTCAAACATATGTACTGTCTTGTTTTCACCACCTTCAATTGCTAAATTTTTCAGGCATCAAAATATTGCGGTTCTGCTTGTTAAAAAGAAAATTGACCAAACAAGTTCTGAATTCAATTCTTAAGTTGATAATATAACTTATTTATTTACATTGGAAATGATAAAGTAATACAAATAATTTTGTGTCATATATAATTTGGTTTACTAAAATTTAATTTTGGTAGCTAATATAAACGTTAACGATAAACACATTGAAGTCAAGAATTCATTCAAGTCTTAATTCATTGAGAGGAATGTATCATTGGCATATATTGCAAATATAAAGGCCAAATATATTAAATATTTTGTGCTTTATGACAAGAAACCAAGAAGATACTGTGATATTTTGAACAAGAATGGCCACATAGAGTCGTTTATTTGAATGCTTAGTCGCCAGGGAGTGGAAGTATTTGAAAAGGTTAGAAGGATTCGGAGGTGTGCCCTTAGTAAAGGTGCATCACTGGGGTGGCTTTTGAGGGTTAAAAAGCCCATGCAAGGTCCAGTTTCTCTTTCTGCCTGTGAATCAGGATGTAGCTCTCAACTGTGCCATCACCTGCCTCCATCGCCCGCTGCCATGCTCCCACCAGGATGATGATGAACTAAGTATCTGAAACTAAACAAGCCCCCAACTAAATACTTTCTTTAAATGAGTTGCTGTGGTCATGGTGTCTTTTCACAGCAATGAAACAGCAACTAAGATAGATACTCAAGTCATTTTACAGGGCTAAATGACATTTTATAAGCATAATTGTGTGTTCAACGTAAATTATAAAGTCTCTGATTATGTAAGTAATTTTTAAGTACCATTGATCAGAAGCAAAAAATATTAATGATGTTAGTCAGCAATTTTAACTGTTGATATGCTCTATGTAATTAAAAAGAAATTATTAATAGTAAGATAAAATTTGTTAGGATAATTATTACCATAATAATTATAACTAATAAGATAATATATAATAACATAAAAAAATTAAGATAGTAATACCATATACTTAACAGATATTATCTAACAGATAAATATAAGTATTATATGTCATTTAATTGAAAGTATTTGAGTCTTTTATATAAAAAAATAATATTTGCAGATAGATGAATCATTTGGGTATTTATCATAGCAAACATAAGTTATAATACTAAATTTTCAGAATTTATGATTAATGAAAAATCCACAGAAAAGTAAAAATCATAACATTCAAAATGAAGAACTTTATGAAACTCAAAAAATTCTTACAGACTCACAGAAATATCTATTGAGTTTCTGAACATGTGATTAATTTAGTTTCAGGAATGCTGAGAATATTAGCAGCCAGCAAACATTTGCTAGGAACCATTCATGTCAAGTAAGCCTCATTTCCTTTTTAACTATATTACTAGATTCCTAGATCAAATGATTACTAAAGAAATAGACCCTGGAGGTTGTTAGAAATATCTCATTATACTTGTTTACAGGAAGATAAACTTGTCTGAGTAACAAAATTAAGGAGAAGGTTACCCGAAACATATAATTGTTGGGTCTCAAATTAAGTGAAATTCCTTAGTGAAATGGGTGCTCAGTTTTTATAACTCTACATTGTATCTGTAGGAGAATGAATGAAGACAATTTTAGTTATGTTTGCAAATGGAAAATTATTACATCTACAGTTGATTCTGTAGATGACAAAAACTGAGGAAACTAAAAGGAAATGGAACTGTGCTAAAGTTATAAATTTAAAAGAAATTTTGTGGTATACAAACGTGAAACTAATATTGTTTTAAAATACTTTATATTAAATATCTTGGAAGTTTTAATATGTATCATGGTACATAAAACCTGAACAAAGAACAGATCTTAAATTTTTAAAAAGAAGAAAAGAAACAAACAAGAAAAACATGAATACTGATGAGCCCATCATGTTCCAATGTGTAATTCCACACATGTGTAGGTCACATTAATGTCCCTACTTACACTAAGTTTGTCACACAATACGGCAAAACTACGTGAATATGGGAAGGGATTTTTCTTTTTGGAAAGCGAGAGAAAATAATGGGAGGAGGATAAGAAAGGATGGGAGATGAGAGTAACCACAGTACATTACACACATGCAGGAAATTGTCACAGAACCAATTCAACTACACAATAGAAACTATATTTACTATAATACTTGAACATTCCTAGCATGTATCCTAATTACTCAACAGTGATCTCTGGGGTTTTGTGTGATGCACATACACACAATTTCCATAGCCGGAGGCAAAAGTGTCAGGATCACTGAGAGTTCAGAGCCAGCCTGAGCTACATAGTAAGATCCACCCTGAATCCTGAGATTCCCTTCTCTAGCCCTGCTACTATGGTCCCTTTATACTTTCTTAGTTTCTAAGGTTAGTTCATGTATTTATATCTATACAATATTACTATCTATATGGATATCTATATCTATATCATCCATATATTTATAAGATGATCAAATGAAAGGAGACTATAAGTTTGAGAGGACGTGAGAGGTGCATGAGTAGGGAAAGAGGAAAAGGATAAGAAGAGGATAGGGAATGACGAAAGTGATATAACTATATTTTCATTAAATGTTTTAAAAATGCTTCAAATACCTTTTTTTAAGAGGTCAAGACTGTCTTTGGTTTCTGAGAGAACATTACATAAAACCTATTTTTCATTTACTAAATAACAGGTATTTGAATATAAACAATATTATTTAATAAATGGTTTATTAATTTAATAATCATAAACACAAATGAACAGGTTACAATGTGGAAAATGTACTATACAAACATTTTAAAACTGATCTTTGACACTTCTGAACAACTATGTGGAAATGAAAATGACTTTTTGGTGATTTTATTTTGTGTTTACTGTTCAGATGCTCACTCAGATTTCCTTCTATTCTTACTATATGGCATTTTATTAAAAGTGTCAATTTGTAATTAACAACAATTTAGGCTAGCACGGCATCTGCATATACATGCATCATTATCCTTTTGCCTTTTGCTGTTTCTCTTTCCTACTCAAGCTGACCCCAACTTCCGTTTTCCTACTATGTGTATCACATTACTCTCTCTCCTAGCCACCTCCCTCAAAATACGTTCCTACCATCTCATGATTCTCTTTCTACTTTTTTCACATACACATGAACCTATATAAGTAAACACATGCATACACATACAGTTTTGAAACTAGCTTGTTCACATGAGAAAAAATATAGCATGATTTCCATTACTTACATTTATTTTCTATCAAATATGTTTTCTTTTTTGTTTATGGTTGTATATAATTATAAATACATAATTACATAATATATAAAAAGTTTTAATTATATATGGAGTATAGGTCTGTTTCATTTGCCAGATAATGTAAATAGTATAGGATCTTTATGAAAGGATTCTCAATGTTGCTGAAATAAAACCTGAGACTGACTACTGAAGACCCTGCTGCTATGTTTTATACCTCTCTAGTGCTGGGGTTAAAGGTATGAGATTATCTTTGGGTGAACTGTTTCTCTTTAGGACTGAATCAATCATGTGTAGATCTGAGTAACCTTAGACTCACAGAGATCAGTGTACCTCATAATTCTAAGACCTAGGATTAAAGGTAAGTATCACCACCTTCCAGTTTCTGGCTACTGGAATTGAATGTGTGTATCACCACTACCTAATCTCTATATCTTGTGGCTGACTTTGATTTCTGAATCATCAGGCTAGCTTTAATAAATCATAAGTAATATGTTACCATAAGGTGCAGATTTCAGTATGCATAACAGCACAGAGGGAAACTAGTGAAATGTGTTGTTGATGTGACTATGGCCCGTTTTGCTTGATTTATTTGTATATTTTTTCATATTTTAAAATATATTTTCCATACATAAGGAAAAACTAGATATGATTCTTTAAGAATGCAGGTTATATTTGTGTAAAAATTTTAAAATATGATTTTGAAACTAGAGTATAATTGCATCATTTACCACTTTACTTTCCTTCCTTCAAAAATTCCCATATACATGCCCACCTTGTTCTCTTTCAAATTTGTGTGTGTGTATGTATGTGTGTATATGTGTGTGTGTTCATAAATAAAATAGTCTCAACTTGTCTGATATTTCTTGCATGTAAATTTCTGAGATGAACATTCAGTATTGAATAAGAAAATGTTGTATGCTTTCCTAGGGAAGACTATTTCTCCTACTCTTAACATTCCTTACTTGCCTTAGTTCTTTGTGATGCCTCAAAAGCACACACACACATATACATACATGCGTACATACATACATACATACATACATGCATACATACATATGTACATACGCATGTACACACACACATACACAAATTTGAAAGAGAACAAGGTGGGCACGTATATGTCTATTGGTATCATTCTTGTTTAGGACATGTTCATGCAACCATGTTGTTGAGACTTTATGGGTGTGGCCTCTCTAATATTTCTAGGAAACAGAATCTCACAGCGAACTTCGCACTCCTCTGGCTTTTACAATGCTTCCACTTCTCTATTCCACTATGATTCCTGAGGCTTTGCTTTCAACAGCCATTGGACTTTGTGCTTTTATGAAGGAGGAGACCATTTTATCTATACTTGATTGCTATTTAAAATTATTTATCATTGGTTTAGTATAACTTCATTTAAGGTCATAAAATATGTATTTCTGATGGCTGCTGAAAATTTCAAAACTGGGAGACTTTTTCTCTAACATAAGGAAAACAGTGGTTATAATTTTCAGGCAACCAAGATATAAAGAGATATAAACATATCCTGAATTCTGTAAGTTATAAAGGATGATGTGTTTATTCAGGAAAATTAAAAGCTTACACATCCACATCACAGTCAGTGTATATACTAATGTGTCCTTAAAATATAGACTTCAGAAAAGATTAAAGTATACTGTGAGTTTGATTATTTTAACTCAATATAACAGAAAAGTGTAATTAATACATTAAATTATTCTGCTGATTTAAAACCAGTTAAAATTATTTCCTAAGTAATTATAGATAGCAAGGAATAAGCTTTTTGTGGTGATATATTTTTTCTTTCAGATTTTGTTTAAGTTAGAAACATGCTTGTTTTACAAGTCACTCCCAGTTCCCTCTCCCTGCCCTTCTCCTCTGCCCCCCACCAGTCACCTTTCTATTCCCCAGGGAGGGTGAAGCCTTCCATGGGAATAAGCTTTCTAAATATATGATTCATAGTCGTGCTTAAATGTGAACTTGAAGGCAAATGTTGTAGTATATTTCTTCCTTTACCAGCTTACAGGGAAATCTACAGGAGGCTGTCAAGTCTGAGGCTAGCTTTTGCTCCAGACTGAAGCAGTGCCCACCCCCTGAGAAAGATGTTGACAGTCATTATTTGTACACTGATAGAGAATTGTTTAAAATTGGCTTGCTAATAACACAATCTTAAACTTCAACAAAATTTCTTCATTTTATATTAACTCTGAGGCAATATCAATTAACATTATTTTACATATGAATTACAAAGTAAATGCCTAAAAATCCAAACCCCATTTTGAAGATTCAACATAAAAGTTGTAGGCTGGCAAATTTTTTTCTGCAATGAAAACAGGTGTTGAAGATCAAAGTGAAGGAAGAGAGAAGTAGACAGTGTACTAAAACTATCTGATAAGTGAGAAAAGTTAGCCTCTAGGCATTGGCATGTTCAGGTTTCCCCAGGATATTTAGTTCACCTGTTCTGCTTGTGAGACTGACATCACTCAAATAATTCATTATCAGGCTCGCTTGCTGATGTTCCCACAAACTCTGTCTCTTGTGTTGAATACAGAAAATTGTAATCTCTCCAAAATTAACTCCCCAGTGCTTTCTCATCTGTGAGAATCTCCATGTTATTTTCGCTGAAACTCAAAGGACACTTTAAAATGTGTCACTACGCTTTTGTGTGAGAGGCTGACGGAAACGTTCATGTCATCAAGCTTCAAGACTGTAACCATTGGTGTGTTCACAAGATACACAGTGAGCTGCAAATATGCAATAGAAATTGTCATTAGAATTCACAGTGCTAAGGTAAAAGGTGAAGAATCAGAATTTTGATGTATGATATTTGGAATTTTTCAGAAAATATGTTTCTACCTGAAGGAAACAAATGTGAATTTCTTTCTTTGGAAAATTTCACCATCATAAGTATATACATGCTATAATTTCATAACTTTTTATTTAAATTAGGTCATATAGTAGGTGTAAATGTCAAAATTACAATCATAAAATTGTTATAAATTTAAATAATAACACCATAATTTAATATAACAAATTAGTGGAAATATTTTTATTTTAATTTTAAATAGCTTGTTTTACATGTCAGTCCCAGTTCCCTCTCCCTCCCGTCCTCCCGCACCCCCACCATTCCCACCCCCAGCCTCCCACCCTATCGCCATTTCCTTCCACATAGGGGATATCTAGAGTCTGTCATTTAACTCAGGGCAGGGTCCAGGCACTTCCCTAAGAGTCCAGGCTGAGAGAGCATCCCTCTTTGTGTTATGGACACACGATATCTGTTTGTATGCCAGGGATAAACACTGATCTACTGCCCAGGGCCCCATAGGTTGCCTAGGCCTCTTCACTGACTCTCACATTCGGGGGGTCTGGATCAGTCCCATGCTTGTAGTTATAAAAAAGTATACAAGATTCAGTTTAAGTTAATTACAAATATATTTTAGCTGAGTTTCTATTTCACATAATAAGAAAAATATTCTTACAATTTTATATATTTGAAGCACAGGTTTTAAATTGTTTTTAGGGATGAAACACGGGACTCATATAGAACACAATGTTGTTCTACTCTTATACACTGATTTTCTTTTCCTGAGAAATATTGTATGCTTTCATCACATTTCTTGGTCTTGCAGCCTCTTTCAGACATATAAAATAAGAGAACTCATGTGGGGAAAAGAGGAATTTCTCAAAACTCCCTAATGTTCCACATATTAGATTACTTTGCACATATATATGTACACTTTTGCTTCCTTTTCTGAGAAACAAGGTATGAAGTAATCACGGGAACTTTGCTTGGAATTTATTTGACAGGACTCTAAGTGTAAAGGTGGACTGTTAGTGACTACTATGTCTCTAACTTGCTTTGTGTGTGTTCAGGCACAGGGTCACCAAAAGTTCATTGAAAGTTTCAAGGTTTAAGTATTTAAAATTAAATTTGGCGAGAAGTAGGAATATTTAATGCTACTTTTTGACTGAAAAACATGCATCGTACAACGTTCCTTTCATTCATGTCTAACCCATTCCATTAATATCACAACATTTGATTTTTCATGTTTCTCAAAGCGTTTTCAGTGAAAAATGGACATTGGAGTTAAGACTAATGTAAAGATCTTTTCTTCTGAAATTGTATGTTTGAAGTAAATCACTAGATACTAGGAGGATGATTCTGATTTTAGACAAGACAGGAATAGGATAACCCATCTTGCCGCAAGCATATTTAATGAGGAAAAATGTGCACTTGATATCTAGGGAAAGAGTGTTGCACAAGAACAAGAGTTATAAATCCCTGCAAATCTGCCAGCTCTTTTCATTCCCATGGTCAGCTAAGACATCATAACCACTGCCGCTGCTGAAGCATCCTAAGCAACAGATGCTTCCGAATTCAAGCTGGCATGAATTCTAAATATAGAGTCAGTTTGTAGAGTGACTCTAATAGTGGATTTTAGTGTATGCACTCATTCCTTGAAACACGCAAAACTCATCTTCTGGGTTACTCTGGACTTAGAGGGAAAGGATTCAAGGAATTGAATATCTGCTTAGGTAGAACAATAAAGCCTTACTCAGTAATTTAAGCAAAGAACTAGCAGCTACCAGTCCTAGGTGGAAATTATTCGTGAAGGTTTGCCAGAAGAACATACACATTTCCAATTAAGTCTTTGAAAACACAATAGCATGATATAGAGCTTCCTACAAAATTGATTCTACTCCATTAAAAGAAAGAATCTGGAACAATTTCATAATATTCATCTCACTGGAAAATTTTAAAAAGCTCTATTCATTTTATATGACATTTCTTAATTGTCAGTCCATATTTTCTTTTTTAAGAAATAAAATATTCCTGGGAGTATATCATTTGTTTAATTTATTGTAGCCTAACTTGATTAATATTGCTGCTTTTGCTTAGTAATTTAGATGTCATAGTTCATGTAGATTTCTTTATTCCAGTTTTGTGCAAACTATAGTAGTTTTTGTGAATCCTATAGTAGAAAATCTGTACAAATAAATGGTGCAGTATGCTGAATAGTGTAACACACACACACACACAAACAATAAAAGACCCAGAGACTGATATTGAGGTCCAAACTTCAAGTTGAATATCAGAAAAACAAAGCAGCTCTCCCCTAGCTTCTTACCTCTATCTCAGACTGAAAGGGCTGATCATGTTTCCATGAGCTCTCACCAAGCCTCAGACTGTGACTTCTCCTCAGAGTGGCTGAAGAATGAATGCCTCTACTGAATGCTGATACAGACCTATATACCTCTCATGAGTCCTAGAATTAAAAGTATGAAGTATAATTCTCTTTTCCACTGATTCAATCTTGAGTAGACCTGGGTGGCCTTGGACTCACAGAGATCAGTCTACCTCTTAATCCTGAGTTCTAGTAATAAAGGTGTGTGCCACCACCTCCTAGTTTATGGCTGCTGGGATTAAAGGTGGGTATTACCACTACCTTATCTCTATAGCTTGAGGCTGGCTTTGGTTTTCTGAATCCTCAGTCAAGCTTTAATAAATCATACCTAATATATCACTAAAGAATACAATTTGTAGATTAGAGCAATGATGCTATTGTTTTGAAGCAGAAGTAGTAAACATTCTCTGATGTTTTTTTTAATTCCCTGAAGCTTTGCTGAATCATGACAAATTTCTTATCCATAGTGATAGTGGTACTTACAAGAAATGACAGTATCTATTAAATAATTGTCTTGGACGAATTCTGAAATAGATTCTTACTCAATATTTCCAAAATCCACTTGATTGTCACTCCAAATAATTGATGATCACTTGCCAACAACTAATCCACTTTTTCAGATTATGCATACACACACTTTCCACAGGGCTCAGCTGATTAGGGAGCGTCTGTGGCTACTGCAAACACTTGGTAGATGACAACACTTAGGAGAGGTGAAGACACTAAGACTCCAACTCCTGTGCAATAAAGTGAAATACTAACTTAGGTAATCTATTTGTTTGTCAAAGAGATAAATGGTGAATTTCCTACAATAATCAAAGTTAATTAACAGAAAAAATTCCCTGGCAGTATGTTTTCCTTTTTTATTAGCCTTTTGAAGACAATTGCAGTCATTGTTATAATTACTGTTCCTCTCCTCCAGAGAAATAAAACTGCATCACAGGCACAGTAATCATGGCTATAACTATGGCACTAATCTCAAAAGTATATTTTAGAATACAGAAAAATACACAGTTTTCTATTAGTTTCTAAATAGTACTTTTGAAGTACTTTTGAAGTTGACATTAACATTTGCAAATAACTCACTCTTGAAAAAGATATAAGTATGTATAAATGATAAATTTATCTATACGTGTGTATGTGTGTTAGTGTGATAATCTTCTATTAAATATACCAGTAATGTAGACATGTATGAGATGTGATTTGAAAATGCATGGTACCCAGAGAATGGTAATGGGACAAGAACTCCTGAGTGGACTGGGAGCATGGGGGGAGGGGAGAGGGAACTGGGGAAAAGTAAGGAGGAGAAGAGGAAGGGAGAGGAGGACATGGGGGAGCAGGAAGTTTGAGTCAGGGAGAGGGGGGCAGAATAGAGGAAAGATGACAAATACCATAACAGAGTGAGTCATTATAGGTTTGAGGAGAAATCTGGTACTAGTGAGTTTTCTAGAGATCTACAAGGATGACAACAACTACCAATCTAAGCAATAGTGGAGAGGCTACCTTAAATGCCCCTCCCTGATAATGAGATTGGTGACTACCTTGTATGCCATCCTAGAGCTTTCATTCAGTGGCTGATGGAAGTAGAGGCAGACCCCACAGCTAAACACTGAACTGCACCCCTGGAAACCAGGTGCAGTAAGGGAGGAGTGATGAGCAAAGGGGTCATGACCGGGCTGGTGAAGACCACAGAAACAGGTGACATGAACAAGATTGATGGCTGAGAGGCCAGCATGGGACTGATCTAGACCCCCCTGAACTTTGGTGTCAGTGAGGAGTCCTTGGCAATCTATGGGGCCTCAGGTACTAGATCAGTATTTATACCTGGCATCGGAATGGACTTTGGGAGCCCATTCCACATAGAGGGATGCTCTCTCAGCCTGGACATGGTGGGGAGGGCCTAGGCCCTACCCTGGGTGATATGACAGACTATGGAGATCCCCCATGAAGGGCCTCAGCCTCCCTGGAGAGTGGAGTGGGGATTGGGTGGGGGGTTGGGGCAATTGGTGGTGGGCAGGGGAGGAGAAGAGGGAGAGGGAGCTGGGATTGACATGTGAAGCAAGCTTGTTTCTAATTTAAATAAAATAAATAAAAAGAAAAATATATGTATATGTTAGTCTGTAATTTGAAAATTATATAAATAAGAATAGTGTACAACAATGTATCCCTGTGACATGGATGCTGTTGATCATCATAAGGACATTCTCTGAATTGTTTTTCTAACATAAGTGATTAATCTCTTTGCAAAAGCAACACGTTTTCCAGGCTGAAGTGAGACAATCTTGTTTTCAACAACAAAGTTAACTGACTAACAGAAAGGAAGCATGCAGGACTTCAGTATTCATTAAATGCTTTTGCTTAAATAAAAATTTTTATCAACACCGGTGGATGGAAAATGGGTGACTTGGAATGATCAGAATTTAGTTGTCAAAGCTAATAATAATTTTTAATCACCTCATCCTGGGATTTCTTTTTTCTGTATGATATTGGGCATTTTCTAATAATGCCAATTTTACAGAACTACACTAAAGTAATGTTTAACTCTATACTGTTTGTCAGGAAAGTATATGTTGATTCTATATTGGTAGAACAAATAGGCTATATGCTTAAGAACCTAACAGATCTTGTCTCTATCCTGAAAAAATAGATCAAGATCAAGGAAGATTTTCACACAAGAAAAAGGTTTTGGTAGTTTAAAATTACACATACACATAAAATTAGTAAAAAATATATAATAATGTTAAGTCAAGAGATGGATGACAGTTACTTGTGAGTGAATAACACACTCCTCATCCCTTAATGATTACAAAACTGTAGACTACTGCTTATTCATGAGACTACAGTTGTCTGAAGGATAGACAAGTTTGGAGCCACAGTCATGGTCCCACAGGCTAGCAGCTGGTCTTGGCTGTCTGCTGACTCACCCTTAGTTCTATTCATGAGGCCACTTATACTTCAGTTTTGATGAATTCTTGTTGAAGGGCAATGTCTGAATTTTAGTGGAGCAAGAAAAAAATTCTACAACATTTTAAGTATTTGGAACTGAATTTTTTTTCCAAGACAGATTTATAGTCCTAGTCGTCCTGGAACTAACTCTGTAGACCAAACTGCCATAAAGCAACAGAGATCCGCCAGCCTCTTCCTTGCCATATTCTTAGTGTCAAAATAAGTAACAGAGGTTTCTTCAAGGGAGACTAACGATGAACGAAGGAGCCATGCAGTTCTGTGCTGACTTTGTTAGAGTGATGACTCAGTTGGTCTAGAAGAATGTAATGCAAGAATGAATAAGCTATCACCACTTAGTGTAGAATGATCTAATTGGTAGGCAAAAAAGACAACAGGAGATTGAAGGCAGTTTGTGGAATATATGAATTGGGAGATGAATTTTTAAAAATCTGTTTAAAGAAAAGATTTTGTTTCACTTAAGAGATCTGAAGATATTTCAGATGCAGAGTTGGGGTTTGAGATTAAGTAGTGTGAGAAACAATTCAAATCCTTCTAACATGAGCTACCTAATGAAGGCAATATTAGAATAATAAAGTGTGTTTTAAATTGATGCCTGTATTTTTCTCTTCTTATGGCTATCCTAGTCACGTTATAATTAAAAGCAGAAAAATGTCTTCCATTATGATGCAGTTTGAATAGAAAATGTAGTGTGGAATTTAGTTCCAAAGAACAAACTTGGAATTAACTTTCAAGGAACTCTTCAGTATACAAATTATCAATGAACAAAATCTGGTACTCAAAATCTTCAAATAAATTGGTAGATTGATCCTAAGAATGCAATTACAATTAACATATGATAATCAGTTAATGGACAAAAAATAAAATTAAGCCAAAACATTTAAAATAAAACACTCTTTTTACATTAAATATCATAATGATTTTGATCTGATATAGTTTAAATAAAAGCACCCCTAGAGAGATAGAGAGATCCTTGTTCTTAGGACTAAAACTATGCTCTCCACCTAAGAACACATAAAAAAACAACAAGGACTACTTCTTGTTATTTCTTTTTAATATTGTTGTGGATATGTTCTGAAGAAACAAGATTCTGCAAACCAGAAAGCCACAAAATTAGGAAAGAAGAATCAGGCTCTCTGTTGCAATGATAATATGATCATATATAAATATAAATAAATCCTAAGGCATCACCTGAAAGTTCATTAGAAATAATCAATGACTTTAGAACATTCACATAATTCATTTTAATGTATAAGCAGCAAGTGAATGAAACCAAGGACAAAACTTCATTAATTATACAATCAAAAATAAAAGGTACTAACAAAGTGGTAGAGTGCTTGCCTGGGTTTGATCCCCAGCCAAACAAAAACAAAAAGAGTAAATTTTTTAATTAATGTAGTCTGCTGAAATTATAAAATATCATTGAAAGAAATTAAAAACTACCTTCTCCTGTACCTTCTTTCATGATGAACACTGAGTCCTGGCAAGAAGTAGTATGTTATGATGCCCAATGTATGTCTGAGTTCTTTGCAGTTTCTTGTTATCTGAATATTGAAGATGTCATTCTCTGTGTTAATCACATTCACTGCAAAAAGAAACGTGGGATAAGTGTTGAGATATGTATGTATCTACGAGTATAACAGTAAGTTTGTATGTGTCAGTTTAATCGTATATACTCCAGAATAACAGTAGTAGCAGACTATTCCCTAGGGTCCATGATCTATCTAGCAATGGGTTTTTACCTAAAAATTCTCCTTGGCATGAGTTTTGTTTTGTGGAGTGAGCCCTAAATCCAATCAGAATGTGGTTGATTACTGCTATAACACCCATGCTATTATACCACAATTGTACCAGTAGGCATGTCATCCCAAGCTAGTCATTACTGTAGCCTACAGGAATCACTCCTGAGTAGAACTGATGATTGCATTTCTCCTTCCCTGGCATGGAACATAGAACCTTTAAGTGCTATGAATACCATCCAGTATAAACAAAGCTTTCAGCTAGTTTTGGCTTAAACACTCCGTATTCCAAGATTCAAGCATGTGGCCTCTTTAAAAGCAGAGTGGTCCTCCTTATCCCCACCCCTACTGCCTGCAATTAACCCTCCTTATTCCCAGCTGCAGCACTCAGGAAAGCAGGTCCTGTTACTCACCTGGGCAGCACAGTAGAGCTGACCCTATTGGCAGAGGCCTGAGTGATCTGGCCCTGATGGTGAGAGAGTGGAATAGCTGGCCACTCTCCCCTTGTCTGCCATGTGGTGGTGAGGGTGAGGGAAAGATGTTCTTGCCCTCCCCCTTTTACCAGCTGCAGCACTCCGGAATGTGGACACTGCAACTCTCTTGGGCAGCACAGTAGAACTTACAAGAGTGTAGGTGAACCACCCTGAGACAGAAGATGTGGTCAAGGAAGAGATGCTGTCTCCTCCATCCTACCCCTAGAAGCCTGTGGCAGATGGGAGAGCTCATAAAAGCAGCTGCAAGCTCAGAAGAATGGCCCCTACACCTTGCCTGGGCAGCACAGTAGACCTAGCCTTGAATTTGTAGATGTGGGAGAGCAGCCCTGAAGGACCGAAGGCAGGGAGCTGGCCCCTGCCTCTCGCTCATCCCTGCAAGAGGTGAGATAAGCAGGACCATGCTGGACAGCTCACCCTGGTGACTAAGATGGGAAAGCCAGAAAGCTAACCAGCCTTGCAAACACCTAGGCACAGAACCAAGATTACAAGTCGGCCCACCCCACATCCAACCCATCTATGAATTGCTGGAGCATGTGAAAGGGCTGGTCCTGCAGATCCAAAACTGCAGGATCTCCACAATACAGGGCAACAGCAGGATATCTAAGAGAGGTCCCAGTGAGGACCCAGCATTGATATAGTAGCAGAAACCAGGGGCCTCGAACCAGACCAATAACTCTTTGCAATGCACACTTGTGTAGAGACATATGGACAAAATGGTTTCCCAAGTGACTCACTGTATCACACCATAGCTTCCATGATGAGATTTCCCCCATTTTCCTTTTTTTTTTCTCTTAAATTTTATTTTATTTTACTTTTTTGGGGGTGTTGCTGCAAGAACAGCGTGCAGATACAAAGGAATGGAAAATGGGATCTACATGCATAATATGAAAAACACAAAAAATAAATAAATATAAAGTTTAAAAATAAAATAAAATAAGAATGAGGTGCCACCATTAAAGTCTGGAGGAAATAAGGACAATAGGACAGCATGAATCCCACAGGAGTTGATAGAATATCACTGGCCAACAACTCCAAAAGAGGCAAAATATTCTTGATCAGAATTTTTTTTTATCTGATGATAGCCAATGGTACCTAGGAGTGCTATTGTTCACCTGTTTTATGGAAACATAAACTCATATTCACCTACCAAAGGAAGCATATAAATTGAGCCTAAAATGTAAGAAATCAAACAGACCCTAAGTAACTGAAGTGTTTTCAAAATGTAAAACCAAGTTCAGAAGAATGTTGTTTCTATATTTATCATGTAACAGAAAACAGGCATGGTTAATGCAGGACTGTAATTACAGAAGTTGAGAAGCCAAGGCAGGCGGATGGCAAGTTGGAGGCCAGTCTACATTTCCTAGAAATTTCAAAGCCACTTTGGATGCCCTTTTAATTGTATCATATCATAACAGACAAACAAACCAAAGACAAGAGTAAATTATTATAAACTTAACTTTACCAACCATGCATGGTGCTGGCATGAAGATAAATGTACAAAATCATCAAAACAGCTTAAATTCTGGAAACTATCACTAACATTATGGCTAGTTCCATTTCATCAAAGATGTCAGAGAAGTTCAGTTTAAAAGAACACAAGTATACTTCCAAACATTGGAATTCCATATGCAAACAAATTAATTTTAAACCTACAAAACAAAAAATGAATTGAAAATGGCCAGCAAACTTACATATAAAGTAAGGCAATGGCATAAAAAGAATAAAAGGAAAGATAAGAGAAAATCTTGAAATAATATAGGTATGTAAAGTTATAAAATACAAACATAGTTCAAGACAGTGTATAAACGAATAGTAAGCAAATGGAATGATAAACATCACTAACAATTATGAAAATTCAGATCAATTGCACAACATGTCTTGCTTTTGTACTCCTGGAATATGCCCCTATTTGGGCTATCCTTTACCTGCAGTATTCAACATGCACTGAAGTTGATCATTCTCAGTCCTAACTTGTTATCAAAGGTGAAAAACAAATCTCAGGTACGCAGAATCTCTAAAGAAGTTCAGATAAAACAGAATAAAGTTGGCCATCCTTGTCCCAAACCCAAAACATCAAATGAAGCAGAGAAAGAATACTATGCCACATTGGTCCACAGTGGTGTTCATCAGTGCAGTCACGATGACTTTAAATTGGGTACGGCACATAGAAGATACTAGAGGGCACACACTGCCTGCTATCTGTCCGCATGATTCTGATATCGCTAAAAAGGAGTCAGAACAGACTGGTGAAAAGGCAGTATTTTCTTCAAAAGGTTTTTGTTCAAAAAACTTAAGATATGTTCCAAGGGAAATACCCTTTCAGAAAGTGTTGATGGGTGCAACGTTCATACAAATAAAGTAAATGAAATCTACCTAAGTGCCTATGAACTGGAGAAGATAGGCAGTGGGTTATATATACTTAAAATACTTTCATCATTAAAATGTATTATTAATGAGATAAATCCAATGACTGATATTAAAAGCACCTATTAAGTAAGTTAGAATTAAGAAACACATATTCTGAGGTGTCATTTATTTGACATAGAAACTCGTTTGTGAATTATGGTTGCATAATAAAATATATTTGTTTTTTAAAAATTAGCCACGTGTGGTTACTCATGCCTGCAATCCTAGCACATGGGAGATTAAGACATAAAGATTGTGTAAATTTGAGGTCAAGGATATTCTGAGTTTCAGGCCACTCATGGCTACAGAATGAAACCTTGTTTCAAAAAAAATCACTGTACTGTATATGATGATATATAAAATATTTTTTAAAGTTACAATAAAAAATGTTAAAGAAGACACTGTGGTATGTACCCAGCTGTGATCTGGATCACAGAAAAACAGGGCCAACAACTCATGGAAAGTTCACTAGACAATGACAGAAGAGGAGGTTACAGTTTTCAGCTTCTTGCCAATGACAATGTTGTAATTGTAGGTTCTTTAGAATACCT
The DNA here is from genome assembly GCF_017639785.1 of Mesocricetus auratus. NCBI lineage: Eukaryota > Metazoa > Chordata > Mammalia > Rodentia > Cricetidae > Mesocricetus > Mesocricetus auratus. The sequence continues at coordinate 39,439,763 of NW_024429200.1, forward strand.
AAACCTTAGGAAATGTCAACTTCAAGAGGAAATTGGAGTAAGTGAATTCTGATGTTTCTAATTAGTCATGAAATTCCATGAGCCTCACAGTCATTCCTTAATAATGACTGGAGGCATTGATAAAAATCAAAGAAGTGATAGACCTGAAGTAATGCCTGCACATTCACTAATTTCTCTGTTTAAAAGCCCTATGATTTCAACATACACACTACTTGAAATGTATTTTATATTTTAATGGACAAATACAGCTTTGTGGTATATACATTATATTTCAACTGTAGATACCAGGAAAATGCGAAAAATTAAGAATGCCTAATCTCACTTTAAAAAGCAACTCTCCTCAAAATCTGTAGACGTTTTTTAAACAGAAGGTGCGACTTACAGGCAATGCAAAGAGCAATGGTTCACCCATGAGGTGCATACAAACAGGAGTGAATCTCAAGGGCAGGAGAGTGAAATGGTGGGGGGATGATCACGTATTTTCACATTACAGATACATTTTTAGTGGGATTTAACTAAAGGAGAAAGTCAAATGTGTGACCACATAAAGGATATACCTGGCAGCAAAGTGAATATAAAAAGGGAAAACAAAACAAATTGGTTATATTATAGGAAAGAAAATATAGCTGAAGAAGAAGGTTCAAATGTGCGAACAGAATATACATTTTGTGGCAAAGTGCATATAAAATGATGAAAAAAACCAAATTGGTTATACTATAGGAAATAAAAAATAACTGCATACCCAAATATACACTGAATATGAGAGCCTGCAAAGGGACTTCAGTATCAGGAAGTGTCTCATCGATTTCGATTGGTAGGCAGTAAGTAAATTTATCATGAATTTGCTTTGAATCTGATTGCTCCGTACTGGGAAAATTGCAGTCTGGTTGGAATGCTAGATATTACGTGTATGAACATGATTAATTATAAGCAGAAAAGACTTTGAAATAGATGTAATTGAAATTGTAGGAGGTAGAAATATGACTTCTTATTACTAAATGATTAAAAGAGAATAACTAATTATGAGATGTGTTCAAGTTCTTTACATATTACCTCCTTCAATCCCCCAAAGCCTCCAATTAGCTAAGGAATATTATCTGTATTTTATAGGTTAGTAACTAGTGCAGCAGCTAATCCCTGGTTCCAAACTGTACTGGTGGATTGGAGTCAGACTCCAGCAACTGAAGTAGCTTGTACTTTACCTCCATAGCTGGAAATATGGTTACACCAACTTATGCAACATACACAGCATGAGACAAATAAGATGCAACAAGGAAAACTAGTCTGAATTACTTGTTTTGTTCTCTGTATCAAGTAAACACTGCATCTATGGATTTGTATCTACTTGCATATATTTTTAAAGTCCAAAGTTCATAAATAATATTGAAAAATCGAATCTAAAAATTTCCATGAATACTCATTTAGATTCCTGTTGTAGATCTCATGCTTTAACCCCATCAATTTATTAAATTCAAGATTACATGTGATTTTAGCATTTATAAGGAAAAATCTTACCTACCTATAAAGGGGCAATGTGTGTTTTATTCTTGTAAAATTCTATAATATATATGTTCTAATATCCAAACTACTTAGAAATAAATGATAATAATAATCTTATTATAAATGATAATAAATAGAAACACTCTGCAATTTTGAGGGAAACTAAATTGATAAATAATTATACCTATGAATTGTGTGAAGACTGATTGTGGTTGTATATGTATACCCCTAATGCCAGTACTCTGTGAATGGAAGTAACGATATTGTGAGTTGTAGGACTACCTAGGCTAAAACAGAAGGGTAGAAGGAGGGGAGAAACACAACCTAGTTATCTCTTGTAATAAGTCAATTAATGTTTTCCCCCATTTTTTATAAAGGATTTTAAAATAAGAAAATTAATTTTGCTACACTTGGTGGTACAAGCCTGATTATCAGCTTCCAGGAGGCTGAGAAGGAAGGACCACAAGTTCAAAGCTAGTCGGGCCACTTAGTAAGACTTTGTCTAAAGCATAAAAAGTAAAAACAGAACTGATAATAACACATATCAATGGACTGCTAGCCTACCACGGGTAAACTCTTGGGCTCCACTCTTAGTACACACACGCACACTTTTAATGATTTGGTTGCTACCCTGTTCATGTTTTGACGGCATTCAAAGCTGTTTTTTGTTTTTGTTTTTTGTCATTTGTTGAACTGCCACATGTTATCTTCCACTCTTACAGCGATTTCCTCTTTCCCTCTAAACTCTTGACTTTTCCCCAGCACAACTGCGCTCATTATTACTTACTCTACTGTGTAAATAAACTGCTTCTCTGTGTTCACTAACTAGTCTGTCTTTTCCAAGAACACAGAATATCAGTGGCTTTTGATAGTGGCATACCATTCTATTAAAAATAAACAATACAAAGCATTGCCATCTAGAATACTTTTTAAAAGACTCTGTCAATGACACTCTCCTTTGATAAAGATCTATGCCTTTGTGACATAGTCCAGCCCTGGTGCTGAGAGGGAACAGTAGGTAGAAATGTGTTAGGCATGAGGGTACTGACACTAAACAGAAACACGCTAAAATGTGCTTTTATAATTTTATTTTTCCTTATTTTTAAACAAACATTAGGTGATTGGCTGGAGATGAAGCAGAGATCTTGTTTACTTTATAACTCTTACTAAGAACTAGCACTATTTGCATTGCACATTTTAGATTAACTTAATGTTATTTCTACAAATTGTACTTCTATTAGTCCATGACCAACCTTGTCTTACTGCATTAATCAGGCACAAACTATACTCCACATCCTTAAACATTTGGGATGGTGAAGTGCTATTTATCTTTTTTTATTTCTTTTTTTTGTTTTGTTTTGTTTTGTTTTTCGAGACAGGGTTTCTCTGTATTGTTTTGGAGGCTATCGGTCCAGCCCAGCCTTGAACTCACAGACATCCGCCTGCCTCTGCCTCCTGAGTGCTGGGATTAAAGGCGTGCGCCACCACTGCCCGGCTATCTTTTTTATTTCATGAAAACATTATAGAATGTAATGTCAATGATTTCAATTTAGCATAATTGAGGTTGGGGTAATACTTTCATCAAAAGACAAACATCTATTTTAGTTTTGTCAAAAGGCTAATTTTTGTCTTAAATGATCACTGCACATATTTATGTGACTTGGTACTCATGATAACGTAGTTCTAGGGTATATGTCTGGAGACAGGGCTCCCACTTTCCATGCACCAGGCACTAGCACCCTAAAAACATAATATGCTAACAAATACAGTGATCATAACTGAGTGTTACTGTGGTCTCATGTGTGGACTCCATGCCAGAAACATTAACTGCATCACTAAATTCTTACCTCAGTTTCTACCAGGTGGTCATCTTCAGCTCCATCTTTCATAAAGAAGCAGGTGCACATAAGCTAGTAAACTCTCTTAAATTTTCATTTAAATTATAAACAATCTTATTTTACATACCAACCCCAGTTCCCTCTCCTCCTGTCTTCCCATGACCCCCCAACCCCTATCCCACCGCCATCCACTTCCCAGGGAGGGTGAGGCTTCCCATGAGGGATCGGCAAAACCTGTCTCATCATTTGGGGTGTGGCCTAGGTCCTCCACCGTGTGTCTAGCCTGAGAGATTATCCCTCCACAGGGAATGGGCTCCCAAAGCCCATTAGTACACTAGGGATAAATCCTGTTCCCACTGTCAGAGGCCCCATAGACTGCCCAGGCCCCCAACTGACACCCAGGTTCAGGGGGCTTGGTTCGGTCCTACGCTGGTTCCCCAGCTGTCAGACTGGGGCCTGTGAACTTCCCCTTGCTCAGGTCAGCTGTTTCTGTGGGTTTCCCCACACTGTTCTTGATCCCTTTTCTTATTACTTCTTCCTCTCTACAATTAGGTTAAGGCAGAGCCAGAGTCTGAGTATTGTTCTGGCTTTAAAGGTTCATCATGCTGGTCAATACCCATGCTTCTCTTTCACCGGTTCCTGTGTTTTAAGCAGAAGATCTTACTCCAGTTCATTTCAAACTCAGTTACTGCTGAACACCTACTGGAGGATCATAACCCAGAGAGAATGCTATTGCTTCTTGCTCTGAACATGCTGGTCCAAGGACAGATAACATTCCAGCACTAATGGTCTAAAGGCCTCTGGAATGTGTGGAAAACATCTGAGTTGAGTTCCGCATATGTAAAATAAAATCACCTGGCAACACAATCCTGAAGCTATTCTGAACTGTAAGCTGCGTTGATATTTCAAATGTACCGGGTTGCTGGTTGCTCTTCCTCTCATCGCTTCATCTTTTCATAGACTCTCTTATCACTAATAAAGAGAGTTGACCTGGGCTGGAAGGAAGCCCTTGAAAATTCCTCAGCAGACACGCATTCCATTATAGTTGGATAATGCAATAATGACGAAGGGTCTGTGTGATTTATTTTGGGACAGTTAGATGGTTATCTTTCTAATCGGTCTGATTTGTGTTAGTTCCACTTTAATTTGTTAATAGACACTGGACATGCTATGACTGATTTTCCCAAGCTTCCAAGAAAACAGAGATCTGGCATGATCAATAATGGAACCACACTTCTGAAACATCCAGTAGAGCCACAGACAACACTTGCTACCACAAATTCTCTAGTAAAATCATGAGACTTTCTGATTTAGTTTTGAACAAATTTAGTACTTACTCTTTTACCTAAATTCAGATAGTAAGAAATTGCTTTTTCCATAAGTGCCGTTTTTCTAGAAGAATCTCGTGATCAGCAGTCTGGTGTTTCACATCTGTGTAGAAAAGCCTACCCGGGAGTTGTTTTGGCATTAGGCACATGATTAGGCACTGATAGATGCATGGAATTTAGTAATACCATTAAAACATTCTCTGCTGCACAATGGGAACAGATGTCTTAAGTTCGAACAACTAATCAGAAAGTAAATCAAGCAACATAAAAAACACATCTGGAATCCTGTAAATGGAAGAATTTAGACATATATCATTCAGTGCTATATCAAATTTGGGTTAATTTGTGAAATGCTGTGTTGGATGTTTTTATGTAAATGAAGCTAGATAAACATTTTACACTGTGATCTCCCAAACATTTCCTATGGAAAGCAATTTGTCAGATTTGCGAAGAGCTTCTTCCCAGGCCTCCGATAACTCAGACTTTGGAAAATCATTCTCCTTATTAAAGCAATATGCTCAAAGTGAGGGAAGCCAGTCCACAGGGAACACTGCTGAGCACGGTCTGCTGGCGAGTGATGGACTGCGTTAACGGTTCCCGCCAAACTGGAAGGAACACTGACAGCGACTCAGTCTGTAATGCATTTCATATGTAGACCATATTTCCAACGAACTCCGAAGAGCACTGCGCATGTACTAATTGAGCACTATGCAAATTAGGACATTTTAACTGTGGCTTAAATTTTAGCCATTAGTCTCTAATGATTGGGCTATTCCCATGTACATATCAGCAAAGACAATATTGTAAGATAGAGTTATGTAGAGTCTATTTCAGGTTATTTTATTTAAAAACAGTCACTTAATTTGGAATTCCAGAAGTTTCCTTCCTGTGAAATTACTTTTTATGAATATTAACGAAAAGTTAATTTTTTGAAAGGGGAATTTCAAACCCTTCAAATCATTTTAAATATTCTGCAAGTATTTTTGCAATGTAATTTAGAAATGAATGATATACTATATTATAACAAAATTAAAATAAGTACATTGCTACATGTTAGTGGTTATAATAACAATAAAAATTTTTGTCAAGATTTCAGCTTTAGTAAACCCTGGTCTGTTTGTCTGTCTGTCTTTTAGGGGGTGGCAGGGTTTTTTGAGGTTTTGTTTGCTTTTACTGTTCTTTTGCTTTGAAACAACATGTCCTCTGGGCTCCGGGTTAGTCTACAATTCCCTATGTAGTTGACTAAGGTTGGCCTCAAATTCAGTAATCCCCCTGCCTTACCTTCCCAGAACTCAAGGCACAAGCTTGCGCTGCCACACTCAGCACGTCCTAGTATTTGAATTGTTTCTTCTTCTTTAGGGAAATAAACCTAAGGTTGTTGTTTAAGCATGTGTGCTTATTCATTACAGACAAAAGAAGATGAAGTAAAATGGGGACTATACGTCTCAGGGATGTGGATTGAGGACCAAGTTGCTTGTCCATGCTTTATAGTCTATTACCACAGTAAATGGTACTAGAGGATTGCCCATATCAACAAACACTATTACATAATTTCTTGTCACCAGTGGCCTATGGTACACCTGGAACTGTTGATCAAACTGAACAATGAACTTCTGTAGTCAATTTCACGTTTTAAGATCACATTTGAAGCTGCCCTTAAAAATATGCCAGTGAGGTATTAAGGTCCCCTTGCTAGTTAATATTACCCACATACACTCACATTATTCTGCTGAGACAGAAAAAGAGAAAATCCCTTCCTTTAGCAAGACATTTTTACTGCTTTTCATACTACCTATGAAAATGTTTCCATGTATAAAATATAATTTATCATTTACCCATAAGAAATAATAAATGGTTAAACTTTTCTGTCAATATAAACAATATACATAGAAGGAAAACTTCTTCAATAGGATTATATAACCAGAACTCTGAATGTTCCTCTTCCTGGGCACATGTCTGACAGAAAAAAAGGAAGCAGGAAGCTAAGATAATTTTGAATTATTAGGCATGGAACTTCATGGTCTTTGCACAATTATAGATACCTCAAGTTAGCCCACTGGATACTGTTACTCTCTTATAGTTTTCATACACTTGTGAAGTCCTACACTTTGCCTCATTTATAGCAGTGACCTTGAACCTAAATGATGCCCAGATTTTTGTTTCACAACACTAATAAAAAGCTATGTCACTGAGGTGCTTAATAAAAATGAATGTGAACTTTTACTAGAGGTAGGGGATTTTTCAGATCAAAGTATTTCCATTTATGTATGTTATAAACTCTTGATAAAATGAGTTATCATGCGATGGCATGTTTATTTGAGGACTGGGGATGAAATGATAATATTGTTAATTAAAAACAATAAAATCTTTCTCCCAGCAGGTGGGGTGGGCAATGGTTGCAGGGGCAATGGATAACAGCTGGACATTATTAAATGTGTGTTAACTTGAGCACCTCATTGGAGATGGGCAAACAAAGCTATTTGTTTTTTTTATTGTTGGTTTGGAAAGGTCATATGCTTGGGATCATATAGAAATACTAGAGTTTCCATTTAGTTTCTTTAATTGTCTTAATCTCTGCTGCAAACCTACCACATTTTTGTCACTGGATAGTCAATGAGAGAGACATAGTCATTCACAGTCAACTTTCCTGCAGCGTAGAGTTCCTTGCTGTAATAAAAAAATAAAAGACCCGGAGTCAGATATTGAGGTTCAAGATTCAAACTGAAGATTAGAGAAGCAAAGCAGCCAAGCCAGCAGACCTTACCTCTTCCAAGCTGAAATGACAGCCTTGTCTCCATGAATCCTCAAAGGCAAAAGTTCCCAGTTCCTGTCTGCTCCTCCTCCTTACATTCCTTTCTCTGCCTAGCCATATCACTCCTGTCTCCACTTCCCAAGTCCTGGGATCAAAGGCTTGAGCTCTGTTACTCTTCACTCTTGTATAGACCAGAGTGGATTTGAGCTCAAAGAGATCCATCTGCCTGTCTCCTGAGTCCTGGGATTAAAGTTTTATGCCACCAGTGCCTGACTATATGGCTTGCTAGTATGGTTGTTGAGAATAGAGTTGGGTATCACCACTGTCTGAACTCTATGGCTTGTGGCTAGCTTTGCATTCTGAATCTTTGGGCAAGCTTTCATAAGTCATAAATAATGTATCACCACACCTGGCCCTGAGGACTGCCTTCCCTGTATTCTCAATATGTATATCTGTGCATGAATAGTGACCAGTGTTCAGAGACCTGAAGGTAACTTGGTTATGGGGCTGATTTTCTGTTCTCTCTTTATTGTGGGTCTGATCCAAATCTCAAAGCTGTATGAGAACTCTATTCTCTTCCATCCTACTGTGATAACAGCAGTGTGCTCCTGGAAATCTCAAAGTGCTATAGTGGTCTATCTCCTTGTATTTGATCTAAGCTTTGCGGAATTGTTCTCAAGTATATTTTCCACATTTATTTCAAAACACTGCTTGATAATTATGACCAGTCAAACAATTTGGTTTGAAAAGACAGAAATTCAAAATGATTGAAATGAAGAAAAACTAAGAAAATGCAATTGTTGGGTCCCATAGTGAAACTTTGAGAGGAGTCATTGACAGTGAGGCTTTGGCAGCTTTAAGTCAGGGTACCAACTCTCATAAAGATTTTAAGAACTACTTGCTTTGAACAGTTACTTCACACACATAGAACAAGATCTTAAATTGGAACAATGTGAGGTGCACTCTCACCCTGAACTCTTGGGGAAGGGTCTAGGCCCTGCCCTATTTGAAATGACACACTATGCACACCCCCATGGAGGACCTCACCCTCCCTGGAGAAATGAGGGGATAACGGGGGGGGGGGGAGGGCACGGGAGGAAGGGAGGGAATGGGAGAGGGACCTGGAACTGACTTGTGAAGCAAACTTGTTTCTTATCTAAATTTAAACTGGAAAATAAAATTTAAAAAAAAAAGATCTTAAATTGGAAAGTACAAGTAATTAAAATAATTGTTTTATAGGATATTATTTAAAATGCTTTCCCTAATTTATCTAAGAATCTTTGAGCTTTTGTTCTTTTTCCTTTAACTGTTTCTTTTTATATTTTATAATTTTTTATTTAGAAACAATCTTATTTTACATATCAATATCCCTGTTCCCTCTTCCTCCCATCCTCTCATGCCCCCCACCGAGCCCCCTACCCACCCTTACTTGGGGAATTATCAAAGTCTGTTACATCATTTGAGGGTTTTTTATTACTTTAATTTTAAATAGCTTGCTTCACATGTCAATTCATTTGAGTTTTAAAAGACATATATTCAGTATGTTCAAGCAATTCTATCTTGTTTCTGTTGAAATTTCATCAGACTATCTCTAATAATTTTTGTTAATTTTATTGACAATCTTTTGTTTTCTTTTTTTGGAAATAGATTATTTTCAAACACTATGTCTTTATTATGGTTTCCCAACCCTCCTCTACTCCAAGGTCCTCCCCACATCCCCTCTCATACATGCCCATCCCTTTTCTGCCACTCATTAGAAAACAGGCTTCTTTGGGATAATTAATATAATAAAATATAATAATATAAAACAAAAAAATCCTTTGGAATAAAGCAAAACAAAGAAAATTGGAAGAAAAGTGCCCAACAAAAGACCATCTCAAGTTGTTTAACACTTTTGTTTTTGCTTTTACTTTGTGACTCTTGGGGCTTAACCAGGGCTGCCCATACTGACATGGGTGGAGGATTGTTTTGTGGTTGCTGTTGTTGTTTTAGGCTGGATAGCCTCCAAATCATTGTATAGGTAAGACTGGTCTTGAACTCCCACCTTTATATCCCAAATTCTGAAATTATAGTAATGAACTACCACATCCAGGATCCCCAATTAAAAACCAACCAACCAATCAACAAACAAATAAGCCACACATATGTTGGACTGTTAACTTCCAATTCCCTTTTCTAGAGCAGTGTGAATTCCTTGCTCCTTGGTTAGTTAACTCTTATCTTCCATTGCTAAGAGTTCAAGGTCATCTTTGGCTACATAGTGAGGTGCAGTCTCAAATTTGTATTGTTCAACACCTTATGTGGTGTTGCCCTTCCCTGAAGTGTAAACAAAGGATTGCAAAGAGGAAAACTGAAGGTTTGGTTTTGCTTTGCTTTTTTATTAATATTTTATTTTTAAATTTTAATATTTTGTCTTGTATGTTTAATTTTCTTTTGTGGGGGCATGCTACCAGGGTAAAGGGCAGATATGGAGGAACAGGAAGGTGGGACTGAGGTGCATGATATGAAATTCCCAAAGAATCAATAAAGAATTATGTTTTTTAAAAAAACCTGTTTCCGAGAAAGAAAAACTTATTTGTATGACTTACTTCAGGGCAATTCTTTCCATTTGCTATATCACAATTCTGTTATTTCCTCATATGCTAAACATGCCATACTTTAAAGTAGCATGCCCCAAAACTGCCTGATTCAAACAGTCACGATATATTTAGCTAAAGTGGAGGGTCTGTCAATGGACTGATGCTGGAGCTCTAGACCCAGGCACAGATATTTTAATTGACAAGAAATTTAAGACTGCATTAGTCACATGAACCAAAATTGTACCAGATAATTCTAATAGAAACGGTCTCATTCCTTATCTTGGGTAAAAACCATGAACTATTGGTAAATTTCTTCATCAGTTGACATCACCTCCAGTTTTAGTTTTGCAGGTCATGTCCTCCACATTTGTCACTCCTGACAGCATCACAGATGCTGACAACACCATTGCTAGTAGAGCAGTTCACTGTCTCTTAAACAATGTTTGCAAGTTCAGCTCCTATTCTGAACTTTGCCCTCACAGCCCACAAATGGCTCAGAGACAAAAAAAAGTGGGACCCACAGCGCTTGAGTTCCCCAGTGCCATAGTACAAATGGCTGATCTAAGATGCTAATCCTGTGCCAGAGATGGCTTCCCATTGGACACACACCAGTGTCTCAGCAATGCTTACCCTGAAACTCAGACACAGCAGTCAACCGGCACTGACTGTTTTCTTCCATTGATATTAGAGATTATATTACACTCGAGCTAACAATCTCTTGAGTTAATGATTCCTACACATAGTCAATAACAGAATAACTCTCCTATCTTCTCCAAGATTCAAGAGAAAACATGAAAAGATTGCTGTTAGTCAGGTCTAGACCCTGCTTCAATTTAATAAATACATATGGTACACTCTTTCTTTGTACTAATTCAGGAAAATCATATTATTTAAACAATAAGTTAGGACAGAAAAGTAAAAGTTGCGTCTATTTTTAGGTAGTGGTGGGGGGAGATGAAAGGAATAACTTAAACTCACAGAAAGAGTTATATACACCACAAAAACCACCACAAAGTCCTAAAAGTCACAGGACGTTGGATAGGCCCATTGCTCTGTGCTGTGTTAATAGACACCAACCAATGGCGTGTCCTAGGAGAAAGTCACTTCCACTGGAAAACCCACTGCATAGCCTTCCAGGTCTACCATCGCAGCTGCTTATAAACTTCCATATCTCTGAGAAAATTAATACTGGATTTTATTTATTTTTTCTATTTTATTTAAATTAGAAACAAGCTTGTTTTACATGTCAGTCCCAGTTGCCTAGTTCCCTATCCCTCCCCTCCTCCCCTGTGCTCCACTTAACTCCCTATTCTATCCCCTTTCTGCTGCCCAGGGAGGGTAAGGTCTTCCATGGGGATCTTTAAAGTCAGACATACACTTCGGGGCAGGGCCTAGATCCCCCCCCCCACCATGTGTCTATGCTGAGAGAGTATCCCTCTATGTGGCATGGACTCACAAAGTCCATTTGTATACTAGGGATAAATACTGATCCACTATCAGAGGCCCCATAGATTGCTGAGGTCTCTTAACTGACACCCATTTTCAGGGGGTCTATATCAGTCCTATGCTGGTTTCCCAGCAACCAGTCTGGGGTCCATGAGCTCCCCCTTGTTCAGGTCAGCTGTTTCTGTGGGTTTCTCCAACCCTGTCTTGACCCCGTTCCTCATCACTCTTCCCTATCTGCAACTGAATTCCAGGAGTTTGACTCAATGTTTAGCTGTGGGTATCTGCTTCTGCTACCATCAGCTACTGGATGAAGGTTCTAGGGTGGCATATTAGATAGTCATTAATCTCATTAACAGAAAAGGACATTTTAGGTAGCCTCTCCACTATTGCTTAGATTGGTAGTTGGTGTCATCCTTGTAGATCTCTGGACATTTCCCTAGTGCCAGATTTACCTTTAACCTATAATGGCTCCCTCTTTTATGTTATCTCTTATCTTGCTCTCCTCTATTATTCTCCTTACTCAATCTTTCTGATCCCTCATCTCTTCGTCTCCCCTCCTAATCTTCCCCTCTCTTTGTCCTACCTCCCTCCGCCCTACCCCCATGCTCCCAATTTGCTCAGGAGATACTGTCCCTATCTCCTTATCCAGGGGAAAATGTATGTCTCTCTCAGGGTCCTCTTTGTTTCCTCGGTTCTCTAGTGGTATGGATTTTAGGCTGGTAATCTTTTGCTCTGTGTCTAACATCTATAAATGAGTGAGCACATAGAATGAATATCTTTTTGTGACTGGATTACCTCACTGAGATTCATTTCTTCTAGTTCCATCAATTTGCCTGAGAATTTCAAGGTTCCATTGTTTTTTTCCACAGAGTGTTACTCCATTGTGTAAATGTACCACATTTTCTTTATCCATTCTTCAGTTGAGGGACATCTAGATTCATCCAGGTTCTGGCTATTACAACCAATGCTGCTACGAACATAGTTGAACACATGTTCTTGCTGTTTGAATGTGCATGTTTTGGGTATATGCCTAAGAGTGGAATTGCTGGATCTTGAGGTAGACTGATTCCCATTTTCCTGAGAAACCATCATATTTATTTCCAAAGTAGTTGTACAATTTTGAACTCCCACCAGCCGTGGAGGAGTGTTCCTCTTTCTCCACATCCTATCCAGCATAGACTGTCTTGGTGTTTTTGGTTTTAGCCATTCTGACAGAAGTAAGATGGTATCTCAGAGTTGTTTTTATTTTCATTTCCCTGATGGCTAAGGCTGTTGAGCAATTTATTAATTGTCTATCAGTCATTTTAGACTCCTCTATTGAGAATTATCTATTTAGTTTTGTACCCCACTTTTTATTGTATTATTTGGTGTTTTGGAGACTTGCTTCTTTAGTTCTTTGTAAATTTTGAAAATCATCTCTCTATCAGATGTGGAGTTGGTGAATATCTTTTCCCATTCTATGGGCTGCCATTTTGTCTTGTTTACTCTGTCCTTCACTTTCAGAAGCTTGTCAGTTACAGGAGGTCCTGTTTATTAATTGTAGTACTCAGTGTCTGTGCTACTGGTGTTACATACAAGAAGCAGGTTCCTGTACCAAATCGTTTAAAGGTATTTCCCAATTTCTCTTCTAAATGGTTCAGTGTGGCTAGTTTTATGTTGAGGTCTTTGATCCATTTGGACTTCAGTTTTGTGCATGGTGATAGATACAGTTCTATTTGCAGTCTTCTACATGCCATCATCCAGCACTATTTGTTTAAGATACTTTATTTTTTCCTTTGTACAATTTTAGGTTCTTTGTCAAAAGTCAGGTGTTCATAGGTGTGTGGGTTAATACCAGTATTTGCAATTCAATTCCATTGGTCTACCTGCCTATTTTTGTGGCAGTACTAAGCTACTTTCAGGACTATAATTCTACAATAGATCTTGAAGTCAGGGATTTTGATACCTCTGGAAGTTCCTTTATTGTACAGGATTGTTGTGGCTATTTTGGGTCTTTTGTTTTTTCACATAAAATTGATTATTGTTCTTTGAAGGTCTGTGAAGAATTGTGCCAGTATTTTGATTGGGATTGCATTGAATTTGTAGATTGCTTTTGGCAAGACTGCCATTTTTACTATGTTGAGCCTAACTATCCAAAAGCATGGGAGAACATGGTATCTTCTTTAATTTCTTTCTTTAAAGACTCAAAGTTTTTGCTATACAGGTCTTTCACTTGTTTGGTTAGCATTACCTCAAGATATTTAATGTTGTTTGTGGCAATTGTAAAGAGTAATGTTTCTTTGATTTATTTCTCATCCCATTTGCTTTTTGGGGTTGATTTTTTAGTTGTATCCTTGTATCTTGTATCTTGCATCCTGCCACTTTGATGAAGGTGTTTATCACCTGTGAGAGTTCCTTAGTAGAATTTTTTGGATCACTTATGTAAATTATCATATCATCTGCAAATAGTGTAAGTTTGACTTCTTCATTTCCAAATTGTATCCCCATGATCTCCTTTGGTTGTCTTATTGCTGTAGCTATAACTTCAAGTACAATATTGCAGAGACATGGAGAGAGTGGAAAGCCTTGTCTTGTTACTGATTTTAGAGAAATCACTGAGTTTCTCTCCATTTATTTTGATGTTGCCTCTTGGTTTACTGTACATTGCTGTAATTATATTCAGATATGTTCCTGTTATCCCTGATCTCTCCAGTACCTTTATCAAGAAGGGGTGTTGGATTTTATCAAAGACTTTTTCATCATCTAGTGAGATGATCATGTAGTTTTTCTTTTGCAGTTTGTTTATATGGCGGATTACATTGATAGATTTTCATATGTTGAACCTTGCCTTCATCCCTGTAATGAAGATAACTTGATCATGGTGGATGATTTCTCTAATGTGTTCTTGGATATGATTAGCCAGTATTCTATTCAGTATTTTCAGTATTTTTGCATCAATGTTCACAAGGGATATTGGTCTGTAGTTCTAACTTAGTTGTGTCTTTGTGTGGGCTGGGTATCAAGGTAATTATAGCCTCATAAAAGGAGTCTGGCAATGACCCTTCTGCTTCTATTGTGGAATACTTTGAGAAGAATTGGTATAAGCTGATCTTTGAATTTCTGGCAGAAGTCTGCACTGAGGCCATCTGGCCCTGAGCTTATTTTGGTTGGGAGACTTTTAATGATTGCTTCTATTTCATTAGGGTTTACAGGTCTGTTTAAATTGCTTACCTGTTCTTGATTTAGTTTTGGTAAGTGATATCTATCCAGAAAATTTTCCATTTCCTGTAAATTTTCAAATTTTGTGGAGTACAGGTTTTCAAAGTATATCCTAAAGATTCTCTCGATTTCTTCAGTGTCCATTGTTATGTCCCCCTTTTCATTTATGATTTTGCTAATGTACATGTTATCTCTCTGCCTTTTAGTTTGGATAAACGTTTGTCTATCTTGTTTTTTTCTCAAAGAACTAATTCTCTGTTACACTGGTTCTTTGTATTGTTTTCTTTGTTTAGACTATTGGTTTCAGTCCTCAGTTTGGATATTTCCTGGCATCTACTCCTCTGTTGTGAGTTTGCTTCTTTTTGTTCTAAAGCTTTGTGTTGTGCTCTTAATTCTCTAGTGTGACTATTCTCCAGTTTCTTCATGTGGGCACTTAGTGCTACGAACTTTCCTCTTAGGACCGATTTTAAAGTGTCCAATAAGTTTGGGTATGTTGTGTCTTCATTCTCATTGAATTCTAGGAAGTCTTTAATTTCTTTCTTTCTTTTGTCCTTAACCCAGGAATGGTGCTATTATACATTGTTCAATTTCCATGAGTTTTTAGGATTTCTGCAGTTTGTGTTATTGTTGAATTCTAACTTTAAATCATGGTGGTCTGATAAGATATAGGGGGTTATTCCAATTTTTTTGTACCTGTTGTTGTTTGCTATGTTGCCAAGTATGTGGTTGATTTTAGAGAAGGTCCCATGTGGTGCAGAGAAGATGGTATATTCTTTTATGTTTGGATGGAATGTTCTATAGATGTCTGTTAAAACCAATTGGATCATTACTTCTATTAGTTCCTTTGTTTCTTTGTTATTTTTTTGTCTGGTGGTCCTGTCTAGTAGTGCGAATGGGATGCTGAAGTCTCCCACTATTACTGTATGAAGTCTTATTGAGATTTGAGATTTAGTAATGTTTCTTTTATGAATGTGAGTGCCTTTGTATTTGGGGCATAGATGTTCAGAATTGAGACTTCTTCCTGATGGGTATTTCCTGTGATGAGTATGAAATGATCTTCTTCATCTCCTTTGAAGTCTAATTTGTTAGATACTAGGATAGCTATACCAGCTTATTTCTTTGGTCTATTTGAATGTAAAATCTTATCCCACCCCTTAACTCTGAGATGTGTTTCTTGTATGCAGCAGAAGGATAGATTCTGTCTTTATATGCATTCTGTTAGCCTGTATCTTTTATAGGGAAATTAAGTCCATTAATATTGAGGGAAATTAAGGACCATTGAGTATTAATTCTTGTTTGTTTTCTTTTAGTTGATGTTAGTGGTATTGCATGTGAATTTATCCCACTTTTCTGCGGGGGGGGGTTTGGTAAAGTGGTATTATCTATTGCCTATATTTTTGTGAGTGTAGTTAACTTCCTTAGGTTGGAGTTTTCCTTCCAGTACTTTCTGTAGGGCTGGGTTTAAATCTGGTTTTGTCCTGGAATGTCTTGTTTGTTTTCTCCATCTATAGTGATTGAAAGTTTTGCTGGCTATAGTAGTCTTGGCTGGCATCCGTGGCTTTTCAGTGTTTGTAGACTATCTATCAAGGACCTTCTGGATTTCAGAGTTTCCATGGAGAACTTAGGTGTAATTCTGATAAGTTTTCCTTTATATGTTACTTGACCTTTTTCCTTTGCTGCTCTTAATATTCTGTCTTTATTCTGTATGTCTGGTGTTTTGGTTATTATGTGATGTGGGTACTTTTTTGTGGTCCACTCTATTTGGTCTTCTGTAGGCTTCTTATACTTTCATTGGACTGTCTTTCTTTAGGTTGGGAAAGTTTTCTTCTATGATCTTGTTGAATATGCTTTCGCACCTTTGAGTTGGGTTTCTTCACCTTCTTCTATACCTATTATTCTTAGGTGTGGCCTTTGCATGATGTACCATATTTCCTGAATATTTTTGCTAGGGATTTATTGGACTTAAGATTTTCTTTGGCGGATGAATCTATTTCTCCTAGTGTATCTTCAATGCCTGAGATTCTCTCTTCTATCTCTTGTATTCTGTTGGTTATGCTTTCATCTGTAGTTCCTGATCATTTACCCATCTTTTCTAATTTCAACATTCCCTCAGACTGTGTTTTTTTATTGTCTCTTTCAGTTTTCAAACCTTGCACTGTTTAAATTGTTTCTTGCAATTTTTGGTTTGTCCTTTCTTCAATTTCTTTAAAGAATTTTCTCATTTCCTCTTTTAGGGTCTCTATCATCTTCATGAAGTTTATTTTAAGGTCATTTTCTTCTGCTTCATCAATGTTGTGATATTCAGATCTTGCTGGTCTAGAGTTCCTAGACTCTGGTTGTGTCATATTGGTTTTTCTGTTGTTGAATATGTCCTTATACCTTATATTGTCGTCTTCCTATCCCTTCTTCCAGTAGGTGCAGGTGGGGTCTCTTCCTCTCCTGGTGGGTACAGGTCCAAGGTTTTCTTCTGGTGAGTGCAAGCAGGTCCAATAGTCTGATGGGTCTTATGGTGGGTACAGGCATGTCTGAGGCATTCACTTTCCTGGTAGGTGGGAGACGGACTAGCCCAGTGATGTCAGCAGACTTGAGGTTGCTTGGTCCACTGGGGAAGATTCCACCTGCAGACACCAGGCCAGGAGCTCCCAGAGTGGGCAAGCAAAAGTTGGGCCTGAGATGGGGTCCAAACTCAACTCTCACCTGAGTGGGGCAGATGAAGCCCAGTGATATCTGAAGGCTCGAGGTAGCTTGGTTCGATGGGGGCGATTGATCTGCCTGCAATCCCCAGGCAAGGACATCCCAGCAATACTGGATTTTTAAAAAAATAAAATGCATTTTTAAATAAAACCAGAAACCACAATTATTACATTTATATATTACCTTAATATGCAAACAAAAGAGTTTATGTCAAAACAACTTAACCAATTACCTTCATATTTTACTAATATTTTGTCTTGGAAAGAATCTATTACTTGAATATTTTACATGGCAAATATTTCTGGATGACAAGTGCTATTGGATAAACAGATTTATTTATGTAAAAATAACTAAGCCGCAGGAGAGAGAAAATACAGATTTTATAGCAAATCTGGTCCACCAACTTTGATCTCTATTTTTTAGAATAAATCGTATTATGATACAATCATACTTATTTATGAGTTGTCTCTACTGATTGTTCACAGTTCAGGGGAGTAGCTTCTGTAGGGACCACTTAGCATGAAAAGCCAAAAACATGTACTTACTGGTTTGTTACAAGAAACGCTTGTCTCTGACTTAGATCGAGGTTTCCAATAGAATAATCTATGATGACAGAAAGTGTGTAATTGTTTTTATCCCCCCAAAATAGGCACTAACTACATGAACTCAGTGAGAAAATCGTTAACTACATTATTTTATCACTATAATCATTCACCACATTAATTTAATTTTAATAATTTCACACTTTTGTTTTTAAAACCAAGTATTATGCATGGTTACAGCAGTGATCAGATCAACTTCAGAATATAGTTTTGACCATCTAGTTAAATGTCTTATATAATTCCTGTCCTTTCAGGGATAAATCCCACATATAGCTATCGTTTGGCATATCCATCATGTAAGTAAAATCTACATTTGTACGGAAGTGATGCATATATTAATTTGAATGTATGTAAGCATGTATACACAGGTACATAGAGTGTTTGGACAGACACTTATGTTTGATGCCTATCTCAATCACCCTCCCCCTTATTTTGAGACAGGATTCCACACTCAACCTGGAGGCTACTGCTCCATAAGACCCAGATCCTCCTGTCTTAGCCTGCTGGCCCAACCACCTGAACTAGAGTTACACATAGTACCAAAGCATACAGGTGTTATGTAGGTATAGTGTATCTGAACTCAGGTCCTCACTCTTGTTCAGTAGGCAGTTTTCTAACTAAGTCATCTCCTCAGACCCTCAAATCTAAATCCTACAAAACCTTGTAGAACAACTCAGTGTATCATTCTAATAGTATGTAAATTTTCGAGAAGCAAATGTTAATTTCAAAATTATCTTATCTATATATGTGAAATATTTGTCTACATTTTATATACACATGTATATCTCCTTCAAGATGTTATATTGTTAAAGAGGATAACTTTCCAAACTAATCAAGTTACTTTAAAAGGCAATTGTGTGATTTATTCATATTATCTTGCCTGAGAGAAACTATTAAATGCTATTATTATGGTTAAATGCTCTCAACCGACACATTTATGTCAAAATTATTCCAAAAATTGGTTGTGGAAATAAGCCTTTATTTTCTCTGGATCACTTGAATTAAGGGTAGGGATGAACATTTGGAGCAGAGTTTACAGATTATAAATAAAATTAATTACAAATATGGAATTGTTGAAACAAAATTTCCATTTCAGTTAATTTCTTCAAGATTATTTAAGAGAACTAGGGCACATATTTAAATAACTATTGTCAGATCTCTCATCAAATCATCTTTTATTGCAATGTGATGGAAACTTACTGAGTTTTAAAAGATCTCTATTCACAGAAATAAATATTTTTGAACATAGTGCCAGATAGTGGTTACTATGACAATGAACACTGTATCTGTACTGAAAGTGATTTGAAATGGTTTATTTTTAGACTGTGAGGGGCTGCAGGTATAGCTATGTTGCCTAGAATGTACAATGACCTTCTGCAGCACTGAATAAAATGGACACGGTACAGCAAGAACAGCTCTAACCCCAGGATCTAGAAGTGGAAACAGAAAGACCAGAAGGTGGGGGCATCCTTGGCTAATTTGTAACCAGTTGGGATACCTGAGAACTTGTCTCAAAATGCAAACAAGAATTTGAACTTGTGCTTCCTTGTAAAATTTTGTCTCATGCCTTCTAGAAACTTTGGAAAATTAGTTCTAGCATCATAGTCTTAGTGGTGCAGATATAGTTTTCTGGTACTACTTGAAGAAGTTTTAGTGCTAAAATAAAAGCATCGGTGACAAAAGATGTTTCAGTGGTAGCTCTGCTTATGAATAATGAGTTTCCTTAGCAAGTGTTCTTCAATTCCCTTTCCTAAAGTCCAAGGAAAGTCCCTTTTCTCTAAACTGCAAATCCTTCTGTCCTTCATCTCATTCCAGCCTCTAATCGTATCCTTTGATTCACTGTGGAAATAAAGGAATGGAAAACATTCTTTCTTCATCCCTCCAGCAAGTTTACAAAGGCAACTGTTTTGTTTGTTTGCTTACTTACTTTTTTTTTTCTGCGTGTGTCTGTGTGTGTGGAACATGTGTACCATAGCCTGCCTCTAAAGTTCAGAGGCTTAGCTTGCAGTAGTTGACTCTCTGCTTCTACTATGCACTTCCCAGGGATTGCATACAGGATATTAACCTTGGCAGAAAGCATCTTTATCCGATGAGCCATTTTAGCAGTCTGTTTCTTCATGTTGCAGTCCATATTGACTCATTATGTTCATTCATTCATTATAACCTCCTGCTCATATTCTTTATTATTATAGTATTACTATTTTTGCTTAGTTTTAGGTGTGGTAAACATTGTACATATTAATGAAGTACCCCTTGACATTTCATTATGCGTCTATGTTTATAAAGTTCAAAATAGTTTTTTATTTAAATTAGTAGCAATCTTGTTTTATAGACCAATCCCAGTTCCTTCTCCCTCCCATCCTCCCATACCCTCCAGCCACCCCCCAATCCATCCCTCTTTTGCTCCATAAAAAGACTGAGGTCTTCCATGGGGGATTATCAAAGTCTGTCACATCATTTGGGGTAGGGCCTAGGCTCTCTCCCATGGGTCCAGGCTGAGAGAGTATCCCTCTATGAGGAATGGGCTCCCAATGTCCATTCATACACTAAGGATGAATACTGTTCCACTACTAGAGGCCCCATAGACTGCTCAGGTCTCCTAATTGACACCCATGTTCAGGGGGCCTGGTTCTGTCCTATGCTGGTTTTTGACAGTTTCTTAAATATTTGTTTCTCACCAGGTGGTGGTGGTATACGCCTTTAATCCCAGCACTTGGTAGGTGCATCTCTGTGACTTGGAGATCAGTCTGGTCTACAAAGCGAGTTCCAGGGCAGACTCCAAAGCTACAAGAAACCCGTCTAGAAAAACCAAACAAAAAACTGTTTATCAAATGTTTATCATTTCTTTATGGCTAAAATAATTCACTTGTATCTGTTTGGACTATACTGTACACCACTGTTACCCCTCATCACCCCACTGTGCTACTACAACAGTCATCTCCAAAGTGACTGGGCATGTTTATATTTCTGAAGCAAGGAAATGAAAGTTGTATAAACCAATAAAATCTTGATAGTCTGGGAGTTTTTTCTTACCATATTTGAAAGTGTAAGGAGGCATGCTGTTATTTTCGTAATTTGTATTTTCTTCTACAAGGAAAAACCAAACAGCTTTCTATCATATAGCTCTCATTCTCATTTGATCATACTGGTTGGAGATTTTTTTTAATCCACACAATTCATTTATAATATTTTCCTTCATATATGTTGATATTTTAAGCAATAATCAGGTGACCATACTACAACTTGCTATTTAAATTCTCATTCACCCAATATATGTTATAACAATTTGCAAAACCACTCACTCACCTATCAATCAAAGTCATGCAATTTAAATTAAGTCATAGACTGTGGACTACAGCCTTGTTTGTGCGATAAAATCCTTACTGCACCTCATGGTTATTTACTGACACTATGCTTGCTCATACTGCTCAACCTCACAGATTCTCTGGCAGCATTGCTCACACAGTCTCCTAGAATACTTCACACATTTTCCTCTCTCTTCAAATTGTCAGTATGTCTGTCCAACCCTCAGTCTCACTCATATTCCAGCTTACTGATGGAAAGGAGTCAAATCTCCAAGGCCACTTGTGTATATACTTACACAGAGGTGTTGCTTCCTGTTCCTGGGAATAAAATGCCACTGCTTTTATGGCCAACAAATACATGACCAGCTTTGCTAGGTCCTGTCAACTAAAACGCTCAAAGCATTGTTCCCTAAGGTTTCCCTCCTGCTTAGCCACTTTTATACTCTCTTAGATCATTCTTATCATCATATGAACATGTCTCAGAAGTTCTCACTGAATCCTCACTTAAAAGTCACCTGTCTACTATTCTACTTCCCCTTATGGGGATACAATTAATATTTTTTCCTCTTTCTGTTCTTTGCTTCTGTAATGATTCTGAAAACTCCAGTAGAGAAATCTCCATCTTGTCATTTTATTTTTCATCTCATTTGACTTCTAGTAATTTTTTTCTTAGATTGGCAATACTAAAGTATTCTAACCTGAAGAGCCACTTTTCATAATTATGAAAGCCTCAGAGCTCTCATTGGAGAAATAACCTTCTTGTCTTCAACCCTTTCCTATAGACTTACTGTCACACAGCTTTAGTGTCTACTTTTGAATCCCAAGTACACGTCTCCTACCATGTCCTTTTCCTCGATCTGGGATATTTGTATGTCACTATGACTTTTATGCCTCTACTTGACTGCATAAGTCAACAAGTTCAAAGCAAATGTTTCCCCTGATAGCCCCTACAGTCTGCTCTGCTTTTCTCATCAGTCCTCTATTGTGCCAGGCTTAGAAGGTTCCCTTTCTTTCCTTTTTATAAAATTTGGTGTGTATATTTGAGTGTAAACTCAATGTAGAATTCACTTCTATTTTGTCTTTACATTGGAAATAGTGTTTGACTACTACAGATGCCCACCAAGAGTCCACTGAGAGGAGAAAGAAAATAGTAACAAACTTCACTGTCAATGACCAGACTGTCAAAAATCAATCCATGATTCAACACAATCTTCATCTAAATCCCAGTGCCATTCTTTCCAGGAATATAGGATAAACTTCAAATTCAAATGAAGGCACAAATAATCCAGATAACCAAAGTAATGATGAGCAAAACTAATTATGCCTGATGAATCACCATTTCCATTATAGTACATCACAATAGCAACGAAAACAGAATAATGCTGGCATAGAATCAGACATGTAGGTCAATGAACTAAAACAGAAAATATAGATATACGCTTACATAGCAATAGCAACCTGATCTCTTAGAAAGAATCAAATAATATTTAAAGAAAAGGCGGCATCTTCAACAAATATTTGTGGTACCAGTGAGATATTTCCAAAAAGGAAAATGAAATTAGAGTACCACCTCTTACCCTGCTCAAAAATCAACGCTAATTAGATGGAAGACATTAATATAAGACCAGGTTATCTGAAATGTTGTAAGAGCACAAGGAAAATATGTTAACATATAAATATAGGTACAGATTTCTCAGTAGCAATCTAAGTGCTCAGAAAATAATGGCATCAGTAGACAAACATGTCCTTATAAAATTAAAATGCTCTGTATAGGAAAGGAAAAATTAATTTAGCAAAGTGACATAATAGGAGAAAACCTTTGATAGCTATATATAAGATGGAGGATTAATATTTAGAATATACACCAAGTAAATAAGAGTACAAAACATTAAATCTAACAATCCAATCAGTAAAAGAACAAACTATTCTCAAAATATGAAGTGCAAATTAGCCAAAATGCATCTGAAAAAGTTATTCAGTTTTACTATCCATCAAGGAAATACATATTTAAAATATATTGAAATTCCTTCTCAACCTAGTCATAGTGATAATAAAATCAATAATAATGAATGCTGGTGAAGATGTGAACAGTACTGAACCTGAACAAAAGAGAACACTGATTCTTTTAACATGAACAAGTTTTGCCACATGGAAATTAATATAGAGTTCCTCAGAAAGAAAAATTGTTCTATCATATGACCTAGCTCTACCACCCCTGGGAATTTACTCAAAGGAATTTGAGTCTACATACTACAGAGGCACTTGCATATCAATATTTACTTTAGCATTATGGATAAGCAGGTGAATTATAGAATAAAACTGGGTGCTCTTCAGCAACTACCAGATATATATTATATTTTACACACCCACACACGTGTGTGCATGTGTGTGTGTGTATGTATGTGTGTGTGTGTGTGTGTGTGTGTGTGATCAGATTGAAAAATCCTAGGGCAATGAAAATGACTTATGGAGGTAGAGAATTAGGTGAAATGAGAATATGTTGGTAGGGAACATCCTCAAAGTATGTGTAATGTATGAAAACATCTTTAGCCACATATCATTAATATACACAATGAAAAGTGTTAAGACTAGTTAATTAAATACATTTAATATCTTTGTAAATGTATGTATGTATGCATATATGTGTGTCCGGCAAGTGATGAGGAGCATGCAGTTATTTTCCTATAATTTAAAAAGAGAAGAGAAATCCATGCTAGGCTACTTTCTCAGTTTGCATTACCCACCCCCAACCCCCCTCAGTCATGCAGAAGGAAGGCTCTCACTCACTAATATTAGTGCCTGTTTCTTAGACTATCCAACTACCTAACAACAAGTTAAATGAATCTCTATTCTCTTAAAAGGTTGATTCTTTGCAAATATTTAAAAAACATTATTAGCTTTGGCTAGGGTACAGAAAGTTGGCCTTCAATACTGAGTTAAAATACTTGTAGAAAAATACTTTATGTTGATCCTGATTGTATTTTTGTGTTTTAAAGTAGTATTGCATCTTCATAATAACCTAAGTCTCTACTTTTATAGGTGTGTCATTTTTGGCTATCTTTCTGGTTTGATTTTCTAGGATCTTATGCTATTTCTACATCTTTCAAACTGAATGTATAACTTAAGAAAAATTCAATTATACATTTGTAGAGAAAAGATTGCCCTGAGGAGGAGCCAGGGTCTTCTGGGAAAAAAAAACCAGGCATGCAGTTATTCCAAGTGGATTTAGAGTACTGCTGACAGCACATGTTAAGCAAATAGCTCACAGTTTTGATTCTGTATAACCCAAACAATTCTTTAGATCTTTAAATCTATATGCATGTAAGCTAAAGGGGAATTATCTTAGCAGCTAATTACTTTTTATTCTACAATGGATATATACATATAACACACGTATGTATATATTTGCACATGTATATGTGTGTGCGTGTATACATATACTTGAAATATTGACTCTTTGTCTTCTCACCTAAAACATGCCTCTTTTTGCAGTATCTGTTTTTATCTTCTTCTCATTCTTTCTAAGAAAGACTGTTGCCTTCTCCCACCTGGTGGAATCTGTAGCAACTTGGCTCCATTTCTCAATTTCACAGTATATATGAGAGAAAATAATCCAGTTATTTTATTTTCAAAGATTGATACACATCTTGAGAAAGGGATGGTGTGCATTTTCCCTGCGTTTCTGAATGTTAGTGTAATCCAGATTATCTGATGGTGGTGGGAAGACAAATTTCTTGAGTATTAAACCAGTCCAGAGTAAGACTGACCAAGGACACAGGAGGGACAGACTATATCCTATTCCATTAGGTTCAATTACTTTCTGGATTCTGCTATGCCTAAATAACAGCTAGAGTTTATTTAATGAACCATTATTTCACAACACTTATTGACTTTTTCCACTCTCAACCAGAAGTGTTCTTAAAAGGAATGGAAAACAGGGATTTTTAAAAATATGTCATTAATTAAAATTATTTGCAATTTTTTAAAATGTGAAATGTACTTTTCCAGAGTACTCAAGGACCCCCACCACCCTATCACAATTTGTGCTCAGTGTTTTTGTTTTACTTTCAATGACCAGTAGTGGTTTGTGAGAAAGGTAAGTAAACTTGAACTGCACACGACTCTGACATGGCTATTTCCCTGTCAGGAATTGTGAAGTCAAATTATCCATTGGATTACTGAGTGCATATCTGTATTGTTAGTGAGGAGAAGCCTTCACTTTTAACCCAGTATGGCTTTGAACTCACTGTGTAGCTGCTGCCCTCTTGAGTGCTGGGACCACAAGCATATGGTCACAAGGTGAGGTCTTCCAGGAGGGATCATCAAAATCTGCCCAGGCTAAGAGAGTAAGTATCCCTCCATGGGGAATGGGCTCCCGAAGTCTGCTTGTGCATCCCGGTTACACTGCCAGAGGCCTCATAGACTGTCCCATGCTCCTAGCTGACACCCATATTCAGGGGGCCTGGTTTGGTCCTATGTTGGTTCCCCATTTGTCAGACTGGGGCTCATGAATTCCCATGTTCTCAGGTCAACTGTTTCTGTGGGTTTTCCCAGTGTGATCTTGACCTCTGTGCTCATCACTCCTCCCTCTCTGAAACTGGATTCCAGGAGTTTGACTCAGTGCTTGGCTGTGTATCTCTGCTTCAGCTTCCATCAGATACTGGATGAAGGCTCTAGAATGGCATTTAAGGAAGTCATCATTCTCATTATAGGGGAAGGGCATGTAAGGCAGCCTCTTCACTATTGCGTAAATTCCACATTGGGGTCATCCTTGTGAATCTCTGGACAAATCCCTACTGCCAGATTTTTTTCAAACCTATAGTGGCTTCCTCTATGGATATTTCTCTTTTTTTGCTCTCCTCAATTCCTCTCCCTACTCAATCTTCCTGATCCCTCATGTTCTCCTCCCCCCTCCTGTACTCCTCTCCTCTTTCTCCTACCTCAGTCCTCCCTCCCCCCATGATCCCAATTTGTTCAGGGGCTCTTTTCCCTTTCTGCTCCACTGGGAGATCTTGTATGTCTCTCTTAGGATGGTTTCTTCTAGTGCCATCCATTTGCCTGCAAATTTCAAGATTCCATTGTTTATTTACACTGAGTAGCACTCCAATGTGTAAATGTACCAAATTTTCTCTATCCACTCTTCAGCTGAGGGGCATCTAGGTTGCTTTCAGGTTCTGGCTATTACAAATAATTCTGCTATGAACATAGCTGAACAGATGTCCCTGTATGAATGTGCATCCCTCAGGTATATGCCTAAGAGGGGAATTGTTGGATCTTGAGGTAGACTGGTTCCCATTTTTTGGAGAAACCACCATACTGATTTCCAAAGTGGCTGTACAAGTTGGCACTCTGACCAGCAATGAAGGAGTATTCCCCTTTCTCCACATCCTCTCCAGCATAAACTGTCATTGGTGTTTTTGATTTTAGCCATTCTGACAGGAGTAAGATGGTATCTCAGAGTTGTTTTGAGTTGCATTTCCTTGATGACTAAGGATGTTGAGTGCTTTCTTAAGTGTCTTTCAGCCATTTTAGATTCCTCTACTGAGAATTCTCTGTTTAGTTCTATACCTCACTTTTTTTTTCAATTTTTAATTTTTTTTATTTTATTTTCCAGTTTAAATTTAGATAAGAATCAAGGTTGCCGGGCGTTGGTGGCGCACGCCTTTAATCCCAGCACTCGGGAGGCAGAGGCAGGCGGATCTCTGTGAGTTCAGGCCAGCCTGGTCTACAAGAGCTAGTTTCAGGACAGCCTCCAAAGCCACAGAGAAACCCTGTCTCGAAAAACCAAAAAAAAAAAAAAAAACAAAAACAAAAAAAACAAATGGATGACACTAGAAGAAACACTATACCTCACTTTTTAAGTAAATTTTTTTTGGTATTTTTGTGACTAGCTTCTTGTGTTCTTCATATATTTTGGATATTAGCTCTCTGTCTGATGTGGAGTTGGTGAAGATCTTTTCCCCCTTTGCGGGCTGCCATTTTGTCTTTTTGGATGTGTCTTTTGCCTTACAGAAGCTACTCAGTTTCTGGAGATCCCATTTATTTGTTGTCAATCTCAGTGGGGTATCTTGTCTTACATAAAAATATAATTTTCTTGTGGGCCACCAACCAGCTCCCAAATCATGACACAGTGATTTATCATTAATATTGAATGCTGGGTCTTAGCTTATGCTCATTTCTGGCAAGCTTTTTTTCTTTGGCTTAAATTAACCTGTTTCTTGTCATCTATGGTTTGCCTTGGAGCTTTTTACCTTTTGTTTCTGTATGACCTACTCCTACACTGTCTAGCTGTCTGGCAGATGCCTTGCTGGCTGGCTCAGGTGTGTTTTTTCTCTCTATCCCTCTCTCTCTCTCTCTCTCTCTCTCTCTCTCTCTCTCTCTCTCTCTCTCTCTCTCTCTCTCTCTCTCTCTCACTCACTCACTCACTCACTCACTCCTGTTTAGCTACTGACCATTCAACTCTTTATTAGCTTTAGGTAGGCAAGGTAAAACAAATCCAACAATCTTTGCATTATTAAACAAATGCAACACAAACAAATGTAACACATTTTTACATTATTAACAATGGCAGAAGATATATATTTAACACACCTTCCTATAGTTAAAGTAATCCTCTTCAGCATAAACAAATGTAACACATCTTTGCCTCATAAAAATAATATTCCAGAACAGTACCATTATTCCCTTTGCTTATGTAAAATCATGGTTAACATCCTTTGACAACTATTAATACAGGAAATCTTAGGCAGAGCATCAGGGTAGAAAAAGCTCTGACTACATAAAATGATGTTCATTACTGCTCAGGAAACCATACTAGGTGCTTTCATAATCTAAATAGCAGCTCAGAGTATCCTGGGCATAGTAACCAGCCATCGTCCATTGGTATCTTATTGAACTATGTATACTGAGTAAGACAACTCATTTTTGTTTCTTCTTAATAATTCCTAGTGTTGCTCTAGCCATCTAAATCAGAGGTCCTCAACTGAGATTCTGAAAATTCCATTGTTTTCCTTTCCAAAAGTCCCGATAGTAAACCAAACAATGTTCAACCTCAGCATTTCTGCATTTTTTCTCTTATTCATTTCTAAATCTATTGTGCAGAACATATTTTGCCTGAAAAAATGCGATAAGTTTATGTTGGTCAATAACTTAGTCATTAGTGAATTAGGAGTGACTCACAAAGGAGTGACTCACATGCTATTGTATTGTTTTTAATTTATCTTATAATAATGTAATACTGTTTGTGCCAATACCAAGCAGTTTTCAGGACTATAGCTCTATAATAGAGCTTGAAATCAGGGATGGTGATGCCTCCAGACATTGAATAGGGTTGTTTTGGCTATCCTGGGTCTTTTGTTTTTCCATATGAAGTTAATTATTATTCTTTCAAGGTCTGTTAAGAATTGTGCTGGGATTTTAATGGGGATTCCATTGATTCTGTAGATTGCTTTTGGCAAGACTGCCATTTTTACTACATTGATCCTACCTATCCAAGAGCATGGGGGATCTTTCCATGTTCTGGTGTCTTGTTTAATTTCTTTCTTTAAGGACTCAAAGTTCTTGCGATACAGGTCTTTTACTTGTTTGGTTAGCATTACCCCAAGGTATTTTTGTTGTTTTTGGCAATTGTAAAGGGTGACACTTCTCTGATTTCTTTCTCAGCCCTTTTAACATCTGTATATAGTAGGACTACAGATTTTCTTGAGTTGATCTTGTATCCTGCCACTTTGTTGAAGGTATTTATCAACTGTAGGAGTTCCCTGGTAGAGTTTTTTTGGGTCACTTATATAAACTATCATATTATCTGCAAATAGTGAAAGTTTGAGGAGATCAAGGGAATGCAAATTGGATCTTCAACCTTTTACAAAACTATCCTTGAGCTGATGGGTGGTGTCAGGCCACCAATGCTGTGTTTTTGAAATGTAATCAAGGATTTGGATTAAGGTCTCTAACAAAAGTAAAACTATTCTTTCTGACCCTTATCCATTTTAAAATGCCAGATCTGGTGTATAAGTTAAGAGTCTCCCTCTGAGCTAAACTGTGTTCTTTGAGAGTTTTCCCTTTGTCACCATTTCATTCTCTGCTGAATACTTCAAAAGACATTCCTAGAACAGAGTAGCTACCAATACATATCACTATCATTTTTTATGTTTTCTTAAAATAAGTTTAATGTGCTTATTAAAAGTATATCAATGAGAAGACCTGAGAGAAAATGATTGCTATAGTGGAACAAAATAATATATACTACACCTGACCCATCTGTGTGCTGTGTGCTATGTGCTGTGTGGAG
The DNA here is from genome assembly GCF_017639785.1 of Mesocricetus auratus. Taxonomy (NCBI): domain Eukaryota; kingdom Metazoa; phylum Chordata; class Mammalia; order Rodentia; family Cricetidae; genus Mesocricetus; species Mesocricetus auratus. The sequence continues at coordinate 39,469,295 of NW_024429200.1, forward strand.
GCTGCTCCAATTTCATTTGGTCAAGTTCTTGTGATGCCATGCTAAGGTATCACAAGATGAGGAAAGAAAATGTTTCACATTTTCACTTAAATGCACAGATGTGGAGGGGGAAAGAGGGGGGAGATATGGAAGAGTAAAAACAAGAGAGAGGGGACAAGAAAGAGTGACAATGGATGCAGTCATAGTAGTAGGTGAGAAAAAAGTAAGATACAGATGAAAGGATACAAAATCACCACTACATGGTGCTGACAACTTCTAAATACAGGAATTGGAGGTCTAAAATAGAATAATGCAAAACAAAATAAACAAAAACAACAACAACAAATCAAAATCATGAAGCATTTTCTGTTCAAGTTCTTTGTACATAATCATATTTGCTTATTTTATTTACTTATCTTTAGAAATGAAAATATAATTACAACAGTTCTCTCTACCCTTTTCTTCCTCTAGTCACTCTGATGTCCTTTCTCCCAGATAGCTCTAAAATTGCATCCTTTTTAATTTAATTGTTACAATCACACATAGATTCACACGTGTGTGTGTGTGTGTCTGCATGTGCCTGTGTGTGTAAATACAGTCTTCCTATTCCATTCTGTATTGCATTTATGTATATGATTTCAGGTATTACATAACTGGTTATGGCCTCCTGTCTAGGCAAGACTATTACTTCGACTCTCCACACTCCTTAGCTACATGTAATTTTTGGTTTAAGGATAAGAGCTCCAAGAGATTTCCCCATTCTGTGTTAACCTGTTTAGTGCCATTGTACTTGTTCAGATCTTCTTTAGGCAGTCAGTATTACATATGCCAATTCAAAATATTCAAGTAAACCTTAAAATTTACTGAATGTTTGCCTTCTTTGTTTATCTGTGTGTTTTGCTACTTTGTAACAAACTGAATGTACTGCTTTAGAAGTGTGAAAAGGAAATATAAAACACTGGTGTTATTTGGAATAGAATAATTTTAAAATTAGCTTCTAACTATTCAACACTGCTATTCAAAAATTATGAGGATTTGTCAAAAGTTGATGATTGGGTCTAATCTTGAAATATATTTATGGCTTATTTGATACTTTCTCTAAAAATAAGTGTTCCTGGGTTGGGTGGTTGGTTGGTTTGTTAAGGATATAAATCACAGAAAAATATAAATATGTATAACTTTTGTGTCTTGTTGTTTATGTGACTCTGGACAAGCACCATAGACTCTTCCTCTTTCTTTGCTATTGTGAAATAATGAAACATTTGTGTTTTAGCACCAGTTTTATTTTCCATTTTCAAGACAAGTACAGAAGATAATCCAATAGATGGAAGACAATGAAGAGTAGAAATATATAAGGGTTTTATTAACTCAAATTAGAAGTCAGGTCAGGAGACACATGATCGGGCCTCTCTTTCAGTTATTTTCTATTTCTGTGAAAAAGACCCCACAGCCCCAGCAACTTATAAAAGAGTTTAATTTGGAGCTCATCATTTCAGAGGATTAGCATATGAGCATCGCGGTAGATAGCACAGTATCGGCAAAAAAGAAGGACATTGGTATAGCAGCTGAGTGATCACATCTTCTAGGAGGTAGAAGGAGAGACAGAGAGACAATAGAGAGAGAGTATTTTGAATCCTTAAACCCAAACCTCAGTGACACATGACTTCCAATAAAGCCACATCTCTTAGTCTCATCCTAGTAGCTCCATCAACTAAGGACCAACTATTCAAACATTTGTCCCTTTAGGGTCCCTTGTTATTCAAAACAACACAGATCCACTAGATTAGCACAGGTATTTGAAGAGAAGAAATGTATGCAAGTTTTACCAACTCAATATAAAAGCAGGACTTCAGAGATGGCTAAATGAGAAAAGTGCTTGCTGTATATAATTTGACATGGTGAAGAATAATTAAAGTTATCCTTATATAAATAAGTCAATACCCTACCTATAAAACAATGGGCTTGTCAATTCTTATTTCCTTCATAAAAATATTTCTACTACATGATATTTGTGTTATGAATATGAATTTCTCACCTGCTAGTTAATACTATAATTTGGGAAGTACAGTGTGATGGGGGAAGTCCTGTACACTTGTCAATAAAGTACTGTTGAGCCAATAGGAATCTAGATAGGTGGGACTAGGAGTCCAGGAGGATTCTGGGAAGGAGAAACACAGAGAGTTCGAGATGTAACCGCCATGGGGTAGGAAGCCCGGAACTATTCTCCAGTAAGAGAAATACTTAGATTAACAATTATGGGGGAATTACTTAAGTCAGAGCTAGCCAGTAAGAAACAAGCAAGGCCAACAGCTTCATAACTAATATAGCCTCCTGTGTGTTTATTTGGGACTGATGCGGCTCTAGGACCAGGCTGGAGGGAAGGCTTCTCTCAAGGAAAAGGTTTCCCTTAACAGAATGCTGTCAGGAGTGGGATTGAATTTCCACACAAAACAACAAAAGCTTTAAAGGAATTTTAGAAACAGAAGAACAGAGAGAAGCACAGATTTTGGTAGCAGCAATTTTCTCAGGTGTGCTCTGTTTTGCTAGTGACAAGCCGAGACTCACGTGGCTCGCTTACTGGAGTCTTCCTGACTCGGCATAAAAAAACAAAAAAAAAACAAAAAAAAAAAAAACAGCATGGTTGTTTTAAGAGATTCTGCTAACGATTGAAAGGTGTGTACATACAGCTGGAAATGGCAGCATTTGCTGGATGTCAACATGGACTGAGGCAGTAAGCTGGAATCACGCTTATGCCCGCCATCTTGAAAACGGCAGTTTAAAACAGCCGCGGTTTTACAGATAAGACACATGGCCAGAAAAACGTAAAGATTTACAGTAAAGTCAGACTTGAATGAACAAAACCTCTAAAGGTTTACAGTGTGTTTAACAATATACATAAGATTGAGAATGAAAATAAAGAAGCTGGCTGTGGTGGCACACGCCGGTAGGAATTGCTCCAGAGGCAGAGGCAGGCAGGTTTCCAAAGAGAAACCCTGTCTCAGAGAAAAATAAATAAAAGTGAAAGAAATAAAGTAATAATAGATAAATAAATAAGACATGTAAAGATGGAAAATACACAGAGAGTCTGGATACTGTACGCTATTGTGTTTTTCAGTTTTTTGATTACTCAGGAAGGAACTGCTGAAGTACACTTGATTATAAATGCTGCTGAAGTAATCCAACTTCTATCTTTTAAAAATGCCTTGACTTCAAAATTTAAGTATAAGGATATGTTACTTGGAAAAGGAGATTTTACTTATGTTTCCACAGAAAATGAAAAGCTGAGGATTCTTTCCAGGCTTCTGTGGTTTGACGAACCAAGACCCCCGGAAGCAGTTGACCAGGTGTTCCAACAACTGAAACAGCAAAGATGATGGAGCTTTATAGACCATGAAAATAAGGACTTATACAGGTTTCTGAGTTTTGTCATGATCCTCATGGTATGAATAGCGCCCCCTTCCAGCATGAAACAGTTTGGAATGAGTGACGTCCTAATTCCCATCTTGTTTATAAATCTTTGTTTTCACTTAAATGGTATTGTTTATAATTGGCTAATGATCACAGCTGATCTCTTGTTAATGGAAAAAAGGGGAATTATGGTATGGGTATGGTTTTTCATTTATTGATACAAATTCAAGGTCAATTTTGTGACATGTATACTTCTCCTCTTGATTAAGTATTGTGCGTATACTGATTTTTTTAAAAGTAATGCATAATTAAATACAGGCTATAGATAGTTACTTATAAGAGTCAGATCTTATTGTTAAGTAAGTTAGGTTTTCTAGATATATAGAGATGTATTTGAGATAGATATGCAGTCTTCAAACCTTTCAAAGACCTTCAGAAAATGGCATTTAAAATGGTTTAGGGTTTTTCTTGACAATGAGAAATGTCTGCTCCTGGCAGCACCAATTACGTCTGAGAGGAAGATGGGCATCAAAGAAACTCATTATGGAGTTTGCTTTCAACATGGCAAGATTAGCCATTTGGGCAAGAAACTGCTCTTGCCTAGACTGACTGTTGCTGTATAAACTGGACATTCAGGACCCACAGAAAAGTGACTGCTAAACTCAGTCTTACAGGGTTCCTGCTTCATGGAAGTGTCTACCAGACTTTCTACAAGACAGAGAAATGACTGACAGACTGCCAATGCAGATGGACAGTTTGAAATTTCCTGCTTTGCTGAGAAATCTTCTGGACACGTTGTGGCCTATGGGCTGAAGATGGATGCCCCAACGTTACAGAGGAACTTCGGGTGACTGTCCAGGCAGTAAGATGTCTCTGTCAATCCTAGTGTTTATATATTATCCTTCTGTGGTCTTTGATAGAGTTGAAGACAGATAGTTATAATTATAGTTTTCCTTAGTTATGATAAAAATATAAGCTACATATAGGACTTTGGACTCACAAGAATGAGATAGATGATATTTTCTTTAAATCTTGCTAAATGTTGATAGACAAAATATTGTAACTATGTTCTTACTTGATAACTGTTCTTTTATATATAATTTGACTATGTTAAAGTTAAGACCTTTCTTTTTGTTTAAACAGAAAAGAGGAGATGATGGGGGAAGTCCTGTACATTTGTCAATAAAGTACTGTTGAGCTAATAGGAATCTAGATAGGTGGGACTAGGAGTCCAGGAGGATTCTGGGAAGGAGAAACACAGAGAGTTCGAGATGTAACCGCCATGGGGTAGGAAGCCCGGAACTATTCTCCGGTAAGAGAAATACTTAGATTAACAATTATGGGGTAATTACTTAAGTCAGAGCTAGCCAGTAAGAAACAAGCAAGGCCAACAGCTTCATAATTAATACAGCGTCTTGTGTGTTATTTGGGGACTACAGTGTGGCAGAGCCCAGGCGACTGGCTGGGTGATATACCAAAGCAGCTAGCAAAGATAAAGCTTCTCTTAACAACAGTGGAGGCTTACTCAAGGTTTACAGGAACTTAGTGGGTGCTTAGAAATCATATATAGAATTTTGGAAATAATGTGAAGAATTAAATAATGAAGGACTATAGACAGTTACCTCCATGAATACAGACATAGTAAACAGGTAAACTAGAAACCAAGCTGGGAGAAATGGAGAGGATCAGATAAGAAAACTTTTCTGGCTAGTTTCATGCTAATGAGTCTCAGATGCAGAGAGTTGCATACAAATTCTCATGGCTGCATGTCTGTCATTAGAGTTCAGCCTTAGTAATAAATACTCTTGTTTTTTAAAAAGAAGATTAAAATACTTTTTGTTACCAAACATCAAAAGATAATTGTTTTGTTTTCATTGAATGGAATTCCAATACTCATAAATAGTACAGGAAAGGAAGGCTGAAACTTGTGCCTTGTAGAAATGCACTGAGCAAATCAGGTCTTGTGAAGTTTAAATATAAGGTGTATGTCACAATAAGAAGCATTCCTTCCTTGAATATAGCTTTTCAGGGACTCACGAGTCTGATAGGCAGGTAGGTAACTGAATTCAGAACCCAGTACTCAGAAAAGAAAAACTAGTTGTTCTCTGACCTTCCATTCATGCAAATACCAACATGCACATATACACAAAATAATTAATAAATGTACAAAAATACTTTTCAGGAACATAAAGTTCTTAGTGCATAAAACATTTGCATAAAATATTAAAACAAGAAGTCTAATCCATTCATGTTGGCTCATGTGTGCTATAGCCCACATTCAGAAGGTTCCAGTAGAAGGATTATTGGGTATTCCAGTCCTCCAACTGTAGCTAAGAGAATATCTTAAAAGAAAAGAGAAAAAAATCAAACTTCTATAGGTATCCACCTTCACGTAGAAGACAGTGGTTTCTCAGATGAGTGACATGTGCTTGGCAGATATAAGAAAAAATGGTAGGGACTTTAGAAAACTGAGTATGAGATGTCAGAGCTCCGTCTGAAACTAAGGGAAGAGAAGCATCATACTGATTAACGTGTTATATTCTTTTCCTCAAAAGTAATTGGACATTCAGGATTTTCAATATAAGAAAAAGGGAGGTGGGACAGAAAATAAATTTAGTGAACAAATGTGATTTTAAAATAATTTTTCAGTCCAACAAGGCATAAGTGTAAATTACATCAACCTTCAATTTTTAGTAACCAAATATTTTTCAACCATCAGTGTGTATATATATATATGTACATATATATATATATATATCAGATACTTAATAGAGACAAAAAATAATGTTAGAGAGAACACAAAAATTTCCCAAATAAATTTCTTGGAAAATTGCAAAGAATCTACAAGGAATAATTTCTGTGCAAAGAAAGTGTGTCTGTACAAAGAAATTATTTCTATGTTTGCCCAGCTGTCCTATATGAAAACGACCATTGTTATAAATCTATGAAATTGAGAAACGTTGTGCTTATACATGCTATATTTCTTCCCATGTGGTTGATGTGTAGGAAGCTGTGCATGCCTGTAGCACAGCTACCCTGGGAGCACATCTTCCTAGATATAAAGCAGTGCCTCTTACAGAACATCTGGGGATAAGGTTGCGAATCTCTGCCCCCAAACTGACGTGCACTGCTGCACCTTGGGTATCTGTTAGTAGGTTAAGACCCAGAGTCAGAAAAATAAAACTGAATTATCTATCAGGAGCAGGGTCAAATTACTAGTTTGTGCTTCACAGAACAGTCGTCCAGGTTATCCAGTGAAACAGATGCAACAGAAAGAAGGCAAGAGTTGGCCCTAGTAGCTTGTGTCAGGCTGCATAACGCAGATGAGAGTTAATGGAGGTCAAGGGGAAGAGGAGAAGAGTGCTGTGCTCGAAGGCAGAGGCAGAAAGAATTTATAGGCAGATCATCAAAAGACAAGGGCTATCTGGAAGATGAGTACCTGGCAGGGTGCAGTGGTGAAATCCCCGTCAAGTCTGGTTCCCATTAAGGCACATGTTTTAGTTTGTGTATTTCCATTCCTGGCAAGTCAGGATGATCTGAGTCTAGAATGGGGTGAACACATGGCAATATTTTTATATTCCCTTGCAATGTTTGGTTCTAAGAAACAGACAACAAATAAGAAAGCACAAATATAATTACAGTCCAGAGGCCAGGGACTGTTTTCTCTCTGTTCTCTCTTACTTTTTAGTTCACTTTATCATCAGCATGGTAGGTCCTATGGACATGTTAGTAAGATATTATATCTTCCCTTATCATATGTAGAAAAGATGGTCAGAGACCACTCTGTTGAGTATTTCCTGTGTTTTGGATAGGAATCAGTAACTATTTTGAAGAAAAAGCTTGCTTATTGGATAATTTGCTCAAAGTTTTATAATACTCTGGTGATGGGAGATGTCATTCTGTAAATATGTCTGTCCTATTGGTTGATGAATAAAGCACTGCTGCCCAATAGGGAAGCAAGATAGGTGGGACTAGGAGTCGAGGAGGATTCCGGGAAATATAGTCAAGACAAAGGAGTTGCAATGTGATCTCAGGAAGAAAAGACTCATGAGGCTGTGTCCTGGGTAAGATAAATCCTTGTAAAAATAGATAGATTAGTAAATATAGGTAAATAACGAAGTCAGAGCTAGCCAATAAGAAACCATAGAAAACAGCCAACAGCTTCCTAATTAATACAGTGTCTCCTATGTTATTTTGGACTGAGACAGTGGCAGGACCCAGGAGGCTACTGGGAAAATTGTGATCATGATTTTTGAAGACAGTGTATGAATGTGTACTATGTGCCAAGTACAATTGTAAGATTTTGAAATGAAGAAGCTACAAATGGCCACAGCCTTATTAAATCACAAGTCAATGGGAGACTAGATCCTAAAGACCAACTAGAAATCGTGATTAGCATAGATACCGAACAAGTGCAGGTGGACATCCCCAGAGAAAACTAGTTGTTATCTAATAACTATGGGAAACTATGTTCCACAAACTGATAAGAACAGTCTATAGAAAGATGTACCTTCTTTTCTATCACATTTTCCTGATTCATAATTTGATATTGATAAACAACATTGCATTTTACTGCATTAATATATAACAAAGAATCATGAGGAACTTTAATGATGTTTATAATGAGTTGAAATGTATTGTCTCACTACTCTGGAGCTGGTAGTCAAAGATGAAGGAGTCCATGGAGCAATAGTCACTCTGAAGGCCCGACGAAAAATCTGTCCCAATCATCTCTCCCCATTCCTTATCCCTTGCCTGTAGCAGCCAAATTCTAATATTCACTATGTGTGTGTCTCTCTGACCAAATATCCTGTTGCATAACACCAGGCATGTTAGATTGCACTTGCTGTGATGACTTCTTAACTTACATTACAAAACCTCCACATTCCAAAATAAGATCTGTGTTTAGGCACTGAGACAAGGATTTGAACACATGTATAACATTTGTCTAAGTCTTGCACACTGTGGAAAAGATATGAGTTCCCTTCAAGGAATTGTTATTCATTCTGAGTTTAAGTGTAAATATTAACAGCTGCACACAAGGCCAGGTGTGATTCTGAGAACCATGGGCCCTTGGGGATCATTTATATGAAGTCTACAAGAACAAAGCAATTTGAGTGACCCATATAAGATAAATAGATGTTGGTACAGTGTTACCAGATCAAGTTCAGAGACAATTTCCATGATAACAAAACATGTGCTGAATTCATAGTTGTGTTTTCCTTTTAGAAGGTCACTTTTAAAAGAGTCTTTTGAAATATTTGCATCTTTTTTTCAGCTATACTAGAATTCTGGTGGCTCTCCATGGTTACCTGAAAGGGAAGGGCTGTGGTAAAATGAAACAACTCTGTCATCTTTATTTAATTTACAAATAGTAAGGGTAAGTCACCACTGCATCTTTTGGACTGCCCAGTACCAGGCTTTAGCTTGATATGTTTGGAAAAGTAAGAGATACATGTTTTATTTACATTAGATGGATAAGCTATGGCTCTTGTGTATATAAGTATTGGTAGATGACCACAAAGTGATTGGCACATGTTAATAAGAAACCCATGTTTCATTGTGATTGATTCATCACACTGAAAAACAGGACATACGATTTCCATTACAGCACAGACAGATTACAAAAAGCATGTGGCAGGAGTGGAGGTTGGGGAGGGAAGGACTTCTAGATGGTTATTTTGAAATGAGCAGCACATTTAAAGAGGTGGCATAACTATAATGGAACTTGTAGATCTTTGAGGTGGTCAGTACAGATATGCTCATGGCTGAACCATTAGTTTTTGAACAAAAACGATAAATTACAAATGAGCAGTGGCAGTGATGGAATCTGAAGACATTGTAACAGAGAATGTTACATCAACGTATCTCCTTTTGAATTACTCAAATCACCTTATTCAGAAACTAAGAGACTTGAAGAAGGAGAGGAACAGAAAAAGTCCTTGACAACTGGAACCAGTCTGATTGAAGAATCTGCCTGGTCTCCTTAGTGATAACGAAAACACAGTTGGACACCCAACTGTTTCAAAAGAAATTTTAAGATAAACCTCAGGATATTATCTAGGAAGATCCCAAAGGGAAATATGGGAAACTAAAACACATAGAAGACGATAGAAGGGTATGCATGCAATGTCAGACTTTTGAAGACCAGGAAAGAAAAGTAAGATGAAGGTCGGATGTCAAAATCTGGAAGGCTGCAAGGCAAGTGATGAGAGAGCACAACCCTGATCTCTAGGGATGATTTTTAGGACACCATGGGTATAATAAAGCAATCTCTTGGAGATTGTGTGTCTGGGATGGGAAGCCTATCGAAGACAGTCCTGATCTATGAGACTATGCCAGGAATGAAGGTGGAGGGAGAGTGGGAAGACTGCTGCTCTGTGCCTGACCTTGTCTCTACAACCATAAAGAATTCTCTACCCTGGAGTTCTTTGTACAGGGAAGGAAGTTAGAAACTGTCAGAGAAATCAAAACGAAGACCTGATTGAAAAAGTATGGGAAATTAAGTGACCATAAATCACTGAGTTCAAATAGCCTTCATCTAAAACTTCTGAAGGAGTTAGAGAACAATGTATCTAAGCTACCACCAAAAATGTATCAACACCTTCCATCAAAGCAAGAGTGATGAATGCTCATCCACTCTTAAAATAGTCAATGTTACTTGTAAAGTTAAAGTACAATAAAAAAATATGGTCTTGCCCACAATTACCCATGCCTTTGAAAACTGACTTTTTTTTCTGTTGTGGAAAAAAACAGCTTTCACACTTATTGTTTCTGGAGTATATTTTCCACCTCAGGGTTTTCATTCTATTTTTGTTGTTTTATATTTAAACGTACTTTTACTTTGCTTTCCTAGACTCGACTGAACACTTATTAGACACACACTGATGGGTTGCCAAGGAGAAGATTGCAATCTTCCTGAAATAACTCAGGCTGAGGTTGTTGGTTGTCAGTTTGGGCTGGTCTGTAAGCAGTGACTATTGTCACAATCTACAGAGGCCTCTGGGTTCTAAGCACCATGCTGAGACACTGGAAAGCCTACTTGACAAATGTTATTTCCCAAAGCAAAGCTTGCCTCTGTGTTGCTGGAGAATTTTCTGACTTGTCAAGTTATCTTTTTTTTTTCTTTCATACAGTGCATTTTGATCATATATTTTCCCCTCCCTCAAATTCTGCCAGAAGTTTGCCATTTATCTACCAGTGCTCTCCAGGACTGCAAAACCCTCAAAGCAAAAAATAAAAACAAGTAACCAAAAATGTGGCATCTTTTTTTCTTTCTTTCTCTTTCTCTCCTTTCTTTCTTTCTTTCTTTCTTTCTTTCTTTCTTCCTTCCTTCCTTCCTTCCTTTCTCTCTCTCTCTCTCTCTCTCTCTCTCTCTCTCTCTCTCTCTCTCTCTCTCTCTCTCTTATTACAATAATTCTCTAAGCTATCACAAATTAATGCATGACTCTGAGCTTGTTTGACTTTTGGTACTGAGTTCCAGGCTGCTTAGGAAGACCTAGCCAATAACTCTGCAGAAGTTGGTAATTCTGTTTAGACTCTGAAAGCAGACCCAGGTCCAACCTTCTCATTATTTCAAGCGTTGCTGATGAACCTCAAATGTGACCCCTTCTAAAGGAAGGCAGGAAGCCTGTTTATTCACATGTACTTTACATTATGGTTCTCAACTGGAAACTCTTGTTTATGCTAAGCTTTTCTTGGAAAGGAGATGTGTCCTGTGACTGGTGTTATCCTTTTCATGAGTATTTACTTCTTTTTTAATTTTTAGCAAGCTCTAGAGCCATAACTATCCTTAAAGAATAAACTCATAGGAAATACCCATGAAATCAAATATATTTCTATTTTTATAATCTCTGTGTATGGTATGCATGTATTTATTTGTTTATGTCTGTGGTACCCTGCGTACGAGTTGAGGCCAGAAGCTAGTGCCAGTTATCTTCATCAATTGCTTTTTTTTTTTAATTTTATTTTCCAGTTTAAATTTAGATAAGAATCAAAGTTGCTTCACAAGTCAGTTCCAGGTCCCTCTCCCATTCCCTCCCTTCCTCCCGTGCCCCCCCCCCCAGTTATCCCCTCATTTCTCCAGGGAGGGTGAGGCCCTCCATGGGGGTGTCCATAGTCTGTCATTTCATATAGGGCAGGGCCTAGACCCTTCCCCAAGAGTTCAGGGTGAGAGTGCACCTCACATTGTTCTATGGGAGTCCAAAGTCCGTGTGTATACTTGGGATGGGTACTGATCTGCTGTCCAAGGCTCAATAGATTGCCTAGGCCTCCTCACTGACACCCAGATTCAGGGGGTCTTGATCAGTCCCATGCTGGATTCCCAGGCTAATGCCTGGGATTCAAGAGTTAACCTTTGTCTGGTCAGCTGTTTCTGGGGGTTAGACCAGCCCAGTCTTAATAACTTAAGTTTTGAGATTTAGGTGTCTCAAAACTGCCTGAATCTCACTGATGAAACAGCATGGCTGGCCAGTGAGATCCCACCATCATCTTGGCTCTGTGTGCTGAAATCAGGGGTTAGAGGTGTCTGCCACTGTACTTGGCTTTTACATGCACACCAGGGATCTAAATGTGGGTTCTCATGAATGAGCAGCAGGTCATTCACTGACTAAGCCATCCCCAGCTCTCAATTTTATTTCTTAGTGGGTTTTCACTAAATCATTATTTTAAAGGGAGTTAGTTAATAATTAACTAATTAATTAATTAATAAGAGAGAGCCTCCACAGCATGCTTCTCTCTTTCTTGGGTTGGACCTGTGTTTTCAACAAGGTTACACTGCACTGAATATTCATATTCATAGCTCCTTTCTCCTCATCTCAGTTGCATTACCTAATACATCCAGGAAACAACACATTTACCATTAAAGACTGATTACTCCTGGGCAACTGTGGGTATTTTGTTCTCACTTTCTCTTTAGTCAACTTAGTAAGGTCTTATCTCAAAATACCAAGTAGCTGGAGGATTAAGGGTGCAGCCCAATGGCAGGGAATTAGCAGTGCTGCTCAGTGGCAGTGCCTCTCTAGGAAGCATGACATCCAGCAGAACTGCAAGAAAGAAAACCTGAGAGATGGTGGTGTAGGAAGTGCTTTAGTACACAGGTAGGGTGTTTGATTAGGATGCTTGCTCTCAATACATAGATATTTAGATAACTGGAATATGGACTCCCTCAGAAGGAAAGGCAAAATGTACGATGAAGTATACCATTTTGATTATTCACAAACCCACCAACAGCACTGACTAGTCAAATTAACTCACTAAAACATGCTCAAAATTCTATGCTCAACAGTGTTATCAGTAATTTGGAGATTGTATTAATTTTCCTCTAAGGTCCAGTGTAGGTTGAAAATTGTATGACTATATATATTTTGCAGGAAATAATTTCTTGTTCATCACCTACTAACTATGAATACATCAGTTGAAAAAAGTTAGATACTCTAAACTGCTTATTTGACCATGTTTTAAAAATCAATTTCTAGGCAACACAGTAGTGGCACACGCCTTTAGTCCCAGCACTCAGGAGGCAGAGGCAGGAGGACCTCTGTGAGTTCAAGGACAGCCTGATCTGCAGAGCTAGTTCCAGGACAGCCAGGTCTACACACAGAGAATCCCTGTCTGAAAAAAAATGATTTTTAAAATCGTCGTTAATTCATATTTTTATCAGTTTTATGATTATATGATATTTTGTCTATTTCAATTTTTGTTAACTTTTGTAAACATAATAGCTATTATACTTCATTTTCCTATAGCTTACTTTCAAAATATATTGATTTTGCATGCTTAATGCAAAACACTTCAATTTATCTTGGGAAACCAGAGTAAATATATTAATTTTCATAATCTGTTCCTAGATTTATTAAAAAAAACTTTTCCCTATTTTTCACATAATTGGGGAGAAAGAATATCTTAGACACAAAGAGTTGAATCCATGATGTCGCTTTCTGGTTCAACCCTGTACCTCCTTCTCCATTTACCCTGGAGGTTGGAGCTAAGTATAATCTGAACACAGTGCACTTACAAACATAGAGGAGACACACACACCTGATAAAGAGTAATGTGGCCAAAAGTGGCCTGTAAATGTTACTTGTTATGTTGGTTAATTTTCTTACAAATTTTCAAGACAATATTTAAAAAAAGGTTTGTTAACATAAAACTGCATGTTTGGCTCAAAGTGGTTTAAAAAAAAACAAACAAAAATTATTAGTGCACTCTATGACACCAACTGGCATTAAGGCTACCCTAAATGCCCTCCCATGATCATGAGAACGATGGCTACCTTATATGTCATCCTAGAACTCTCAGCCAGTGGAAGCAGAGGCAGACACCCTCAGCTGTGAACGGAATTGAACTCCTGGAACCCTGTTGAAAAAAGAGTGATGACCAAAGAGATCAAGATTGGGCTGACGATTAGCCGTCCGGGAAATGCAAATCAAAACAACTCTGAGATACCATCTCACTCCTGTCAGAATGGGTAAACTGCTGGAGAGGATGTGGTGAAAGGGGAACACTCCTCCATTGCTGGTGGAAATGCCAACTTGTTCAGGCACTTTGGAAATCAGTATGGAAATTCCTCAGAAAAATGGGAATAAACCTACCACAAGACCCAGCAACTCCACTCTTAGGCATATATCCAAAAGATGCCCATTCATACAACAAGGATGTCTGTTCCACTATGTTCATAGCAGCATTATTTATAATAGCCAGAACCTGGAAGCAACCTAGATGCCCCTCAACCAAAGAGTGGATAGAGAAAATGTGGTACATTTACACAATGGAGTACTATTCAGCAGAAAAATCAATGGAATCCTGAGATTTGCAGGCAAAAGGATGACACTAGAAGAAACCATCCTGAGTGAGGTAACCCAGTCACAAAAAGAGAAACATGGCATGTACTCTCTCATATATGGATTTTAGACATAGATCTGGGGAGTGCCAGCCTACAATCCCATGGCCAGAGAGTCTGGGAAACAGAAACTTCATTCAGTGGCTGATGGAAGAAGAGGCAGACTCCCATGGCTAAGCACTGAGCTGAACTCAAGAAAGCCAGTAACAGAGAGGGAGGACTGATGACCAAAGGGATTAAGACTGGGCTGGTTTAACCGCCAGAAACAGCTGATCTGACAAAGGTTAACTCTTGAATCCCAGGCATCAGCCTGGGAATCCAGCATGGGACTGATCAAGACCCCCTGAATGTGGGTGTCAGTGAGGAGGCCTAGGTAACTTATTGAGCCTTGGGCAGTAGATCAGTACTCATCCCGAGTATACACACTGACTTTGGACTCCTGTCCAATAATGTGAGATGCACTCTCATCCTGAACTGTTGGGGGAGGGTCTAGGCCCTGCCCTGGATGAAATGACAGTCTATGGACACCCCCATGGAGGGCCTCACCCCTCCTGGGGAAATGAGGGGATAATGGGAGGGTTGGGGGAGGGCACGGGAGGAGGGGAGGGAAAGGGAGAGGGACCAGGAACTGACTTGTGAAGCAACCTTGTTTCTAATCTAAATTTAAACTTAAAAATAAATAATAAAAAATTATAAAAAAAAAGATTGGGCTGGCGAAATCCACAGAGGCAGCTAACCTAAACAAGGGGGAACACATGAACCCCAGACTGAAGACTGAGGGGCCAGCACGGGACTGATCCAGACACCCTCCCACCGAACCTGGGTGACAGAGAGGAGGCCTTGGCAATCTGTGGGTCCTTGGAGAGGGGAGCAGTGTTAATTCCTGGCATACAGAAGGACTTTGGGAACTCATACTACGTGGAGGGAAGCTCTCTCAGCCTGGACACATGGGGAATTCCCGGGATGACATGACAGACCCTGAAAATCCCTCATGGAGGCCCTTGACCTCCCTGGGGAGTGGAGGGGGGATGGAATGGTAGTGAGGGGTTGGGAGGATTGGGAGTTGGGGGAGGAGAGGAGGGAGAGGGAACTAAAAGTGACATGTATAAAAAGTTAAATAAAAAATTTTTTAAAAACTACAAAAAAATTATTAGTGCCATTCTAGCAATTTTTCTCTCTCTCTCTAGTAAAAGATCAGGTTAGCTAGCCTGTCCCTGGGTTCAAGGTCATGAAGAACTTCTTCACCTTGCCCCACCATACTGAGCTTGTGGTTTCCACTGACTTGTCCCAGAAGATTCTTCAGACCTATCCAGCACAGCCATTCTGTAATGTCTAAGGAGGAAAGGGTGAGGAACCTACACTTGCTATTGGAGAACATTGCTTCTCTTTCTGCCCTACGCTGATTTTCATCTCAGGCTGTTCTTGGCAGCACAGGATGCCAGGTATTTGATCAAACTGAACTTGGAGAGCTCTTAGTAAGGAAAAATAGGTACAGTCAGGATCAATTAGCAGTCCTGCCACAGAAGCTAATTAGATAGGGGCTTATAGTTTTATAAATGTGTGTGTGTGTGTGTGTGCATGCTCATTCACATATGTACTAACTATGGCGCATGTATGGTTTTGTATGTGTGTGTGTGTGTGTGTGTGTGTGCACAGTCACTCACACATATGTGCTCACTATGACACGTGTGGAGGCCAGAGGACAGCTTGTAGGAGTTGGTTGTCTCCTGCCTTACAGGTTCTAAGAATTGATCCCAGTTTGCCGGACTTGGTAGCAAGTGCCCTTACCCACTGAGCCATTTTACCTTCCTAGATGGGTCTACTTGTAATGATTAAGACTAGCTAAATCTACATAAAGCAAAATATGAATATTTCATGACTTAGTGTTATAGAAAACAAGCGACCGTTTGTTTCCCCGGTGGTCATGACTCCTTCTGTCAACTTTATGTCTTCCTCATCATTAGCGTAATTTATTGTGTTCTCTTGAAAAGCTTCAATTCTTCAGGAAATTTTCCTTGAATCCTTCATTTATTTAGATACCCCACCTTCTCTGTAATTCAATATCTCTCATATCATATTCTAATCACAGCACTTATGACATTACAATCATTAATTACATGCCTGGATCCTTTATTAGGTTATTCCTCGAGGACAAGCACATGTGACATGTTTTTGTAACCTCAGACTCTAGCACATTTCTAATGCACAGTGCATTCAATCACTTCTTGTCGGGAGAAAGAGTAGATGAATAGACTGCATGAGGTCATTTTCTGTGCAACTGAATGAGGAACACTTACACAATTGTGGGCTGTATGCAAATGAGAACTCAACAGTAGGCTGTTGCCCATAAATTTAAGCTGTCTAGATATGAAATAACTCTGAATTATTACTCTAATCTCATATAGTCCCCCCAAATAAATTGATTAAAAATATGCCATTTCTTCTCTGCTCTGCTTCCATCCAGGAAGTGATGGAAATGAGAGCCCAGAACCATAACTTACTGTGTAAAGTGTAATCCCCTAATTCTGTGGCTGTGTTCTTGCTGTTTAGGTGCAGACTACCAGCTTCTTGGTGATGAGTGCTATTCCCTCTCCACAGTCTGTTCACCGTGAACTCACTGACAAAGGACAGGGATTGCCAGTCTTCTAATCTGACTGACAAAATAAAACGGTGGCCCAGAAGTTTACTTACTTTGCAAGGTGGTTTAAAATACGTTAGTCTTCCTCTCATTTAATTAATTAATTAATTTATTATTTATTTATTTTAGTGGCAAGAACAGTATTATGCTTTCTCCCTTCATCTAAAATTTAAAGAATGCCATACATTGTCCAGCACAGGCCAAGGGTTACACATCACACCCCTAACAGGGATTCACCTTACATATCTAAAGCTTTTTTCACATTGATTTGCAAATTCCCTCTGTGTTCCCTCTTCCTAGATGCAGGCCACCATGATTTTATTTGCTGTGGATGAATTTGAGTATTTTGCATGCTGCATAAAGAGGAACATTGTGGTCTTTTTTCTCTGTGTGTGGCTTATTTAACTTAGAACATATTCAGTATTCATTGTCATCATTGTATGGGCAGCCTCTCCTTTTGTTGCTTTTACAACTTTTTTTTCTTCTAAAAGTGACTATGTAGTATGTTTCTGTATCCTGGATCATATAAATTAGGCTGTAATAAGCACGGTGGTACACATATGACTTCAGAAATTTAATATTAATTAATTTGGATGAATACCCTGAAGTGAGATCCCTAAATCTCACAGAGATTCTGTTTAAGTATGGGATGACTCTATGTTCTGTTTATCATGATGGCTGCATAACTGCACACCGCTACATGAAGGGAGCAGCTATTCTATTGTTCTAAACCTTTGCCAATGTCTGCAGCATTTTGTAAGTCACTTCTGTTGTTTAAATTCTTCCTTAGATGCATTATTTGATAACTCACTGTGGTTTGGATTTGTAGTTCTTTGATCATTACCTTTTCTAAACGCCTGGCCATTTGCACGATTTCACTGACAGTTCCACAAGATTTTTCCTGTACTAGTTGATTAATTGTTTTGTGTTTTATGTGTTTATTTGTGGACTCCTTGAAATTTTTCTATCTATGATATCATATCATCTATCAACAAGGACCATGTTCCATATTATATCAGACATGAAAATCGTGATTTTTTTCCTTTCCTTAGTCTTGAATTCCATGATAAGCCTTTCAGTTTTCACCATTATGCCAGACAGGAGTTTTGGGCTCTTAAGGTATGTTCTTTTTGTTGTCATCGTTGCTGTTGTTAAAGAAATATCCCTCTATTGCTCATTTGCTAATATCATGAAATGTGGTCAAATTGGCCAAATACTTTTAGTACGTAAATTAAGGTGATAACAAGCCTGAGCTACTGGCTAAGCATCTATAGTTAGTGTAAGTCTCTATGTGGTTATTTGGGAGCTTACAGGTGGAAAAGAAAAGATAGCTTACACATGGCTTACCAGATTTTGGAAACCTCAGCTGCTGTTCCTTTAGGTAAGCAATTCTGACTGCCTTTCCACACCTTTATGTGTATGAACCTAGTGCATGCCATAGATTTATCCTCACAGCTCACCTTTCTCCTGCATATCCATACATGTCCACAACCATGTTCAGAGGAAACATATGAGTCTCTATTTTCTACTCCTATTGTATAACTTTTCCATTATTATTTTAATTTTAAAAGATATTTTATATGTGTTTTAAGTGCTGTGGCTTTTAAAGTTTTCAGAAACTTCTTCACACTTTTTCTCTAGTCTGTGTCTGAAACATCTCTACTAAATTAGTTTTAGTCACATATTCTTTCATTCTTCAGTTTCTGCTTTGTTAAAAGTTTGCTTTTTTGTTTTGGTTTTCTATTTTTTTTCTTTTAAATTAGAAACAAGTTTGCTTCACATGTTAATCCCACCTCCCTCTCCCTCCCTTCCTCCCATGCTCCCCCCACACAGTCCCCACTCCATTCCCCAGGGAGGGTGAGGCCCTCCATGGGGGAAATCTCTAGAGTCTGTCATTTCATTCAGGGCACGGTGGGTCCTCCCCCAAGAGTTCAGACCTAGAGAGCATCCCTCATTGTGTGATGGGCACCCAAAGTCCATTTGTATGGCAGGGATAAATACTGATCTACTACCCAAGGCCCCATAGATTGCCGAGGCTTCCTCACTGACACCCACATTCAAATGTCTTTGTTCAACTTTGCTCTTTTACACTCTTTGGCTGTTTTCCTTTCAGCTATCTTGAGTTTCTTTCAGATAATTTAAGCATCTCTGTTTTCTTTGTTTTTGTTCATTCATTTTTTTTTTTCAGATCGAGTTTCATTCTTGCTATGTATCTGAGAACAACCTTGAGAAAATTGCCAGTAGTTCATGAATGCTGATTTCAAGGACGCAGCCCAGGTAACCTTTGTTTTCTTGAGTTAGCTTCTGTGGATGGATTTTGATTCTTTGCTTTGGGTTGTATTTTCTTGTCTGTATTTCTTTGACCGTGTGTTGACACCTATATATGGGAAAAACTATTACACAGTCTTCACAAATTTCCATTGTATAAGGGAGAATCTTCAGCAATCAACATTGGCAGTATTCCATACCACAGTTCTTTTTCCCCCATCATTTTTAGACATGAGGAAATAGAATACAGATTCTGATAAGACAAAAGCCAGTTTCAAAGCTCATAGAATGTTAGAATCCTGTAACCTTGGTCCCTGTCTTTCCTCTTCTAGAGAGCTCACTGAGAGTGTCTTCAGCCCTCTGGGTCTAGCATTCTTCACTGAGTGGGG
Organism: Mesocricetus auratus; assembly: GCF_017639785.1. Taxonomy (NCBI): domain Eukaryota; kingdom Metazoa; phylum Chordata; class Mammalia; order Rodentia; family Cricetidae; genus Mesocricetus; species Mesocricetus auratus. The sequence continues at coordinate 39,488,817 of NW_024429200.1, forward strand.
CTGGAGACATTTTTAGAGAGTGCAGATGCACAGGGCCTTGTCAGTGCTACATCATGGAAGATAGAAGCCAGATCTTTAAAAACCACCTGCACATTTTAAACCTCAGATATATAACCAATACTTTTGTTCCACAGGGAGAGTCTGTGAGTTGTATCTTTTAATCCATTGTTTTGTGTAAAGTGAGAGCCTGGTCTAAGGGGAATACCTTACATTAGGTCAAACTACCATTATTGTTTGCTTCAGCCCTTAGTGGTTTAGGTTGTACTGGGTACTGTCCATGTTCTTGGAGAGCTGAGGTGATTGATACAAATGCTAGTTCAAAAGGCAGTGTATGTATTAGTCAAGATGTTGCATAGACAACATAATATATTGTCATGTGGTATTTTGTTTATGTTCTGACAAAGAGAGTTTGCCTGGAGATCGGTGGATAAAGCCAGCCACAGAAGCTGGCCAGTTGTGCCTTTCTCAAGCCTTTAACCTCAGCACTCAGGAGCTATGTAGAGACTGGAAGCAAAAGGTGAGGTAGAGACAGGATCTAGACTTTTTTTGGATGCAGAAGGAGACAGGTAGGAAGCAATGGACGGTTGCTCTTGGTTCTCTGATATTCCTGTTCTCCTGGTTTCTATTGATAAGATAAGTAAGATTAATGTTTCAATATATGTAAAGTTATAACTACATATGAAACTGTATTTATGGATGACTTCAGAGAAGACACACTCCTGTCAATCATGCCATATTATACTAGGGGCAACGATTGTGCTGAAATATGAAAGGCTTATTCTATGTGCATGAATTTAGCTATGATTTGGATTTAACAAATGTTCTACACTACCAAGGCATTGACTGGACTCATGGAGTTGATTATCCTCGGGGAACTATATTCACGATATGGTCCGTCAATATTCATTTCGCAGTTTTGGTTTTACATACATATACATATGTAAATGTCTTCTTCCATTTTCTTGAAGGATCTTGCCCACCTTAATGTTGAGATCACCCTCTGAACTCCCCTATTTTCCCTAGTTCTTGTAAAACCTGTAAAAAAAGTTTCATACACTACACCTAGAATATCATATACAAAATAGAGTTTATGACAAGAACAGTGGTACCATCTCAAAGGATGACAACAGACAATGGCTGGAGGAATCATTGTGCCAATCAATATTTGAGATAGGCCACAGGCTATTATTAAAGTCTCTAGAACAGGTATTCTTCTCAGAGGGATGTTTTGCTGTTCAGGTGATTGACAGGCCCATCTAGACTGACTCTTAACAGAGGAGAGCATGGTATATCCTTGTGCTTTATTAGAAAGCCTCCTACCAGATAATACCTCTATGGAATTGGGGAATCCTGGTTCAAGCTTTAGATAGCAATCAATAACCTTCTAGGAAGTTAGGAATGTTGTTGCTCTTCCTAGAGGTAGAGATGTGACTCTGGCCCCATTGAGGAGATGAGTATAGTACTCTATTCACAGACTGATTTTACAATCTGTCTTCCAATGCTGCCATCATCTAACTAACTGCCTAACAAAACTACACCTAGATTCCAGCCCTTTATCAGTCCCAAGGAAAACCTAAGTCAATCTTCTTACTTCTTTCCCAAGAGCTAATACAAATAGGGTTTTATTTTTGACACAAATTCTCTCTATATAGTTCAGGCAGGCAGGCAGGCAAGCAAACTCATAATTCTACTCCCTCAGCCTCCAGACATTAGGATTAGGAACCCATACCATATCTTCTCCCCAGTGTCAACATCTATTGTAAACTAATCAAATGCTTTTCCCAAAACTACTGCACAGTCACCAATGTCCCAGACCTGTGATTCCCTGACTGTGACACTTAGCTGAGAAATTTCTTCTTCCTTATCAAATATGTAATTCTTCTTTTTGTTGTTTTCTTTTCTTCTTTTAAATAGGATCAACCTATGTAACCCTTACTCACTTGGAACTCACCAGGCTGGCCTTGAACACACAAAGATACCCTTATTTCTGTCTACCAAGTGCTGAATTAAAAGTGTGTGCCACAATGTCTGGTTAGCCTGCCTCTTAACTTCATCAATCCTTCCTGATTTGCAGCCCTTCTTTCTTTACAATTTTTAATTCTTAAATACAGTTTAATCTCAGAGGTTCAAATCAACCTGGAACAGACACTCAATAACTGCTTTTGATAAAAATAAATAAAAACGCTTCACTTGAGTCCATGAAACACTTAAATGCAAGATGAAAGCCTAGGAATCCTTTTTTTGAATTGTCACTGTAGTCAAGGACATAGAAATAAGACTTCACCCTTACCCTTTATTCTGAGTTTTCTAGAAGTCTGTCTTGTTACTTTTCTATTGCTGTGGAGAGACACCATGAACAAAGAAACTTACAAAATAAATAGTTTATTGGAGATGGTTTAGGGGGTGGGGAACACTCCAATAGCAATTTTTTTCTTTACCTTTAAATGTGACTAGATGTTTACCCCCAGTGCTTCAGCCAGGCAGATTTCCAAGAGATTGAGGCCAGTCAGGGGTACACACAGAGTTCTAGGCATGACTGGACTACAAAGTGGCAGCATGTCTCAAAGACACAAAATAAACAACATGGCCTGTTAGACTGGACTACGAAGGCGAGAGCTTGTCTCAAAAAATCCAAAAAAAACAACAACAACAACAACAACAAAACAAATAAAATGGTATCTTAGAACTGGAGAATAAGGAATCTGAGCAGCAAATATAGGGAGGGGCTGGTTCCCCAGGAAGCCGAGCATAAATGAAAACCAAGTTCAAACTCGGAGACATCATTTAGTACCCTCCAGACATGCTGATATTACCAAGAACTATGACCATGGAAAATGTCTTTGTATTTGATGTGTTTGGAGAGTATGTAAAGGCAAATGTACAATCCAGAAAAAATGATGCTGGCAATATTTTTTCTACAGAAACATATTTTTTAAAAAATGGACCAAATATTTGAGACTCATCAAATCTCAGTCATATGTAATAATGATCACGCTAGTATTGCCTTCATTTTTGTTTGATTAGTTTCATAGAGAAAACAAATGCCAGGGGAAGGAAAGATAGAGGGAGAGAGAAGTATTGATTTCTTTAGTCAGAATAATGGCTGTAAAGAAGAATAAGGTAGAGAAATATTTTTAATTTAATTTGGAAAGACTTTTCTAAAGCCATAGCATTATATTGAGATGCTAATTATCAAGAGAACAACTCCCTGGGGCAGAGTTGACAGAAAACCTCCCAGATAAAGAATAACCTGTGATGAATCTCTAAAAAGAGTTCAGGCACTTCTTAAAATAGAAGGAAAGCCAACTGTGCTTGGGTAGAGAGAAAATAATGTGGGATAGATACAATGTGACTATGACTTAAGCAAGGAAATACTAAAATCACGTTCATTTTTTGCAATTTCTTCTGGCATTAGAGGACTGGATTGGAGGGACAAGATAAGATAAAGAAATATAAATAGAAGGTTGCCACTATGCTGACAAGAAATGATGGCTGTATAGGCAGAGTATGCTGATTTAAAAATTTACTTAAATTAGTGGAGTCATCATAACTTGAGGACAAACTGTATATACAGGAGGTTTACATATAGGGGTGCTATCTGCTTTGTTTTCGTGAAGTCCCAGCTAGACTAGACAATGGATGGGGGGGTCCACAGGAAAGAAGGGGGTTGGAGAGGGCCACAGAAGAATACATTCAAGACTTTAGACACTAAAGTTGAAGGATAATTTTATTGTCAAACAGGTACAAAATCAAATAAAGTTCAGCCCAAATTCACCAGTATATTACAATGTATCCCTTACTTCATAGTTCAGTGTTCTTTAAAAAAAAATCAATGTCCACTTCTTACTTTCCAAAGTATCCTTCTTACTTATTTTGTTTCTCCTCCTCCTATCACTCCTCTTATTCTTCGTTTTCTTTATTATTTGTTTGCTAATTTGCTAGGGGAGAGCCATACTGGACCAGGAAACAACCCTTATTGGGACAGTATTACTGAAATAAATTTTAATTTCATTTACATAGATCAATTAATAATGACTATAGATTTGTGGAATTGCAGATATTTGTTTTAGTTTTCATGATAGCAACTGTAGCATTATGTTATCTTTATCTCCTGAAACCACATCATTAGTTACAACCAATGGAGAATTGGCCACATTAGAACAACTTATAGTTATTTCAGAAGTCTTCCCAGAGGCAACATTGGGGGAAAGCACTGAGTCAGTGACTTTGCTTCAAAGCTAGGCAGTTTTTGTTTGTTTGTTTATTTGTTTATCAGCTACAAACTATGCCTACCTAAAGTGCAACAAAAAAGTTGTAAAACTTCACATTTTAAACTAGTATACCTATATCAAACTAAATATATCACCACATTTTCTATTTGTTGCTCTTCTTGTTTTGACACAAAGTGTGCAGCTCATACTGATATTCAGTATGATCTTCTTACCACAGACACCGGAGTTTAACATATTCTTTTTATGTAAATTTTAAAACTTATTCTGTGTTTCTCACATCAAGCATCTTAAGCCAAGTCATTCCCCAGCCCTACAAACCTGCCCTCCAACCCTGCAACCCTCCCCCCACAAAAAGGAAGAAAATAAGAAAAATTTAAAAAAGGAAGAATCTAAAAATGCTGTCATTGAAGCTGCAGTGGGACCCAACAAGTCACAGCACACATCTCTCGTCCATATACATCTACTTGCAAGTGCTCATTGTAGGGAATCGGTGGTCTGCTAAAGGGTCCTGATCTTCACTACATTCTTTTATTAACTGTTTATTTAAATGAAAAACAATCTTACTATACATGCCAATCCTAGTTCCCTGTCTCTCCTGTCCTCCCACTCCCTATCCTGCCCCTCATTCACTTCTTCAGAGACTGTGAGGCCTACCATGGGGGATCATCAAAGTCTGACAAAGCATTTGAGGCAGGATGAGGCACTGTATCTAGGCTAAGAGAGTCACCCTCCACAAGGAATGGGCTCCCAAAGCCAGTTCATGCACCAGGGATAAATACTGGATACTCTGGTTTCTCTTCAGATCTTATAAATCTTTCACCTTTTACTTCATTACATTTTCAATGCTAGGTCCACACTAGGACTCTTCATGGACATCCTGCTGCTGCACTATGTTACTGAGATCCTGCAGCTTTGGCTACACCCTGGCATCATTCTCAGTTTGGCTTTCCCACTTAACTTTATCCTGTTCAGCTATTGGCCAGTTGGCTGGCTTATTAAAGCAATCATAGCCACTTTTATTCTCACAGTGTATACCAAGTTGTAGGGTACATGGCCTGCTCTCCAGAGTGTTACAGCTGGTGGGGATCAGGGACAGTTCTCCCACTCTTATGACCACAGGGCCAGCTCTCCCACCTGCCCCAAGAATTGATGCTCAGGGAGAGGGAAGAGTTTCTCTCCTCACCCCATGCCACTAAGTGGCCGATGAGGGGTGGGGCTAGGTCTCCCAAGCTCCCATCCTCAGAGTTGACTTACATGTGCTCTCATCAGCAGGGTCATTTCTGTTGTGCTGCCCATGCAAAGTGCAAATAATTATTGAATTATGTATGCTAAAGCATTTTAACAAACCACAGAAAGAAAATATAAATTTCCATTTGCAAGGCTATCTACATCATTTTATTTGTAATCTGACTTGGAGGTTACTGACTATATGGAGTAAATTCATGAAAATTTATGGTCACAGGGGGCCCTACACAAAGAAGGTGACATTTTGTCTTTTCTCTGAAAAAAATCACTACAGAAATTCACTTCAGAATTCATGCAAAATTCTTTTCTGGATAATTTAAAAATGCTTTAGTTATATATAAATATTTTAACTTCATTTTTCCTGAATTTTCAGAATTTATGGAGTTCTAAATTGGCCATAGTTTCTTTTTTATTTATTTATTTTTATTTCTATTTTTAAATTTAAATTAGAAACAAGGTTGCTTCACATGTCAATTCCATATCCCTCTCCCTTTCCCTCCCCTCCTCCCACGCCCTCCCACCAACCCCTCTGATAGTGCCTCATTTCCGCAGGGAGGGTGAGGCCCTCCCTGGGGGTGTCCATAGTCTGTCGTTTCATGCAGGCCAGGGTGAGAGTGCATCTCTCATTGTTTAATGGGTACCCAAAGTCCATTTGTATACCTGGGATAAATACTGATCTACTACCCAAGGCTCAGTAGATTACCTAGGGGCCTCCTCACTGACACCCATATTCAGGGGGGGTCTTGATCAGTCCCATGCAATCTCCATTAAAATACCTGCAAAATTCTTCACAGACCTTGAAGAACAATGATCAATTTTGTATGAAAAAACAAAAGACCCAGGATAGCCAAAAAAAACCTTACTCAACAAAGCAACATCTGGAGGCATCACCATCCCTGACCTCAAGCTCTATTATAGAGCTATAGTCCTGAAAACAGCTTGATATTGGCACAAAAATAGACAGGTAGACCAATGGAATCGAATTGAAACCCTGATATTAACACATACATGTATGAACATCTGATCTTTGACAAAGAAGCTAAAAATATACAATGGAAAAAAGAAAGCATCTTTAACAAATGGTGCTGGCATAACTGGATGCTGGCATGTAGAATAATGCAGATAGATCCATGTTTATTGCCATGCACAAAACTTTAGTACAAATGGATCAAAGACCTCAACATAAATCCAGCCACACTGAACCTCTTAGAAGAGAAAGTGGGTGGTACCCTTGAATGAATTGGTACAGGAGACAGCTTCCTGAACATAACACCAGTAGCACAGACAGTGAGATCAACAATTAATAAATAGGACCTCCTGAAACTGAGAAGCTTCTGTAAGGCAAAGGACACAGTCAGCAAGACAAAAAGGCAGACCACAGAATGGGAAAAATATTCACTAACCCCACATCTGAGAGAGGGCTGATCTCCAAAATTTACAAAGACCTCAAGAAGCAAGTCTCCAAAACACCAAAGGATCCAATTAAAAAGTGGGCTACAGAACTAAATAGAGAATTCTCAATAGAGTAGTCTAAAATGGCTGAGAGGCACTTGAAAAATGCTCAACATCCTTAGCCATCCGGGAAATGCAAACCAAAAGAACTCTGAGATACCATCTTAGTCCTGTCAGAATGGCTAAAATCAAAAACACCAATAACAATTTATGCTGGAGAGGTTGTGGTGATAGGGGAACACTCTTCCACTGCTGGTGGGAGTGCCAACTCATACACCCACTTTGAAATCAGTATGGAGATTCCTCAGAAAAATGGGAATAAACCTACCACAAGACCCAGCACCTCCACTCTTATGGATATATCCAAAAGATTCACATTCATACATCAAGGACATCTGTTCCACTATGTTCATAGTAGCATTATTCGTAATAGCCAGAACTTGGAAACAACCTAGATGCCCCTCAGTTGAAGAGTGGATAGATAAAATGTGGTACATTTACACAACGGAGTACTATTCAGTATAGTTTCTTTTCTTATCCACGCTTTTTTCTTTTGTCCTTCTTTTTTTGTTATTTTTTTGATGTTTGTTTGTTTGAACTAGTGAATTTTAGGTCTAGTTTCTGCTTAGTAATATCTCAAACACAAAATCTCATGTTATTCTATAATCTATAGCATTCATTGATCCATATTAGTATTCATTTAAAAAGTGTTGAATCACTTTGTATAAAACAGCTTAAAATTCTGTGGCTAGTAAGCAAAGCAATACATTTTCAAGAGCAGAAATAACTTGCCACCTCTCTTGCTAGCAATGTCTGTTGTTCACTATTTCTTGTCTTAAAATAAATCCTTGGAATTATTTATGTGGCATGAATTTTCCACAATTCTTCTCAAAAGGCTCACTGTTTATTTTTTTCCTCTCTTAAACACCTGGAAAGTTATGAAATTTTTCTCCTTTTCTTTCTTTTCTTAGTTGTTAAATCTATTATTCGTTCACCCAAGGAGGACCTAGAGACCACCAAGAGCCAACATATTTTTTTGCCTTGGTATTCCTTTCAATCTTTACCTTGTAGTTCATATCAAAGCTATAATTGTTTGCCAGCCTTCAAAATCTAATGACTCCCTCTGGTCGAAAGCTGTCAACGGCAATCTATCCAGCAGTGAAGGCATTGCCCAAAATAGAAAAACATTTCATATGGCTATATTCCTGAGTGAGCTACAAACAAGGCAAGATTATCATTTCCCAATGCAAACCATTGCTAGCTCCACAGAATAAGATGGGGGCACTAACATGTCATTAATGGAGTGTAGCATATCATTACTGGAGAATATAAGCTTCCTGGCTCATTACTGTCCTGTGGTCAGATGTTCGCAAAGCACACTAACCATCCATGGGCTTTTTCTTTCTTTTCCCTTCCCTTGATTTAGCAATGTGGCAATAAGTCTCTTTCTCAGATGTTAGATCATGATTTATTAGGTGTCTGAAAGTAAACCCCTACTCCACCATCTAAAAGGAAAACAGGCTTCAAATGATCAGTCCAGATTTTCTGCTAAGCAAAAAAACTGTTAAATTCATTAGAGAATCTAACAAAGAAAAACACCACAATATATATTTGTTCAAATCTCTCTATGAACTGTAAAGTGATGCTTAGGAAACTCTGAGGTGGGTGATTTGTTTCACAGTTGTTTTATCACAATGGTACTGTGCAATCTTAATAACACAGCCCAGCATAACCACTCTTAACATCAAACCAATGATTTAGCCTCATGCTGTGATTCCCATCCCAGCTAATTAGAATTCTTGTCTTCTAAAAACATTTGCACTCTTGGCATTCCAATGGTTTTTCCACTTGTGGCTGGGCCATTTTCAGGGTTCTTAAGTCAGAATGTGCTGCATGCTGTGAGTTTTCCGTGACTGGTGATTCATTCTATCTTCTTAAATGAATGCCAGAATTCTTTTAGTCATTGACCAGAATTAAACCTGGGAAAGATTTCCTATTACCTCAGTTTTAAAACATCCCAATTTAAGCTAACTAAAAATATGATATTCACTGTGTAATTTGTATGTATTCTAGAATCCCCTATCTTTCAGCCAGCTATACAGTTCTTCCTATATGTATAAGCAATACTGAATTATGTATAATGCACAATATGTGTGCAAAATTGTAATTTTTCTGAAGGAATGATTATGTAGACAAGGGCTTGAAGGAATGCATTTAGAAAACATGAGAAGTTCACTTAGGTCACACATTAGTGCACAGTGTCCAATGGGGGAAAAAGAATTTTATTTCCCAGTACCTATAAAAAGAGACATAATAATACAACTCTAAACTTCCTTCATAAAACATCCTTAAACTCTTTGAATGTGCTAATTTCTTTCTGATGAGAACTCCCACATATAGTAGGCAGGAAATTTATCCCTTTATAAAAATTGCAATCATCTCATTAAATGCTATTATATTCCATTAGTAAAAGTCCCCAAAAGAAAAATACATATGCAACTCTAATTCACACAAAATTATAAGCAACTGAAGACAACTCTTATTGAAATCTGCCAATGTTTAATCACACTAATACATCCTACAGCCGAATGAATAAAGGGAGAAGCACTCGGTCTAAACTCAAGCCCATGTGAAAAGCTCTGCTTAAGTAAAAGCATGACAACATATTTGGTATTTGATGTATTTTCCTGACACATAGCTCTAAGTCTCAGTGTGTGAGTTTTGATCATTACAGCATCTTCAGACCTTTAGAAGATGCTTGGTGCTTGGCAAATGCCACAGGTACCTTGTTAACCACATTTTTATTAATATCACTCATATGAATTATCACGTTATTGCTCTTAGTGTTTATGATTAAATAGGATCATTAAGTATACAAATGGCCACTTCGATTAACGAAACAAGTTATTTCAATTAATTTGGGGGGAATAAAAAATAGTGAATCCAACCTTGCCAATTAAAACAAAATTTCAGAGTTTTGGACTTTATCTAAATCTCAAATCAAATGCTAATGTATAAAATAGGATATGTTCCTAAATGCTTACCGTGGAATTTTCCTTTTATCACAATTTCTAATTTATTGACTTGCACCCACCTATTATATGAAGACAACAGTGACCACTGCATTTTTTCAATGACAAAATACTTTCTTATTTGGAAATGGAAATGTGCAATTCCCCTACCAATGTTTGTCTGATCACGTTTTAGGTCATATCAGTTAGTAGCAGTAACTTCTCACAGAGGACATCACTGTTTATGTTGACACCTGTCTCATTTCCTTTCTGTGTTGCTGTGATAAAATACTCTGAAAAAAGCAGCATGATGGAGAAAGGGTATGTTTTCATGTACAGTTCAAAGTACAGTCCATCATGGCAAGGAAATCAAGGTGGCAGTGACATGAAGCAGCCAGTCACATAACGCCTACAACCAGGAGTAGAAAGCAATACCAGTGTTCAGATTATTTTCATTATATTATACAATTCGGGATCCTAGAATAGCATCAACCACAATAGTCAGGTCTTCCCTTCTCAATTAAGAAAAATCTTTGACAGATGTGCCCAGAGGCCTGTCTCCCGGATGATTCTAGAAGCCTTCAGGTAGGCAAATAAAATTGGCCTCTACACCACTCAGGGTAGCATATTAAACAATTTGCTTAATTCTCACACTGGCATATGATCTGCAGCATGATACGCTAATTTTAGTACTTAACTATACACAAATATCATAGCGCAATGTAGTATCTTTGACAGAGCTAATTAGCCTTAATGCCTAGTATATAAAGACAGCAATGCCAACTGTGCTCATACTAAAGTTTATTACATGAGTATCTCATGAGGTCTTCTTAACACTATGAAAATTAGCTGAATTTTAAGAACCAGGTTTCAACGAAGAATCAAACTCTTTTAATTTTAGGTCTTTTCATGAGGAAAGTTGCATTGTGGCCAAACTACAATCATCTAAGAAATAGCCAATTCCAGGTTATTTATTTTAGAGCTTCATAGGAAATTTGGCACAAGGGCTTCCAGATCTAACAGAAAAATGGGACAATCATGAAACAGTGGCTGCTAAGATACTTTCTTGACACTTTTAATCATTTGTTGTATTAACATTTCCGTCATTTTGAGAGGCCCAGATACACGCCTTTGTTATGACCTATGGCTGTGAAACTTTTGAGTATACATTTTCCAGAAGGAGAAGCAAACATAGATGATGGTTGTAGGAAACTTTCCAGATATCACTTATAAACACTGCTAAAATGTACACTCCCAAGTAAGCACTATCCTTAAGATACATTGGTTTCCTTTTCTTCCCACCTCCCTGACATCATATTCCGTTGTTCTTACACAACATGAGCCTCACTCTGTAGCATATTTGATTCTGCTGAAAAGCCTACAGTATACCTAACAAACTATCAACCACACTGTCTACTGACAAGCCATCTTTAATGTCAAACAATGGGAAGAAAACTAAGATGCATAATAGGTCTTAGTGTGAAAAAACATCTGTAGGCTTTCCAAATTTTATGAGTGTGTATGTTTCTGTCTGTGGTTTTACGACAAGTGTTTTTCAGCATTTGTTTGGGTAAAATGGAAGAAGGACCTGAGTTGTCATCTAATAATGGTTGTGTTGCCATGGCCCTGCAATATATTTAGAAATCAAGTTTTGTGACACTTCCAGCATTGTTCAACTGTTATTTATTTATTTAGTTAATTTGTTTAGGCTCTTTTATGTTTGCATATAGATTTTAGATTTTTTTCCTCTTCCAGTGAATAATGCTATTTAAATATATAGAGATCAGAGTACTATGTAGATTGCCATTTTAACCATTTAGACATTATATACTCTGGTGATAAAAACATAATTTAAATTTGTGTTAAGTTTTATTTTGGCATATTTCTCAGAAAAAGTTTAGATAAACTGATGGATGAGTTTATGCTAGGATTCTTGTAATTCTCATCCTTTTGTTTGTTGGAAGTATAAAAGTTATTCCTAATTTCTGACTTTCATGTAGATGGAAAATAAATAAAAATCAGATAATCCTAGATGATTATAAATACAAGTTATAATAAATTGCCTATAAGCAAAATAGAGAGAAAAATGTGTGTCATGAACAAAGGTTTGCTTAAATCTTATCAAAATGTGCACTATATTTGTGATGGTTTATCCGCATTGTAAACTTGACTGGAATTGTAATCGCCTGGGAGACCCACCTCTGGGCATGTCTGAATTAATGTGTCCAAGGAGTTTTAACTAAAAACAGGAGATACACTCCATATGCTTTTATTTTATATTACCCTTTAGGCTGAAGTTCTGTAGTGAAAATAAAAGAAAAATAAAAAATAATTATTCCCCTGAACATCAGCATTTATCTCATCAGCTTCTAGACTCTTGACACAGTGTGATGAGACACAGGAAACCATTTTTTCTTAAGTTATATTAGTCATAGCAACAAAGTAATTAAAGAGATAGTAACATTGTGTTTGTACTAGGGATAACTCTAGATACTTTTTAAATTTGGAGTTGATAATAATGTGAAACCCTATATCACATTTTTTTGAATATAGTTCTGTTGTTCAATTTTCTATGCTTGCATAGAATAAGGGAACAAGTAAGTAAAATTGAAAATTATTTGAATAATAAATTTGCCATAAATATATCTATAGATGAGATGTTGATTTGGAATGATATTCTTCACAGAGATTAGATCTTTGCATAAACAGCAAATTTTTAAAAGGTAAAAATGGCAAAACCAAAATATGTTAAGTTATTTAATTATATACTTGGGAAACTTATTTGTCTACGTATTATTCTTATAAAATATAACTATTTCACTTTTAATTTTTATTACTGAAGTATCTCAAGAAAAATACATAACAGGCAATCAGCATTTCTGAGCATAACATCACACATGGAAGGTCAACTAAATGTTCTAGATTTATATAAAAACACATTTGGTGCCCAACACTGTACCCTAGTAACAACTGAGGAATCTCCTCTGTGATTATTTCCCTAGGCTGTGATGAAGAGCGTGTGGCCAACCTGCTACTGGCTGTCCCTTGCCTTCAAGTATCCCTGACACTTAGAACCATGAATGAATTTGAAGGAGTAACAACTGAAAATAGCATTGGAACAGTGGGGAACAATAATTTCTCACAGGACAGTCTGAAGTTAGACAGGACTGTCAGAGTGGGATGAAGTTGTTATTTTTCAAAGTATGAAGGCTGTCAGTAAACTCTACTCATAATGTGAAGACTGTCAGTGAACCCTACATAGTGTGAAGACTGTCAGTGAACTCTACTCCTAGTGTGAAAGCTGTCAGTAAGCTCTACTCATAATGTGAAGGCTCTCAGTGAGTTCCATCATGAGAGTAACTGAAATGAGAGAAGAACTTGCAGAAAAGCCAGAAGTCATCAGCAAACCTTGTTCTGAAGATGGGAAGTGATCAAAAGGACACTGAGCATCCCTTTGAAACTATATGAGCTAGCAAATAAAGAGAAATATGGATAAAATCTACAGAGACATGACCATGGCACCGCTAAATAAACTAGAATAAGATATTGTTAAACAGCATGGGTGTGTTAAGCTAGTGGTGGTTAGAGGACTCAACTAACTTCTAGCAAGACTGATGGAAAAGAAACTGTTCTCAACAATGCAACCAGAAGTAAACACACTTGACTTCCCAATGGCTGGAGACAGCATACCATATACCTTTTAAGGTATTACTTTAGGTCAGGTATTTGAACTAGTCACCAAGTTATGATCCTCATACTTTGTAAAATCATTGATTAGGAAACTATATTGCAGAATAACAAATATAGTCACAAAACATTGTAAGCTACTGTACTCATCATTAGATTGGGGTCAACAGATTTAATGCTCTTGCCACTGGAAATGATTAGGGCAGGAGAAAGCTGTGTGTCATACACCGTCAGATGAAGGAAAAAATCTGTCTTACTTTTACAATAAGCTGTGATGGCTGGTGCTATATTATACAGGGAATCGACAACAAAGTAAGAAAAATAAATTTTACTTCCTCATTACAAAATTAATATGAATTTTTTAAAATTATGTGGTATATTATTTCATCAATGATTATCATAGCAAAAACAAAAGTTCTATTTGAACTGGAAGGACTTTCTACATGTAGTTTCTAGCTTACTGTACAAAATGAACCATGAGTCACTATATGATCTAAATAATTATTTTTTTAATCAAAACAGACATCATTTTGGACAATGGTCCCAATTTTTGATGTGGTATCATAAAAAAAGAAATTAAAGACTTCCTGTAATTCAATGAGAATGAAGACACAACATACCCAAACTTATGGGAAACTCTGAAAGCAGTGCTGAGAGGAAAGTTCATAGCACTAAGTGCCCACATGAAGAAACTGGGGAACAGTCACACTAGAGAATTAATAGCACAACTGAATGCTCTCAAACAAAAAGAAGCAAACTCACCCAGAAGGAGTAGATGCCAGGAAATACTTTAATAAATGAGATTATAGAGTGAGATAGCCATGATGAGTAAAAGCAAACTGAGAATCAAGCTTCAGAGTTTACCTAGATAAATTATAAATACATGAAAAGGCATAGAGAAATGAAAGTCTAGGGCCTGGAATAAGAGCTCAGTGGCTAAGAGCACCGACGGCTTCTTCAGAGGACTTAAGTTTGTTTCCAATACCCACAATGGAGGCTCAAGAGCATGTATGAGCCCAGTTTCAGCAGATGTGTGTATTCTTCTGACTACTAGTGCACAGACATACTAGTACTAGTAGCAAAATTCTCATGTACATAGTATAATTTAAAAACACAAGATTAACAAATACTAGGTGAAAATATACATGGATTTTGTCTATGAATTCTACTTTTAGGATATTAATATTTACTGAAGTGGTGGCTTGATTTAATTTTTAATAATGATGGGAAATACTGATATTTGTGCTCATGTAAAAGCATTTTCACACAAAAAAAATCATGGCAAAATAGAAAGGTAAATGGCAATGTAGAATAATATATCAAATTCACCAATGCTTTCTAAAAACAATGAAGATGACCTACATTATTAAAAAGCAAGCAAAATATACAAACGATACAAACTAGAAGTACAAATGTATTTAAAATATGAGAAGATGTTCTGCTCATAATAATAAAGCTATAAATTAAGTGTAACTCATGGTGTACACGGATGTGGGCATGGATATCGAGGATAAATATTGAAAATGTGAGCCTTCCTAATGTTTTCATTTGGGAGAAAGTTTTCTTTTCTGTTGCATTAATTTTCTACATTTCTAATCTGAAATTCTACTTAATTCCTCACAAAAAGAATCTTACTTAAATGAAATATAACTCACCTTAGACATTTTATTTTCAAGAATAAGTGGTAATTTCTCTTATACATGAACATAGAAGCACTGCTTGCATTCTTCAAAGTTATCTTTCATTTCCTTAAATATACCTGGAAATATCAGTAATATGTAGTTAAAAAGATATTGTTTAAAAAGCAAACCAATTAATCGAATCAAAACTGAAATAATTATCACTTATTCCTTTATAATTTTATATTATTTTTCAATTTTTATTTTATGTTTGTGTGCATGCATGTGTGTGTGTGTGTGTGTGTGTGTGTGTGTGTGTGTGCATGGTGAGGGGAGGGCAAAGGACAGTTTTGAGAAATAGGTTATCTTCAACCAACATGAGTATCAGGGATCAAATTCAGGTCATCAGGTTCATGTGGCAAGTGAATTTATGAGCAGCCAGATCTTGCTAGTTTTTCATATCTAAAATTTCTCAAACTATTTATCACTGAAAGACTTTCACTTATTAGTTTGTTTATCTCCTACCAGCTAGCATTTAAAAGAATAAGTACTGACAAAACTGAAATTCTGTTTACAATTTTCTGTGTTGAATCTGGAAAAGATATTTTTGCCTTTTATATAAACATTGAAAAGTCTGGTTATTCTTTGTCTATTTTCATAACAAATGCCTTATTTCCTTAAATTATAATTACATTATTTCCACCTTCTTTTTACTTCCTCCAAACTCCATCTTATGAATTCGTCCTTACTCTCTCTCAAATTCATGGCTTCTTTTTCTTTGATTATACACACACACACACACGCACACACACACACACACACACACACATTCACACACTCACACTTAAATATATAAAATACAAACAGCATTTTTCATGTAGTCCTTACCCTGAAGACATATTCAGTGATTCAACCCATGACTCATCTTACCAAAAAGACAGTCTATATCATAGTGCTTCCGATGCTATAAATTAAGATTAAAAGGACAGTGCAGGAGCCCATGACACATGGACCATGGAAGGCAAGCTGCTTGGGCATGGACTGTGTGCCTTCCTTCCTATGGTTTCCCTCTTTGGTTCTCTCTCTAGTTGCCCAGCACTCATCCTCACAGGCTGTTATGCACTTCCTCTGAATGACCCTTTCTTTCACAGTCTTTTCCTACTTTCTCCCTTTATATTGTAAGAACTGGAGGAAAAAGAAGATGCATTAGTTATGGCTGGTCCCTAGGGACACTCCCAGCAGCACACATGTATAAGTTCTTTTAAGTACCCTTCCGTTGGCAGATTGACAATGCAATTCTTAGTCAAAAGAAACAGCAATGCTTTCTGCCCAGTCTATCACCTTGGTAAACAGGAGTGCTTAGTTCTTTTGTTACTGGAGGCATCCCTCCTCAGCATCTGCTACCACAGCATAGGCCTTTGGAATTTCATTCTACTTAAGGCCTCTGTGTGTCTGGAAAGCTATTATGTTCAGGTCTTGTGATTAAGGTAAAGGTCAGTTTTACTATAACTTTTTATAGAGACTTCGAGAGCCCAGCTTTACTGCCTACTACCCCGTTCCAAAATGAAGTGTGTATCCTTTATAAGCAAACACATCTCAGAAAAAAAGTGTGATCTTTATAAAAATGATGCAAGTTACTTTAATAAAAAGGCCACAAAAAAAGGGAAGCTATAATCTGCCCCCCTTTTCACTCTGACCCCATCTGTTGTAAATGAATAAAAGCACAAATTGGGTTTTATGCTGAAGACTTTAAAGTCAGTAGTGGTTTAAGGTCATAAACAAATGAAAACCAGAAGGAGACTTGGGAGCACTGAGAACCTCCATGGTGAGAGATGTGCTGTGTTAAAGAGACATCAGTGAGGAAAACAGCAAGGAGGCAGGCCGGGAGATGAGAGTTTGCCTTCACTCTGGAGCCTGTCTTCAAGATGTCTTCCTGAATCGGTGGTAAGTGAAACTTCACTAATTAGATAAACTAATTTCACTTAATGACTTCTTTGTTGTTTGACTGGAAAGATTTCCTATTGTTACAACCTTTTCTTTTGTGAAAAGCTAAACTTCTAGATCATATTCTGATTACTTTTGCCCCATTAACTTTTACTTACCCGAAGTATTATGTTTAAAATAATATGTTTATTTTTATTTTACGTGCTCTGGTGTTTTTCCTGAATGTATATCTGTGGAAAGGTGTTGGATCGCCTAGAACAGGAATTACAGACAGTTGTGAGCGGCCATATGGGTGCTGGGAATTGAAACCTGGTTCTCTTGAAGAGCGGTCAGTGTTCTTAACAGCTAAGCTATCTCTCCAGCTCCTAAAGTTTTATTCTCATCTTCCTTGTAAATGCAAAAGGTAAAGAGTCTATCTACATGTTCATGTGTATATGTATGTCTCTTTGCCTGTGTATGTGTGTGCTGGTGAATGTCTTTGTGTGTCTGTACATATATATATATATGTGTGTGTGCCTCTGTGTGAGTGTGTGTGTATGTGTGTGTGTGTGTGTGTGTGTGTGTGTGTGTGCGTGCATGTGTGTCTGTGGGCATGAATTATGATGAGATTCCCTGGAGGCGAATAGCCTTTTTTTCTCAACAAATAGGCATGTTGGAATTTGGTGCAGGATCATCCTTAGGGCCTTTCCAAAGCACCTCTCAGTGCTGCTGACTTTTCAATGCATCACTCAGATTTATTTCTTCCATATGTGTGTGTAAGTGCACATGTATGTAAATTGGACAAGGAACATCAGGTCTTGCATATGTTAGGCAAATATTTTATTATCAAGCTACATACACAACCTAAAAGTTGTAACACTGAATGGGATCCTATTTTTTAAATTTTTACTAATTAAAAAATAGAAAATTCAGAAATACGTGTTTTAGTTCATGTTCCCAGTGAGTCTGGCTTCTTACTCACCCTGATGGGATAAGTAAACTAAGATGTTTAGAAACAACACAGAGAGCCAAGCTTCCTACTGAAAGTCCTGGAAAAAGATGAGGTTTTTGAAGGTACTGTTCCTTCCACCTGGGAAGGCACACAATTTTCATGGTGCTTCCTAAAAAATTTATACTTCTCTCCTTGTTTAAATCTCTTTGGGATGTGCTCTTGGGATGATAGTGAGATTTGCCTCTCAACACAGTCAGAATGTTTTCAAATGCTGTGGAACCTTCTAAGAAATATCCTGGCTTGGTGGAGACACTTATCCAAGAGTGACTGAGCCAAGTTGAGTTTGTCTACTTGTTAATTTGGTTCTGGATCACAATTACCAAGTATTTTGTTGTTTGTTTTGATTTTTCTTTGTCTTCTCTTATTTGAAAAAGAAGAAACAAGCTCAGATCAGTATGACTGGAATCTCTCTGTTTGTTGTTTTGCCTGACGTCATATAAGCAGGGTCTCTAGGTTCAAAGGTTAGCAAGGATCTAGTTACTGAGTTCTGACCTAATGTTTTTGTTTTCTTAGAGTTTAATGGATTTAAAAACATAACTGCATTGACCTACAGATATTTACATAGCATTTCTATCAAATGTGTTAAGCAATTCTAAAACTTAGGGAAAGATGACAGAAAAAGTATAATTTTAAAAGCTGACTGTAAGAATACCATTTAACATATACGAAAGAACCTGAATGTGTTCTTTAACTAGAGAAATGGCTTAAAATTAAATACTAAGGTAAATGAATTCTTTCTTAAGAAACATTCACACATTCACGATGCTGAGAAGTGTAATAAAATAAGCAACTGAAGCCACAGAAGCAAAGACAGTGTGTGTTTTATATCTGAAGCAAGGTATCCAACGTTAAATGGGACTGTAGTTAGAGAAGATCATTTTATTTATTTATTTATTTATTTAGTGGGTATACATGTGTGCAGGTGCGAGTGCTGAGTGCCTACGCCACAGATCGACATTATAATTTTTATTTTCTATCTCAAACCATCTTATTTTTTGAGGCAGGGTTTCTCATTGGCCCTGGAATCCACTGATTGGTTATTCTGACTGGCCCGCCCGTTCCATGGAGTCCTAGCTCTAGAACTGTAAACTCTCACCTCAGTGAGTTCTGGAGTCATGGTAAGCACTGCAGCCACTGGCCCACCTGACCCGCCCGAGAATGATACTTTAAATTTGACAGCTCCTTGTTACAAAGGTCCACTTCGTGTCCTCTGACTGCCTATCTATGTAACTCCCCGCTCCTCAGTAGATGGCCATATTCATCGCTCCAGTGCAAGAAGATCTACTTTAGCTGGCATGAGAGGAAAAATGGAAACAGGTACAGGTGGAAAGCCTACAGGTGAGTTGGAGGAGAAACAATAAATAGAAGCAGAGATAACCAGATGCAAAGTTCAGTTCACTCACAACCGCAGACCTGAGTTCAATTCTGAAAGACCATGCGTTTAAGAAAGATCTTACTCTAAAAAATTTTCTTTCTAAAAGTATGCTGTGGTATGCCTGCATATGAAGGTGCATTCATGTACACTTGTATGCACACACACACACACACACACACAAACACACACACACACACACACTAATAACAAGTACAATAAAATTTGTTTTGAAAATAGGATGATTTTTCTGTTTCCACATATATTGAGGGAATCAGAAAACCGACACGTCTTCCTGAAACACCATGAGATTTATCAAACATCTATCCAAAGCTAAGATGAATGAAATGAATGAATATGTGGGCACCTTGAAACTCATTTCTGTTATGTCAGTTGACAAATGAGATGAAGAGCCCTTGAAACACTGTCAACAGAATCTCAGCGCTGACAAAGACTAAGACCTGATATCCTGCCATACAGTTTAGGACACGTGCCTTTCCCAGCCACTAAGATATGCTACTACGTTGGCAGTTTAAATGAATACAAGGCTAACCGGAGGGTGTACACATCTGTAACCCAAGCAACTGGAAGGGAATAGCCATAGAATTGCAAATTTATGGTCATCTTGAGCTACAGCACATATAAAACCAGTCTGGGTTACATACAAATATCTTGTCTCACAAAACAAAATAATTGCTTGGTGTGATGAATTCTACCCGTAATCACATCAATGAACTTGGAGGCAGAAACACCACTAGTTCAAGGTCATCTTCAGGCACAAAGCTGTTTTGAGGGCATCCTGGATTACAGAAGACTTTGTTTCTGAAAACAAAACCAAGCAAAAAAGTAAATGGGTGAAACACGGAGGAGAGAATGCTGTTCTGAAAAGTAAATCTAGATGTGTAACAATCCACAATGGTGTGAGGTGGGCAGCACACAGTTCTCTTGGGAAATCTCTAAATGCATGAATAAACAAGGACATGCAAAACACTTTGAAACTGATGAAAACTTGGAATATAAAGCTGAGATAAGCAATGGAAAGCCACTGGCATTAAGACACTGTTTTGGAAAGACCCTCAGGATGGGTCTGCACCAAATTCCACTATGCTTTTCTTATAAGAAAAAGCGTTGTGTCTTCAAGGACTCTCAGGGGCTGGAGTCTCACCTCAGGGCTCTGATGGAGACCACAGGGATGAAGACTACTTCGCTAAAGTCCTGGGAAAGCAAGTGAGACCAAGGTTGAGCTGGGAGCACAGCCCAGAGCCCCACAGTCAGACTTAGAATGCCATCTTGAAGCAAGAGGCGTTGGCACTCCTAACTTCCCCTGGTTGGTTTTATGCTTTTGAATGATCACTGTGCATGGGAAACAGACAGGAGAAGAATAAAGGAGGCTAGTGGGAAGAGTAGGCTGCCAAATTAGGCAGGGAATTTTGTTTTCACCATAGTGAAAATGAGCTAAATTAAATAAATTCTAGGTACATTATAAGGAATATGTATTCTTGCTCTCCCTCTCTCCCTCTTCCTCTCTCTCTTTCTCTCTCTCTATACACACATATTTATTACATATATAGTATCATTGTATATTATAGGGTATAGGATAATTATATATAAATATTATACATAGTATAAATCATATAGTATATATTGCAATATATACTATATTTTACATATATGTGTGACACAAAAACAATTATTTATTTGCGTTAAGTGTAGGAAGACATTAGCCCTGGGAGAGCCGGGTCAGCCTTTTCCATGGTTTTGTAATCTAAATGCTCACAAATACATTTGATGATTATAGAGCATATGATCTGTCACACCAAGTCTTTAGTAAATTTGAAAATTATTCTCCCTCTTGTCCAGAAGAGTGCAAAGGTGATTTTAACTCATGGTAGGCCCACTCTCAAAAATCCCCATTTTATGACAGACTATGGACACCCCCATGGAGGGCCTCACCCTCCCTGGGGGAATGAGGGGATAACGGGGGGGGGTTGAGGGGAGGGCACGGAAGGAGGGGAGGGAAAGGGAGAGGGGCCTGGAACTGACTTGTGAAGCAACCTTGTTTCTTATCTAAATTTAAAATAAAATAAAAAAAAAGAAGATGAAGGAACAGTGGGCAGATGTGAGACATGTCTAATTCCAGAACTGAGGAAGATGGAGGAAATAGAGCAATGGAAACACGCTCATGTCCACAGAGCTCAGGTTTTACAGGAGAAGAAAGAAGAAATCTGTAGTAAGCAGGGAAAAGAGAAGTATTTTTGGGAAACCGCTGGCCAGGATGAGGGAGGGGAATGTCTGGAGAGAGTGTCTCCAGGGCTTGCCTGGTAAATTTCTGGCCTGGCACACAGATTGGAAGGATGAGGGCCATTCCCTGCAACTGTGCAGCAGAAAGGGATCCAGGCAGCAGGAAGGGCACTCATGAAGGCCGAGTTAGTAGAACCTCAGATGGCAAAAAAAAAAAATCCCCATTTTAATTATGGGTATTACCTGCATAAGAACACTCTCCTGGCTAACAGCTTTCCAGTAGAATACCCCTTGGTATTACACCCTGTAACTTCTCTGTTTAATATTTATCCATAAACAATATTGAAAATTTTATTTTCAAAAGTGGAATAAAAGTGATTTTAAATATTTTAGGTATATTTTATTATGTTGTAATTATAACCAATGACAGTTATGCATCATCAGACCTGCATTATCATATCCCTATTCAACACATTGGGAAATGAATCTTACAGTAAATTGGATAATATTTCTGCATGGCAGGTTATTCTATAAGTACCCTACCTGCTTTCTTCTTTGGCAGGATAGGTTCTGAGGGTATAATTAGGTTAAAGGTATTAAAACAAGGGTATTTGGGAGGTATGCTAAATGCAAGCACATATATCTTTGTGAAGAAAAATTACAAACCTGTAGAGAAGTCTAGAAGAGTTTGGATGATGCTCACATAATTCAAGGAACTGAGCACTACCACCAGGAGCTAGAAAAGGCCAGGGGTAGATGATCCCCTGAAGGGCCAGAGGAAGCCAATGATTTATGCCTCCCCCACTGAATCTCACTTCAGCTTTCTGGCTGCTAGAGTTGTGATGAATGGGTTCTTAGCCTCTGAAGATAGCCCTTATGTGCTAACTTGCTATAGTAGCTACATGCAGTACAGATCTATAGGTGATATTTTCAGTCAGAATCTCTGAATTTGCAGAAATAGATTTCTATACTAAGTGGTGGGGTCTTGGAAGAAAATCCACATTTTTAACAGTCTCATTTTTTAAAAATTCTTACTGAATTTGTTTCTTGATGACTTATACACCTATAACATGCCTTCTCCTTACCATGTGTCTACCCTCTCTCTTCTCCCTCCCACTTCCTTATCTTTCTTCCTTCCTACAAGTTCCGTTCGCACTCTCATATCTTATTGGTTTGTGCTTGTCTGATTGTCTTGAGACCTTCTGAGTTTATCCAGGATTGACTGTGTGGCCATAGCGTTACCTATGCCCAAATCAGTGAGCTTCTGCTATTGCCACTCTGCGTATTCAGCAAGGAAAACCACCGCTTTGTTTTGTGACCACTTGCTAAAACCCTTTTCTTATCCAATCCACTGTGTGTTACCTAGGCTCCTAGATGGAAATGGAGAATGTTGATTAATCAAGGTCAAAATTTTAGACTGTTTTTCAACAGAAAAGTTACACCCGTTTGGAGTCAGATAATCTCTGAAGGGTCAGTTAGACAACACCATCACTGCACAGAAAGGTTCTTGGTAATCTCTT
The DNA here is from genome assembly GCF_017639785.1 of Mesocricetus auratus. Taxonomy (NCBI): domain Eukaryota; kingdom Metazoa; phylum Chordata; class Mammalia; order Rodentia; family Cricetidae; genus Mesocricetus; species Mesocricetus auratus. The sequence continues at coordinate 39,512,131 of NW_024429200.1, forward strand.
TAGTAAACAGTCTCCAGCAGAATTGATTTATTGTGGTGCCACCACTGGTTAAATAGAATCTGTTATCTCCACTCACTCCTGCTGTTTGTTTCTGGCTAATTATGTTGACTTACCCCATTATTGGATGAGATCCAGGACTCTGCACACTTCAAATTATGTGTAAGGTCATGATGGATCCAGAGAGAGTATAGCGTTCCTTGTTGCAACTCAGATGCCTCCAGTATCTCTGGCTCTAATTTCTTCTAAAAGGAATGCTGTATGTAATTTTTGCTGGTTTTATGCATAGACCCAAAAAAGCCATCATTAAGAGCCCAGCTGTAACAATACATCACAACAGGATTCAAAGGTAGGGTGTTAGCATGTGATACCTTAGCTAGAGAATTCTCCATAAGTGAAGGTGCCCTTAGGAATCCCTGCACCATTAGAAAAAAGCAAATGAATCAAAGGTTGATATTTTATTTTCAGCCTTTATTTTTTCTATGTGTATATATATATATATATATATATATATATATAAATGTGTGTGTGTGTGTGTGTGTGTGTGGATATAGATATATAGGGGAAGGTGACTCTGGAGGCTAAAAGAAGGCATCAAATACTCTGAAGCTGGAATTGCAAGGGTTGTTTGTCACCCAACACTGGTGCTGGGACACAAGCCCAAATTGGCAACAAAACTAGCAATTAACATTTGTTGAACTAAGCCCCAAGGCTGATAGTTTAGATGATAGACAAGTGTAGCTAAATTGTCATTAGAAGTACCTCCAAAAATAAAAACCCAAGGAAAGATTTTGTTTGGTGGAATAAAATATTAAATACTGGTTCCTAAGGAGATGCTGTTAAAAACCAATTCAATGACTAATTTCTTCAAATTTTCAAACCACTAGGGAAAAAATAAGAAATCATGCATCTGAAACAATGGTGCTATTCATATTATTTTTAGGTGATAGCAATCTCTATGGAATCTTATTAAACACTTGCATAATCTTTAAAATCGGCATGTTCCACTCACAGGATCATAAAGGCATGCCACAAACATAGAGAAGAATTTAGACTGGTGGAAACAGGTAAGAGTCATGGTGGTTCTTCACTCTATCTCTGCTCCTTCGCTTCCTCCCTCCTCTAAGAAATCCTATTTCTCTCCCCATAACATTTGCTATTGGTCTCACACTTTAATGAAGGAATTAACTGTGAAATGAAACTCAAACATGTCAAGCATATTCGTCCTATCACAAATGAGGTGTCAGAATTATTAAAAATGCTAGGACTCTGTCACAGCAATGTCTGCAATGACAAAATTCTTAGCAAGCAAGCGATTTAGATTTTAGTAATGAAGCTGTCAAGTCTGTGTTTTTGAGGAGTATGTGATACATGTGTAACAAATAGCATTAAAGAGTCTGCTGAAAACCATACTTTTCTGCCATAAACACTTAAGAAGAAAAGCACTTCTCTTCCCCCAGGCACAGTAAATAATAGATGTCTGTAAAAAGAGTTATCTAAATTCCTAGAATACCAGGGAAGGAATGATCATTGAAGAGAAAAGAGGGTAATTTTGTTTTGGCTCTGACATTTTTTTCTAGTCTTTGATCTATGCCCAAGCAGCATCATCCAGGCAGTAGAAAATGCATCCAAAGTGAAAGAGACCTAAAACAATATTTTCAAATATTTATTAGCTTAGGTGAATAATTATTTGGTATTTGAGACTGTCATCTAACTTATAAACCATTGGAACTGAACTGGTTTTGTATCTTTCCCTAGTTTTCGGCTTCATCTTTGCACACTTGGGCTTGGTCTTGCAGTCTTCTCAAAGTTCTGTCATGTATGCATCTTGCAGTCCATGCAAGAAATTATTTTCTGAATTTAAACATTAGTATTTACCATGAACTGACACAGTTTTTAATATTTTCTAGCAGGTTTTTGTGTTGATTGACTTTTGTCAACTTTCTAAGGTCTCTCAAGAATGGGCATGTGCAAATTATTCATTCATGGCTTCTGTTTCACTAAATCCAGACATCATTTTTAATCTAAAGTTGGAACTGAAAATAGGAATACAAAATAATTAACTGTATTTTTTGTGCTGATACAATGTGAAAATTCAGTTTTAATTTGATTTTCAGTTTCTGCCACCACAAGGCCATGTTGGGTGATTTGAACTTTCTTTTTTGATGTCTTGAGTAAAAATATTAAATATGTCCTATGACAAAATTTTTCCAACTTAGGTACTTAGAGAAGACAGGTAATATTTTCTAAGAAAACATTTTCTCATAGCCTATCCAATGTAGGGAATCCCATTCTGGTAGCTACTTTTATATTCATTATTTAATTTCATTTTTACAGTAATTACAGTAATTCCCCTCAAATTGTGACAATTGTTTAGGAAAGAGTAAATTCATGGTTTCAGTAAAATAAGACTATGGTGTCCAGCATTATTTCATTCTTCCAAGATTCTTCAAGGAAGAAGATGCTGGAAATCAAGCCAGATGTGATGGTACATACACTCACAAGGCTGACGACCTCCCCAAGTTAGAGGCCAGCCTAGTCTACACAGTGAATTCAAGGGCAGCTTGATGTACAGAGAGAGGGAAGGGGGGAGAGGAGAGAGAGAGAGAGAGAGAACGAGAGAGAGAGAGAGAGAGAGAGAGAGAGAGAGAGAGAGAGAAGGAGGGAGGTGAAAAGTAGGGGAGGGGAGGGATAGAGGGAGACAAGTAGAAAAGATGGAATTAGAAATACAACAAATAGATTGTTATCAGCTAGATTTTACCTCACTGGAAGATAAATATTAATAGTGGAAAGATACATTTAACTCACAGTTTCAGAGTGTTCACTGAGGTGGACACGAAGGGACAGAGTTTGAAGTAATACATAACATTTTGGTAGGATAAGCTTATGACAGAAGCAGAGACTCACATATTGGTGGCTAACAGAAAGATTGAAAGATACTAGGGATGACATATGATATGACCCTCAAAAGTATTAACTCCTCCAACGAGGATCCCCCTTCTACGTACTTCACCTCAAAATAATATCATTACTTTAGTAATGGATTAATCCATTGATGTGTTCTCAAGTGCCAAAACACAAACACTCCTAAATTCCCACCAGCTCTCTTCAGATCCTTTGAATGCTGTTTTGTTTTTGTTTTGGTGAGGACTTCGGTGCTTGTGATCAAACCCAGCGCTTTGCTGAAGGTAGCAGAGTGCAAGGCAAAGCAAGGCCCATTTTAATAGGAAAGTCCTTTAAAAATGCTTACAGATAGAGAAACTAGCTGATAGCTCTAGGTGAGATCTTTCTGCCTTTGCAGGCTTCTTCCCTTTGACCTTCAGACTGATAATTTCCAGTCACTGCAGTTTGCGGAAATCATGATCACACAGATTGTATCAAGATCTTGGGCTGATAACTCAGACCCTAACTTTCTTACAGTTCAACAAGACATTACACGATATACACAGAAGAGAACAGTCGATGCATGCTACTGCTCTGTCCTTTAATCTGGATCATGTGAATGGTATATTGGGAACACAAGCAAAACAAAGTGAGCATGTTTCTCACTGAGAAAGTCATGGAAGTTCAGAGGCTTTTATTAGCTGTAATCAGGAAATCAAAAGGCAGCACTGTAAATATGCAGATTTTTATGATATTTATTTACCTTCTATCTCTTTCCTCTACTGCCCATAAGCACAAACACAAGTCTATATCTAGCAATGCAATTAAATTTTTACCAACTTAAAATGAAGTCAAGGTAATTATGATTTAAGTTTGAAACATCAAATATGAAAGACAAGATAATAAATAGATAAATAAATAGGCATTTTCACTGTAAACAGAAAACTGGAAACTGAAGATCGTCACAGAGGAGAAAGAATACTCCATAGGATAGAGTCTTAATTTTTACTCAACTGTCTGTCTTAGTATTATGATGCCACTTTGTCATTGCAAAACTGAAACAGTAAAATACAAACATTAATTATTGCATATTAATCAAAGCTATATTTCAGAAATTATTTTCTCTTAGTAAATAGAAATTTAGAGGTAATGTGTTCTTAAAATGACAACATGCTGAATAGTTTGTGAATTTCAAAGGACATGACTTATTCTCTGGAATATCAAATTAGTTTTCCAAGTGGAAAATGCTGCCTGTGACACTTGGTGCCTGATTAGATAAACAGCTGAACATTTTATTAAAACTGTTTTGGTGTCATTATTATTGGTACTGATTTGAGATGATTCAGTGCCTCTGGGCACTCAAAGTGTTCAATAAAAGTGCTTTCATGCAGGAGTACACCACTGCCATTTCAAAGCAAAGTTCTGGGGTGATTAACCCAAGATCCAGTATAGATGATTCTGGAGAGTTATGTAGAGCCAACCTGTGAGAAATCCATGCCTGTGCTCAGCTGCCTCTGGCTCCTGGATATCTGTTTTGGTTTTTTTGTTGTTGTGGGTTTTTTTGTTTTTTGAAACTACTAAGTTGCTGCCAGCCACCAAAATGTGGCCAATATGATGGATTAGAGACCATTCCCAAAAATGTTTAAGAATTAAGAATGTAAGACCCTGAGCAAGCATCCTCATTCAATAAGACAGTACATAGATTCAAGACTGAAAGCCAGCCTTCTGCTTGAAAGTCTCCAGAATCTGCTCAGCACATCTTTCTTCCCCATAGCCCAACATGGGTACAGCTGAAGGCGCCAGCCTCAAACTATCCCACAGTGCGGAATTCTCTCCGCTCTATTGCTTTAAGTCAATGCAAATTACCTCTAGCATTGTATTCATAAAAATACTTAAGCTTGCTCATAGATGATTTTTTAAGTGAATTACTGTATTTTTATGACAGGAGGGAGACAATGTGCTCACATGGTTTCTAATTAAATTATTTAAATAATGAATGACTGGTATGTTTAATAAAGATGAAATAAATTTTAAAAAAGTGCTTTCATGTATAGTTTGGGCTCCCTATTTATCTTCAGGTCTCAATTCTTTAACTATTATACTTGTATTTATAATGGTAACCATCACTCATGAATTATCTGACAATTTATTGTTTCTGGATTTTGAATAGAATATATTTAAGGATACTATTGGAAAATTCAAAATATGAGGTGAACAATTTTCCAGTAAATTCTCACTTTAGTTAATGAAAGGTTCAGTACAGCAGGCTTGCATTCAGGTGGTACTCATGAGTCAGTAATTCTTGAATATTTAAAAATTGAGTTCATAGGCTTTTTTTTTTTCAGATGCTGGCTGCTGTGACCTGTGGCTTCTTCCTGAAGCCATGGTCAACCCCACCATGTACTTCAACATCACAGCCAATGAGGAGCCCTTGGACTGTCTCTCCTTCCAGCTATTTGCAGACAAAGTTTCAAAGGCATCAAACTTTCGCGCTCTGAGCACTGTAGGAAAGGATTTAGATATAAGGGGTCCTACTTTCACAGAATTATCCTAGGATTCATGTGCCAGGGTGGTGACTTCACACGCCATAATGGCACTGGCGGCAGGTCCATCTACCGAGGTAATTTTGAGGATGAGAAAGAACTTCATCCTGAAGCACACAGGTCCTGACATCTTGTCCATGGCAAATGCTGGACCAAACACAAATGGTTCCCAGTTTTTTATCTGCACCGCCAAGACCGAGTGGCTGGATGGCAAACATGTGGTCTTTGGGAAGGTGAAAGAAGGCATAAACATTGTGGACGCCATGGAGCGTTTCTGGTCCAGGAATGGGAGGCTAGTAAGAAGGTTCCAACTGTGGACAAAACTCTAACTCTTCTGACTTGTACTCTTTTGACCCACCAAACCATTCCTTCTGTAGCTCAGGAGAGCATCCCCACCTCATATGCTCCCAATGCCCTGTAATCTCTGCTATCACTAAAATTCTTTGGGTTCCATATTTCCCTCGTTCCCCTTCAAGTCTAGCTGGATTGCAGAGTTAAGTATATTATTATGTATAAAAACTAAGTAAGAAAACAAATTGAGATTACAGGTTTGTTGTGCTAAATAAAATGACTTTGGACTCAAGATAACTGCTTTAATGAGATTCGTTGTCCACTGTGCACTTGAGTCAAAAGATCGAAAGAGTAAGGAAGATTTTCCAGATTCCAAAACAATAAAAATCTTAAAAAAAACAAGAACAACAAAAACACCGAAAGCTTTAAGAACATAGAACAGTCAGTTCTAAGTGAGATGACGTTTTCTGGTGAGTAGAATTTATTTTGTTTTGAGCATTGTAATGGTTTGATGATTTACAGGCCATGGTGGTACATGATTCTCCCCATGCTTTGGGAGACAGAGGCAAGTGGATCTCTGAGTTCCAGGCCAGCCTTGTCAATGGAGCAAGCTCCAGGTTTTTAATACACAAATAAACCCTGCCTCAAAAAAAAAAAGCCTCCATAAGCTCATATATGCTTAGTTATCAGAGAGTGACAATGTTTGTAAAGAATTAGGAACTGTGGCTCTGTGGGAGTAGGTGTGGCCTTGTTGAAGGTTTTTGATATTTCAAAAGCCCATTGGTTCTCCTTTTCTGCTGCCTATGGATCTGGATGTAGAGCTCTCAGCTACTTCTCCAGCATCATGTCTGCCTCTGAGCTACCATGCTCCACACCATAACAGTAATGGACTAAATCTCTGAACCTGTAAGCAAGACCCAATTAAATTCTTTCTTTTATATGAGTTGCTGAGTTCGTGGTGTCTCTTCACAGTAGCAGAACACTGACTAAGACAAACACTTTGTCATCTTTAATTTTCATTATGGAGTCTTCCATAATCTCATTCATTCATTCACTTATTCATCCATTTGCTATATAAATACATTGCATCCACAGGATGTCTGAGTATCATCTGTCCAGCCACTGGGAAACACTCACTGTAAAATTTGTTCTTTTTATTCACAGAAACTATGTCTCCTTAACAGACAGGATGTCTTCATCAAATCTCCTCCTCAGAGCTCAGGGAACCCTGTGGAAGAGGTGACAGAAAGAGTGTACAAGCCAGGAGAGATGAAGACAACAAAAAACAGAACCTAAACACAGTAGGATCATTGCACATGTGAACCCATCACCGAGACTGGCAGCATGCACAGAGCCAGCATGAATCTGCAGATGGGGTCCTCGAGCTGAGAGAAGTGGACACACATTCCTAGCCCTAGCCCAGAAGCTATCTGCAGTTGATAACCTGTTACAGACTACAAAATTCCTTTTCTCCAAAGGAGTCTCCAAGGGAAAACAAGCTACCCTTAAGGCTTAGCCCCATGTGCAGCAATAGATGGACAACAGAAAGTAAACTCAATAGCATCTTTGGAGGCTCTTTGTCTTGTAATGTTATATCAGGATTTGCTTTGTTATGTGATTCCTATGGATGTGAACTTTTAGGTCTGCTTCTGTATGTGTTTCTTGAGCTTTTTGCTTGTTTGTTTCTGTTTTGATCATTTTTGTTTGTTTTTCTGTTTTTGTTTTAATTCTTCTCTCAGTATTACATCCCAGTCACATTTTATCCCCCCTTCCTCTCCCAGATCCTTCTTTCCACCTACCCACTCCCACCCCCTCCTATTTTTACTTCAGAATGGGTCATGTTTCCTAGGGACATCAACATAGCATATCAAGTCACAATAAAACTAAGCACTTCCCCGCAGGTTATGGCTGATCAAAGCAAACCAGTCAGAGGAAAAGGTTCCCAAAAATAGAGAACAGAGTCAGGCACAGCCCCTACTCTCACTGTTAGGATTCCACCAGAAGACTAAACTACACAGCCATAACACATACCGCAGAGGGCCTACGTCAGATCCATGCAGGTTCTATGACTGTTCAGTCTCTGTGAGACATTATGAGGCCCAGGTTATTTGATTCTGTGGAATTTCTTCTGGGGTCCTTGTCCTCTCTGGTTTCTTCCTCTCTTCTGCAGGATTCTCCCAGCTCTGCCTAATGTTTGGCTGTGGATCTCTGCACACACACACACACACAGCCCCTCTCCCCCCCACCCTCAGCCCCCACCTCTGCACCCCCATGCCCCCACACCCCCACATCCCCACTCCGATCCCACACCCCCACCTGGGGTTGTGGATTGGTCATAGTTATTCTTTACAGCTAATATCTACTTTGTTGCCACCATCTGTATTAACCCCATGTTGCTGGGCCATTTGTCTCTTCGGGGCTGCAGACAGAGTCAGCCTACTTGCCCGTGATTCATACCTGACAGGGGGAATGTGGATTAAGAAAGGCTAGACAAAGTTGTTAAAGGAAAGAGATAGAGAGACACAGAATAAAATCAGGAGGGCAATTCAGTCACTACTGAACACCGCAAGTTTATTTTTCACCGTTCTTAAATACCTTAACCAAAAAGAGGAACATGGTATTATCTATACAGAACAAACAGACTTTTCTTCTTCAGTTGTCCAAGGATTTGGCAACCACACCTTATACTTAATTTCTCGTTATCTGGCCTTGAGGGTCAGGAGTAACCACACTTCAGACCAAGCCTGTTGTTATTTAGATAAGACATCCAAGGCCAAGATCAAACATCCTACTGTAGGCACGCCTTTGACCCTTAGTTTAAAACAAGGACAGTTTTAAACTCTCTGGCCTTTAGTCAAAATAGAGTGGAGGTGGAGCCATTTTTATGGGCCTTGACTGTACTTATGAGTATGTATATACTATGTTTGTTTTTTTGATTCTGGGTTACCTCACTCAGAATGACTTTTTTCTAATTCTATCCATTTACCTGAAAATCACATGATGTTTTGTTTTTAACAGCTGAATGATTCTCCATTGTATAAATGTACATTTTCCTTATCCATTCTTCTGTTGAGGGTCATCTAGGTTGTTTCCAGGTTCTGGCTATTATGAAGAATGCTGCTATGAACATAGTTGAACAAGTGTCTTTGTGGTATGTATGTGCTCAAGAGTGTTATTGCTGGGTCTTGAGGTAGGTTGATTCCAATTTATTAGAAACTGCCATACTGATTTCCACAGTAGTTGTACAAGTTTGCATTCCCACCAGCAATGGAGGGAATTACTCTGCATGCTCTCTAGCATAAGCTGCCATCAGTGTTTTTTTATCTTACTCTGACTGGTGTAAGATGGTATCTCAGAGTTGTTTTGACTTGCATTTGTCTGATTACCAAGGATGTTGAGCATTTCTTTAAGTGTCTTTCAGCCATTTGAGATTTCTCTGATTAGATCTGTTCCCGTTCTGTTTTCATTTGGTTATTTGGTCTTTTGCTGTCTATTTTATATTCTGGAGACCAATCCACTGTCAGATGTGGTGTTGGTGAATATCTTTTCCCATTCTGCAGGCTGCCATTTTGTCTTGTTGACTGTGTCCTTTGCTTTACAGTGTCAGGAGGTCCCATTCATTCATTGTTACTCTCAGTGTCTGTGCTACTGGTGTTATATTTAGGAACTGATCCCCTGTGTCAATGTGTTCAAGGCTACAGTCCACTTTCTCTTCAATTTAGGTTAAGTGTAACTGGATTTAAACTGAGATTATTGATACATTATGTTTGGGTATGTTTCTTGTACCCTGATCTCTCCAAGGGATATTGAATCAAGGAGTATTAAATCAAGGAGTATTCACTTTTGTAGAAGTCTTTTTCAGCATCTAATGAGATGGGTGGTTTTTTTTCTTCCAGTTTGTTTACATGGTTGATTACTGATGGGTTTTTGTATGTTGAACTATCCCTGTATCTCTTGGATGAAGCCTACTTGGTCATGGTGGATGACTTTTCTTATGTGTTCTTGGATTTGGTTTGCCAATAATTTATTGAGTATTACTGCATCAATGTTCATGAGGGAGATTAGTCTTAGTTTGAGTTTGGGTTTCAGGGTAACTGTAGCCTCATAAAAAGAGTTTAGCAATGTTCCCTCTGTTTCTATTGTGTGAAACAATTTGAGGAGTATTGGTATTGGCTCTTCTTTGAAGTCCTGGTAGAAATCTGCACTGGGCTTGTTTTGGTTGGGAAACTTGGGGTGACTGCTTCTATTTCCATAGGGGTTATAGGTCTATGTAAATTGTTTATCTGTTCTTGATTTAATTTTGATATGTGGTACTTATCCAAAAAATTGTCCATTTCCTTTAAATTTTCTAATTTGGTGGAGTACAGATTTTTCAAAGTATGACCTGATGATTCTCTGGATTTCCTCAGTTTCTGTTGTGATGTCCTCCTTTACATTTCTGATTCTGTTAATTTGGATGTTCGGTGTCTTTTTTATTTTTTTTTTGGTTACTTTGGATAAAGTTTTGTCTATCTTGTTAATTTTCTTGAAGAATCAGCTGTTTGTCTCATTGATTCTTTGTATTGTTTTCTTTGCTTCTATTTTATTGATTTCAGCCCTCAATTTTATTATTTCCAGCTGTCTGCTCCTCCTGGGTGAGTTTGCTTCTTTCAGTTCTAGAGCTTTCATCTCTAGCTTCTTCTTGTAGGCTATGAACGTTCCTCTTATCACTGTTTTCATTGTTTCCCATAAGTTGGGGTATGTTGTGCTATCATTCTCACTGAATTTTAGGAAATCTAAAATTTCTTTGTATATTTCTTCCTTGACACAATGGTAATTGAATTGAGCATTGTTCAATTTTCATGAGTTAATGGGCTTTCTGCAATTAGTATTGTTGTTGAATTCTAACTTTAAGCCATAGTTATCTGATAAGAATCAAGGGGTGATTTCAATATTTGAATCTGTGGAGATTTGCTTTGTTATTCGTCATTTTTTGAGAAGGTTCCATGGCATGCTGAGAAGAAGATATATTCTTTTGTATTTGGGTGGGATGTTCTCTAGATGTGTGTTTGACCTATTTGAGTCATCACATCTGTTAGTTCCTTTATTTTTCTGATAAGTTTCTGTCTGGAAAACCTGTCCAGTGGTGAGATTGGAGTGTTGTAGTCTCCCACTATTAATGCTTGGGGCTTGATGTGTCATTCAAGCTCTAGTAATGTTTGCTTTACAAATAAGGTGTCCTTGAATTTGGGGCATAGATGTTCAGGATTGAGACTTCATCTTGATGCATTTTCCCTCTGATGAATATGAAATGACCTTCTTCATCTCTTTTGATTAATTTTGGTTTGAATCTATTTTGGTAGATGTTAGGATACCAACATCAGCTTGTTTCTTAGGTCCATTTGATTGGAAAATCTTTTCCCAATACTTTACTCTGAGGTAATATCTGTTTTGTCATTGTGGTGTGTTTCTTGTATGCAGCAGAAGATTGGATTCTGTCTTCATATCCAATTTGTTAGCCTGTGTTTTTTTTTATAGGTGAGTTGAGTCCATTGTTATTAAGGGATAATAATGACCAATGATTGTTAGTTCCTGTTGTTTTTGCTGTTCGTGGTGGCATTGTGTGTGTTTATTTCTCTTTTTAGGGATGTGCTGGTGTGAAATTATCTAGCCTGTGTTTTTGTGGAAGTAATTAACTTCCTTGGGTTGTAGTTTTTCTCCTAGTATTTTCTGTAGGGCTGGATTTGTGAATAGGTATTGTTTAAATCTGGTTTTGTCATGGAATATCTTCTTTTCTCCATCTATGGTGGTTAAAAGCTTTGCAGGATATAGTTATTTGGATTGCATCCATCACCTCTTAGTGTCTGCATAATGCCTAACCAGGTCCTTATGGCTTTCATTGTTTCCATTGAAAAGTCAAATATAATTCTTATAGGCCTGACTTTATTGTTACTTGGACTTTTTTCCTTGGGGATCTTAATATTCTTTCTTTCTGTATGTTTAGTATTTTGATTATTATGTGTCAAGGGGCCTTTTTCTTTTGGTTTAGTCTATTTATTATTGCTTCTTGTATTTTCCTAGGTGTGCCCTTCTTTAGGTTGGGAAAGTTTTTTTTTCTATGATTTTGTTGAATATATTTTCTGTGCCTTTCAACTGGACTTCTTCTCCTTCTTCTATCCCTATTATTCTCAGATTTGGTCTTTTCATGGTGTCCCAGATTTCCTGGATATTTTCTGTTAAGAATTTGTTGGATATAACATTTTCTTTGATACATGAAACTATTTCCTCTGTCGTATCTTCACAGCCTGAGACTCCCCCTTCAATCTTTTGTATTCTGTTGTTTAAGCTTGCATCTGTAGTTCCTGATCATTTACCCTGATTTTCCATTTGCAAAATTATCTCCATTTGTGTTTTCTTTATTGTCTCTATTTCAGTTTTCAAGTCTTGAACAATTTCCTTCATCTCTTTGATTACTTTTATTACTTTTTCTTGGTTTTCTTCTTTTTTTTTTTTTTTTTTAGTTTTTCGAGACAGGGTTTCTCTGTATTGTTTTGGAGACGTTCCTGGAACTTGCTCTGTAGAGTTGAGGCTGGCCTCAAACTCACAGAGACCCGCCTTCCTCTGCCTCCTGAGTGGTGGGATTAAAGGTGTGCGCCACCAACAGCTGGCTTTCTTGGTTTTCTTTAAGGGATTTGTTGTCCTGTTCCAATTTTTCATTTGTCTTTTCCTCCATTACTTGAAGGGAATTTTTTATATTCCCTTTACGGGCCTCAATCATCTTCATAAAGTTATTTTTAATGTTGTTTCTTCTGTTTCATCTGCATCAGGATGTTTTTGGTATTGTTATTTGAGTACCACTTGTTTCTGGTAGTGTAGTATTTTTCTTTGTGTTGTTGAATATATTCTTATCTTGTTGAAGGACTCAGGACCTCATCCAGCCCCCTGCTTTGGCAGCCATGACAGACTACAGAAAGACAGCAAGATAAAGGCCTCTGATTCAGCAACATATGTGGAGCCCTTGGCTTTGCCTGACTTTGCCCTAGTCACTAGGAAGCCAGATACACTCTAGGTGGCAAGGAACCAATCAGAAGTTAGCTGGCAAGACTCAGGATGAGCTTTACTGTTAATGATGGAACACAGACCATAGCAACCACCCTGGGAGGGCCTATAGGCATAGCAACCTTCCTGCAGCTTCAGTTGACCGATTAACACAGGACAAGTTGCCCAGGCCTGGACGTGCAATAATCCTGATACTGTTGCTATGCAACTAGCAGACCCCCCAGACACTCCCCTTGCTCTACCTCAATACATTCCCTGCCCCACTGCTGATTGAGGTCCTCCTGCTTCACCTGCTATGTCATGGACAGGGGAAACCAAGTTAACTTGTAAAATTAAAGACATTTTACTTTTGCATTGGATAGGGTCTCTTGGTGATTTTGGGGTTTCAGAGTTTGGGCACAACAATTGTCTATCCATCTCTTCCTCCAATTGGTAGAGGTGGTGTCTGTGCTCCCAGGGATCTCTCTTCCCTTCAATTGGTACAATTGGGGCCTGTGGCTCGGTTGAATGCTCCTTCAGATGCAGGCAGGGCTGAGCCTAGGTGATCACTCCTCCAGGTGTAGATGTACCCAAGGCTAAGATGGTCACTCCTTTCACTGAAGATGGATCCATGACTCCAGCGGTCAGTACTCCACATGTCAGTGGTACCTCGGGTCTTCTTCCTTAATTCTCCAAGCATTTGGTAACTACACCTTAGAGTTAACTTCTCATTATGTGTCCTTGAGGGTCAAGAGTAACCACACCTCAGACCAAGTCTGATGTTATATAAATAAGACATCCAAGACCAAGACCAAACATGCTGCTGACGCCATGCCTTAGACCTCTAGGACTTATGACTTTCTAAGGACAGTTTTGAACTCTTTTACCTTGAGCCAAGATGAAGTGGAGCCATCTTTATGGGCCTCAACATATTCTAAAATTTCACTTCAGATTATCAGGTGGTGCCTGTGCTTCTGGGAGTCCCTCTTCCCCCATTTGGTACAGTTGCCGGTTGTGGCACTGTTAAATGCTCCTTCGGGTGCCCACAGGGCTGAGCCTCTGCTGATCACTGCTCCAGATGTAGATGGGCCCAGGACTCAGAAGGCCACTCCTCTCAGTGCAGGTGGGGCCAAGGCTCACCTGCTGCACTACTGGCTGCTGATGTGCGCTCTCTCTCTCTCTCTCTCTCTCTCTCTCTCTCTCTCTCTCTCTCTCTCTCTCTCTCTCTCTCGCTCTCTCTCTCTCTCTCTCGCTCTCGCTCGCTCTCGCTCTCTCTCTCTCTGTCATACCTGGCTTCTGACTGCTCAGCCACTGATGAGATATCTCCCCCTCCCCCAGCATTCCAGGCTGCCTACTGGGCCTCAATGTTCTCTCTCTCCACCTGTTCATTTTCTAAAGAGACAGAAAGGGGGTGGACATGAATTTTGACAAAGAAAAACATAAAGAATATATTGTATAAAAGAAATCTATCTTCAATGAAATAAAAATATGTTTGGTTGTGAACCTAGCCTTTAATGGCTGAGCTATCCCTCTGCCTAAGACTGAACTAGGTCCCCTGAACATGGGTGTCAGTTGGGGGACTTGGGCAGTCTATGGAGCTACTGCAGTGGAACCAGTATTTATCGCTAGTAAATGAACTGACTTTTGGAGTCCATTCCCTATAGAGAGATACTCTCAGCCTAGATACAGGGGAGATAGCCTCGGTTCTTCCCAAATGATGTGACAGACTTTGATGATCCCCTATGGGAGGGCTTAGCCTCTCTGAGGAGTGGATGGTTGGTTAGGATGGGGAGATGTTGTGGGGGAGTGGGAGGATGGGAGGAAGAGGGAACTGGTATTAGTATGTAACATGAAATTATTTTTAATTTAAATTAAAAAATAAAAAATAATAAATTAAAATAAAAATAAATACATACACAATAAAAACCATCTCTGTTGAACAATCAGAGCTTATTTTTGATGAAGAATTTTCAATTAAGAAATAAAATCCTATGCTTTATGAAGAATATGCTGATGTGCAGAACCATATCTGCAGTGTTGACATGTCAAGGGATAATGTTTGAGTGTGCAGTGGCAAATATAAAATAAACAACAATGATCACATTTCTAAGCAAACATCACTAAGAGGTAGAAAAATGACATACCTGAGAAAGTGGAGTAAAGTAAGAGCAATGTAGTAGTATTTATCAGTTTACTTCAAGGAGTAGAAATGTTTATATACAATTTGGTGTATATGCACATGCTTTAATTTGTTTATTTTTCTTAGAGAAATCCACTGGAGGGGTTCCCTCAATGACATTCATGAGGCTATCCTATGAATTTCCAAAGAACATGATTTAAATCATTTAGTCAAATGGTGAGAATCTTAATGCATCTGGTTTGAACTCATCTATCAGGCACAGTAACATGAATAAATGGAGACATTCGTCACTATGCACACAACAAAAATTGTGTTCTCCTATTGATATAATTGAATACTCATAGAAGCCTAAATGTATAATAGCTTCCAGATTCTTTGTTTAATGCCAAAAATCAATGGCTCTGCTTCCAGTGAACTCGATAGGCATATGTTCCTAGTCACAACCATCGTGAACTCTCTCCAGTTTCTAAACATTTATTGCTGGTGCTGTAATAATAAACATCTTGCATTTATAAAATGTAATGTTGCCTAGAAATTTTCATTTTTCAAGAATGCATAGCACACTATGTAATGGCTCTCATATGGCCAGTATGCCCATGAACAATTTGTCTTCAGAGTGGAGTGTTAATCTGACACCTCAAGGACAGACCTGTTTTCAGAGGGACTTTAGGAAAAGCTCGAAACATTCGTGGACTTCAATAACTACTGGAAATCCTAGTGAACTGTGGCAGGGATTACTCTGAGTTCTGGATTACATTACCTCTGCATGCTGTGTTTTTCTTAAGTGTAAGTTATTAAAGATTCTAGTAGATTTTTTTGACTCATTGCCAAATATGCACATACCAAATGCATATTTAGTATATGTGTACACATATAAAACCAATCTAATGATGACATTTATGGTCCAGAGGTGTATGTGTGTTTGTGTCCGTGTGTGTGTGTGTGTGTGTGTGTGTGTGTGTGTGTGAGAGAGAGAGAGAGAGAGAGACAGAGACAGAGACAGAGACAGAGAGATCTCTAAGATTTTATCCTAGGTAAAGGATAAAGTGTTAGATGTTTTATTTTAAAAAGAAGCTACCCAGAAGGGCAAATATGATCAATTTTTTGATGAGCCATTATCATGTCAGCTTCCTCCTGCAGAAGAACTGATATAGAAACCCACAGGTAGACCGTGTGCAGAGAGTGAGAGACCTTGGAACACCCAGTCCTAAATGAGATGTGGAAGGTTAACAAGGAGACAATGCATGACTGATGAACATGTGAACTCACAGAAAATGAAGCATGCATAGCACCTGCAGGGATCTGCACTAGATGGAATCCTAGAGCTGAAAGGATAAGGGGGCATATGACCCCATACCTAACCCAGAAGTGTCTCCAATTGATAGACTTTCACAAATGGAAAGCTGGCTCTCTCCAAGGGAGTATCTGTAGGGGCCAGTATATTGAAGATCTAGTCCATCTTGCCATGGGTTTAGAGTCTCGATTCTTACTGTCTTTAATATATCAGCTAATGGTTGTAGGATGTCCTGGCCTCAGTGGTGAGTGGCTCCTATCTAAATAACAATAGGCCTAGGCCAGGCAAGTTTTACATCTACCGTGAAAGCTAAGTGATGCCTGCTGATATGGAATGCCTGAAGGCTGAGTGTCTTTAGGATTGAGGGAAGTAATTGCCATCTGTCCTTTATACATGATAATAATTGTCTTCTGCCATTGTCCCCACCTTTGGCTGGTCCTGATCACAGCCCCAAAGACATCAGTTCACTACATATGGTCCCAAAACATGGGGCTAATACATACAGGACCCAACAAGTATCGTTTGGAAACCAAATCATTCTTAATTAAATGCTTAATGCTCAGCAGTAGATGACCAACACAAAAGAACCTCAATGGCATTTTTAAATGATCTTGGATTAATATTTTGTCTAGGCATTTTCTAAAACCTTACAGTGTAGAGTGTAGTCTTCCTTGACAGTCGCCTGGGCTCTGCCACAGTTGCAGCCCCCAAGTAACACACAGGACACTATATTAATTACAAAGCTGTTGGCCGTTTGCTTGTTTCTTACTGGCTATCTCTGACTTAAGTATTTAACCCATAGTTGTTAATCTAAGTATTTCTCATACCAGAGAAAAGGGTCTGGACTTCTTACTCTGACGGTCTACATCGTGTCTGACTCTGCCTTTCTTTCCCAGAATCCTCCTTGACTCCTATTCCCACCTATCTTGCTTCCCTATCGGCCAACAGTACTTTATTCATCAACCAGTAAGAGACAGATTTACAGAATGATATCTTCCATCATTACAGGTCTTTTTCATGTATATTATAGCTTCCATTTTTGTGTTTTTATGGGAGGAATTTCTGTGTGTGAACATGTGTGTCTCTGTGTTTGTAGGTGTTTCTTGTGTTTTTTCTATGGCTCCTTTTTCCTTTATGTTTTGTCCTATTACAACTTGTTTTTTTTTTGTTTTATCTTATTTTATTGTATTATTCTTTAGATTACTGTTTGTTTTCTGTGAGACACAGAAAGGGGAGATGGGAGAATATGGAAGGAGTTGGATGAGGAGAAAACATAATCAGAATATATAAGCTAGATATCAACATGACAAAAAAGTAAAGCTGTTTTTTTATGATTCTTCTAATTAAAAACATAGGAACTCATTTCATTAGAGGAATAAAAGATTAATTCCTATAAAATAATTTGTCTTTCTCAATTGTGAGTCTTCAGTTTCTGTGACAACCCCCCATACACACACACACACACACACACACACACACACACACACACTAACAACCTAGACAGCAAGCCTTCAAAGTGAACTCTTAAAAATTGTGGAAAGGATACTGAGGTATATCTGTCTACAAGAGACTGCTGGCTGGGGCAGGGGAGGTGGGGTGATACTCTGATACTCATAGTTTACTTACTAACTATATGAAGCTGTGTTTGTAGTTGGCTTAAATTTTGAAATGATAATCAAATTCAGATAAGGAAAAAATGTGTTGAAAGGCTGAAAAAAGAATACAGAAATAAATCCTTGAAGCCTATCCTTGATGCTCAATGCACTCTCTGTTCTCACAGTGGTGCCAGAGAATTTGTGCTGACTTCCCCCACAGTGGATCCATACTTTACTTGTGGACACTGAACTATGGGCATTATGGATCCTTGAAAAGCTGAAGTCCAGTGAATCAGTTTCTCTCTTTTGAAATGTTAGTAGGTGAAATGTAAGTAACTAAAGCTCTCAAAAGTGTGAAAAGTTATTTTCTTAGATGTTTCTTGGTAATCAGAGAAGTCGGAACTATTTCTTATTTAACATGTGTTTAGAAACAAAACAACACAATAATAATAAGCACATGAGACGTCATAATTGCTATCAACCTTGGTGAGAGGTCTGGTTGCTTTGTCAACCTAAAAAATCACTTATATGAAGCACAAATTAAGCTCTTCTTGGAGTTATAAAAGAAAACCGTGGGAATGCATTGTTAAATATGAAACATGGTTTAGGGAAGTGAGCAAGATTTGTGCATGTGCTAGATACCTCTCCCTTTCGTTTTATTTTATCCTCACACCTGTACAAAAGATCGCTCTGGTTTACGGGACTGGTGTGACAAGAGCAAAAGACTGTATCTTCTGAGATGCTGTTAGACAATTTCTAGCAACATCTGAAAAGAGGGTTTCTCATAGATGGCATTGAGGATTGTATTATGTGGTCTTTGGGTCTTGGAGGGAATACCATCCACCCAGGTAAGAAAAGTTCATAAAATCACATATGTGTGTGTATATATATATATATATATATATATATATATATATATATATATTTCTATACATTGAAACACATGTAGTATAATTTTTTTCTTAAGTTGAAAGTTGATGGTATGATCCCTTGTGGTCTTTTTAGCTGTCCATGTTGTTAGTTTACCTCTTTACTTCCTTCTCCTATAGCTACCTCCTTCCCCTTCTCTAGAGAACCCCTCCTACTCCATTTTCCCTATGAGATTACTTTTATTTTATTATATATATAAAATTGCCCAAGCAAATGATCAGATGCACAATGTTGTAAGAGGGGTTATACAAATTAATGTTTATTCTGAAAATGTTTGACTTACTTCATATAACTTCATTTTATACAGTATATATGCCTAGAACCATTGCTACACTTTTCTTCTGGTGTTATGTAATATTTTCCACCTATGTGATTATTGTTTTAAAAGGTTGTAGGTTGGCAAGTCATATAAATGTTTCATTTGCACCAAGTAGAACATACGTATTTTATATTCAACTACCCGCATGCCCCCATTAGATAAATAAAGAATAATACTGTAGAAAAACATGGAACATATGTATAATATCTTACAACTAAATTTTCTGGGAGAGATGTTATGTCCAAAATGGAATGTCTGAATGTTGTTTTTTATAATTTTCAGAAAGATTTTAAATCTTTCAAAAGAATTTAAAAGCATCTGTTTATAAAAATAAACACTAGATTATGTTCCCTATATTACTTCCTAAAGGTTTATTTATTGATAACACTTTAACATCTTTTATTATGAGTGTGGAAGTATAGTGATATTTTTAGGGACCATGTAATGCTCTATTTATTACTTAACCATTATTCATAATTAGGCTCTTCTCAAACCTTTCATATCAGAAGCAGTAGTTATTCAATCTATTTATATCTGACAATCAGAATCTTTATCATTTACTTCAATCATTTCTGTCTTTTATATTAATTCTTAGATATAGAAATTCTTAAGCAGAACTTCCTATCCTGACATTTCTTGAGCCCTATCTATGTTAATATTGTGCTAAGTTATATGCCCTACAAGCAGTGTGACATGCTTTAGAAGTATTCATTTCATCAGAAAACATAGGGATTAGCAATTAATAACCCATCATAATAAATTAAATAACTATATGAAGCTACAAGCTACATGTTTCATTCTTTATACAATTACTTTTTATTTATTAAAAGACATGTTTTTATTTAGAACTACAATCTAATCTTGCATATGCTCAGGCCATAAGTTTTTGTAGATAGAAAAGTGATGAAAAAAATTAAAAAATTCAAAGACGTTAAGCATAGGAAAGATTCAGTCTTTTGAATATTTTTATTTATTTACTAATTTATGTGAGTACTGCCTGTACATGTGCTTCTCACTTGTCTGTGTGTACGAAGGGAAGCCAAAGGAGAATAATAGGTCTCCTGGAATTAGAGTTTCAGGAGGTTGTGAAATGCATGACATGGATGCCAAAATACACAAATTTGGATCCTGTGGAAGAATAGTAAACATTGGTAGCCTCAGAGCCAACTCTCTAGCCCCAAAATGCAGTTATTGAGGAGGACACATTGCTGGTCTTATTTTCAGACTTCATCGAGCAGTGACTGGATGTCAGTATTCAAGAGTGAATTTCCAAATCTCCAATTCGAATAAGGCTGTAAAGTCTCTTTAATTTTTATGTCTTGAGAAAAAAATGATGTTCCTTTTTCTAAAGTTGGTATATAATGTATCATTAACTTTTAAGAGTTTAGTATTCCTAGTATAAGGCAATACTCAGAGCATAAGGCAATGCAATGCTTCCTATGTTACGTTAGATGACTGTGCATAAAAGACAACTTCTATAAAAGCCATTCTGTATTTTCACTTTGAACTCTTTGTATATCAGTATATTGTCTGAGTAAATTTGAGTTGAAACACCCACTCTATCTTATTTTCAATTTGTGCTGAGACTTGTCATAGAGTAACATAAATTTCCTTATGAGAATGAAAGAAGTTACAGGTTGTAAATCTTAAACACAGGACAATAGAATCAAAATATTATATTGGACTATTTTCACTGGCTATAGAAATTTAATAGTGATACAACATAAATGGAGATAAAATTATATAATAGCATGACATCATTCATCATTTATCAATTAAACAGGAAAGACAAAATTATACAGGTAAATAGTGACAAGATTATGCATTTATGGTTATTTAGTAACATAGGAATTGCTTTGTATCATCCACAATGTAAATGAGCTATTGTCATCTCAATTTGCATATATACATCTCCAAAGACAGGGAGAGATTTTCCTGTGGTCTTACAAGCTTCATCTAAGTAGCTTAATGTAGAGGTGCAAGGACAAAAGAATCCAAGCTCTGTGAAGGGGCTGTGGTGTATCCTCTATTAACTTTAACAAGAATTGTTTTCTTAAGTGAAGATGCTTAAAGGACTCAAAATTACTGATGTCCCTAACCCTGAATATTTTTTCTAGTGTGAAAGGGACATGTATTGCTAGAAAAGAATTCTTATCATATGTTTAAAATGTTGCCAAGTTATTTTTTCTGCTTTTAATACATTTTGTTGATTATTGTAGAGACATCATTATTCTTTCCTTGCTATTTAAGCCAAGAGAATGTCAGAACTAACACCAGAAATGCCTCAGCAAAATAAGTTTCCAAAACGTCTATGCTCACTGTACTCTTTAATATTGGTAACAATGGGATGTAGTGTTGTTATCACTGAGGAATTGTTGCTTATTTGTAGTTGAGCAATGCAGTTGGCAGTGTCTGTCTGGTTAAGTAAGCATGCTTCTAATTATAGGTTTTAAACAAATAAAATAATGTAAATGACTAATGAAATCACTGCTTTGAGAGAAATTTGCATTATTCAGTTTATTTTGCAAATTATGCAGTATTAATTGGTGGTTTAACCCCATAAAAGTGATAATAAATAAACAGACTTTGTCTAAGTAACTATTATCATCATTAGCTCACAAATATTTCAATAGTGTTGCTTTACTGCACTTTCAATGGTTGATAAATATCACAATATCCAGTGAAGTAGTTTGGGAAGCTACCTTTTTTCAATTACACTGTAAATGCATTCAATTTACACATTTGTCTATTTATTTTATTATGTTAGAATGAAAATAGTTTTTAAATAGAAATTACCTTGATGCCCAGACCATTTGCTTGTAATTATGATAGTTTCAATTCAATTTTCCCTTTAAACTATTATGTTAAGAAAATCAGCTTTTCAACATTTTTGGTATAGATATTGTTGTTCAAAGTCTTCTTTGTTTCAATAGTCTAATAATAAACCATTAAAGCTTAAATGAGATAATGTATTGTGATGAATGAGAATCACACTTAGTACTTTTATGCCTCTCATTTTACCTGACAAATGAAAAATAATCCTAAATATATGGAAGTTACTTAAAGATAAATTACTAGTATACAAATCACATTTAAAGATTTATTATAAATTTCATTTCCAAGTTAAAGACAAACAAAACACAATTTTGAATTTGTAGCTTAAAACTTGCCTTGGACATACTTATATTTTCCATAGGACAGCTTTATGAGCAAATACTGGAAAACGAGTGGGAATAAATGTTAATAGTCAGAAGACCCCACTGAGTAGCTGTTGTGAACTTCCTACATGCCCAGTATTTTCAAAGTGAAATAGACCATTTATAAGAGCTAGCAGGTATGTCTTGAGTATTATAGTTAGGTGGAAGTCCCAATAAATGTATAGCAATAACACAATAAAGGTAACAACAGGGAGCCTAGTCAGTAAACTGTTTCTGTAGGCTCAGGTTGGAGCTAGGGTGTGGCTTGAGATCAGGGGTTGGGGAAGCTATCATTGACCTTGATGACTTAAATAGGGACCAGTCATATGTTAATGAAGGACCACAAGTTCCTGTAGCCAGAGATAAGAATGACTTCCTTTTTTAGAAGGAGGAACTTTCTCCAAATCCCTGAGGAAAGGGGGACTTTAATGCCAGTTCTTGGGAAAAGAGCTTTAAATCTGAGTTATCAAATATAACTTATTTGATGTTACTTATTTAGATTTTCTAGCAGCTTGATGCTAACTTCTGTGGGCAAAGGCAGAGTTTATCAAGCTTTGTGGTTCCAATGCAAAATGTGTGGAGAAGGACTAGTCAATACATGACCAAGTTGTGAATTTTGAAGAATCAAACCACACTCTTTGACTTCATTTACAAACCATGACATAAGGAAAACCATTACTCTGAGTACTTTTTCAATGTAAATAAGCCAAATAGTTTTTATATGGAACGTGCATGTATTACTCAACTGATAACTCATATAGTAGAAGAAAATATCTACTGACAAAGCATAAGGGAGGTGACTTCGGTGTGGATAAAGCTTAAAAGAAAGTTGTCATCTTTTTGGAGTTCCAACAATACTTGCAGTTGGGAAAGTTTCTCTGTGGTTACTTATAATTTTAATGGCTGTACTTTACAATATAGTCAAATGAAATTTCATAATAAATGACTTATGATCTACTGAGCGCGATCATGGACATCCCTAGAGTGTTGCTGTATGTACTGACAGCATGGGTAGTGCTTCTGTCCTACCAAATAGGAATAAGGGACAAACCCACTGAATGGAAGGGTACTATATCCTGTGTGGCTGGCTCCACACATCAACCCGGGCAATCAGCTTATGACTTATGATTCAAATGTCAAGCAAAAGCATCAATGAGGATCTCAGAAAGTGTTGTGTGTAGAACACCATCAGAGTACAGTGACCGCATGTGTGTACAAATTTTTGTGGTATTAATATTCTTTTAAGTTTGTTTTTATTTTCACTTTCTGTCTGTTGTTTTTCTTGTTTTTGAATTTCAAAAAAGAAGGAAAATAAAGTTGAGTGGTATAAAGATGGGTAGGATCTAGGAGGAGTTGGGAAGGAGAAAGATATGACCAAAATACATTGTATGAAGAAAGAATTAAAATAGGTTTTAAAAGATCTGATGTCCCTCACAACATTATTTAAAGAATTGCATGTTCTCTTTCCCTCCTTCCTTCTTTTTCTCTGTTCCTGCCATTAGGAGCTTTGTTTAGGAAGGAGCAATATCACCAAAGAAATGGCAAACTGAGTTGCTCCCTCCTGGCTTGAGTCTCATTTCAGGGGCCTGCTTTTCACCTGACTCCCACGCACTGTCATCTTGAACATTTAATGACAATTACTTCTCTTCTTCCCTTTGCCTCATTAGTTCTGTTATTATTATTATTGTTATCATTTTACGTTTCATGTTTCCACCTCTCTTGCAGTTTATTCCAACAAACTGCTAATAAAGGAAGGTTCAACAAACTTTAATAATAAATGTTTCAGAGTTTATATGGGACATGCTCTTTGTTGCTGTTACTCATCTCTGCCCCTGCAGAGGGGACACAGTCATGGACATCACATACACAAGTGAATTTCATGTTGCTACAATCAAGCTGCATGTCAGAACCAAGGCAGTAAGGTGGATTTTGTCAGGAACCTGTAGTTTGACAAACTCTAAGGTAGATGCGCATGAAACGAGGTCTTTGTCTTCCCATGGATACACTAGTACCTGACACAAGTGGAAACCTTTCATCCCTTTGTTCATGAATCAGAATTATAAGTCATTTGGCCATATAAAATGGCAATAGAAACAATGCTCAGAGACTTCTTAGAATCAAAGACCTTCGACTTCTTCATGGGCCTCTTGAAGTTCTCCTTCTTGATTATGTCTAAAGCTAACTGATATGCCATCTTATGTCCAAGGAGACACACGCTATCACTGTGATGCTAGCTAGCATTGAGGTTGGCCTTTACAAACTTTGCTATGTGTGTGTATGAACACTCTGAGCCTCACAATTGGAGTTCCCCCTGCTGACTACAATTCCAGCTCCCTTCTGACTATAGTAACATGAGCCACCGTTTACTACAGCTAACTGCCTGGCTACAATCACACAGTCAAGATGCTGCAAATCATAATATTGTTATTGTAAGCCACTTGGTGCACAATTCCAGATAAACAGAACCATCACATAATTTTCCTTTTAAAGTTATATGTTTTATAGAGTGTGACTTTTTTCTTAAAACGTGCTTGGTCTGTATAATCATCACAAATGAATGCTTATAGTAAGGAGCATAGATGTATACTATCTGTATAGTAAGGAGCATAGAGGTATTGGCTATTTATTGTTTTTCCCTCACAATATGTCATTCCCTTTTGGGTAATAAACAATTAGAGTAAAATATGTCACATCTTATCCTGTTTTTTTCATGAAAGTCGGTGGCAGATTGTATATTGACATGCAATGTATTATAACTTCTCTAATGAAGAAAGTATATTAACAGAATTCAGCACTGTTCAAACATAAATTTTGATTTTTAGAACTAAATTGCTAACTCTATGGGAATGGATACACAATTTGTTCTGGCTAAATTATTAGTGAAGAAAAGGATATTGAAGCTATTATTATTTAGT
The DNA here is from genome assembly GCF_017639785.1 of Mesocricetus auratus. Lineage (NCBI taxonomy): Eukaryota > Metazoa > Chordata > Mammalia > Rodentia > Cricetidae > Mesocricetus > Mesocricetus auratus. The sequence goes on from NW_024429200.1 coordinate 39,537,252, forward strand.
CTGTAGGTACAGCCTTTTAAGCATGTTATTTAATCAGTCTGAATATGTGAATGATCTTGAGGACACTATTCACATCCAAGGCATGAAACGGAAAATTTTATCATGAGATTCCAGGGGGGAAGGAGGGGGAACATGGGACTAAATATGCTACTAATAAAACAAGCATATCTTTCATTTACTTCTCTTTGGTACCCATGAGTGACAACTATGAAACATATCATGTTAAGTTCTTATTTCCCCACTTTGAGATAAATAAAATCATTATGGAAAATATAGCACAGTAGCCATGTGTGTTGTTTTCTATTGCTTTTGTGGCAATGAAGAAAGAAGCAATGCTTGTACACAGTTCGCCATTTTTGTCCGATTGTTTTGCTTTTTTTTAGACAAGTTTACTCTGTGTAACATCCCCAGCTGTCCTGGAACTTGCTTTGTAGAGCAGGCCTGTCTCGAACTCAGAGGTCCTCCTGCCTCTGCCTCCTGAGTGATGGGATCAAAGTTGTGTGCCACCACACTCGGCTCATAGTTCAAGTTTTAATTGGAGCTTTACTACCTCAACTGATCCTCCATTCACAAGTGACTCAAGATACTAAATATAAATATATAACGTACTTGTAATAATTAATGCCCTGATATAGAAAAACATGAATAAAACAAATCTTAATCCAAGATATTGAACATCTAATTTAATCGAGACTGTGATTATTTTTGCTCTTTCTCTCACATTGTTTTGAAGAATTTTCTTTTCTCCATTCTAGAATTTCCCCTCAAAAATATATATGTCAGATTTGGCTTGTAAAATCAGCAGACACCTTTCTATGTTTGGGCCAAAAACCACAGAAACAGATCCAGAGAAAGCAACAGTTGGGTTGAGAGATGATAATATGTTTGGACATTCCATATTTCATTGTATATAGGAAGCACCTGAGTAACAAAATAATGTGTACCTGTGTTTGAAGAAGTTCACACACTTGACAAGAGGACAGATGTGAGATGTGTTCTGGAATACTACAAACAAAAGGAAACATGCGGGGGTGATGGAGACAAAAAAATAAGCATGCTTGTTCACCTCAATAGAATTCTGGCCAAGACTAAAATTAAGTTGCAGATAGTATGCTTGTGATTGTTTTAATGGATATGTACATACAACATGAAGAAAAATTAAGCCACTTGTAAGCTGGAAAGCTTGCACATATGTCATCTTCAGGCTATTATCGCTGACTTAGGAGAGCATATTTGGCTGCATTGTTGGACTGATGTCCCAAGGGCTGAATTAAAACAAGACTTGAACCGTATGCAGAAGTGCACAATTCAGCTCATTGGATACTGCTGTAAACAAGGTGCTGTACAACAGCCCAGCATTTTGCTGCTTTCTCTGGTCCTCTCTAAGGGAAAGCAATATTTTTCATAAATAGACTTCCTTCCTTAGTGGCAGTATATAAAGTAAAAATGACTATGACTTTGACAGAAAAACAATCCAGGTCCCAGACATCAGAAGTTATAAACAGCTCTGTGGGCACAGCACTGATGAAACATTTAATTGTGTGAACATTTTTAAGCCACCTGGCAGGCTCTTTAAGCTGACAACTATGTCTCAAAGAGTTTCTCTGACAATATATCTCTAAGCTAATTCTTATGGTGTGTTTTCATTTGTTTGAATTCTCTTTTGTAGGGAAAGCAGAAAACTCTGAATTACATCTTCTTATACTTTAATATAAACTAAGTATATCCAGAGGGAATAATCAATCTAAATTGAATCACAAATATTTATTAGTATTTATTAGATGTTTTCATATAAATCAAAAAAAGTTACTTTAAGTTATTTAACTGTGAGTTCAACTGGAAATATTTGAAGACCAAAACTGTCTCATATTGTTAAGCTTCATCTGTTGTAAGGAGAAAATAAGATTTGTTAAAAAGGAATTTGTATTTTCTGGATCTGATTTGTGATGTCTCATGTGCTCTTGAGTGGGAGCTAGGAGGAGAGAATTTCTAAACAATCCTGCAGTAATACATATTATTCCCTAGACACAGGGGTATGGACAGTAATGTTACCAGCTTCAGAGAAATGGCAGGGGCACATGACACTGTCCCTTTTGCTCAAACGGCCCATGGTATCATTCACTAATTTCTACGTTTTAAGTCAGTTGATGTTTATGGTGGTTTTAAGACTCCATGAAATTTTTTTTTTATTGGAAAGCTTCCTTTCACAACATCCTATTTTGTCTTCATAAACATACATAAAAACCATGAATATTCTAAATCATACATTATCATTTCTTTGAGTTCTCATATTCTAGAAGTAGAATTGTTGGAATACTACATGTTGAATCACCTCTCCATTTTCCACTCAAAAGACTGCTTAATTGATTTCTGCTTGTTTTAGACAAGTAAATATGTTACTGAATGGTTTTGCATTTAAAAATTGCTTTAAAATGTTAGCTTTATTTGGCTTCATTTGCATTTAGCTTTCATTTCAAGCTAGGCAAATAAAATCTATGTTAGGATTTTGGAATATCATTAGCAAAGCAAAGTACGTGCATTTTTTTCTTCCTATAATGGAATACCAATGGTGTTACATTGTCAGTTGAAGTTCACTCTTGAAGACTTTTCAAATGGTTTGTATATACTTACATGTGGAAAACTATAGCAACGGGGCAGTAAAATGTTACTGCAAATCACTTGAGACTTAGCAAGAGCCTTCTGTAGTATTAGGTAACCTCCTGGAAATGATTCTACCCTGCCTTCTCTGAGTCCAAGATATACTGCAAAGTTTCCGATCCCTAGAGACCTAAATGCTGCCATAAACAAAAAAAACATAATTGTTTTTTGAAATGTATTCCATCATTCTTGAAGGTAGAAGGAAGATTGCTTTTCTGTAATGTATCCCTTGTTTATGCATCTACGGAATACAGCAAAGCTCTGAATTACACTGGGAAATGATATTTTAAAGTAAGACAAGCAGTGCAGATTTTTCCACCTGAAATGGAAATGAAGGCAGTTACTTAACTTTTATGTGTTCTATAAAGTCATTACTCAAATACTGATTCATATTCTAGATAAAGCTATATAACACATTGACAGATGATTATGTTTACAAAGGCTACTTGACTTTGGAGTAAAATAAAAAATCTGCTTAGTTCCCACTATCTCATTTTATTTGGGCAAAGTATTTAATTTACAGGAGACTTAATCTTTTATTTTAAAGTAATGCATCATAAAGTTGTTTAATATTTCAACATCAAGTTTTTATTTTATACCTATTATGTACTCATGCATCGAACCAGGCTCAATACCTGTTAAAGTAAAATCTGTTGGCAAAGACACTTTATCTTTGTCTTTATGATTCTGGTGGGTCGGAAATACGATGCCCAATAAATTTATGTAGTGCAGAATATACAATGGCATATTTTAATGTGTACTTGGAAAAGGAAATAAATACTGTGAGAGAAAAAAATAAATGTCTGAACAATAGCGTGGACCTATGAAGTGTCCCTCAAATACCACTCATGCACTTTGATTACAGCCTTGTGGCAGCTCTCAGGTGATATGCTGGAAATGGAACCAGAGTGTTTCACTCTGCTTCCTCCAAGCTTCTTATCTCAGTCAGAGTAAGAGACACTGTTTAGTTCAAGCTGATCTCATATCTGGCCAAACTGCCCTTCCTCACCTGGTTCCCACGACATGGATTTCCTGGTAGTTTTCTCCTCAGGGCCTTTGTTTATGTCACCCTCGTAGTCAGCTATATTCTTCCAGAGATTTCATGTGGTTCATCCCATTACAGGTTCTCATTCCAGTATCATTTTCCTAGAGATACTTCCGCTCCAAAAACTGAACTTTGAGCCCACGCTCCCTGTTCTCCTGTCCTCTCCTCTGAACAACTAACTAAAGGACAGAGGCATTCCACGCCCTTTTCACAGGGAGTTATAAATCATGAGGACACAACTATATCCTCCAGCTTCTTAAAACCGTCTGCCTCATTGTTCTTTGAGAATTTCACTCAACACGGTTTGACCACATCCCTTCCCCTCCACGACTGACCGATGTGGAGTTGGTATAGAACACACCCAGACACCAAATTCTCAGCACAAAGGAGATGAATTACCCTGGAGGAATGAGCAGTTTGTTGGGGTGGGGGCTGCCTCTGGATGGGACAAAGGGAGGCAGACTGCAGCAGGAGTCTCTGAAGCAGTGGTTTTTAAGGAGAAAGGGGGAAGTCTGTGCTAGAGTAAGATGAGGTGGGAAATCCTGGCTGGACATGTTAGCCAGTGGAGCCAAATAACGAATTTTGATTACTGGACCTGGGTGTGTAGTCTCAGGAATGAGTCAGTGGCCAAATAAGGGAATAGACCTTGGGGGCTAGATTTAGGAATGTAGTTTAATGGTTTAGCAAGGGAGAGGGAAGGGGGATGGGTGAAACCTGTCAGTGCAATGCTGGTCATGCTGGGACCTGTTAGAGTCCCTTCAGTAGTGACCTAGGCATCCCATTTAGACCAGAGCGTGCCAAATGATCTCACATGCCGCCCAGTGTTCTCTCTGTTAATTACCATCTGCTTCAAGAAGTTTCTCTGAGGAGGGTTGATTAATTTTCTTCTCAGCTAAATAATATGCTGTTGTATAAATGCAGCACATTTTCATTGTCTATTCACCAACTGATAGAAATGTATACTGTTTTCAATTGGCAGCTATTATGACTATGCAGCAATGAACACAGATGAGCAAGTATCTGTGGCAAAATGGAGAGTCTTTAAGATTCATGTCTATTTGTAATATAGCTGGATCTTGAGATGGATCTGGATCTTGAAGCAACCTCTGCTTCATAGAGGATGAACTCTATGCTTTTTCACAAGGAATTATACAATTCACTAAAAGCTTGAAGAAACAGCAAAAGGAGAAAACTAAATGGCAACATGACAAAGACAGCAAGCAGTCAATATTCAACACACAGGGAAAGAAGAATAAAATCAAAGTTACCAAGTCATTAGGTGTTTAGCACTCTAGTTGGTGGTGGGGCAGGGAGAGTGCAGTTGATAATTGAGGAAGAATACAGTCTCATGTAATAGCTGACATTTATTCACAGCATCAGACAGTTTATAGTCTGATAGTTAAGAGAAATCACATGAGTAAGGTTTCCAATCACAAGGACAACCATATGTGGCAGACAAGCAACACAAGGCAAAAACAGGTTTTTCATAGAGGCATATAAGCAAACATCAATAGCCAGTTGTAATGAATACTCTGCAATAAGCTCACTCCTATCTGCTGTACTTGGAGGACAAAGCAGGAGCCACTGCATGATTTTAAGAACCTGAGTTCTTGGGTTTTCTCACGAGCACTCGGACTTCTCTTCATACAGCTTCATTCTTGGGTGTGTTCCAACAACTGAACATTTGCACTTCTAAAAAGTGAACAGGACTGGAGTAGATGGGGATCAAGGGCAAGATGGCCGACTGGGCTGTTGGATCTGAAGAGGTGTGAGCGTATGGGAGAAATAAAAGGAGACTGAATGAAGCATTGGGTAAAGCAAGGAGATATATGGTGGGAGAGGATGTAACAAACCATCACGAGGTCTGTTCATTATTTATTTATTTATTTAGAGTGTTTTGATACATAGTCCAGGCCCTGCTTTGAATACGCAGTTCTTCCGTCTCATACTCTCAAGTGATGGACTACAGGTACATGCTACAATACCTTGCATGTGAGCATTTTTTGTTCTTTAAATAGGTTTCTGAGCAAACTTTTGTTCCTATGTTCACTCTAATCCCTCCTGACTTCTATACCTGTCTATTAATTCTTGCAGAACTGGTTTTTATGTTTGTAATTTGTCAATTTTGCTCTATGCCTCCCTTCCCTCAGCAGGAATCCTGTTATCTCCTTTCCCTTATTCAGGCCTCCAGCTCTGTCCCTCCCATCAATGCTTGACAGCTAGACAAGTTCCAGCACTTCCTACCTTTCATCACTGTCCCCTGGAACACCGTGGTGGCCACCACCTACGCAGTTCAAGCTTTGAATACTTGCACTAGAACACCAATCCCTAGTTCCGCGCTCAAGTCAACTCCAAAGCTAACTCCCATGAAATCCATAGTTCATGTTTTTATCTTAAAATATCTACCAGCACGTAAGCATACAGTGTGATTTATTTCATCAGCCAAGGGACATCAACAAGATGGAATGCTGGGTGGAACACAGACCCACACACAGATTGGCACAGCGGGTGACCATACCACCTTTAGGGAGCATGTGAAGCTGGCCACTTCTCTCTCTTGCAAAGGCTGTCTCTGCATAGACACAGGGTATTTCTGTGCAGAGCACTGTGAACAGCAGCAGCAGCAGAGGCAGCAAGGATTATTTATACATGTGGTGCTAAGCACTTGGCTTTAGTCTTACATACTCTCATAACTGTACTTGTTGACTTCAAGGCCAAGGCTGAAAGGACCCAGTGAAACAACCTTCACTTTACATTGTTTCTAAAGACAGATAAAATAAACCAACAGCTATCCAGTTGCTCAATTACTGGGCTTTCCCCCCCCCCCCTTTAAACACAGCCATTAGAAAACTAAAATTGCATTCTTTTTTCTTTTTCTAAAGAAGTCTTGCCAATATTCTATGCAACTACAGGAAAAGCTCCCTTATAATAAACCCAACCATTTCATGATATAATTCAATTTAGCTTTATTTTTTTTTAGAAATACAGTCAGTTCTTGTTATTCATGCCAGTTACTTTCTATAAAGTCATTGCAAACACCGAATTAGTGAGTAAGGAGTCAGTGATCTGGGGGAATACAGAGTTAGGCTCCTGTGGACACCTCTGCACAGACTCCTTAGCAGCCAATCAAGATAGTTTTGTGTTTTCAGCCTGTTTCTGTTCAGTTATATCAAAGACAGTCTGTTCAATTGCATTCGATCTGTACTGCTGACTGCTTACCATTGAGCACAGGACCCACAGCACTCTAACTTGGACTTCTACAAACAGGTAACACAGGTGTCCTTGCTTCTAGCCACATGCAGGTCCGGCTGCCCTCATAGGTTTGCAGGCTGTTTTAAGGGAGAAAGCAGCAACAACAAGGATAAAACAAACAATCAGAAAACACGAGTGATCATACTGTAAGCAGATCACACACACACACAAAAAGAGACAGTTATCACTGTTACAAAAGCTAGGATGAGAAGGAAAAAATATCATTTTAGTGTCTGTGACCTGGCTGGGAATGGGTCCAACCGGAGATTCTCATGTTCACTGTTCCTTGATTGACGATTTCTGACCCGTGGCCATCACTTGGTGTGAATATTGGTGTTAGGATTCATGAATAACCAAGTACTCAAATACCGAATCTACAAATGATGACTAATGACAAAACAGACTGTGTCATGCCTCTTTTAGAGTCACTGAATATCATTTTGTTACACTTGAAATGAAATACAGCCTGCTTGAAATGATATAAAATCCACAGGCTATGGTGCTACTTGCATTTCCAACTTCTTATTTTAGAATCCCTGTGTGTTATATTTTTGTCACTGAAATAAAATACCTGAGGTTACCAACCTAAAGGGGGAGAGTATTTATTGTGGCTCTCGGTATCAGAGTTTTCAGTTCACTCTGTTGTTGGCTCTGTTGTTTGTGGGCCTGTGGCAAAACCAGATCATTGTGGTGGAGAGCACAGGGTGGCGCAAATCTATTACCCTCATAAAGCCAGGAACAGAATTCTAGGCCTCAAGATCCCTTGAAGAAAGAGCACCCCACACCCAGTTACTGAACTTGCTTCCTCCAGAGACAGCCTTTGCAAGAGAGAGAAGTGGCCAGCTTCCTTCTAAAGGATTTACCATGTCTGAGTCATTTATCATATGAACTTTTGAGAACATTTCAAATTCCAACTATAACACCCCAGATTCCGCTCTATGCAAGAGACATTGCCATTGGTAAAAGGGCTTCATGAGGTCTTTTCTCAGGTTGATCTCTTCTCCAACTAAGGAATTACAGGACAAGAACATTTCAGTCGCAGCATGCAGTCAAGTTTGAGAGAAGTGCAAGTAAATACACAGCATGCAAAGGGACAGACTTCCAATAGGGACAGGGACTCCAGAACACCACTTGTCCCTCTGGAGCATCTGAGCTTTTATAGTCTCCACCTACAATGTGAGAAAGAAGCAGCTTCTCCATCTTGGATTGAACTGGCAAGATACACATTGTTAGTTGAGTCTTTTAAGAGAAAGCAGGAACCTGATTGGATGAGAAAGGGTAAGAAATTTGAAATACCTACCAGAGAAAACCTACAGACAGGAACAAATCAACCAAAACAGACTGACTGTTGGACAAGGACAAAGAGGTAGGCCATTTAGGATTAAAGTGAAAGTGATTGGAGCTAAGCCTAACCCCACCTAGGACCTGTATCCCCAGGTAAAAACCTGGGAATAGATACATTGATAGATAGATAGATAGATAGATAGATAGATAGATAGATAGATAGATAGATAGATATTTAAGAATTAACTATATCCTATCTTCCTAAATATGTCCTTAAGTACCTCCTACGCCTAGCCCTTTATTTACTTCATTAACTCTGAGCTATGCAATAATGTATTGAACTCCATATTGCAAACTTTTTACTAAAATCTGCTAAGAAGTAATACAAACACAAAGAAAACTCGAAACATGCCCTTTTATTCTGCTCCTCCCTCAGTCTTTTCCATTGGCTTGTATGTCACTGTTTCAAGATGCTTTGACCCTACACCATGGCAAGCAACTTCCCACCTGGGACTTGGCTTTTACTTGTTTCACAGGCTGGAACTCTCTCCCTTCATGTGCTTTCAAGCCTATGTTCTTCTTTGTATCCAAATCAAATACTCCTTGCCACAGACTTCTTCTCTCAACCTACATACTATCTTATCTTAATGCAATGGTCTTAGTAGAGTCACTCATTGTCTGAAATTCTGTCTCATTTGTATACTTCTGATTCCTGTTAAAATATCTCACTATGTAGCAGTGCCTGTAGTTGCCCTGTCTTTGGACAGTGCCTGTAGATGGACTTTCTCTGGACAGCGCCTGTGCTTGGAGTTTCTTTGGACCACCAGCTACCAAATAATGACACAGATATTTATTATTAGGTGGGAGTGCTTGGCTTTAGCTTAGGCTTTTTCCTAACTAGCTTTTATAACTTTATTCACCTGTTTTTATTAATATACTTGCTGCCAAGCAGCTCCTTACCTCTCCTGCACACTGTACTTCTGACTTGCTATGCATCTCCCTGACAGATTCTGTCTCTTCTTCCCACAGCTTCTATCTTTGCCTGGATGCCATTCATCTCTTTATTAAACCAATCTGATGATGTTTTGGCAGATATAATTCTTCACAGTATACAAAAAGATTATCCCACAACAGTGCCCTTTCACCCATCACCCTAGCTCTGTCCTTCAGGACAGGTCTGATAGCTGTTGCAGCCTGACATCTTCATAGGGCTTCATCAGCACAAAGGCATTCCGTCCCAGAGAATCCCTGCTCTCTGTTCTCTCGTGTGGCCTCCCCAAGCAAGCATGGATTCCTCTTTCGGTCACATCTGAAATATGGCTTCCACCATAAGCCTTCCAAGTCACTCAACTTGAAGCACTCTACTTGCCCCTCCCCCCTTTTCTGTTTTCCCACACGACAGCTCACTTCTATTTACATCAACTTTGTCCTTTTCTAGTGTCTGTCTACCTACAAGAGTAGACACTGGCAAACTCGGGACCTCTCCTGAGAACATGAGCACACCTGTCGGTCTGTGTGCCTTATCAGAGCAACAGGGCGGGCTCATTGCAGCAGAGACCATGGGGCGATAGAACCCAGGACACATTCTGTCTGGTTCTTCACAGGTAGTTTGCTGATTTCTCTCCTATGCACTCACTAATCAGAGATTCTGTCATTTGTTTCAATTGTTGCCTGTAAGTAACTACCCAATAGGACCAAACACAAGTGTTAATTAGCATTTAGAATATTCTAGACAGAGAACATCAGTAACAAGGTAAGTGAAGTTTGCCTGGCCAAAAGTATACAAATTTCTTTTGTATGTAAACATTTTTTGTTACTCTTTTCTAAACTGCTTGATTCTAATTATTTGAATTAGGCTTATTTCCAACTTTCATCTTGTTATATTGCATTAAAGCAGCACCTGATTCCACCTATGATAAAGCTATACATAGCTGACCTGATACGAATTTAACAAAAATTCTAAAACATGAAACTTTTAATTCTTGTGTCTGGCTGGTATACATATATTTTCTGCTGTGTTTTTCCTGGAATTGATGAATAAAACATTTCAAATCACGCCCCCCCTTCACCACTGCCGTTAGTATAGAGAAGCTGTTATATGTCCTTGGAGGTTGGATTGTTCTCTTTGTTGAGTTGAGTTGAACCTATTTGAACTTAGCTCCACTCATTTTTCACTGCTTTTCAAATTTGCCAAGTTAATTTTGAAGAGTGAACGTATCTTTCATAAGTAGTTCTGTGCACTTATTGTCACTTTGGAACTTGGAGCTCCTCTGCATAGTTGATGAGACTATTCTCTGATTCATTTTCCAGGCCATTGAAGAAACACTTCAGCATCCCTGTTACCAAAGGTGACCCTTCAAATAGCCCTGGTTATATCTCCCCAGGCTGAAACAATTCATCAGGAACCTTCTGTGAATATGGGCAGCCATTCACCCACAGGCTATTGTTGGCTCAAAGCAACAGAGCAATGAGGACTTCACTTACAATTTCAGGAAAAAAATGTGTTGCCTTCTGTTACAGAACAATAATGGAAAACAGCAGATGATGCGGTTTATAAATCAAGTCTCTTGTATAAGGAGACTAATATTTTTGGTTTGTGTAGTCAGTTCTGCAGTGTAACCTTATATGAACACTGTGATTGGAAAGATAGGTGGTCACCCTGTTTTGTCAGATGACAGATTGTATTTATTTATAATCTTCTTTGGATCTGTGTTCTCTGTCCTATACTGAGGAATTATCAGATCTTGTTCTCCATGCTATTTCTTAGAATTTTCCTTTGTTGTGTGTTACAGTTGGAGCTTGGTGTGAAGCATCACTACACACCATTGTAACAATAGCCCAACTGTGGGAAAGCATTTACTTTTCTCAAAATGGTGGTTTTCTTTCCATCATGCTTTTGCGATGCTCCTAAGGAAAAATATTTGTCAAACATCTTGTTGGCTCACTACAAAGTTCTACAATGATTTCCAGTTGATGCTCAAAATATAACTCCTAATGTAGTACTCAGGGCCTTTTGTTGATCATTTTATTCTCTACCCTCAGTTTTACATGTCGTAAACATTTCATGTCCGGTAAGCACACTGCTATGACACTATATGAGTAATAACTAGCATAACTGAGGGCATTTGTCTGAAATTTAGAATAGATTTTATTACTAGGATTAGTATTAATTTGCCAAAACTACATTCATATAGTCCCAAGGTCTTCCTACATATCGAGAACAGAAGCCCTCCTGGCATAGCTCCTTATATGTATTCTCTGAAATATTATAGTATTTATCCTAACACTCATGAGTTATACATATATCAGTAGTTTCACATTGTTTCTCTTTGTATCTTTTGTTATGTCATAGGAAGCCAATAGCAGTCTTGAATGGGATATACTTAAATGGGCTTTATTATTTTAATGAAATTATATTTGGACCATTAATAACATGAGCACCAAAGACGAATATGAAGGGACATTTAAAGGTGTTACTCAACATACTAGAAAATTCAGAAAAGCAGGGTCTGGAGAGATGTCTTAGATTTATTGCTCTTTCAGAGAACCCAGGTTCTGTTCTTAACACCCATGCCAAGTGGCTCATAACCACCTATGACTGCAGATCCAGGGGATCCAATATCTGGACCCCGTGGATAACTGCACTTGTATATCTACATAACCACACACAGACACATTCATCCATATACCTAAAACAAATAGTTTTTAAAAATTGAGAAAATCAGACAATATTTTTTAAACTAGGAATAACAATTTAACTGGTTGACCCTTGATCATTAGAATGGTAACTTTTCAGTTTATATTCACCAATTGCATCAAGTATGAATTTATATTGATTCTATTAAATATAGTAGGCACTCAATAAAATGACTGGAGAATCATCTGATTGACAGGCACACTATGTGAGTTTAAATGAGTAAGATGAATCTTGAGAGTTTGAGTGTATTAATGGGTGACAGACAGAAGTACATTTCATAGTAAAGATTTTGTTCTTGATTGATTTCAATACCCAAATCTAAATCTCCTAAGTAGGTTGTATCACCTTGTAATTTTCCATCACATAAATAACACGGCATGTGTACTATGGTACTGTGAAATGCTGAAGTATTGTAGAATGATTACTGGAACAATGAAAACCAACTTTCAGTCCTTTGATACTCCCTGCCTTCAGGATGGGGAGTGTTTGCTTCTTGCTTCAGATTCCTTCAAGACCTCTTTACAAAGCGATGTAGAAATATCTGCAATCCAAATATGCTACAGTGCTCCCATCATATCATTATGACAAGTTTTACACCTTTTTGGTAGAAAAAAAAGCCTATGGAAACACTCTTGAAGCATGGGAATATGGTCAGTTATCCCTTTCTAACATATAAGGCAGGAAGGAAGAATGAGTAGTCATTCTGAACATCAAGGATACCAAGAAGACTCAGATACATGCATGTGACTGCCCATAATTACAAAAAGCATGCCAAGTTAGGAGGCCACATGGTGAATTTCTAATCATTTGAAGGTTGCCAATAAGGTTTACCACTAAAAACCATGTAACTTCTGTTACCATGTAACCTCACTTCCTTGTGGGTAATGATAGGAACCAATTCTTACAATTTTCATTCAGGGTCCAAATTTAATATTTGTAAAGAGGTATTTCTGTTTCTTCATGAATCTATGATCAATTAAAAGAATACTTAAAACACCAGATTATTTTTTATTGTTTTGGGGTTAAGACACTCTAACTCAAAGATTAAGCAGGCTTGGCCTCTTCCTGGACTTTCCAGAAGAATATGTAACACACCTCCACTTCTGTTAGTTGCTGGAGTTTCTATGCAACCCTAGGTTATGTAGTCTATAAAAGGAGCTATAATTCTTGAATTCTTCATGATTATTTCAGCTGATTGGAAACTCTGCAGATATTTATCACATGGCATGTGTACATATTCTACCCACTCCAATCCTACTAGTTTTACCTGGTGATAGTTCACTGTGTACTATTAAGGAAGTGTCATAAATGTAAACAATAGTCACGTCTAACACGTAAATATTTTTATTTTCTGTGCATATCATGGAGTTAATGAATCAATATCAAGCAAAAATAAACAAAACATCAAACTATATGTCTTCATTAATAACCCCCTCACCACAGAGGAAATAAAATACACCAGTATAAAAGAGATTGTGAATCCTATGCCCCACTCAGATGGTCCTACAATGAAATTGTGGGTTGTAAAAACAGAAATACAGATTTTTTTGAAGGAATTACTGTTCAGCTTAGTTATATTTAGAAACTGTAGTATTTTTGTCAGAAATAGCAACTTGCTACATGGAATCAGCATGAGCGTCTCTGATGAAACTGAACTCAGAGGTAAGCAGTTTGGTATTCAATTTTTTTTACACCACTTTCTCTTTAAAATCTTGACCCAAGTAAACATATACTTATCAAGATATCAAATGTCAAACTATACTGGTAGACTGTAGCACGAATTCTAATTGGTATTAATAATAAAACCTCGGAGTCAGATTTCAGGGGGTGAAAGCTGAAGGATCAGAGAAGCAGAGTAGCATGTCACTAGAGTTCTTACCTCTACCAATGCTCAGACCAAAGGGGTGACCCTGTCCTTAAAAATCCTCAGACTACATCCTCAGACTGTGTCCTCAGACTGCATCCTTCTCTACGAATCCTCAGCCTGCTTCCTCAGACTGATTGCTTCCTCATACTGCCATGAGCTCCCTTCTCCTCCTGCCTTATAGTCCTCTCTTTGCCCATCCACATCCCTTCCTGTCTCCACTTCCTTAGGGCTGGGATTAAAAGTGATTAAAAGTGTCTCACTCAAAGTGCTGGGATTACCTTTGTATGAGCTCTGTTTCTCTTGTAGACTGGATCAATTTCATGTAGTCCTGAGTGGCTTTGAACCAACAGAGATCCATCTGCCTCTGTCTCCTGAGTGCTGGGACTAAAGATGTGTGCCACTACTGCCTGATCTCTATGGTTATCTAGCGTGGCTACCTTCATGCTCTGATCTTCAGGCAAGTTTTATCTGTTAGAACATAAACAAAATATCACCACAGTAAACAATATCTTGAATTTTGTTTCCAAAATCTTAGCTATTCACATTTAATGAAATGTTCATTTGAAATATTTCTATTGAATTAGAAATAAAAACTATTTGAAATTTACTGAAATTGTTATTAGGACTATAGTCATGATGGAAAAAAACAGGGAAAATTATGTCCAGATGAAGTAAAAGAGCTTTAGAGATAAGGGTCTCGTGAGCTTCTTTCTTCCTTCCTTCCTTTCTTTCTTTCTTTCTTTCTTTTTTTTTTGGTAGGGAAACTCTGATTTTTAGTTTCTTACAGTACAAGGTAAAAACAGTCAACACTGGATCACTGGTTCATAAATTAAAGAGCGTTTGTGAAAAACAATCCTCTTGAGTACAGGCTTGCATGGTAGGTTATGGGTAAAACCAGAGATAAATCACACAAAGTCTGTATGCTTCTCCAAATGTAGGTATAAAAACTAGACTAACTTCTTTCTGGGATATTGTTTCTTGGGATATTTCCAATATGTTCCATGATCAGCCAAGATATAAAAAATATTCAGTGAAAGTCTATTGTCATATTTTTTTGTGAAACTGAACATACAAAAGTCTCATTTGCTTTTCTAGGGAATTGTTTGCAAATTTGAAATTCTGAGATTTGCTGAGGCTGATAATGGATGAACACCAGTCATTAACAAATTTATATACTTTATGAAGTTCTAAGTAAAGAAAATAGAGATTAATTTCTATCCTATATAATATTTTTACAGGATATTTGTGTCTTAGTCAATAATAGTGTTTCTGTAACTTTAACATCAACTTCTATATGTAATGTTCTGACATAAAAATTCACACATGCACATATGCTTAGATATTCACAGAGATACTCTCTAAAATAGCCAGCCTCTTTGCCTATTATGAGAACTATACACAAACTGTTTGTCATCCATTTATGAAACTTTAGATTACATTACCTCTGTGGATTACATTGAAGTCACAACAAATTTTCTTCTTGAGTTCAGTTATCTTTTATATGTCACTTTTGGTTGTTTCCTTATTCACATTTCACTATACCTTGTATTTTTCTTCAATTATCTTTAAATGTTTATTTTAAGTTTTTTTAAACACATTCATCTTATTGTGTTTTGCATGTAATGATAAGGGGGATAATTTCCTAACTGGTTATTAAAAACTTTAAGAATAGTAAAATCAAGCATTAAGTCATATATTCTACTAAAATGCATTAAATAACAGAAGATTGAAGTAGTAAGTTCAAGACATTTTATCTAACCAAATTTTTTATTAAATGTCAGTCTCATCACTAAAATAACTTTTCATTGAAGTGTATGTAATTCTGCTAATAAATAAAATAAACTGTTGTGAAAAAATAAACCACCTCTGTACAAGTAAATTCTGAGAAAGATAAGAGATCCACTGACATTGAATCAAACGCCCTCTTTCTATTGTTTTTATGGTGTTTGTAGTAGTGGTACTGGTGGTAGTGTTGTGTTGGTGGTGGTATTGGTGGTGTTGACAGTGTTGTTGCTGGTGATTGTGGTGGTGGTGGTAGTGTTTTTGGTGGTATTAATGTTGGTGGTGATGATGGTGTTGGTGATAATGATGGTGGTGTTGGTGTTGCTGGTAGTGGTATTGGTGGTGGTGATGCTTTTTGAGATATTTATAGTTAAGACTGACCTATAAATTGATATATAGACCAAGGTGGCCAAAAACTGGCAGTAAGTCTCCTGTCTCAGTTTTCATAGTGCTAAGATTATAGTCAGAAGCTACTACCCCTGCTTAGATCAAACAGACTTAACTTTTTATACCCATTTGTCTTTATATTAGCCTGATGAAAACCAAACAGGACTAATAAAGAGATATCAGTTTCAATAACTTTAGGGATAAGAAAGCATTTCAATAAATAATTTGTTGAGATATTTTCTTATAGTTAAAATAAATATATTATACTTAGACAATTCTTAACTTTAGATATCCTTAATTCTCTATGGATTCCTATCACCAGACTTAATTGTATTTCAATGACATGGTCATACATATAAAACTAGAATAATGGCTGTCCAGTGGTATAAAAGATTTGTTTTTCAAATTTCCTTGTAAAAAATTAATAATAACCTTTCCAGTTTATACAGTCTAAAAATTTAATCTACATAGAAACTGGCCTGAGAATTTAAGACAGACTGAATGAAGTCCTGCTTTCAACCATAAGAGATGTGTCACTTTGAGTCACAAGCTCTCAAGGATGCTTTCCCTGTGTGTGTTTTAAAAATAGGTTTATAGTATAACTGACCTCAGGATGTCCTAGCAGGACTCAAAGGAGATGATACACAGAATGTCTCATATATCAATTATCATCACCATCATTACCATTAGGACTAGTTGTTACAAACCACTTAAATAAGAACGTAGCTCTCAACAACAGAGGGCAATAGATGAAATGGGTCTGATGTTTAAATGTAAATCGTTCTCCTTCTGATAATGTAATGCATTTTGTTGTCAAAAAGAATGACATAGAAAGGTTTGAAGTTTCCATGGGTTAAGTTACCTGCTATAATGAGGAGTATGCAGAAATACTTACAATAGATACATTTTTCCCCAAAACAGTTGACTTCAGCCACATTAAGAAAAAATGCTCAATTGCAGAGTGTCAATCTTCCTGACAGTGTAAATCTCCTTAAGGCAATTTAATTCAGATTAAAAAGATAACCTTGGCTTTTGGAGCCAGAATAAGGGATCTGTTTCAAATCTGTCACGTTAGCACTATCAATAACCCACTATGACCCATGATTGAGTAGTTTTAATTAAGTTCTCTTAGGATATTTAGGGAGGGATATTAATCCTTCGTTAACAGGAAAAATGAATATTGCACATATCTCTATAACTTTTGAAGTTTGAACATCCTTCCTTTTTTTCTTTAAATCAAATTTATCGTTTTCCTTGCTAAAGAGCAATTCCAGTTGGGGAACTCCAGCTCCCAGGGGTTTTAACGCTACCCCACTATAAAACAGAGGCCTGCTGTTTTAATCACGCCTCTCTCTCTCTCAATGTTGTTTGCGCCCTGGTACAGCCCATCTGCCTTGAATCTAGGGCTCCACTGGGGCTGCACACATCTGCCAGCCAGACTACCTTCGTACACAATTACTCAATCCACCGTAAGGCTCTTTAATAAGAAACAAGTGTGACAACGGCAAGCCTCTTTTTTCCCCCTTTCTCTCTCTCCTCCTCCCTCTTAAACCACAGAGTCAAATAGCCCTAATAGAGATGAAGCTTGATAGATCCGCCCAGGTGTAGGTGAAATGGTAGAGCCTCGGGGGTAATAGATGCTGTGTTCGCTCGCTGAAGTTTAGTGCTCTGTCCTGACTGGCTCTCCAGCGGCACTGAGACCGGCTGCTCCTTGCCTAGTTGCAAAGTCAACATGCTTCTTGCTGCTCACGTTTGTGCCTAATCCAGAGGGCAACCTGGAGCTAGGTAGAAGCTCAGATCAGCCCTCCAGCTCAAGGACAAAGGACCGCAGATGCAGTAAGTGGAAATTTTACCTTTTCTTCTTTTACTTGGAATTAATTAAGGGTGTTCACTCTTAGAGAATCCTCTAAAGACCGAGCAAAAATGAACCAGCAAAAGAAGCCTGTGTTCTTAACCCTGTGGGTTTCCCCAGGCGTCATTTCACGCAGTGTCCCAGCTCGTTTTGCAGTGTCTCCGGTACTGCCACCAAAGCTTAAATACTCCACAAGTGACTTCTCATTCAGAAGGACTGTGGAGTACATTGTGGTGCTAATAACAACGCTAATTCGATCCTGTAGCCTGGCATGGTAACTGATATTTCTGGGTGAAATATCCTTTATTACTGTCAAAAATGTTGGTGACAAGTGCACTGTCACAGTTCTCAGAAGACAGAAGAAAGTCTTTATGATGCCATACCCTACTTGAAAACGGATTTCAACTTTCATTCCTGACCATAGTATTACATCCTTTATAAGTCAATATACGGAATTTTCCTGTAGTTTTTGCATAACAAATTCTTTTTTGAGCTCTGACTCTTACTAAAGGAATTATGCTGAAAACTAAAAAGTGGCATTAGACTGTAGCTGCAATGACAATGATAATGCAATTTTAAAAGAAACTAAAATCAAAGGTCATTTGTTTAATAGTCTAGGAAGAGATATTGAAAACAGATGTAGGAAATCTCAACTGTGACTTTTTGCTCTTTCATGCTTGGTTTAAAGCAGCCTCCACATTGCGTTTACTTTGCATTTACAACTTGGATTCACCACTAAACTATGTTTGAACTCCAAGTTCAGATGGGATCTAAGTCAAGCCATGTTCCTTGAGCCTTGCTCTGAATTTTACTTGACTACAGGGAATCTTTTTACTATTACACTATATATCTCGATTGTGTTAACAAGCTCACTGTGGTGGACTTTCAGGTGGAATGTCAGCCAATGTAAAAGAATGTGTTTGCTATTCAAATGTGTGACATTTTGTATAGGAAATAAACATAAAACACATGTCCCTATGAAGATTCAAGTTATAATAATTAATCCTTCAAAGACTGCCAAACATGATTAAATTATAAAAGAATGCATTAAAAACTGTCACTATATCATTTCAATTTACAGTTTAACCTTTTATGTATTTGGAGATGTTGTCTGGAAACTATTGTCATCTCATAAAACAATGTGTATGTTGTATATCGTATATAAGAAAACACAGACAATATGCTATTGGATTTTCTTAGATAATTCCCATTGGCCAATGTTTTGCTTTTGTTTTTTGACTATTATAGATGGACCTCATTGAAAATGATGATTTAAAAACCATGACGGTAGAGTCTTGATGGCTCCTTTGTGTATTTTCAGAAATGATTTAGCCCTGGATAAAGTTGCTGGTATGAGAGGTTTAATTAATTACGTTTTGTTAAAAATATTTCTTTAAGAATTGCATTTGACATTATAGATGGTGGAGTAAATGCAGTTTAAAAGTCATTCTTCATGGAATACTTTAACCAGCAATTGTTGGCATTGAATAGCGGTCAATGTCTACCCCCTACAGGGAGAGAGTCTAATTTCACTATGCTTTCCTCAGTATATGAATGCTACAGAGTACAGTTCACACATATGAATGCCGTAACTGTGTCAGTGATTCCAACAAGTGCCCCTTAATGAAAAGGTCAGCGCCATGATTAATAGGAAGCCTGTTTCAAAGGCTGCACCTCACTTCAGCACTGCATTTAGGTTTGTGTCTTCATGATTTATTCATTTGCCTTTCAAAGTATAATAAAAATTGAGTGGTCCATTTTGCACATTTTTAGCACGCTTTGATTGTTATTTCAATATTATAACAACATATCAGTTAGTGTATTTGGTTTAGGCAAGGAAAAAAAATCAAGTGGAAAAGCCTATCAAGTCAGTAATTGAGACTATGTGGATGCTGAATGAAAATTTCAGTCTTTATTTAAATAGGTAGATGACACATCCCTTGCTAGAGTTTCAGCTAATTTAATCAACCTTTAAGAGGCCATCCGGGGAAAGGTGGCATGAGGGAGGACAGGTTTGGTATTTAAGCTCATTATGATTAAATGCTAGCTATGTGTAGTAATACAAACACATAATTTTTCACACAGAAGTACATTTCATTGAAGAATAATGTTGAGTGGAGTTAAACAGAATAATTTTAACTCTACTGATAATCTCAAGGAAGCAGTTACTGAAAATGTATAATAACGACTTTGTTGTAATTTTCCCAAATATGAGCTATGTTGAAAAACATCAAATTCTTCTTTTCGACTGATATTTATTGATGAAATTTAAGCCATTTATAAATCAATTTGGTCCTTAAATATGAAATCCTACATTTTTATTTCATATATATTTTTAACCCTGTGGTTTTATTCCTACATGTTTTCAGACATAAATAGTTTGCAATGTAATTAAGTAATTAAATAATACAAACAATATAATTTATATGCAAATATCTAAAGTTTTAGAGAAAAGCCTTTTGCTCTATTTATTTTTCAAAATCATAAATTATATCCAGTTACTTATCCCTTAAAACTTTTTCTCTCTAAACCTAAATCAACATATAATTTCATAATAACACTGTATTTACTTATGATCAAGGAATTCAGATAGTGGATGTGGATTGTGGGGACAATACACAAAGGAAGCTCATAATGGTCACTCAAAGGAAAGAAAATATAAATAAGTTGCGGGCAGTGGTCACAGAGAGTCCTAGGTGTATTACCTATTACCAATGTACACAGCTTCCTGCTCTGAATTAGACACTTGGCACTATAGACAGGTGTCAGTGAATACTAGTAACTGTGCATCTACAGTGTATAAGCACCAGACTTGACACTTTGTATCCAGTCATTATAGCCCAACAACGTATGCAATGTTCCCATTTCCATTTATAAATGTAAATGGAATGAGAGAAATTGTCTTGTTGTCCATGGCCTGTAAACTGTGGAATTCTGCATTCAGATTTGCCTTGTGTCAAACCCCTCAATTTGCTTCCACTGAGGCCTATTCTGTAATAAGTACCCCCCCCAGAGCAAAGTTGAGTTTATTATTATCTCTTCCAATATTGCAACTACATAAAATTTGGAAGAGATAATAATGAAAGTTGTTTCTCAGATAATCATAATTGAATGCCAAGCAATGAGTATGATTTTACCCTGTTGCATCATCAGTGGGCACTTAGACTCCATGCTACTTCTCAAACTTTTATTATATACAAAGACAAAGTTATAATTGTATCTCAGATATCAGAAGAAAAGATAATTATTCCATAATTTCTCAGTGTCTAGATATACATTCTTGTCTGTCTGGAGTTTGAGGAATTTGTCTCTTCAATTATTCCTAGCCAGGCTAGAGGATCTGTCAATAGGGAGACTAGTCACAATAGCAGGTCATGCATAGTCATCAAATGTATTTCCACCTCCAGGACTGAAGAAAATGAGTTGAAGGTCACCATCAATGATTTTTCAGGCCCTGGATACTCATAAGTGCTAGAATTCCAAGTAGATATTACATTTATTTGTCAAAACTGTTTTTCCCCAATATATGCTGACTAATATGGACTTTTTTTAAAGGATGGAAATGAAATATTCAAGATAGAAATCTCTTGTACTTTATAATTTTAAGATTATGAATCTATGTATTTTCTCTGAGATCAAAACAAAATAATCCTATCCAAAGAGTTCTGTCTTGTTTACATCAGTTCATATGATCATACCTCTTAAATTAGGACATTGTTTACTTTATACACATAAGATATATTAGTGATGGAGGAAATGAACATAAGGAACTTGATTCAAAATTGAAGCAAATCTAACCCCTTTTCTCTACAACACGGAAGCACTGTAAAGGCTCCTTTAGCTTTCACATTTGCTTTGGTGTGATGAGAGTTACTTGATGAATATTTTAAAATATGATTGGCATGTAAGACAGTCTAGACTATTCTCAGATGTTTAACAAAGTGAAAAGAAAGTGATTTTTGCAAGTTAGTCTCAAGGTACTGGAAGAATGAATGCACACTGGTGACATCTGAAAGCTGGGGATACTTTAAGGATTGGTGATTATCTTAAAACGGTGGTCAAGATTTTCTCTATCACTATTCTTTAAAAGATAAATGGATTTACTCCATGAAGCTAATCTTTTTCTCATGAATCCCTTTGGCTTTCTAGTAAGTACTATATGCTTATTTGTAGGAGTCTCTCGTTTTCTCTCCTCTTCCTTTCTCTTCTATTCTTGTCACCTCCTTTCCCCCTCCCCTTTGCTTCTCCTCTCTCTTCCCCTTTCTCTCCCTTCTCCTCCCCTTCTCTCTTGTCCTCTCTCCTCTCCCTTCTCTCTCTTCTCCTCTCTCCTCCTTCTCTTCCTTCTCCCCCTTTTCTCTCTTTTCCTCTCTCCTCCCCTTCTCTCTCTTCTCCTCTCCCTTCTCTCTCTTTTCCTCTCTCCTCCTGCTTATCTCCCTTCTCCTCCCCTTCTCTGTGTTCTCTTCTCCCCTTCTCTCTTTCTTCTCCTCTTTCCTCCCATTCTCTCTCTTCTCCTTTCTCCCCCTTCTCTTCCTTCTCCCCTTCTCCTCTCTCCTCCACTTCTCTCTCTTTTCCTCTCTCCTCCCCTTCTGTCTCTTCCTCCTATCCTCCCTTTCTTCTGTTTCTTCTCTACTCTGCCTCTTTCCTCATTTTTGGTTCTCCCTTACCAGCACCATCCCCTCTTCTTCCTGCCCCTGACCTTTCCTCGTTGGGGTCTTCTCTGTCTCCTCTCTCCTTCTACCTTCTCTTCTCCCATGTTCTCTATCTCTCTCTCCTATTTTCCTCTCGTCTGCTCTCTTCTGTCTTTTCCCTCTGCCTCCTTTCTCCTTTCTCCATTTTTTTTAGCTTCTCAGTCCACTCCCTTTTTCCTAACACCACATCCCAGTCATCCTTCCACATTAGCGATGATTTTTCTATTAATTCCTTCTTTCTCATGTTTCAGAAAAATAGTGGGACCAGTACCTTGTAGACACTGGCTGGTGGACAGGTCCTCTGTCCTGGTATGGGGACTTCTCTTGTCTCTGCCCACTTCCATGGTTTTATACATCACAGAGGCCAAAACACTAACCACAGCAATCAGGTCAACTTATCCCGCACCCTTTACATGGTGGAGACCAAACCCTGTTCCCATCTACAAAACTCCTACCCAGAACTATAATCAACATCTAAAGCTTATATTTTAAGCCTGTTTCATATTAAATATTTCTTAAACTTTTAAATTATATTAAGGAGCTAATTGTCATGACTATGTATTCAGAATAGATGTTTCAGATGTACCTTGTAAGTCAGAATTCAGAAAAACATCTATTAGCAATAAGCTTCTATTTTATTATTAATCTTAAAAACTTTATCTTTGGAAGGATAGGACAGGGAAATTATTAGATTCTATTGCATTTCTGTCAAAAATCTGAGACTGTGACCTTATTTGTGGTGGTATGTACTAATACACTTGAAATTCACATTAGCCAATAGTTTTTCTGTAAAATGGTGCTTTCAGTCATGTGGTAATCTGTTTTCCTCATATAAGTCAAATGCTACTAATTATACACTTAGGTTTGAATATCTAGTTATACTTTACTGAATTATCAAATTAAGATTCTGTGGAACAGTGAGCATGAAATCAAAACATTGTCCATTGCTGGAAAACTACAACCTTTCTTTCAGGATAAAAAGAATATATGCATGGCATATGATCATATCAAAAAGATTTTGAGCTGTAGAGAATTTTGGAATTTGGACTTTAAAAGAGAGATAATAATGCAAGGCTCTTGCAAGACTTATAATGGGTTTTACATGTAGTATATGATTAAATAGTTGGCATAATTTATGCTGTAGTACATAAAACATAATAGTGTTTTCTCCTGTGGCTCAAAATTTGTTTTAAGGATATTTACTCAGAAAATCTTACTTGAGCTCAGATTCTTTTCAAAGCATAATAAGTTTGCATGAATAACACTGTCTTTGACTAAAGCAATACTTCACAAATATTTTCCCACTTTAGAAGCTTGTATATGATTCATAGTTGGTTGATAGTTATTTGTTGATGACTTTCTTCTCTGCTCCAGTATTGAAAAAATTTCAAAACAAACCAAATTTAATACAATACCCATTTTTTTTACATCCTATAAGTGAGTTCCCAGAAGTGAAGAATTAAACTGGTCTCGACATAACACCCACTCACAGCCAACATTAGCACAAGGTAAAGAAGAAGAAATTTGTTACTACAGCAGAATATTTCTTAACAGTCACATAAAATATTGTCTTATATGTCTTTGCTCTCAACTATCCCATAAAATAGTTCAGTAAGATTTATGTTTTACTGCTTAAATTATGAGGAAAGTATATTGCTTCACAAGTATAACTAGTTTCTTTAAACAGCATGAAATTTTGACTGATATGACCTTAAGTGCAAACAGTTCCTTTTTTGGATAAGATAATATACATGGATGAATATAGAAGACAAACATTATTTTTATAACTGAGCCTTTAGTAGGGACACAGTATCCAATTTTTTTCTCATTAGCTAGCAAGGATGGATGTTTCATTTTGGATTTATTGATTATTTTTTTACACATAGAAGTAAAATTTTATTGTCTCATAATACAAAAACTAGCATATTTTCACATTTAATATATGTGGGTATAGTTATGCATGTAACTCATTTTCTTTTATTTTAATCATCTTTTTTTAACTTTTTACACATGTCACCCTCAGTTCCCTCTCCCTCCCCCCTTCCCCCCCGACCTCCCTATCCTCCCAATCCCCACCCCCACTCCATCCCCCCTCTGCTCCCCAGAGAAGGCAAGGGCTTCCATGAAGGATTTTCAGAGTCTGTCACATCATCCCAGGAAGGGTCTAGGTTCTTCCTCTTGTATCCAAGCTGAGAGAGCATCCCTCCACGTGGTATGGATTCCCAGGTTTTATTGATTTTTAAGAACACTTGTATTTCCATGGAATTTTGAATAATATTAAACATGTTAGAGTATTTCCAAAGGACTAATCTAATATTGAGAGCAATAAACCTGTACAGACCTGTCAAGGTGTTCACATGCTACACCTATTGTGAGAGGAACTTTTTATTATAGTTCTTTAGTTCACTTGGAATAGAGAGATTGGAGACCTGAACTTTTATGTTACATCACAAACTTAAACAATGAGCTGTGCTTGTTTTACACTGTCATGGCAAAATGCCTGCGAATCTCAAAGGAGGAAAGATTCATTCCAAGTACAGTTTCAGAGCTTTCTCCCTAGATTTAGTTGTCCCGTTGTTGAGGACTTGTGTGGATCCCCATGGCAGGGAACGCACAGGGAAGAAAAGCTTGCCGCCTGTCACAGCCTGAGGAACAGAGAAAGAGAGCAATGGATCCACATGTAATAAGGTCTTTGACTGGCATATGCCAGTGATCTTCTTCTGTCAGTTAGACCCTTTTCTTAGAGTCGATTTGGCACTGAATTTCTCAGTGGGTTAATCCACTGATGAAGGGAGAGTCCTCCCAATCCTATTGGTATATCACCCGAGGACCACACTGAGTACAAGGCAGTCAACAAATGAGCCTAAAGATAAAGCTTCTCTTCTGCATGGTCCCACAGTCATTTGGACCCAATAACTACAAAGAGGCTTATATTAATTATAAACTGTTTGGCCAATGACTCAGGTTTCTTATTGGCTATTTTTCCCTTTTTTTGGTTTTTCGAGACAGGGTTTCTCTGTATTGTTTTGGAGGCTCTCCTGGAACTCGCTCTGTAGATCAGAATGGCCTCAAACTCACAGAGATCTGCCTGCCACTGCCTCCCGAGTGCTGGGATTAAAGGCATGTGCCACCAACGCCCGGCTTTTCCCTTAATTATTAACCATTTCTATTAAACTATGTATTGCCATGAGGCTTTGGCTTACCTATGTTCCTCCAATAATGTTACTCCTTCGGAGACTACATGGCGTTTCTCAGGCAGCTCCTTGATGCCTTCCTTTCCCCAGCATTCTCCTAGTCTGGTAGCCCCACCCACCTGCCTACTGGCCAATCAGCATTTATTCATCAACCAATAAGAGAAACATGTATTCACAGTGTACAGAAAGATATCCCCCATCATGAGCCGCTGAGAGATGTTTCATGTTTAAACCACAACAGAAGCATACCCAATTTATGTATGTGTGCAACCTGACTTGAAAGTGTTGGTAAGGTTTTTGAATGTTGTACTTATATAATGCAATGCTGTTTACTTTTGATGTATGGAAGTGAGCAAGGAACAATAGGGATGCGTTTTTAAACTTCTCCGTTCATCAATATTTCTTTTGCATATCCAGAATAGTGACTTTGAATATCAAAATATTTTTATTTCAGTTAAAATACTATGGCAGATTTTAATATTGTTTGGTTTTATCTTATTTTATTTTATATTTTTGTCATCTTCTACAAATTATGATATGTAGCTAGTTCATGCCAACCTCATGATCCTCTTACCTCACCTACAAAGTGATGGTGTCTTAATGTTTCTATTACTATTTCTATACCTCTTGTTGTTTTTCTTCCTTGGGGTTTATGTAAGTTAGAAACAAGCTTGCTTCACATGTCAATCCCAGCTCTCTCTCTCTCCCTCCCCTCCTTCCCTGCCCCTCCCACTAGGTCCCTCAACCCCCAACCCAATCCCCACTCCGATCCCCAGGGAGGATGAGGCCCTCCCTGGAGGATCGCCAGAGTCTGTCATTTCATCTAGGGCAGGGCCTAGGCCCTCCCCCAAGAGACCAGGCTGGGAGAGCATCCCTCATTGTGGGATGGGCAGCCAAAGCCCATTTGCATGCCAGGGATAAATACTACCCAAGGTCCCATAGACCTCCTCATTGACACCCACATTCAGGGGGTCTGGATCAGTCCCATGCTCTTTACCCAGCCATCATTTGTATCATTTTTATTAGTCTTTTTTTCATTTATCTTACATACCAACCACAGTTTCCCCTCTCTCCACTCTTCCCATTTGGCCCTCTGAACTCCTGTGTATGGCCCACAATCCACTCCTCCATTCAGAAAGAGGCAGGCCTCCTGTGGGAGTCAACAAAGCATGTTGTATCAGCTTGAGACAGGACCAAGCTCCTCCTCCTGAATCAAGGCTGGACAAGTCATTCCTGCAAAGGGGAATAGGTTGTAAAATCCGGGTTCATGAGTCAGGGACAGGTCTTTATTCAACTGCTAGGGACACCATACACAGACCAAGGCATACAATTGTCATCCAGATGCAGAGGGCCTACATTGGTCTCATGCAGGCTTGCTAGCTGTGGGTCCAGAGTCAGTGAGTTCCCATTAGTTCAGGTCAGTTGTCTCTGTGGGTTTCCCTGTCATGATCTTGACCCCCATTGTTCATGCAATCCCTCCTCCTTCTGGTCAACTGGACTCCTGGAGCTGGACCCAGTGTTTGACTGTGGATTTCTGTATTTGCTTCCATCAGTTAATAGATAAAGGCTCTCTGTGGACAATTAGGGTAGTCACCAATTTGATTACAGGAGAAGGCCAGTTCAGTTACCCTCTGTACTATTGCTAGGTGTCTCTACACTATTTCTGGGGTCATCCTTCTGAATTCCTGGGAGTTTCCTTGGCACCAGTTTTCTTCGTAATGCCAAAATGGTCCTCTGTATCAAAATATCTCTTTAATTACTGTACCTCCTGCCCCCAACTCCACCAACCCAATCTCTCATGTTCATACCTTCCCATTCTTTTCCCTCCATACTCTGCCTGCAGTTTACCTAGGAGATCTCATCTTTTTTCCTCTTTGTTACCTAGCTTCTCTGGGGCTGTGGATTGTAGCATGGTTATCCTTTGCTTTACATCTAATAACTATTAATGATTCAGTAAGTACCATGTTTGTCTTTCTGGGTCTGGGTTACCTCACTCTGGATGATTTTTTTTCTAGTCCCTGCATTTGCCTGCAAATTTCATTATGTCATTGGGTTTTTTTCCAGCTGAGTAATACTTCATTGTATACCTGTACCACATTTTCTTTTCTTCCTTTTATTTAAAGAATTTTCTCATTTCCTTTTTTAGGATCTCTATCATCTTCATGAAGTTGTTTTTAAGGTCGTTCTCTTCTGCTCCATCTGTGTTGGGATGTTCAGGTCTTTCTGGTGTACAGTCCCTAGACTCTGGTTGCATCATATTGGCTTTTCTGCTGTTGAATGTGTTCTTAGATTGCCTTCTTCCCATCCCTTCTTCCAGTGTGTCCAGGTGGGGTCTCTTCCTTTCTTGGTGGGTATGAGTCCAAGGTTCTCCTCCAGTGGATGCAAGCAGGTCCACTACTCTGATGGGTTTCACAATGGGCGCAGGTAGGTCTGAGGCACTCCCTCTCCTGGTGGGTAGGAGCTGGATTAGCACAGCGCTTTCAGCAGCCTCAAGGTTGCTTGTTGAGCCAGGTGCAGGAGATCTCAGAGTGAGCAAGCAGAAGGAAGTTAGCCCAAGGTGGGAGCCATAGCTCACCTCTGCCCTGAGTGGGGGTGGGTGTAGACCAGCACTCTCAGCAGGCTCCTGGTTGCCTGACCCTCTGGGGGTGAGTTTGTACCACATTTTCTTTATCCATTCTTTGATTTAGGTTCATTTAGACTGTTTCCAGGTTCTGGATATTACAAATATTTCTGCTATAAACATAGTTGGGCAAGTGTTCATGTGGTATGATTGAGTAACCTTTGGATATATACCCAAGATTGGTGTAGCTGGGTCTTAAGGGGGATTAATTCCCAATTTCCTGAGAAACTGCCACGTTACTTCCAAAGTGACTATACAAGTTTGCACTCCCACCACCAGTGGAGGAGTGTTCTTATTCCAACATAGGCTGTCACTATTGTTTTTGATCTTAGCTATTCTGACAGGTGAAAGATGGTATCTCAGAGTTGTTCTGATTGGGTTTCCCTGATAGCTAAGGATGTTGAACAGTTCTCAGCCATTTGAGATTCTTTTTGAGAATTATGTTTAAATCTGTATCCCACTTTTAATTGGATTATTTGGTTTAGTTTCTTGAGTTCTTTTTATGTTTTGGAGATCAGCCCTCTGTCAGATGTGAGATAGGTGAAGATCTTTTCCCAGTCTGTAGGCTGCCATTTTGCCTTATTGACAGTATTCTTTGCACAGCAACTCTTAAAAAAGAAAACATTTAATTAGAGCTGGCCAACAGTTCAGAGGTTTAGTCTATTATTGTTGTGGTGGCAAACATGGTAGTACATAGGTAGACATGGTGCTGGAGAGGTAGCTTGTAAATAGAAGTTTCTGTCCCGCCCTGTTCTTCAGCCATTCAGTCAGAAATAAACACACAGAGGCTTGTATTAATAGCAAACGGTTTGGCCAATGGCTCGGGCTTCTTATTGGCTATCTCTCACTTAATTATTAACTCATTTTTATTTATCTGTGTTTCTCCTCATCGTCTTGACTTTATTCACAACATACAGAAGAGCCACATTCCCTATCATCAGCTGAAAGTTCCACCTCTAGATCCCCATAAAGCATGAAGAGAGTAACAAAGGGATTAATTTAAGCATCTGAAACCCCAAAACCCACCCTAAGTGACACACTTCTTCCAACAAGGCTATATCTACTAATAGTGCCACTCCCTATGATCCTGTGGGGACCATTTTCATTCATACTGGCACAGGATGATTTACAGGCGTTAGCAACTAACACACACACAGTTCCTTAAAGTCATATCACAAGTTTTAATAGGAAGAATCTATTCATCAAAGCATTGGTTGCTCAGATTACCTAGTCTTTCAGTGGTTTTGCACACTTATGTTTATCATTGTTATTCTCTGGTGCTATAGGGACACTGGGTTTGTGTATCATTTAATGTGTAAACTTAAGAAATACTACATAATAAGGCATCATATGGCACATCATATGGAGTTCAGAATTCTAGGTCAAATAGGGGATGTTGAGAATAATATTATTAATACTTTCAAAATATTGTTTTGGGAATCATGATCATTCTTTTATATTATTACAAAATGCACATGATTGTATTAGTGTGCTTTTGGTGGTGACCTGAAAAACCAAACTCACAAACCCTAGAATAAAACCTTTTCTAGTGATATGAAAATGTTTTATAACAATTTCTAAGTTTCCCAAAAGTTGCCAGTTAATGAGGTTTACCATTTATCTACTTTTTCTTTAAAAAGTATTTGCTCGGAGAGTAATGGCACAAAGGAAAAGCAGAGGCCAGCAGCAGGCCATGGCCAGGCTCTGTGCTTTGGTTCCTTCTGCTCAGGCATAAGCAGAAGATTCTGTGAAGATAGAGAACTCTTTAGATACAAAGCTCATCCCTTCTACCTCTCTACAACTTATTTTACAGGAGTTTGGCTCAGCTGATTTCTGTTTCATGGCTGGGGAACCAGCATTGAACCAAACCAAGTCTCCTGAATGTGGGTGTCAGTTAGGAGACCTTGGAAGACTATGGGACCTCTGACAGTGGAACCAGTATTTATCTCTAGTGCACATATGGATTTTGTGAGCCTCTTCCCTATGGAGGGATACTCTCTCAGCCTAGACACACAGGGGCCCCAAATGATATGACAGACTTTGATGATCCCCATGGAAGGCATCACCCTCCCTGGGGAGTGGGTGGGGTGTGGGATGGGGGCTGGCAGGGGCCATGGGAGGATAAGAGGGAGAGGGAACTGGGATTGATATGTGAAATAAGATTGTTTCTAAACTAAATAAAAATATACAAAAGAGAAAAATGCATTTCTTATACTTTAAATGGATAAGTTGCTTTAAACTATTAAAGGCAATTTTTATTCTGTCAGCGTACAGTCGCATAATGAAATGGAGACAGTACAGTGTAATTAGCTGAAAAGAGTGAACTTAATTTATCTTGATATTTGTGTGATAAGAGAAAAAGCATATAAAATCATCTCAAACATTATTTAAAGAAAAAGAAGAATTTATTATAATTGCTTTACATTCTTATTTTTCTACCAAAGCTATAAATCCCTAGAAAAATTTTCAGAGGTGTGTGAAACTTCCACTCACTCTTTTGTCTCTGATAGCCTGCTTTATTTAACAGATACTGAATTTCAGCCTCAGTAGTGGTTTACCATCTTAGCTCAGACAAATAACACACTTAAGGCATTATAAACCTTATTTCTTTTGCAAAATCTCTTCACCCTACTCTATAAGAGGTTTGTGATAATGTTTATCTTTAAACGAATTTGATCCCAACCTGAGAGGCACAGGTCATTAATAATGGAAACACATTCAAAAGAAGTGAGAATAAGGAGTTCTTGAGAGCTTGGTAGTTCCAAGAAGATTTAGGTGGTTATGAGTATGTCCTCAGTGACTGACCCACACTTTTGTGTACCTTATCTCCCAGAAGTGTAAAGAGCAAAGCCGTATAAGGAACTTAACTTTCCCTTAGCAAATACAAAATGCTGTGAAATCTTCTTTAGATATCTCACCTCTCTACACATCTGTCTCAGTCCAGGGGCAATTTCCCTCCACTTTTATTCTCTGATCTTTTTGGTGTTTGTTTGTTTTTTCTGTCTTTTTGGTTCTGCCAACATTGATCTCCTGCCATTAACAGGGAACCCACTCAAAAAGTTTCATGCTCCTAAGTGCATTTATTATTCATCTTGTTTCTCTCTTTTCCATTAATTTCATTTTCTAAAGCTTACTCTTTTGGCACAATAGTCACTGCTAGTACTGAAAGGGAAGCCAGTTAGACACAACACAATATGCAGAAAAGCACTGTTTGATGGAACATCATTTAATAAATGGATTTCTAACAGTTTGGGGGGATTTAGATTTAAGTAAGAAGATTCCTTTGTTTCAGAAGATTTTGATTATTAGTAATATTTTAATTCGTTTACATTAAATTGTTCTTAGGGATGTGATTCAAGTTCAGAACTGGATGCCACTGAATTCTATTCCAGGCACACACAGGTCCAGTAAGGAACTACTCCTTCCTGCCAAGTGCTCTGTACCCCCCTAAAAGTCCCTGGTAATTTTTGCTGCCTATTCCAAAATAGCTTCATCTCCTTTACACTCTAAAGATTTCAAATATAAATATTCTGGTCAGGTGATTCTTTTTTTATTTTTAGATTGACACAAATTAAGGTCATCTGGAAAGAGGAATTCAAAATTGAGAAAATGTAAAGTAGATCATTCCTCTAAGATGTTACTTCTTTCCCAGAAGTCGCAAGTTGCCTGTAGTAGTCCATTGTCTAAGGGTGGGGTGTTTGGGAGGAGGAAAATTAACCTCTCCCAGGGATGAGGCACCATATTGATTGTCCAATATAGTGTGGTCAGCCTGTAACAATACATACACACACAAATAACAAAAACTAATTTGGCAGGTTGTACGTATGGTTTTGCGCACACATACGTACCAATAATAATCAAAGAAAAAAGGTGATCAACTTGGGAAGAGGGTGATATTTGAGGGCAGAAGTGAGGATATTGGGAGGAGTACAGGCAGGAAAGAGTACAAAGTATAAGAAAGGGTAATAATTTTGGAATTTAATAAACATAAGTTTAAAAAAAAGGCAACAACAAAGAAAATATTTCCATAAGCTTGGCCTGTAAGGCACTTTTTGATTGGTAATTGATGTTGGAGGTCCTACATCACTCTTGGCTGTACTATCCTTATGCAGCAAGTCCTGGAAAGTATAAGACAGGTAGTTGGTCTAGAACCTGGAGAGCAAACTGGTACGCATGGTTTCTCCATAGTGTGTGCATCAGTTCACACCTTCTGGTTACTGCCTTGAGTTCCTTCCTACCGTCTCTATTTGGTGCACTGTAAATTAAAGGGTTAAGTAAAACCCTTCCTCCCCACATTGATTTTTGTCATTATGCTTGTCACTGCAATGGAAAACAAACTGGGACCATGAGCAACAGAGTAACCTTAGTGAGTGAAAATGTGTATCCAGCAGAATCCTACAATTCATTTAAAACAGTGTACTTTGCTGATCAGAGCTTCTCCTTTGCACGTGTTCCCTGCATCCCATCACCCCCAAGTCCTCAGACCCAGTATGCGATCCTTTTGAAATTGTTCAGAAAGTCAGGGAGAGGGAAAAAAATGAGAGGCACACAAAGCTCCCTGGCTGGATATGAAACGCTTCCACCTATGAAGAGCTTGTTCCCAGTGGCTTTTGCTGAGATGAGCATTTGTCTTGCTTTAGCAAATCCAATCTATATAATTCGTCATGTGGTCAGGTGGGGACCAGGGAGTGGTTTGCCTTGGGTTACTGCTGGGTGCCCAAGTCTTTTGACTAGTCTAAACCTTGAAACTTTGCCTAGTCTCAGAGCATTTCCGTTGACTTCAAAGTTACCAACTAATTGAGTTTTTCTTTAGCTGCCTGAATTATTGTTGTCATGACTTTCAATTCATCATGAGCCTTTTTTTGTTTGAAAGGGGGCATTGTGTCCTCCTACTGAGTGTCTTGTTTATTAGTATTATTGTTCAATTGCTATAGAAGTAACACAGAACAACATATATTAAAGTGTCATCCATGATTCACGTTCATTCTATTTAAGATTGTATACATTTTTAAAAGAATGAAATACAGCGCGTTGGAAAGCATTTATTCTAAGGTTTATTTAAATATCCCTCTCACTCCATGAAATCCAGTGTGAGATTATCTGTGCATGCTCTGGGTTTAATAACGTGTCATACCTGTGTTAATAGAGTCCTGGTCCTGATGTATTCCATACTTACTTCCAATCCCAATTAGATGCTCATCTTTCTGAGGACAGACAAAGTCATTTCTACCTCTCTTTGCGTGTCACAGCCATGACTAAGCAGGTGTTCAATAAATGTTTTCTGATTGAAAATTGACATTTGTACCCTATGAAATCAAGTTGAAGGGTTTCTAATTTGAGTGCCTATCTTCCATTTGCTGCTTAGTTGACTTTTAGCTGCAACTGATTGATAGACATAAGAAGTTTTTTTTTTGTGAATTGGCAGCTATGTAAATACAGCACTTAACCTTAAGCACTCAGCCATTAACCTTAATCACTGTCCATTAACCTTAAAGTACCCCAGGTTTCTCCTCTTACAATACCCCAAAACAGACCCCACTGAAAGTGTTTTTCTTTTTTTTAACATTCTCTGCAGTAGAATGATTTTTATTGTTCTGAAAGTGGATATAAAAGGGGCATTTCATGCAGAACATTTGAGTTCATTTCATTTTGTAGCTACTAATTAATTTTCCATATGTCCAAAGAGAGATAAGAAGTAGAAAAATTATTTGAGGAGTATGCTAAGAAGTGTTTGACTATAGAGCAAATAGAGAGTTCTTTTAATCACCAATTTATTCATGAGGTTATTAATCACAAGAGAATCTTAAAGCCCACAGATTCATGAAACATAAAATACATTTTCCTATAACTAGTGCTAAAAATCATGTTTAACATTAATTCTAGGCATAACAATGCTAGTTACTTTAAGGATAGTCTATCTGAAATAATTTCTGTTGAATGTTAATTTATAAAAGAGAAAGGATAAATGAAATTTTCTTTAGGCATGGTACTTTAGATTTGTTCTTATGAGCATTCTTGTCTTGTAACCAAAATTATTGAACTAATATTAAATCATTTTCATAATCCTTTAAAATCCACATTATCTATTTTCTCTATATCTGTTTTACAAAAGCCATAAAGTAATTGTCATCGAAATAGAAAAGTGTTCGTACTTAATATATTCAACTGTATTGTGCATTTATTCCATACCATAGATTGTTTTTGCGAAAGTCTACATTTACTGCCAGTGATGCAGTAGAATAGCATTACTAAGTTACAAAAGTTTTTTCTGTAATTTTATATGCAATTATATTTCATGACCTCAGTCTTTGAGGTGAAAACAGTAAGTCAGTGAAGTTCCCATTGTATTCTGAATATAATAGATCTTAGGGTGAGGTGGGAGGGTGGTTGCGATGGAGGAGGGAGAGAGAACGCCTTGCTGTATTCAGGAAAGAAACTCAATACTAATGGACTGATTATTTTTAGATTTGCCAAAGTGCTCAGTTTGCTCCATGTTCCATGGGGAACTGACACTGGAAGGTGTGAGCAACTGCGGGCAGAGAAGGGTCTCTCTTGCAACTGATGTCAAGGTATATTTTATCAAATGTGAAATCTCCCTTAACAAACAAACTGGTGTAATGTGAGTACTTCAACCAGAAATATGTAACCTAAACACTGGATGACTTAGGTGTTCATTTGGAAATTTGTAGTTACCTACCTCAAGAGGAAAGGAAGACGGTGGCAATTGGAGGGTGGGAGTTGGCCTAAGAAGTGGCAAGCTCAATAGGTCCTTTGGGGCAAATAGCTTGTCAGTATTGACCATGTGCTTTGAGAATTGGTCAGTAACCAAATAACTTGCAGAAATTGGAAATTGCTGCCCTATCCTGTTTTTACTCCAGCATTTTTTTTTGGCCATTCATTCTTGTCATGCCCTTAGATATACATAGAATGTAAAATGATTTTTCTTTTTATTTATAAATTTCATATAATTAAACTTGGTGTATGTGAAACAATAGCCTAGATATATAAACATACATTGGATATTTTTTTACACGAAGTAATGATAAAAACATACAAGTTCAGAATGTGAGTAACAGGTGGAAATTAACCTCTGCTCACTTTTGTGTGATGCTTTCTCAACTATGCTTACTAGTTTATTGAAACTTAGTGAGGAACTAGATACTTTAGCAGAATTTTATGTCATTTCCATTGATGAAAACACACTAAAGAGCATTCTTAGTCATATTTACAGCTGTATGGTATATATTGTTCCATAATGATTTACTTGCATAGGGATATTGATAATTAGGTACGTTTTTTAAAATTACTAATGTTAATAGATGTTTTAATAGAGTTCAGTTTCTTATTCTTTATTTTATTTTAGAAACAATTGTATTTTACATATCAATTTCCCCATTCCCTCCCCTTCCCATCCTTCCATGCCCCCCACCAACTCCCCTAACCTACCCCCTACTCACTCCCCAAGGACAGTGAGGCATTCCACGAGGGCTCACAAAGTCTGTCACATCATTTGGGGGAGCCTCTCTTCTGTGTATCTGGGCTGCAATAGTATCCCTCCAGGGCGAACAGGCTCCCAAAGTCCATTTGTGCACTAAGGATAAGCACTGGCTCCACTGTTAGAGGCCCCATAGGGCTTGGTTTGATCCAGTGCTGGTTCCCCAGCTTTACCAATGGGGTATCTGTGCTCTCACTAGGTCAAGTAAACTGAAACCCACAGAAACAGTTGACGTCACCTAGAGTTTAGATTCTTAAAGGCTGATCATACTTACCTATTTGTTTTCCCTTCAGAGCCTGAGATAGTAATCATTATGCCCCTATCAGTGAGTCATAAAACTTGACATAATGATAGCATATTAAAAGCAAAGTAAATGGTTGATATTCTAGCCAGTGTCTTGCCTTGGGTTCTCACCTACAGTTATTAGTCTGGATAAATAAAATGTGTGTCTTTTTCTAGACCTGTGTTTCTCCCACTTATTATGTCATATTTTGAGTACTTATCATTATTCAATATTTATTAATTGGAAAATAGCCAAACCATATACCCATTGTTAACCACAAAATTTGTTTGTTTCTTTTAACTCAGTTACCTAGATGTCTAGAAAGTGTTAAACACTAAACTTAAAGAAATTCCTTTTGTCCCCTATATACAGATTCGCTTCTGTTTTTATAATATATATGACATAATATATTTATGTCATATATTTTAAAACATGATATTATGTAATTCAAATATAGGAACCACAAAGGAGAGAATATGCACATTATTAGTCTGGTTATCTTAATTTACTTCACATGATAATCTCCAGTTGAATCTATTTTCCTAAAAATTTTCCATTCTTTATTGCTCAAAAGTATTACATGCTGCATAAGTACCACATTTTTCTCTCCATTCCTCTGATGTTGGACATCTAGGATAATTCTACTGCTAAGTTATCCTGTATAGCACTACGATGAGCACTGATGTGGAATTGTCTTCATAATATGTTGGCTTAGGGTCCTTAGGCAAATACCTGGGTGTGTTATGGGTGAGGGAATGCTCAGGAGAGGGTAGTATAAGAAAGAATATGATCAACATGCTATATGAATGAAAACTTCTTGAAAAAAATAGAATTTGAATGATGTGTGTTTCTAGCAAATCTGTCTCTTTTTTGTACATTTTACCTCATGCATTTTATTTGATTCATGTAGAAAATAAATATAAAGATTACAAGAACAAACACACCCATAAATTTAATGTTTAAAAAGGCAGAGAACCATGGAGTTTAAGAGTATTGTGTAAGGAGAAGTGGGAAAGTTAGGCTAGCCCACTTTCATCCAGGAAGAGATCAGTTAGCATACCACACATAATCAAGGTTCTTTAAGGAAATCCATATCCTTGTCCTTGCCATAAATCAGTCAGCAAAATATTCCTTGGAACAAATCTCTTACAAAATAATTGGGAAAATAGACAAATACAGATACCTCAGATACCTTTCACTTTACAAAATCAACCATGGGTTTCAGGTGACCTGAATTTTCTTTCACACAAACTGTCCTTGAAGTTCGTTCTGATTTTATTTTATTTGTGAGTTAGGTTGATGTGTGTCAAGTGCAGCTCAATAAAGCCTATTCTGGCATCCGTATGACTGCTTTTCTCACTTGAGTTTTTCCTCAGATGTTAAGTTTAAAAAATGTAAGGAAATGATATGTTTCATATGAGTTTTTAAGCCATAGAACAGCAAGCCAACAAACTGCCACCACCCCAAACCCAATGACAAGAAACAGTGTAACCACTCACCACATTCGCACACACCCTCACACCAAATGGACAAACAGTACACAGGCAGACCTAAGAAAATAAAAACCACCAGCTACAAAAACAGACTGTATCATTTTGCTAATGTAGAGATTTTAGGTTGAGTGTGTGTACTTAGTGAAAGAAAAGAAGGAAGGGGGGAAAAGGACAAAGAAAAGGAAGGTTGGCAAGGAAAGAGGGGAAAGGAAAGGAAAGGAACAAAGTCTTTGTACCTTCACAGGATGTTAGAGGAACTGTACCCCCCATCCGCCCCAAGCACTCCTGAGACCCAGGACTCCTGGGGAAGGGGACAGAACTCTGGCGCCTCTAGTCCATCAGAGACTTTCAATAGGAAAAATGATGTGACAAATGTTTTGTTGTTGTTTTTCCCTCATCCTCTCAATTTCCTTTTGCGTTCTCATACCTGTAAAGATTTCTGTTTTTATTTTTAAGTTTTCTTTCATGTCTTAAAAACCACTAATATTTATTGAATCTGCCTGAGCCTCTGAAAGAGACTGACTATCTTAACCCAACATAAACATCGACTCCCCATGGTCCTTTGTACATTTTCTCTATCCTTGCTGGGGATGGCGTGTCATGTTCCCAGGGTGGAAGCATCATCACCTGCACTTGCAATCTCTGGGGACTTGCTGGTGAATAGTGGCTATTAATTAACATTTTACGATGTGCCTCTTACTCTTCAGAGGAAACACACTATATAAGTGCCAAACAGTAATAATTCACCTCTGTTCTCCCCTTTGGGTTCTGAGTTTATTCCCTCTCACCCTCCTGAGGGGGGGAAAGAGGTGGTGTTCTTATTATCCCTACCTAGAGGATAAAGCGTCATGTGTAAAAGCAGCTTCTAGGAAGAATGGCCGCAAATGTTGCTTTGAACTAAAGAAAAGAGCAGTCTTTGGCAGAGCTGGCTGGGGCAGAAATTCACCCATCTGAACTCCCTGCAACTTGAAAACAAAGCTGAGATGTGTCGTTCACAGCCCCCCCCTCCCCGCCCCCGCCTCAGTTCATAGGACTGTACCGATCCTCCCACAGTCAGAGAAAGAGCCTAGAGCCTGCACAGTGAGAAGAAGAACGTGTCTTGACTCACTGTTCTAGCATTGCTTTGTGAGGCTTTAGACTTGGGTTTTGTTCCTCATTAATACCATTTGCAATGTAAGTCCCATTTGATCATCTCTGTTTCCACGGAATACACTCTAAGGGATGGTTACTCTGTTAAGGGAAGTGGGGGATGCTATTTTATATCTCTATCCATGCTGGTTTGTAGTAATATATCATACTCAGAGACATCAGAAACAAGCTGTCCTGTTCCAAGGCCAAGAGATAAGCAGTGGGTGAGTCAAGGTACCCCTACTTTCTAATGGAGAGGAACACACAGAGCAGTGCAGGGGCCCAAGGCAACCCTGGTTTCCAGCAATACCCTGACCCGAGTTCATTTCAGACATCTGGTATGAAAAAAATTACACCCATGTTCATTTCTGCTCCATGTGGCAAGGTTAAGATTCACATTACCTACTTTTTCTCCCCACTAAAAATTTTACTCTTAGGGCCAATAATTTATAGCATTTTCACAATTGAAAGTTTTCTAATTATCATTTGAAATTTGTTTCATAACTCCTCACATCAAGACATTTATGCCCAATGGCTTCCTAAGAAATTAATCCATTTTATTATACTTTATTTGGAAGATAGACTTTTGATATCTCCCAACTCTTTTGTTCCTGTATATGATTTTGGCCATTATTAGTTATAATTATGGAATATAATAAAGTTGTTAAAGAGAAAAAAATTTACAGAATAGCAAGGAAGGAAACTGTTACTTCAAGTTTCACCTAGATTTGTACTCACGGAGCTTTATCTCTGATTTAATCCCAGTATCTCTGTGTATAAAACAGACATAATGGCTCATGGGAACCAAAGCTACAGGAAACGCTACAGAAGAGACAGTGACCTGTTCTGTTTCCAAGTCCAGCATAGCAGAGTCAGTGCACAATCCAATTTCTATGCTGTGCCTACTGTCCCTGTCACTGCCATTGTACATGGATAACGGTATGAAAATTGGCTGCTAATTTTACCATATGCCCCCATGGACAGAGAGTGGCTCCTCTTGAAGGCCAGTATTTTATTACACTTATGATTTAAAGCCTGTAATCGGAACACTCAGAAATGGTTTCCTGTTGTGCTGTCTTCATCAGCTTGAACATTCCGCTGGTAACAAGGTGGTGCAGTTGTCGTAGTAATGTCTAAAGGTGGGAGCTTAAAACCAAGTTTACCGTATATATAATATTTTGCACGTGAAAATGCGCATTTCTCAGAAAACTTTATTTAGCTCTATAGGCAATTCGATCTCAGGCAGTCAAAGGATATTGTCTGTGCGTGGGTGGGGGGTCAGATGACAGCTAATCTACAAAGACCAGCAAGTGTGCCAGAAGATATGCAGGGGCAATTCATCCGGGAAAGTGGAGCAAGAAGGCTCAGCATATGAGAAAAATGGAAACATTTGTATGCTTAGCTTAGTTTTTCAAATTAGGATTTGTTTTTAACATCTACATCTGTATCTCAACTTCTTGTCCCTAATCTACGTCTTGTGAAGGACTGTCTGTGATAGCATGGCACAATGGAGCAGGAAAACTCAAGCTTTGCCTGTAGTCCTGCTCCAATCTCAACTTTTTACTTAAAAAAAGGATATAGACCGGTTATCACACACACATACCCACCTGTTCCTTCTTTTCTATTGTGGCCATGTATTAAGTTTTATTCTGCATTGCACATTAAATTTGAGGTAAGTAATCCCAGAAGCTACTCTTCCTTGAGTTAGCCTTTTAAAACTCTATTAAATTAAATTTAGTCTGGTGACCATTGTCAGATCAGTTCAATTAATAATAATCCTGAGCATTAACCTAAGGTATTAAGGGGGAAATTTGAGTCAGGTGATATGGAGGTTGCCTGATCTTTAATGTAATCTTTACAATTATAAGTAGCAAATTTTTATTGGAACAAGGGATCTAAAAAAAGATTTCCCAAGTCAGTCTCATGTATAAAAGCATGTTTCCCTAGAAACAAGGGAGAGAAAAAAACATATGCACACAGAGAAATATGGCTAGCTTAGACTATCTCATTTTGGCTGGGGGAATTGGGGATTTTGTTTGCACTCTAGCAATTCCAGGTCTAGATTTCATAACGCGTTTGTTTCCTTCTCTCCCTGGAGGCTGTAAAGCCGTTGGGATGGGTTGCTAACACAATTTCTATTTTTATCCTTCAAAAGACAAGAATTATTGTCCTATAGCCAAGCTTTGCTTTTTAACAGTACTATAAATTTCAAGGTCTTTTGACTTTTCCTGCACACCGTGTTCATTTTTGCCTTGGAAAAATGAGATGCATTACATTAAGTAATACTTCAAACACTTTGTTTAAACTCTTGCACTGAAAAACTATATCTACAATCCTTCTTCAGGGATTTCTTTGTACCCTTTTAAAGCTTTATGCATGTCTATTATAAAGGAAAACTAAATGTGATGAGTCAGGAAATTTTTCTGTCTTTTAAAGTGATACTGTGTCAAACAGTCACTGATGACTAAGAGGAAATACCACTGAGGAGAAACAACAGTACGATTTAATATCAGTTTGCCTTCAAGGCCACTCATAAATATTAATACTTTATGACTCTGGACAGAAAAGAAAAGTCACAAGAGATAGCGGGATATGATTTAAACTTCATGTCTTTCTGGCTAGAGAAAACCAGCTTTATTTCTTTTTTGTTATTATCTTTGTGTGTGTATTGTTCATTGTGAACCTCGAAATATTGACTGTATTACACAATTCAAACATCACAGATGCTCATTTTGTCTTTTTATGTTCTTATTGAACTGCCGATTAAGTAGGCCTATGTCTTTTCCCTTCCCTTCCCTTCTACTCAACTTTACTGGTTAAGAGCCAGTAGAGAATCATAATCTATTTTTCCCTCTGACCCAAATAATTTTATATGTGAAATCCAATTATAAAAAAGATGTCAAGGGTAGTCTATAAGGAGAAAGAATTAAAATCATAGGCAACCTAATGAGTGGATAGGGACAAGGTTAGGAAGGGCCTATTTTTATTCCTAGACTGCTCTTTCTGGTGTCTATGGTAAGACATATTGCTAAAGAGGAAGTTTCAAAACAAAGAAACTTGTACAGGGCTTGTAGTTATTATGTTTGAACTGAGCCTCATTGCTAAGTGTTGGCTCTTTTCTATAGATGAGCTGAGTTTTCCACACAAACTAGTAGTGTTATTCTTAAATCCAGAATCTTTGTTCCTTAAATGAATTTTCTGGGTCACAGTAAGGTAAGACTCAGGCAGCAAGGCTCAGTTTGCTTGCTCTCACCATCTCTCCTCCCGGAGTTTATGTTCACAGCTTTAGAATCACTCATAGAATCAGATTGTGGCCATAATCTAGACTAAAAATGTGTTTTGCATTAGGAATATTAACTTGGACAAATTAATGGAAATTCTTTGAAAATGACAAAGAAACACTTCTTCAATCCTTCATGAAAACCTTCGGTTTTTCAACCATATTTCCTTATGTTTATGTGTTGCAGGGGGTGTGTGTGTATATATACAGGCAGAAATTGATTTCCTCCTCAAACCATGTGGGTCCCCGGGATCTAACTCACATTGTTAGGCATAGCATCCAGCACCTTGGCGGCCCACTAATCCATCTTTTTAACCTTGAAAATTTTGGATAATAGAAAAAACAAAGACACAAATGCTATGAATTATAAATACATCAGAATATCAAGTACTTAAGCAAAAAACCTAGTTTTTAACTCAATATCCGTTCTTTGTCAGAATATCTAACAGCAAATTTAATAATTGATTTAATAACTGGTGAATATGTGTTCACTGTTCTCATCATATAAGTAATAAAAGTCTCATTTTTACTGAGGATATTCAACATGCTTTGTTTTGGTCTTAGTACTCATTTCATTTACAATTATGAAAGAAAACTAGTATCATGGAGACATGATTTCAGACCATTTTTTAGCACAGATTTTCTAAAATATACACTCTCTGAAAATAGACATAACTTTAAGTATGGCTCATTTTGGGTCCATGTGAGAAGTTACCTTTTGGTAACATCAACCAAATTCTCACAAAGACATTTGTTTTTACAATAAATAAGCGATCTCTTTTATGGATGGAACTGATGCCAAATGGAAAAAAAAATGGTCCAAGCTTCTTTCATGGAACCCAGATGGATGGTTTTACTGTTTTCGACAGATTTTCCACATTTACCTGCTTTATCAGATGTGGACACTGGTTTAGGTTAACAACAGCAGCAAAAGTATTCTTAATGATCACTGGTTGCCATGCAAGAGCACAAAAACTTTCCTCATGTTGGAGACCCAAAAGGAGGAAGTAACCCAACCTGTACTTTATTATTTTGTATCGGATGCAAAGCTGTTCCTAAGCTTTAAATGCAACGGAAA
The DNA here is from genome assembly GCF_017639785.1 of Mesocricetus auratus. Lineage (NCBI taxonomy): Eukaryota > Metazoa > Chordata > Mammalia > Rodentia > Cricetidae > Mesocricetus > Mesocricetus auratus. The sequence continues at coordinate 39,580,335 of NW_024429200.1, forward strand.
GCAGCTGCTGGGAAAATATCACTACGCATACCTTAAGCTCCAGAAACGAATTTAATTGTGACATTTTATTTTGTTCAGACGGTCAATCCTTTTCTTCGGTTCAAACCAGCAAAGCTCACAGAAACTGTATCCGGATGAAATCACTGGAAGGTGAAGGCCCATGACTAAAACCTTCTTTACAGATTATACAGGGTTACAGTCAAAAGGCACAGCAGGACTAACAAGAAGTTCCCGAGAAGGCAGTCATTACACATGGTCAGCCATATTTAGCGGTCTATGTGGTGAGCATAGGCTCCCTGGGAAATGATAGGAGGCTTCAAAATATCAGAAGAGAAAAGGCATAGATTCCTTTTTGAAACGCAGTGTGTTCTTTCCTCAGCTTAGTTTTATTTTTAAATTAAACTTTCTCTTGTTTCTTTAGTCTCATCTAACCAAAAATTTCCTAAAACTCTGATCATTTTATTTACTCTGCTGAACTGACTGAAATGACAGAGATAATAAGAGAAAGGGAGGAAGAGAAAGATATTGTGTGTGTGTGTGTGTGTGTGAGAGAGAGAGAGAGAGAGAGAGAAGAGAAAGAAAGAAATAATCATTTAGGGTTCATTACAAGTCAGTATGATCATGAGCTAAACTTGAAAATTAAATAAAATTTGACACTTTTGTTGACCTATTTAAAAAAGTCAGAATATTTTATGATAGAGAAGCAAATTAGAAATTATAGTTTTAAACGAAAAAAAGTCTGTATGAAACAAACACTACTGAAAACCTTTAATGACCATGAAGGTAAGAAGTCTGCCACTGCCTAGCAACAATTTCAGTGTGACATTCTTCCTCTCAACTCAGAGTAGCTTGTATTTATTTGCTCACTCATTCATTATTTATAGTTTATATCTTGAGAGGACCTACAATACAGCTATAGATAAGAGAACAGGATCAATTCAAGAGCTGATAAAAGTAAAAGATAGTGGAGCAATCCAAGTTAACACCGGCATGGTAATGTTGTAAGCATTAGACAGAGGTCTAGGCTGCACAGCATGCAGGAAGCCAGAGAAGTGCCTTTGTAATGACCTTAAATGCAGCAGGCGAAGCACCTGCTGTGGATTGTAGCTGTAACCTTTGCACAAATGAGACAGTCTTCCCACTCAGGAACGACTCCCAGGTGGTCCTGGCACAGCCTGGACACATCTGTGGGGTCTTAGGAAGCTGGGATGAGGGCTCTGCATGCTGGCACTGTGCCATATGACCTTGCTTGAAACTTTGCAAAACAAGGAATTTAAAAATCTTCCTAGATGTGACAAAAGAGAGGCCGAACTTTAAAATATGATGCTGGTTGCCTGCACAGGGTGCCTTTATCTGTATGGTCCTGCACATTCCTGGTTCCTAAAGATGTGGGTTTGTTTTTTGATTAAATAATTTTCAATTCACTTTACTATTGAATTCTAAGTAAGAATTTGATCTCATCAGTAGCAAACTATGTACAATATATTATTTAATTTTTTCTTAAGGATTGAATAAGTAGAATATTGACTATCTGCTTTGATATCAATTTCTTGGGAGGAAAGGCTAAAAATTTAAACAGATTATTAGAAAAATATCTATTGCTACCTATGAAATACTGTAAGAATTATTTCACATTGATTTCCAGAAAGCAGTTGCACAGATAAGGGTTCACTAGGTAACCTCCATAAGGAAGAGAGGAGGAGAGTTGTATATGGAAGAGAAACTGTTGGGCGGTGATGGGGAAGTCCTGTGTATATGTCAATAAGCACTGTTGGCCAATAGGCAAGCAAGATAGGTGGGACTAGGAATCCAGGAGTTCTCTGGGTAGGAGAAACACAGGGAGTCATCATGTAGCCCGCCAGAGAAGTAAGATGTCTGTCGGCTAAGAGAAATACTTAGATGGGTTAAATACTTAAGTCAGAGCTAGCCATTAAGAAAAAAGCAAGGCCAACAGCTTCATAATTAATACAATGTCTTGTGTGTTATTTGGGGACTACAATGCGGCAGAGCCCAGGCGACTGGTGGGGAAAAACCAAAGCTACTGGCAAGGAAAAGGCTTTTCTCTATAGGGTGGCAATGAAAGGGAAGGAAGTAAGAAAAATGTAAAGATCAATGATTCTGGGACATATGAAAAGTGGAAAAGTAGGTCTCAAAATAATAGAGGCTATGTCATCAAAGGACCTGCATAGAAGTCTATGCAGTTCAGAGTGTGATGTCATGTTTGAGGTGTGGTACCTGCATAAGACCTCTTACTATGTCATTTGAGAGCTGTATTTCAAAAAACTTACTTACCTCCTCTCAATGCCAGTTTGCACAGCATTTTGTGAAGACAACTCAGTATTTTGTTTATCAGGCTGCAGAAACAGGGAAATTACATATACAACATAAACTAATATTGAAATTTCAACTAGATGCAAAAAATACATGCACTATATGAAAGTCTAAATTAATCTACTAGATTGTCACAAGCAGATCTGGAGAACATTTCTGAGCACTGACAATCATCCTACCTGTATTGTGAAGGATGCTCCAGAGTGAAGTAAAGGACATTTGGGGATGAGTGTTTCAGCAAGACCTTTCTTTTTTTTCTTTTTTAGAAACAATCTTACTTTACATATCAATCCCCCTTACCTCTCCCTCTCATCTTCCCTCCCCCCCAAGCAATCCCCCACAGACTCCCCAAGGATAATGAGGCCTCAGGCAGACCTTTATTTTTTTAAATTTTTTGTATTATTTTAATTTTAAATAGCATGTTTTACATGTCAATCCCAGTTCCCTCTCCCTCCCCTCCTCCCGCACCCCCACCATACCCCCAGCCCCCTACCCTATCACCATTTTCAGGAAGACCTTTCTTTGAAAAGTAATTGTCCAACTGGGGGAATCCATGATGTTCCTAGATCTCTACCACATTAGCCCAGAGAATACATGCAGGCAACACAGTCACAGCTGGGCAATTACAAATCCCACAAAAAGTAATCAATTCTTCATCCAGACTCACACACACACCCACCACACACACAAGGGTTGGTAGAAATAGGCAGGTGTGATAAGCTCTAATACTATGTGAAGTTCATCTTAGTTGTAAATTAATGTTCTAATACTAAATTTATTTGACTTAAAGGTTTATTTTATCATAAAAGATGAGTAAACTGTAGCTTTTCCAGAGTTTTCTATCAAGGGTAGGTAAATGTTGTGTTGAAAAATTACTTTGAAGAATAATGGGAGATGAAATTAAGGTTTATTTTGATTATATAACAAATTAAGCTGTCCCCTTCAATAGCTGCATATCAAAAGAGCAAAGGAATTATCTACATGTATTGAGTGAATATTCAAGGAGAAGAGTGCTTTGATAAGTGAGCTACTGGCTACATTTGGAAGCCACTGTGTGGAGCAACTTGTGGTCAGCTTTATAGAACAGAAGATAGTTCTGAGGGCTGGACAGGTGTATATTGAGGAAGAAGGAAATCATTGGAGAAGCCAGTTAAGATCTTCCAAAATATGGTGTTGTCAGTCAGGAACTGTCACCAAAATATTTAGTGAATAGATTATTGTAGTGTAGAGAGATATGGACTGGATGAGGAAATGAGGAACGCAGGATGATTTTATGGTCGTCCTGTTTGGATGCTAAAAGGTAATATAATATCAAGTATTTTATTTGTTCCATGATATGTTCAGTATGTTTAGATAATATATTCAATTATCATCCACTAAGGTAAAGCTATCATAGAAATAAAAACTGATTTTTTCACATGATCATGGCATGCATTGATGCTAGCCTATGAATGATATTTACATAAAGGAGACCATAAAGTCAGTGTTAAATTTATATACCAGAAAATGTCCCCAGATCATTTACAAATGGATTTCAGTATTCTATGGCATCACTTCAGTGTAACTTTAACACAGAAATTAGGAAAGGATAAAGGAAGTTATTTGATTGTGGACTCAGAACATTTCATTACTTACGGTAAAGTCAACATTTGTCTTTTACTTGGATAACCTACAATCCCCACAGAATACACTGTACTACCAAGAACAATTTGAAAGTTATAGATGCTTATTATCTCTGTATTTAATAAATTGACATAGTCAAAAATTGGAACCTTCTTGAGCCTCTTGTATCTTATAGCCACATAGCAAGGGATATTAATCTGAAAGTCGCTCTTAAGATTAAAAACAAATTGTTCATCTAGTCACTTGGTCATTGAGCAGCTCTATCTATTTATGTCTTTCAGATATTTTGTTAATAAGAATGTGTGTTAGAGCTTCAAATATGAAAAAAACATTTATTTGATCAGGAAAAAATCCTTTATGTTGTCTCTATCTTCAAAACTAGCCAAATATGACTTTCATGTCATCTCATGGAATATTATCTTTCTATATTGGCGCTTTCTATAATTTATTTCTTTTGGGTGATACTTGAAACAAAAGAAACATGAATGTAATATAACTACTAAGCTCCAAACCTTTCATGGATCTCTTGGGAAGTTAGGGAAATTTCAAGTGTTACCATGAAATTTTAGGCTTTGATGGTACCCACCTGTCTCCATATTTGACATTATCTCACTCTATGAGTACTCTCATTTTCCTCTTACTTCTTGACACTGTACTGTTTAGACTCAGGCATTTTACTGTCTCCACATTCTCTCTATAATTTTTACAGCTTTCCATGGCAGGCTCCTTATCCTTCAGAGTTCAGGTCAAAATCTCCTTACATCAACCTTCCATTCCTTTTCCTTCCAAGGTATTAGTAGACAGTTTTGGGGAAAAGACTGTGTTCTTTCACTCATAACTTCTGTTCCATGGCATTTTCAATCTGAGAGTACTTGGAATTTTATTATTTTGATTAAAGGAACCATTGTTTGTTTAAATGTATGGGTTTTCTTATATTTTCAGAGGTTTGGCATTTCTTTTACTTCCTTCCTTCCTTCCTTCCTTCCTTCCTTTCTTTCTTTCCTTCTTTCCATCACCCCTTCTCCTCCTCCCCCTCTTCCTCCTTCCCTTCTCCTCCTCCCCTCCTCCTCCTCCTCCTGCTCCTCCTCCTCCTCCTTCTTTTGTAGACAAGGTCTCAGTATATACCTCTGGTTAGACTGCCAATCATGTATATCCATGTGTCTCTGCCTCAAAGTTCTGGGATTAAGTGTGTGAGAAAAGGTAGGAATAGGAACACCTAAATAAAAATTTATGTTTAAAGGTATTCAAGTTTCTGGAACACCAGATGTACTACTAGTTAGTTAATGAACAAATACATATGTCTTCATATACTAAAACTGAGAATAAAGCATAGTGGTGTCACATATAGGCTATATAACAAAAGGCATATAATTATGGTATGATATATACATAATTATGTGATTAATACATATATCATGGTATTGTATTTTATGAACATATGAAAGAAAGAAGGAAGAAATTAAAGAAGAAGAACATGAGGGAAGGTCGAAGGAAGGGAATAAAACAAAGAAGAAGGAGGGAGAATGGAAGAAGTGGGGTGGGGAAAGAGAGAGAGAGAGACCTTATGTAGATTCATCTTGACATGATTTTTGAGAAAGTTATCCCAAGCCTGAGCAGACTTGAAGACTGGGAAATTGCGAAGAGAAATTACAGAAGCTAAATATTTAAGGACTGAGGTCAATGAAATGTAAGCATCCAAAGTGACATTATTTAAAAAAATTTAAAGTGGTTATAAGAAGATCACTGGTAGTTTCCAAGAATCACTGCCTTTGGATCATACAAAAAGGATTGAGAATGTGTTCAGTTAAAAAAATAATGAAGTAATTTGTTGCTAAAAGTTTGCACATTATTGATAAAAGAGATACTGAGTGAAAGAACAGAGAATTGCAGGCAAATCTATTTTGATGAAAGAAATGTCTGTATATAAAATAGAAGAGATAGGGCGATGGGTCAATAAGTCTTCACACTGCTATACAAGTGTGAATACTCAAGGTAAAAGTGATAGAGTTCACAAAAGTCTGGGTAAAATAGCATGTATCCCCAGTGTTCCAATAGTGAGATGAAACACAAACACAAAAAGAGCCCTCAAGCTCTCAGAAGCTAATCTATGCCAGAGGAGAAACACACACACACACACACACACACACACACTCACTCACCATTGTCCTGGTTAGTCTTGTGTCACCTTGATACGAGCTAGAGTTATTTTGGAAGATGAATGGACTCTCAACTGAGAAAATGCTTCTGTCAGATTTATTTGTTGACAAGTCCACAGGGCACTTTCCTAATTAGTGATTGATGAGGAGGGCCCAGCCTACTGAGGGTAGTACCATCCCTGGTCAGGGGTTCTTAGCATGTATCAGAACTCTGCCTGGGCAAGCCAGGGAGGGAAAGTCAGTCAGTAGCATACCTCCATGGCCTCTGAGTTCCTAACTTTATCCCCCTAGAGGGTTGAATGGAAGTTGTAAGATAAAATAAGCACCATTTACCCTAGGTTGCTTTTGGTCATGGTGTTTTATCATATTAATAGAGAAGCTAATTAAGACAGACTCTGTCTCAAAAGTAAAGGAAAAGATTGACACCAAGGTCTTATAGCTTCCACCCCCGTGCCATGGCATGGCAGACACTCACACTGCTCCCCCTTCTCTGTCTATCTGTCCTGTCTCTGTCTGTCTCTTACACACACACACACACACACACACACACACACACACACACACACACACACGGTTGGAATTAAAACTGAATAAAAAAAGAAACAAATATAAGACCTAAAACTAAGGACAGAGAAAAGCCAAGACTAATAGGGCAGCTGCCAAGTTGGGGAATCACAGGTACTCGTGTGGGTCCAACAGTTTCGTTGTTATAAAATAGTCATTCTGATAGTGGATTCCTCATAAATTCATTTTATCTTGTTCCTTTTCCACAATGGGCTCTTATATGGAGATCCACTTAAAATCTGAGGAACATTCCTAATAAAGAATGTTAAACTGTGAGGAAGCATAGGTATGATTCAAAGGACATCAGCCAGACTGAAATACAGACCATAGGCATTTCAGTTCTAAAGCTGGAATCTGTTGATCTTATGGACACAGTGTCAGAATCAGTGAGCATGAGCATTACTTCTTCACATTCCTTCAGGCCTTCATGGGCTTCTTTACCTAAAATTACTTGGGAAGATTCCAGAAGTCACAGTTGCTATACATAAAATTTGTCATTTCTTGTTGCTTGATTAATTTGTGCTCCTGAATTATAGGGTGCTCTCTAAAATCTTGCAGCAGGGGTATTCTGAAAATGTAATATAAGCTGAAAAGCATACCATATATCTTCTGGTAATTCCTCACCAACTTTCAATATTAAGGTTCACTTTGTGAATCAAACATCATTCAAATGTAATTGTCAAAACATCATGCCGCATAGAAAATACTTCATAAAGTGTAAGCTGTTAGATGTTTATATTTATGATCATAGAAGAATTATTAAGATCATTGGACATTACAAACAATATTTTAAAAATACAGACACCACTTAGAATATAGACAAGCATAGGAATAAATTGTTCAGAAGACTGAGTATTGTACCATTCCAACAGAACTGCTAGAAAATAGAATATCTTTAAAAATTTCAAATTCTATTACTGAAATATTGCTCTTTGTGCCAAGATTGAGGTATGACTGAATTTCATGGAATTTGATGGTAAATAATATTTAAAGATAAAATATACATTTATTTTATGTCATGTGAATTCATTATCCACATGTAATTTCATTTCTTGTGTTTAAAAGAACTCCTCGCTAATGTTATTTTAATTCATTAAACAGAAACAGATTTGGTAATTTAAAGTGTATTCATCATTACTCCAAGTGTCGTAGTTTATTTTGGTCCCCAAAAGTATACAAAGTTCCAAGAAAGGACATCAAATTATTTTCATTGTTTTATATTTTTGGCTTCATCACTATACAAGAAATGTCAATTATATATGCATCTGTGACATCAATTCCGTATCCAAAGTTAGTCATAACTAATGAGAATGAAGACAGCTGAAAAGAAAAAAGAACTTTCCAAGTATTTATGTATCACATAATCATAATGGAACGTTACCTAGCAAGGACATGCTTTTTGTGGGGGTCAACAGTGTGATGCAGAGAAAGGTTAGGACTATATTTCTCATCCTCTGCTGTCTCCCATTTCTGGTGGAACACAGCAGGATAGTCAATGGAGATTCTTGAAATTTTGCTCTGTTTGAATGTTTAAGCATATTGAATGTAAGAATGCAATTTGGGGATATAAATGTCTGAGACATAAGGCAGCTGCAGACTGCTCACGAAGAACATTTATCAACATATTTAATCTATAATTCATTTCACATCTTGTGTATTACATAGCATTTAGAACAAACTATACTTGAAACACACGACACTTTCTTAAATAAGCCAAATGGCATATGTCCCATGAATTTTAAGTTTCTATTTGAGATACTAAAATAATTTTAAAGAAATAAAAGTGTTTTAAGAGTATTGAACTAAATAAGCCTACTTTTCTACTGAATGTCTTGGGGATTCTCTTGATTTGGAATGTAATTACAGCAATCTGTGCAAGCAAGGAGAGCATTTCAATGAAGCTGGGTAACTCAATTCTGTACTTGGTGTACTTGGGTACAAGTTACAAGAAGTCAGAAAATAACACCTGAAACCACAGTGCACAAATGCTGGCTTCCCTGCTTCCTAAATGTATTTCCTTTCTGAGCCTCATCTTCCTTATTCCTGAATGGGGAAATATGATCCCTGCCCATCACCAAAGCTCTAGATGTCTTATATTATGTAGCATGCAATTAACCTTTGAGCCAATAACACAAAGGCATTTTACAGCACAAGTTGTTGACTTCCAGGTTACAGTCATCCAGGGGGCTGGGAACATGAACGTGCTTTAATGTTTTTGCATTGCCAATAATCATTTTCCTAAATCTAATTTAACTCATCTCTTATTAAAAAACAACAATACACAATAGCCTCAAAGTTGTCTAAAAACTTGAGAACAGTTATTACTGATGTTCTCTATCCTTCTTGCCCCACACCCACAAGATTAGTAAAATACAGTTCACAATTCTTTATATTTTTGGAAAGACTATCTAAAATGTAACATGTAATACAAAGTCGAACACCATGTTATATGTTCATAAGTAGGATAATGAAGCAAAGCTGTATTTGATATAGCAATTTCTATAAATATTCTATATAACTTTGAGTTCATACTTAATTCTTAATATTTTCAGAATTAAAATAGCATTGTTGAATTGACTTGGTAAGCTGATGTATCTGAAAAGTTTTAGGTAACAAAAGTTAAGCATTTATTAATTATCTCAAAATAAATTTCGAGAAAAATTTTCATTGAGATTTTACTATTTTATGTGCGGACATTACAAAACTAGACTTGAATGCAATTGCTTTTCCAGAGTGTCAAATGAATCTTCAGGGAATCTGTCACCTAACACAGATATCGAGATAGGTTCTCAGTATGTATTCTATGCTGATCTGGAACTCAAGCCCTATCTTCCTGCCTTCAGTGTCTTTAGTTGAGATTATATCACGTGCCAGTACACCTAGTGAAACCCTTTATTTCTTTCCTCACACTTCTAACCTGAATGGTATCTATTTTGTTTTCATCTCTGATAAGGTTGAAAATGACAACTCATAATCTTCTATAATGTCTACTGATTGATTATCTGCAAACAAAAGTTTCAGTATGTTAAAATATTATCTTTTACAATCCATCATCACCATTTTAAAGACAAATGCAGTGATGACATTCTCATACACTTCCCTTTATTTCCACTGATTTGGGTAGACTCTTGTACTCTGTGTTTCACTAGTGGCTACTCTACTCTTTCTTCTTTTGTTTTCAACTGGGTGTCTAGAAAGATGACGTTGTGCTCTTAACTGCCACCCTTTTTCATTTTCCACATGACCCATTTTTTTAAATACCATAACTTCCTGCAACATGAAAACTAGCCATACACTGGAAAGGAAACGGATATCTTGAGGATTTATATAGAGACTAAACTGCAGGAAGAGATGTGGTGCTATCAGCTCAAAATAAATTTATGGATGGCTAGGAGCTCTTGAGTCTAAATGTGATCTCCTGGGCATCCTGAGAAATTCTGTAGCAAACTTGGAAGCCTAGTAGCTCTTTTTAAAGAAGGAGGGGATGATGAACAAATTCTAAGCTTCCAAGTAAGCAAAAGATGTAAACTGATAATCAAATCATTTTATTAGGATATATTTGAACATTCAATGGAGATTAAAAAAACATATTTCTTTCTAGGATTTTGTTAGCAGTGTTAATTGAGGTCACAATTTCTTATGAGTTAAAAAAAGAGATATATAATACCACTCCTGCTATGATGAAGCAAAAAATGGTCAGCGGTAACAAGGACTAATGTGGAGGACTTGTGAGACAGGAGAGCAGTCAGTATTTATGGGGGGGATTCTCAAAGTAAATTAAAGAAAGAATGGAACTAAATAAACACATTCTGTTCTAGTGTAGAAGAAGGCAACTAGATTTTGTTGGTTTTCAATGAGCAAAAGTGTAAGCAGAGGGAATGTGTACCATTGTTGAAAACTTCAGGTATTGATTTCATGTATCTTAAACTCAGAATTTTCCTGATCATGGATTCTTTCTATAAGGATGATCAGGGGCCAATTATAGCAACTCTGTTTCAAACATATTATGCTCTGGTTACAAAAACAAAAACTGATAAATCTTCCTCCTTTAAGTAGCAATTCTTTTTGGTACTGAGTATCTCAGCTCACATCAGCAATTTCCTAGAATCTGATGCTGACCTTGATTCAAGGAGCTGAAGAAATGAAATTTAAAAATTGTCATCCAAGAGTGTTGACAAGAAGGCTCAGTGGATAATGAGTTGATACCAGATACCATGAGCTTTATTCCCAGAGTTTTCATGGAAAGAACACACCAGTTCTTACTAGATGTCCCCTGACTTTTGCAGATATAGCATGCCACATAGGAGAACACACATGCACACATGTACATGTACACACAGACAGGCACACACATACAAATAAATATAAATAAATCAAAATTGTCTTATGTACCTATAAAATGCAGAATTTATTTTTATATGTTAACAGGACTATATTATGAACTTTACAAATACCTTACCCCCAAAAGCTGGAAAATACCACTTTTTGATTTTCACACTTCCTGACCTTGTTGTTCACATTTATGGTAACAATATCATGTTGTTGTTTGTTTTGTTTCTGAAAGTACCCTTGGAAATAAAAGTGTAATGATGGAAGATGTCATTCTGTAAATATGTCTCTCTTTGGGTAATGAATAAAGCACTGTTGGCCAATAGGGAAGCAGGATATGTGGGACTAGGAGTTGAAGAGGATTCTTGGAAATGTAATTGAGGATGGGTGGTAGCAATGTGATCCCTGGAGGAGAGAACGCAGGTCTGGTGTTCTCAGAAAGATAAGTCCTTATAAAAAATATTTATTAGTGATTGTGGATTAATGATTAAGTCAGAGTAAGCCGACTAAAAACCATAGGAAAAGGCCAACAGCTTCATAATTAATGTAGAGTCTTGTGTGTTATTTTGGGACTAAAGCAGCAACAGGACCCAGGCGGGAATCCCGCAACAGTGTAACATCTATTTATCTTTGAACCAAAAATGCATGTATTTAGAGAAAGGCAAAAAGCAGTTAATCCTGGAACCTGGAGAGTTGGCTGGCTGTGTTTTGACTTTGTAAACAAAGGTGATGATGGTGATGATAGCAAGTTAACTTACAACCCACCCGACTTACTTTTGTATTTTTTTCTTTTTACCCTCATTGTGGATCTTAAAATTCTTTACATTAGAAAATTGCTCAAAAGCTAAATTAGTTTTATAAATATATTCTGCAAATGGAGACTTAGCTGTTTTTGTTTATGTACTTACAAAAAATACTGAAATGGTATTACAGATGTTACCTAAAAATACAGCAAACAATTCATGGTTGCTAGGGTGGATTGAAAGAACAAGCAACCAGTCCTATATATTTGAATTAAACAGTCCTATATATTTGAAGGAGACTGCTTTTGAAACATAGAGTTCAGAGCAATGTTGTTCTCAAAGCCAACACACTTAGGGGACACCAGGTATCTGTATTTTACAGCTTTCTCTTTGTCAATGTTAGGCTTCATTTTGGATGATAGAATTGTTATCTAATCTTTTGCATACTTAAAGTTAAATGCTAACAAAAGATGCTTCTTCATATTCAATTACTATATTATAGGTAAATCCTCAAAATTTTAATAAATGATTTATATATAAATTTAGAAATAATTTAGTACCATGAACTAGCTTCCCTCAGTCTTTAAAATACAATAAAAGCTTTTACCATGTTGAAAGTAGTCTATCTCAAGACTCCCAAACAATTATAATAAAAAATTCTAGACACCTGAGTGTGTGATTCTTTCTCTAGACATATCTTCCCCCAACTCCCACACCGGGGAGATTTTTTAAAAAATTTAAATTAAAAACAAGCTTGTTTTACATGTCAATCCCAGTTCCTTTTCCGTCCCCTCCTCCCCTGGACCCACCAACCCCCTATCCAATACCCTTTCTGCTCCCCAGGAAGGGTGAGGCATTCCACGGGGGATCTTCAAAGTCTGTCATATCATGTGGAACAGGGTCTAGGCCCTCCCCCATGTGTCTAGGCTGAGAGAGTAACCCTCTATGTGGAATGGGCTCCCAAAGTCCATTCCTAGACTGGGGATAGGTACTGATCCACTGCCAGAGGCCTCATAGATTACCCAGGCCTCCCAGCTGATACCCACATTCAGGAGGTCTGGGTCAGTCCTATGCTGGTTTTCTAGCTATCAGTCTGGGGTCAATGAGTTCCCTCTTCTTCATTCAAGTCAGCTGTCTCAGTGGGTTTCTCCAGCCTCGTCTTTTTTTTTTACTTTACTTTTCATATATTTAAATTAGAAACAAGCTTGCTTCACAGGTCACCCCCAGCTTCCCCTCCCTCTCCTCCTCCCCTGCCCCCCATCCAATCCCCACTCCACTCTCTAGGGAGAGTGAGGCCCTTCATGTGGCATCTCCAAAGTTTGTCACATCATCCTGGGGCATGGCCTAGGCCCTCCCCCATGTGCCCAGGATGAGAGAGCATCCCTTCATGTGGAATGGGCTCCCAAAGTCCATTCAGATGCCAGGAATAAATACTGATCTAGTATTCGAGGCCCCAAAGCTTGCAGAGGCCTCCTTACTGACACCCACGTTCAGGGGTTCTGGATCAGTCCCATGGTGGCCTCTCAGCCATCTGTCTTGGGACTATGAACTCCCCTTGTTCAGGTCAGCTGTTTCTGTGGGTTTAACAAAGTCATGACCCCTTTTTTTACCACTCCTCCCTCTCTGCAACTGGTTTCCAGGAGTTCAGTTCAGTGTTTAGCTGTGGGTGTCTGCCTCTGTTCACATCATCCACTGAATGGAGACTCTAGGATGGCAAACAAGGTAGTTATCAGTCTCATGATAGAGGAAGGGCATTTTCACTATTGCTTAGATTGGTAGTTGATATCATCCTTGTAAAATCCCTGGAAATCACATTAGTGCCAGGTCTCTCCTCAAACCTATCAGGGAGTTGGGGTAAAGTGAGGGGGAGAAGGTAAAGGGAGAGGAGGACATGGGGGAGCAGGAAAGTTGAGTCAAGGGAGGAATAGAGGAGAGCGGGATGAGAGATACCATATTGGAGGGAGTCCAGCCTAGTCTTGACCGCTTTGCTAATCGTTCCTCCCTGTCTGAGACTAGACTCCAGGAGTTCAGCTCAGTATTTAGATGTGAGTGTCTGCTTCTCGGTAAAGGCTCGAAGATGGCATATAAGGTAGTCATCAATCTCATTATAGGGAAAGGCCATTTAATAGGTAGCCTCCCCACTATTGTTTAGATTATTAGTTGGGGTCAACCTTGTAGATATCTGAACATTTCTCTAGTGCCAGATTTCTCTTTAAACCTATAATGGCTCCCTCTATTATGGTATCTCTTTTCTTGTTGTCCCTCCATTATTTCCTAACTCAATCTTCCTGTTCCCTCATGTCCTCTTCTCCCATCCTCTTATCCTCTTCTCTTTCTCCTAACTGCTTCTCCCCTCCCTCCATGCTCCCATTTAGCTCAGGAGATCTTGTCCCTTTCCCCTTCTCTGGGGGACCATGTATGTCTTTCTTAGGGTCCTCCTTGTGTTCTAGCTTCTCTGGCAGTGTGGATTGTAGGATGGTGATCCTTTGCTTTATATCTAATATCCATATAAGAGTGAGTACATACCATGTTTGTCTTTTTGTGACTGGGTTACCTCACTCAGGATGGTTTCTTCTAGTGCCATCTATTTGCCTGAAAATGTCAAGAGTATATTGGTTTTATTTTTGGTTGTTGTTTTTATTTTTTCCACTGAGTAGTACTCCATTGTATAAATGTACAACATTTTCTTTATCCATTCTTCAGTTGAGGGGCATCTAGGTTGCTTCCAGGTTCTGGCTATTACAAATAATGCTGCTATGAACATAACTGAACAGATATCCTTGTTATATGAATGTGCATCTTTTGGATATATGCCTAAGAGGGGAATTGTTGAATCTTGAGGTAGATTGATTTCCATTTTCCTGAGGAATTTCCCTACTGATTTCTAAAGTAGCTGAATGAGTTTGCACTCCCATCAGAAGTGGAGGAGTGTTTCCCTTTCTCCATATCCTCTGGAGTATAAACTGTCCTTGTTGTTTTTGATTTTAGCCATTCTGAAAGGAGCAAGGTGATATCTCAGAGTTGCTTTGAGTTGCATTTCTCTGATAACTAATGATGCTGATCAATTTCTTCAGTGTCTTTCAGTCATTTTAAATTCCTCTATTGAAACTTCTCTATTTAGTTCTGTACCCCACTTTTTAATTGGATTATTTGGTGTTTTGGTGACTAGCTTCTTGAGTTCTTCGTATCTTTTGGAAATCAGCTCTCTGTCAGATATCTTGCTGACTGTGTCCTTTGCCTTACAGAAGCTTTTCAGTTTCAGGAGGTTACATATATCTTTATACCATGGGAGTTAAATAAAACAAAGAGAATGTGTTTTGTATTTTGGATGTTATTTCCTGTAATAGAATTTAACAAGTTGTATACTATGTGAAATAATCTTGCAATATAATCTCTAATATCCTAATATTTATGCATCTCATCCCAATGTTATATCTACTTTAAGGTCCAAATTCCAAGGATCACGGTTCACTGGGCAGCTGCCAAATTTCCATTTCTGTTTGCTCTGTACAGACAGAATCTATCCATATGAACTATGTAGATCAGCTATTCAGCTGTCAAGAGCTATTCTCACACTTGTCTAGTACCAGCTACCTACGGAAGTCTACCCTGGCAGGGAAGTTGGCAGTATCGCGTGTTCCTTGTCCTGGTTAAGTTTTTTCCTACCTCTTCCCTCTCCCTTGTAAAAAATGGAACAAGAACTTTGTTTTTGAAGTTCTGAGTACCACAACTGACAACTTCTCAAAAATTTTCAAAGCATGGAACTAAGAACATTTGGTTTAAGGACAATTGATTTTAAACTTTAATGAAAACATACGACTGTCCTTCCTTTCCATGAATGTATTAGGAGAAGCTTTAGATGAATAGTGAGGATGAATCACAAAGAAATTTGAGATACTATCCCTCTGGAGAAAAACATTCTCCACTGAAAAATCCCAGTTTGCTTCTGGATGCTGTCACCCACTCAGAGGCCACAGAAATTAACACATTTGTCAGGCTTGTGTAAAAAAGACAAAAAAATTTTTTAATAAAACATCTGGGAACTTTTGTGTAGATTTAATTATCATAGTGTCTTTAAGTATGTTAGTTTAATAGGATAGAAAATAGAAAGTAAAGTAATTCTATAAAATAATGAATGTAAACTAAATTTGTTACTCTTAATTGTGAAGGAGGCATCAAAGCAATTAAGCTTAAAATGTTTAAAATATTTTATATCAAAGTATGTGCAAGAATTAAATATTTTAGAAGGATGTATCTATCAATTCCTAATAGTAAAGATTTTCATATTTCTAGAATCTCATTTCTAAACTATTTCTCACATTTCAATCACACTCAAGTATAACAGGAGTTAGTACGATAATGTTCCACATGAATTTATATTTAATATGTAATATGATTAGGTAGGAATATTGGGTATCTGTATTTAGGCTCAGGTGTCTGGAATTCTATACACAGATCAGGTTGTCTTTGAACTAGCAGAGATTCACTTTCCTCACCTCCAACACGTTAGGGTTAAAGACCAGCATTGCTATACACAGCTGAAAAGTACACTATTCCAAATTATGCCAGTATACCTTTCAGCTTTTATGAGTCTTGTTTCAGCATTTGATGATACAATTTAAAAATTATGTTAATCCTTGAATGGTGTAACTTATTAATAAAATTGAAGGACTATTTGTTTGTGCCATGAGATGACTAAAATTCCTAAATAATTTACTGAGATTTCACAAAATTAACTTGTATGTACTTTAATGATGATAAAGTATATTGGAAGAGAGTCTTTTATATGATTGAATGTCTATTGCATGGATTTTAATCTTGCCAGCAGATGGCAGAAAAATTCAGAATTAAAATAGTTTTTGTTAAGTAGTATGAACAAGGGATTCTTTTTGGTTTGTTTTGTGGAGTGTGTGTGTGTGTGTGTGTGTGTGTGTGTGTGTGTGTGTGTGTTTGCCATTTTGGACATTTTCTGTTTGCTGTTTTTACAAAAGCAAAAATCACTCGTGACATAATTTTAATACACAGTAAGACCTCAATTGAAGACCTTTTCTCTTTTATTATGATGGTTATGTTATAAATGTTACTATATTCATGTTAACTTTGGTGTAAGTGTTGTAATTGAAGTTACTGTTTATTGGCATTCAACTTCCATCAGGATGTGTATTCATTTCTTGTACTTTCATAGTAAAATAACCAGTTGCTTAACTCCTTTTCATTTATGTCTCAGCTAAGAAGAGTGGTGATACACTACTGTCTTAGCAATAAAATCTCGGTAGAGAGGTGAGAGAAAGCATACAGAAAAGGAGGCTCTGATGACACTTTAGAGATCAAGGCCAAGTGGACAGTCACTTGAGGCTGGCTGGAACACATCTTAAATAACAACAACAACAACAAAACCCAAAAAACTTCCTTTAATGTTTTGTTTTAACACAACTCCACTTGACATCATTTGGATATAAAAATAAGTTAATTGCAAATTTAATAAAACAAAAGTATCCAATTGTTCTCTTATTAATTTTTTCATATATGCTGTTTTGTTTTTTTCTATAGTTGCTTTAAAAAATCAGCCCCTCAACAAAGTTATAAAAGCAGGAAAGTATAATTTTAAACTCAAATCAGTGTGTTTTAGCTAACAAGTTGTAATAATTACACTGTAGGTGCTGTTTTCTGCTCTGAGTTCTTCAATCAGTTTGCTTTATTGTCTTGCTTCCTCATAATCCTATTTTAAATTTTATTGTCATAAAAGTCCCTCCAGCTCTCTGCCCCTCTCCCAAACCTGGGATTTCCATTCAAGAACAGCTTGACCTTTACTGTGTGGCAATCAAAAATTCAGAAAAAATAAGAGTGAAGCAATGCTACCAAGCTTATTAACTAGAGACAAAGGATAATGCACACTTCATGTGTGGCTAGAAAGGTACTTAATCATTAGACAGAATGCACCCAAGACATCAACAACTTGTACAAAATCAAAACTGTTGTTAGCTTCTTATGCTGACATGAAATTTGTAATCCCCAAAACAAGTAGAACAAGTAGACAAATAATGCCTTTCTCCTCCTCCCCCCCCCTCCTCCTCCTCCTCCTCCTCCTCCTCTTCTTCTTCCTTCTTCTCCTCCTCTCTCCTCCTCTTCCTCCTCCCCTTCTCCTCCTTCCCCCTCCTCTTATTACTTCTCCTCTCCTTCTCCCTCTTCCTTCTCCTTCCTCTTCTGCTTCCTCTTCCTCCTCTTTCTCCTCCTCTTTTCCCACTTGCTCCTTCTTTTTCATGTGTTTGGGGTTTGTACCAGTCAAGGAAGGGGGAAGACATATCTTACTTTACCATGTTTAATGTGTCTCTAGACAGGTGCAAATGAGATCCTCTTGTAAGGACTTCTTTCCCTTAATGCCTCTAAAGTCCTTAAAGTTTTCTTGTCTTTCCACCCTGCCTCAGAAGGGCAAACATTGCTACCTCACTTTAACAAAAGAAGAGGGAGCAAGGATTAAATCACCTAACTGGAAGTGTTTGATAATACTTCAGGTGTGTCTCTCACACAAGTGCTTTCTTGACATATTAGCAAACATGTTTAGACCACTTTACTCTTCATTTTTGCAAAAAGAAAATGAAATTATTTTACTGAAATGATATGAGTACTTTAAGGGTATTCATTAATACATTGTGGCCTTTAGGAATAAGGACTGTGTCACCTTCAGGTGACTCTGCTGTCATACTCTGAAGGCACAAAGAAGATCGTTAACAGTATGGTGTGAAATGGGATGAGGTGTGTCTTCGGAACCTAAGTATCATTACCCATGATTCTATGCATTAAGAATATCTCTCATTTTTCTTTCTTGTTTTTTAATTTAATGAGATTAAAGATCCAATAATTTTCTTCACACTCTATTTATATTTGTTAAAGAAAAGATATAAAACTGAACTGGTTTAGCTGGGGATAACATAGGAAAAATTAATTTTGGGAAAGCACTTGCTGAAAACATTCAAAGACATTACCACACCATTTAACACATATGGAAAAGAGCCTGACACTTTACAAAGATTTACTTCCAGGAGAAAAAAATCTTGTTTGCTTGCACAAATGGTCACAGAGAGTGACAAGTGACCTATTGCACCAAGTTCAGACAAGTTGCAAAAGAAAAAGAAAAATGACGGTCTTGGTCAGTGACAGATGAACTTCACATTCATCATCCTCTATGAGGAAAACAGCTAGGTGAATTGCTGCTGCTGTCTGCAAGTCTTTCATTAGCAGAACCCCACAAAACATGGCTTGAGGCAAAACACATAGCTTTCAAGAGTGTCTTACCACAGTTTTACTTTTTAACCTTTTAAAATCTAATTCTTAATAAATAACAAAGATCAATACAAAGGCAATGCCAATATTTGGAAAGAAACAAAAAATTGAAATAAAATTCATTACATAATATACCGGGGTTAGGAGGAAAACAGATTCCTATTATGAGTTATATTAACATACATCATCTTGAAAAATGTTCACCCAAATAATATACAAATATTTGAATAATACAGACCCTACCCAGAAGGTATATGTTGACGACCTATTTTGGGGGCATTGACAACCCTCTAACATGGGCATTGAGTCCTTGACTTGATGCCTATGATCTCATTGTCTCCAAAACAAGGCTGTATAACACATCAATGATCCAAAGTAATAGCAAATCTTGTTTGTGTTTTAGCTACTGGCTAATTTTTTAAAAAAATGCCTTAAATAAATTTTTTTGTTATCTTTGCTGGTGATTATTATTTTGCCAAATGTTGAACCTTTGAGATTAAAAAAAGTAAAAGAACAATAGTGTAATACTGATTTAAATTTGGACTCATATCAAGTTACTAAAAGTAGATATAAAAATCTCTACTTTTTTATGCCTTGAGACAGAGCCTCACTAAATAACCATTGGGTCCAGGAATCTCTATGTAAACCAAACTGGCCTCAAAGTCCTGCTACAGCCTCCCAAGTTCTTGGATTAAAAGTGTTTGTCATCATGCTTACCCTGTCTTGTTTTTGATAATTTCACTAAGTACTCTTGGCTATCTTTGAATCCATGATCCTTCTATTAACTTCCTGAGTTCTGGGATTGGGAGATATACCACCACACCTGAACTATAAATTTAGCTTCATGTACATAGAAAAAATTATAAGCTATAATGTTTAAAAATAAATTTACAGCTGGCAGATTCAATTAATGCTACTGAATTCATCCTAAAGAAACTTTTCCTTTATTTGCAGAAAATGTTGCTAGATTAGAATGTGTAGGTTTACATGAAAACTCCAGATTTCCAACTTCCTTTCATTAACTCAATTTAGAAGAAAGTTACAGTGAAGTGAGCAGTAAAAAGAGAATCTGTGTTATTGTATTTAACAAAAGTGTGAAAAGAAACATTAATTTAGAGGAAATGAGGTCATTGATGGCTTTCCAATAGTAGTATTATCAAGGCAAATTTTCTGTAATAAATTCATTGCAATGTTTCAAACATGTTACTTTGAAAAGGAGTGCTAGATGTTAGGGACTATAGAAACATTATGAACATAGTCTTCCCTCCTATTGTGGTGAATATTTGACCATATAGAGGGCAACTTGGTATTTGTTATCATGCTTTGTAAAAAATGGTTGCTATCATCAGAAAGATAATGTGAGTCTCAGTTTAACCATTTAGTTTTACTTCTTCAACAATATTTCAGGCATAAAAACACCTGTAATGAATTTAGATGTTATTTGTAATAACTGGGATTTTTTTCCAGAATGATTCAAAATTGACAACAGGAGCTTTTCTTCATGACCTTGATTATCTGTGTGAATGACTTCACATTTTGCCCAAAAGGAAAAATAATAACTTGGTTTGTAGAACAAGCATAGAGAGTGTGTGCAAATTCTTCATCCATCAACTTATATTTGAGATGCATATTAAGTAGATACATTGGTACCTAAGCCAAAATATATGTTCAAGATAAAACAATGAAATACCTTTATTAAAGATGATCTACAAAGCAAGGATTCCTAGTACTCCTCTTTCCAAATGCTATTGGAAGTCTGAGCTATAGTCATTCCTCAAGAGGCAAAAGACACCTGAATTAGAGGGAAAAAAACTAAAGTCAGCATAATTTATAGATTACAATGTCTTATTTGTAGAATGAGTAAGTAATATTTTAACTGTAAGGAAAGTCACCAGTTGCAAGATGCAAAACCAACATTCAATTTTAGTTTTGTTTAGGTTCAATAATATTGAACTACTCTAAAAAGACAATAATCCTGTTTATAATAATGTTGATTGAGTGTTAAAGATTGCTGATCTATTTAGGCAGTTAAAAGCATTTTCTGTACAAATCTGGTGACCTAAGTTTGATCCCCAAACTCACATAAATAAATGCAGAAGGAGAGCACTGACTCCGCAAAGTGTCCTCTGGGCACACGCATGCCAGGGCATGTGTGCCCACACACATACTGTGTTCATATTACTCACAAAAAGAATGGATTAAAAAAACTCATTGCTTCTTTTTATGATTATAGCATAGAGTAAAACTTCCCAGTAACTAGAACCATAGCATATCAGCATATCAGGTAAATGGAACAGAATAGGAATCACTTAGATTTAGAAGTAAACTCTTATATATATGGTAGCTAATCCCAATAATAAATAATAAGGAAAGATTAGATTCTCTTTTTAACAAATTATACCACAAAATGTGACACAGGATAACCACTAAAGCAACTAGTACCTAATTTTATATCATACATCAATATTAACTCAAAATAGATTAAAATTTTAAATGTTAGATTCAACATTCTCTAGCCCCTAGGGTGGGCAACTGAGCTGTTCTACATGAAGGCTGGAGTAACTCCACATTAATTAGCATAGAATTCATCAGAATATGGATAACACAACATCTAGTGTGTGTCCCTGGTATGCCTGGATTCCAAAAGCAAGTATCTTATTGACATCGACAAAGGCAATAATCTAAGGATTAATTATTGCAATGCTCCCATCACTTATATGATGTCATGTAAATCTTAGTCTCAATCTGTTTGAAGTAAACAACCTGATGTGTTATCTTCAATGGATGATTCTTTGCCACTGCCCTTCTCACCTCATCTTATTGTGGTGATATTCAAACAGAAGGCACCATCATTCATGTTGAGATGATTGAATGTTATCTAGTATTTTCATACTACCAACATCATTTATCTCTATAACACTTCATCTTGCAAAACTGAAGCTATTGTATTCCTCTCTTGCCAGTTCCTGGCAATGATGACTCTATTTCTATTTCCTGTTTTAATTTTGTTTTGTTTTGTTTGTTTTTTGTTTACACATTGGCCAGTGGCATTATATAGGCTATGCCATGTAATTGTACCATATTTTCATGTTTTGTTACTGCCTTATTCCACTTAAGTTAATGTCCCAAAGTTCATATTTGCCTACTGTGGGTTTCTTCCTTTATAAAGGCTGACAAGTCCACACATGATGTTATTTAATGAAAGACTGAGACTTTTTCCTCTAAGCTCAGGAACAAGAAAAGGAATTATCGTCATTACTTCTGTTTACCATAATTCTTGAAGTTCTAGTCACAGAAAATGGGGTGGGGGTAAAAGACATCCAAAATGAAAAGGAATGAAGAAAACCATTTCTGTAAATAGAAAAATTCCCCCTTATGCATAAAAGTCTATAGTTCCACTAAAAACTATTATACTTAATTGCTTGAGCAAAGAAGATATATACAAAGTTTGTACACACAAGTTTCTTGAATCTTTATATGCTGAAAATTAGGAATATGTAAAATAAAATATTCATTGTAATGGCATCAATTACCTAAGGAGGTGAAAGATTTCTACAAAGGAACCTGAATGTTTTTCAAATGAATTATTCAGAAATGAAATACTATGCTGAGTGGATGTACACATGTCTTTATTCATTTGCTTGTATGTGGGTTCATTTTTTGCATTCATACTGCCACTACTGAGAATACTGCAGCTACTAACACATATGAGCAATTCTTTAGATCCTGACTTCAGTTGTTGATACAAAAAATAGAAGTTAAGTTCAGAGCATAGACTCTCATAAGTGGATTGACTGCATACTATATAATACCATTTTTTCTTTCTTTTCTACAGTTGCTATTGTTATACACATGAGTAATAACTATGCTTATTATTTGAATTTTTCTTCATTATTATTCATTTTGATATTAGTGATAACAATACTAGTGCTTATTGGAAATTGATTTAATTCATTGAAGTGTTTACTCAAGTAAGCCTTTGACTATTTATAAATCATGTTGTTTGCTTCTTCTTTGTTGAGTTTTATTAGTTTTCATGTATCTTGGATCTTAACTCTCTATAACTTATTTGGTTTACAACAATTTAATGTAATGAATCTGTTGTTGGTGTACAATATTAAAGATATTCAATTTCAAATTACTATTTTCTTTTGTTACCCATGCCTTTGATATCATTCCAATAAATCATTGCCAAGTCTAATGTCATTGAGGTTTGTGCCTCATGATTTGCTGGAATTTTACAGCTTGGAGTTTTATGTTCAGACTATGGATCCATCCCCTCTCATTTTTGTGTGTGGTTTTGACAGTATTCCAACTTTAACTTTTTGCAGGTGGATGGATGTTCAGTTTGCCCAGTACTGTTTTTTGAAAGTATTATCTTTCCTCCTATGAATGGTCTTGGCGCCTTTTTGGAAAATCATTTTACCAAATAGATGAGAGTTCACCTCTGAATGCTGTTGTATTAGTTTTATGTTTTTTTCATGTTGTTTTTATTATAGCTTTGCCACGAACTTTAAACCTAGAAAAGTCCTCCATATTTGCTTTTCTTTTTTAGTGATTGTTTTGGTTATTTAGTCCCTATAAACTTCATGTGGTCTACAGGATATATTTTCTTCTATATTTTCAAGAAAGAAAGAATGAAAATTTAAAAAGAATTGAAAAAGTACTTTGATGCGAGTACATTGAATATATACATAATGTTGGGTTGTACTTACATGACAAAAATTTTATTTACTTCATGAATACAATGTTTTTTCATTCATTTGTTTCTTTTATAATGTTTGGAAGTACTTCCCCATACTATGCATAGTGTATGTATGTATAAAGTATAACTACTTTCATGTGTATAAACAACAGAATCTCCCCTAATTTGATGGTATATAAATATAAATATTTTAGAAATTTAGTGACCTAAAAGTATGATGATCTTAAGTAATACCATGTCTAGACACACATAATATAAATATTTCATGTGTCCTATTTGTGTTTTATGATCCCGAGAATACTGTATATTGTGGACTTAATTCCTTTTCTTCTTTCTCATTGTGAGTTCTATAAGCATGTTTTTTATAGACTTAATCTAAGTCTTCTTGGTGGGTGGCTAACCTTTGGCAATTCCTGTTTGAAAAGTCTCATCAGAAATGTCTATTTTTCACTGCTTTGTCTTAGTAACAGACACAATGCAGAAATTGTCACAGTGCACATATTTGTTGTGTCAAAATACAATAAGGTCTGTTGCCTTGCTTACCGTAAACAAAGATATCACTGTAATCCCTAATCTAAAATGACAACACAGTCTTACTTGTTGAAATATAACCCTGCTTACAGCAGGGCTGGAAGTGGGGAAAGACTCTGTCTCTGTGGGTACGTGGGTAATGTGTCTCAGTTAGCCTTCCGCTCTGTCTAACAATCCCGGTGCTTCACACGAAAACTGTCATCTGGTTTCCAAGAGAGGGGAAAGTAGGTTGAAGGTTCTGAGCTGTGTCCTGAAGTGGCATGCAGGAAGAGGAGGAGATGTTTATTGTCGTCTTACTTTGAAATCACAAAATCACAGAGGCTCAAGATGCTCAGGTGCTTGCTTCATGTTCCATACTTATATTTCCATACTTTGTCCAGTAGAAAAGTCATAGAATATAGAAGGTAAAGACTCTAACTCTAAGAAATTTGCTCTCCCACACTTCTTTAAAAAATAAAAAAGATTTTTCTTGCCTTTTAGTTCAAAGCTGTTTCATGGGAGAAATTAATGAAGAAATGCTCTAATGGAGAACAGGCATTGCACAATTGGTCTCCAGTATCCTTCCTGTTCTTTCTTTTTTTGATAAATTTTATTTAAATTAAAAACAATCTTATTTTTCATACCAATCCCAGTTCCCTTTCCCTCCTGTTCTCCTATGCTTTCCCACCAATCTCCCATACCACCCCCCATCCACTCACCAGGGAAGGTAAGGCCTCCTATGGGGATCATCAAAGTCTGTCACATCATTTGAGGCAGGACTAGGCCCTCCCCATGTATCTAGGCTGAAACAGTATCCCCCCCGTAGGGAATGGGCTCCCAACATCCATTCATGCACTGAGGATAAATACTGGTTCCACTGCCAGAGGCCCCATAGACTGCCCAGGCCTCCCAACTGTCACCCACGTTTAGGGTCCTGGATTTGGTCCTATGCTGGTTTCCCAGCTGTCAGACTGGGGTGTATGAACTCCTACTTGCTCATGTCAGTTGTTTCTGTGGGTTTCCCCAGTATGGTCTTGACCCCTTTGCTCATCACTCCTTCCTCTACAACTGGATTGCTGGAGTTCAGCTCAGTGCTTAGCTGTGAATCTCTGCTTTTGCTTTCTATTCTTTAACTTCTCATTGAGGTTCTGGGAGTCTTGCTATGTCTGTAGCACCCTGCTCAAGTCACTCTGCAACGAAAGTCACCAGGGAGAAACCAACTCCCTATTGTTTCTTTTGCACATTTGTGGCCCTTGGATATGTTCCTAATGATATGTCCTGCTGTTTTTAATGAAAAAAATATAGTGTAGAGAAACACTTAGTGCTGGTGGTGTAAAACAGTGGCAAAGCTCTTGCTTACCAGTGCAAGGCCGTGGGTTTGGTATTTAGCTCCATAAAACAACTTTCAATGAAACCTGTCATAGGCTGAATTCCAAAAAAAAATGTCAACAAAATATATTATTAGCATACATATCAGTGCATTAGCATTACATTTTATTGTAATTTACAAATTTTCATGTAGCTTAGGAATATAAAACTGTTGATTAAAGGATATTCCTCATTGTCAAATCCAAACTATTGTTTTGTGATAGGTATTGGATGCCCAGTGCTGGTACTTACTCAGACCTGATCACAAATGCTCATGCAGCTAAACCCTGCTTTGAAAGATACAGGCCTGTCCCTCCATTCTGATGCAGAAAATGAAGCAGTGCACACTGTAAAGTATCCTTGACATCATGCTTAGTAAAAAGGATGCAGTCCATGCAGCTCAGTGACCATTTCACTGCATGCAGGTATAGTTACGTTTGCAAACAGGCTGCAATTGTAGAACTGGTCTTCAATAGATCCCATCACATCTTTATATGTTTCATGCCTAAATATCCTTGGAAGTTTAAATGAATTGCAGTATCACTATTGTATCTTTTTCTATCTTTATTCTGTAATAAACCTTATACACGTACACATATTCACACAAACAAAATTTTCTCCATCATACTCTAATTTTTAGATTGCAGTGTATTTGTATACAATTCACTTTAGTCTTCCCTTCTAACATGTGCAGAATATAGATAGCCAATCCACATATAGTGAAATTTGATGAATACTCTCAACCTCCTTTTTCATGAGCAAATTATGCACTATATTTTGGGGTTTAGAAATTGTTGAATATATTTGATGTTTATACATTTTTTCTCCAACTCTTTTCAGTAGAGATTTTTGATTTATAAAGTTTTTATTTTTCATCAGTCAAATACACAGCTTCCAATTTTCTGTGAAAGTGTGTATTTATTTTTAGGATGAACTCATTTAGCAGGTAGTGTCCCATTGTTACTGCACTGATGGAATGACACATTCCTGATAAATGACTTGAGCATTTCTCATAGGTATTTTCTAAACACTATGAATTAGGGACAACAGTTTTATGGGCTTACATTTTATTCTTTTCTAGAGTTTTATTTGCTTTTATTCTGTCAATGGATTGCTGAAAACTTCAAAAATTTTCTTACTGGCATTTCCAGACTAAAATTTTCACCTTTCAGGAAAACTATACTCTCATGTATTATGATGTAACTTTAAGTGTTAAAAAGTATTTCATCAAATGTTTCTTAAAACCAGCCTTCTTATTAAAAACAAAATGAATTAGAGCTGAACATTAATGCTGTCAAAGCAGTGGATTATTTTTAACTTTAAATTTATAAGAGTTATGCTCTGCTAAAGTCAAAAGGTAAATTAAAGCCAATCTTTGAGTTTATTTTAGAAGACTGACTTATTAACAATGTTACTTTAAGTGACTATTGCTAGAAAGTGGTGTTCAAAGGAAAATGACTATAGTTATTCTCTGTATTATAAACAAAAAATGTACTTTTAACTCAAATAACACTAAATCTCCTCTTTTTTTGTAAACTTCAGACCATCCAATTATTACTTTTGCTGTATGATTGAAAGTCCAAAAGAAGTTAGCCACAAATAATTACTTCCCCTTGATGTTATTGTTAGTTTTCACTGTTTGGTGCCTTCAAGAATCGTTTCAATCATCCTTACATCCTATTGTAAAAACCCTTTGTGAGCTATTATTCTTTTAAAATTATTTTTCTACATTTATTTTATTATTACTATTGGTGTGTGTGTGTGTGTGTGTGTGTGTGTGTGTGTGTGTGTGTGTGTTCATGCATGCATTCAGGTGCCATGCTATGCATGCGAAAGTCACTGAAACTCCTGTGGAAATTAGTTACCTTCCGCCATTCCAGGTTTTGAACTTCGTGTGCAGGTTTGACAGAAAAGGCCTTTACCTGCTAACCCATCTAGCTCTTCCATAATCTTTCATTCTGAAAGATGGCATCTAGTAGTATACAGAGCTGAAAGCTCTTTTACATTAGTCACTGAGATGCTGGTTTTTATTTTTTGTTGTTGCTGTTTGCTTTGGTGTTGTTCTGGCTTGGTTTTTGGTGGTGGTTGTGGTGGGAGTTCCTGAGATGGAACCGAATTATTTACTTAAGTGTAGAGCGGGGTAAACATATCATAGAAAGGTCAGAGGACTACAACAACTTACTAGAGTCATCTCTTGGCTTCTGCTATTTTGGTCCCAGGGATCAAACACTAGTAATCAGGCATACTTGCTAGCACCTTACCTGGTGAGCCCTAGTGGCTCTTTGTATGACTGTCAAAAATGTTAGGGGAAAATAGAAGGAAATAACTTTGCATTATTATCTTTCAGAATAATTAACTTTATACTGATTCCTTGTACACAGACATTCACAGATTATAGAATAGTTCATTTATAATTTGTAAATATGATTACTATGACATAGTTTTGTGAGACAAGTATTTTTGTACTGTGATCACCCATAATATTTTTATAGGGTAACTCCTTATGCTAAACCAAGTGAACAAAATATATTATTTTTATAATATTTTTATAGGGTAACTCCTTATGCTAAACCAAGTGAACAAAATATATTATTTTTATAATATTTTTATAGGGTAACTCCTTATGCTAAACCAAGTGAACAAAATTCAATCAATAGTAGCAAAAAGCTAAATGTAGTAATCAACTGCCACAAATAGAAATTCAAACATATATCTGTGCATTGCAAAGTAATTTTAGATCTCCATCCTGTGAGATTTAAGCATTTTACAAAGCATACACTGAAGCATCTCAATGCTAAAATGTTACCTATATTGAAGAAGTTAAGAAAACACCTCTAAGAATAACAAGACTATAGATGGGAAGGATGATATTAATTAACAAAGCAGAAGAATTAACTGTGTCCCCTCAATGGCCCTACTTGAGATGGAATGCTAATCTAACATATGTAACTGTGAATAACATTTTCATTTTGCAACTCATACCATGCTAAGTCAATTCATAAAATACCCCAGTGTCTCATCAGGATCAAGATGTTCATCAAGCATTTCTGGGATACACCCTTGCTTGTTTACCATTCTCATCATTACTGTACAGAGTAGAGTTTTCTAATCTAGTACTATGACAATTATTTGGATTTGTCACCAATACTATGTGCTGATGATATTTTCTTTTCTTTTTGTTTTTGTTTTTGAGACAAGGTCTTTCAACACAGCCCTGCCTGGCCTAGAATTTTCTATGTAGACCAGGCTGGCCCCAAACTTGAACAGATGCATCTGCCTCTGCCTCCAAAGTGAGGGAGGAGTGCACTATCGCAGCTTGCTGTTGATGATATGTTCAATATTAGTAATCCATAGTCTTCTTTAGTCTATATAGAAATTGTTGACCATGTAGGACTTTAGTACATCTATACAGCATTGTATTACATGTGCCTAATCCTCCAGAAAGAGATATCTGTTTCTTCTGTTCTTTTGGCACATGAAATTACCAATTCTCTTATCAAAATGCACTGCAATTAGCGCCTACGTACATTCCTCTACTACTCCTTTGTAAACTCTTTGAAGGCAGGATACTCTTACAGTTTTAAGTCTTTGTAATGGCAATACCAATGCCTTTTCTCTAAATTAATTGAATCCTCTTACATTCTCTTCTGTTATTAATGACTAAAGCTGGATTCATTTTTCATTCATCATGCTTCAATCAGATTTTTGCCATTCTTTATAGGCACCAAAATACTATAAACCTAGTTTGAGTTTTCTCTAATTTGTTTGAAGAATATTTCATTTTTCTCTAACACTGGCTTAGAGAAATAATAACAATATGATTATATCATTGGATGACATTCAAAGTTAATGACTTATGCCTCCAAAAGTTTTATAGAAAAGTAAATAGATGCTAAACTTGGAAGAGCTTCACTCAATGGTAAATGCTGGTAGACTCTAAATATCTCTTCAATATCACATGACGCCATAAATGCCATCAGATACATTAGACGCCAATGTATTATATTCATAGAAGTAAGTTTCCCTTCAAGTATTTATATGCTGATGGGAAGTGTATAAAATAACTTAATTTTCCTTCCCATATGCAATCATCAAATTAAATTTGAAAATAAATGTTTTATTTTCAAGGAGCTACCCTTTATATAATCATCTAGTCACCTGAAATATTAGAGCATATTACTTTTCTAAATAATTACATATTATTATTATTAATGCTCAATTCAATTATATGAGTAGATCCTGGACATAATGATATCAAACAGAAACCTATTTGAATCCCCAGACTTGCCCTTATAATTCAGCAACATACATACTAAATTAGAATAAGTATCGAAGGCATTTTAGTAGTTTACACACTATGAACTTCTTGAAAATATAAAGGATTCATATCAAGGAACATGTTAGGTGACAAATTTCTGTACTCTTCTAATTTGCCTTCTACAACTGTTCTGAAAAGTGCAGTCTTACAACCTATTACAGTTACGTTGTGCATTTCTTTTACAGTTAATATGAACTTTATAAGTAATATGTAAAACACATAGGAAACTCTGTCAGTCAGATTCTCAGTATGAGTCTTCTTTTTTATTTTTAAATTTAAATTATAAACAAGATTGCTTCACATGTCAATCCCAGGTCCCTCTCCCTTTCCCTTCCCTCCTCCCACCAACACACCCACCCCCTCCCAAAATCCCCACTCCTTTCTCCAGAGAGTTGGAGGCCGTGCATGGGGGATGTCCATAGTCTGTCATTTCATCCAGGGCAGGGCCTAGGCCCTCCTCCAAGAGTTCAGGCTGAGAGTGCATTTCTCATTGTCATTGGGCATCAAAAGTCCATTTGTATGCCAGGGATAAATACTGGTCTACTACCCAAGGCCCCATAGATTGCCTCCTCACTGATACCTACATTCAGGGGGTCTTGATCAGTCCCATGCTAGATTCCCACCCATCAGTCTTGGGTTCAAGAGCTCCTTCTTGTTCAGGTCAGCTCATCAGTCCTCTCTTTCTGTCTCTGGGTTCCTTGAGTTCAGCTCAGTGTTTAGCTGTGGCTGTCTGCCTCTGCTTCTTTCAGTCGTTGGTTGAAGGTTCTGTTTCCCAGACTCTCTGTCAATGGGATTGTATGCTGGCACTCCCCTCATCCATGTCTAAAATCCTCAGTATGAGTCTTCTTAAGATAATCCATTTGATAAATCATCAAATACAGTACAACCATGTTACATAAGTTCAAATTATCACTCTTGCCCACAATGAACTGACATAGTAATAATGAACTACACAATTTTAAAACTAAATTCCTTATAGATTATCAGTAGGTGTTTATATTATTTTATTCATATATATCCCATATGGTATTTTACATATTCTATTATTTAACAATCTTAACTGTCTATGATAGTGTGTGCTCTATACGTTGTAGCAACTTTAGAGTTCTTAGACAAATTTTTCCCTGCTTGGTAAGTGTGCAAGTTTACTATATTATTTGGATAATATGTATGTAAAAAATTCCTTTTAATTACTTTCACTTGTCTAAAACTCAAGTACCTGTCATTTAAATTGCTTTAGTAGCTAAATGCTGTTAAAATATGCATATTTCTTTTTCATCATGTAGTGTCATAATTAGAGCACTCTGGAAAAACTAAAATGAAAAGATGAGTGAAATAGGATCACAGACGCAGCTTCCCTGATTGGGTCTCCATTATTTTAGACAGTGTTGCTTCCATATTCCTCAACATTTTGAAGATGGGTTTCTACATTTTGTCTCTATTTCTTGCAAAATCATTTGCAATAGCAGAGAGATCATGGTAGCACACAACTGAAGTATTTTTAAGCCGCTTGTCATAGCTTGAATATGAAATATCACCCACTGGCTCATGTATTACAGTCCTGGTCACCAGCTGGTGGCTCTATTTTAAGAAGTGGTGAAAACTCTAGGAGGTGAGGCCTGGAGGAAGTAGGTCATTGGAGAAATTCACTTGGAAGCTAAATGTTTTCCAGCTCTCTTGCTCCCTCCCTCCCTCCCTCCCTCCCTCCATCCCTCCCTCCCTCCCTCCATCCCTCCCTTCCTCCCTCCTTCTTTCCTTCACTCCATGCCTACCTCCCTCTTTTCCCCTCCCCCCAATTCTCTTTTCATGGGGTTTCACTTTCTACCTTTAGTGATATGAACTGAACAACATTCCTCTATGTTCCCTGCCATGCCCTAGCTTGGGCAGAAAGCAATGGGATCGCTGACAGAAACCTCTGAAACCCTGAACCAAAATATGTGTTTCCCCTCTAAAATGTTTGGACAGGCATTTGCACAGTGATGAAAAGGTAACTAATATTAGCATGCTGGCATTTTGTCAAAGAAATGCTCCATGTCTGTTTTCTGACATGTGTTCCTCTGTTTACTGTCACTGGGAATTATGCTAAAATGATGTAAGTATCTTAGCTATCTATTTTACCTTAAATGCCTCTTTGTTTTATGTATCTTAGCCTACAGAATATCTTTGACTAAAACTCTATGTCTATATCGTTTGCATAACTTAAGAGGAAAATTTATAGCTATCATTCTGTTTTGCTGAACAGGAAGAGGTAGAATGTCTATAAAATACAAAAATTATTGAACATTAAGCAATGAAAATGATATTTAAAATGTAAACTCTATTTCTATTTGTATATATAAATAAATAAATTTAATAATTCAAAGATCACATTAATCATGATGTAATTCACCACATTTAGCACTCCTCATGCTAATCAGAATTTTCAACTTTTGTTCATACCATATTTTAAAAGGTCAAAACAGTTTAGTAATCGTTAGTTCATACTTATTCATTTTCTCACTTTTGATATTGATGAGAAATATAGTTAACAGAGAAATGTTCCATGAACCTATTCACTATAAGTATGAATTAACTGGGAAAATATTATTTATTTTTTTTTAATTTTATTTTCCAGTTTAAATTTAGATAAGAAACAAGGTTGCTTCTCAAGTCAGTTCCAGGTCCCTCTCCCATTCCCTCCCTTCCTCCCGAGCCCTCCCCCCCCCGTTATCCCCTCATTTCCCCAGGGAGGGTGAGGCCCTCCATGGGGGTGTCCATAGTCTGTCATTTCATATAGGGCAGGTCCTAGACCCTTCCCCAAGAGTTCGGGGTGAGAGTGCACCTCACATTGTTCTATGGGAGTCCAAAGTCCGTGTGTATACTTGGGATGGGTACTGATCTGCTGCCCAAGGCTCAATAGATTCCCTAACATTATTGACTGACAAACTAATGAAATGAGTTCGAAACTAGTAAACTAAATATGTTAATTAATCCTAAAATCTTTTGTCAATCATTTTCTAGTTTGAGAAACTTGAAACCTGTTTTGTGGAATCCTAATTTTGTATAGGAAAATAATCTATCCATTGGACCTCCTCATTTCTACATTGTTTTTATTTTTTTCATAACTCCCCAAATAAGAAGTCAGCTGCAATTGAAACTTAGCTAGCTGCAAAGGAAAAATCATTTTTCTCCAACGGAGTTTCACCTGGAGACTCAGTGGAGTCACACTTCAGGGCCAACCCATGCCCAGTGACTTAGGGATTCTATCGCTGTGACAAAACACCACGACTAAAAAGCAACTTGGGTAGAAAAGGGTTTATTTGGTTTATACTTCATATCACTGTTCATCACTGAAGGAAGTCATAACAGGGACCCAAACAGGACAGGAACCTGGAGGCAGGATCTGATGCGGAGGTCAAGGAGGGGTGCTGTTACCACCTTATTCCTCATGGCTTTCTTAGTCCACCTTCTCATAGAACCCAGGACCAGTGGCCCAGGAATGGCACCACTACCAGGCTTGGGCCTCCCCTTTAATCACTAATTAAGAAAATGACCTACAGTTCGATCCTATGGAGGCATTTTCTTAATTGAGAGTTTCTTCTTTCAGATAATTCTAGTTTGTGTGTCAACTTGTCATAAGATTAGCCAGCATACCCAGGGATAGCTTGATGGACACAAAATGAAGTTAGTGGTATTTCTGCAAACATTTTGTCTAATTTTGCTTCATTTGGACATTTTTTATCTTATTGATCTTTTGCTTGTTTATTTTGACTTCCATTTTTGTGGTTGTCAGTGTTGTATATGTGCCTGTATTTCTTATTTTTGTTTGTATAAAGAAACAGAGAAGGGAAGACAAATGTTGGGGATGAGGAAGAAGGTGGGCAGGATCTAGGAGGAACTGGAGCAATGGGAAAACATGATGAAACTGTATTGTATGAAAAAAATTAAGTTAAAATTAGGGAGAAAATAAGTATGGTGAATATTAAAAGTGTCGTTTTATGAAATCTTTATTTCCTGAGAATAACAATAGAGGTCAGAATTCTTTGTTCCTTTGTTCCTCTCATCAAATAATTCTTATTCTTTTAAAGTAAAAATTATAGGGATATAGAGATGGCTTGTGACTAACTAATAGTGCATGTTGCATGCTAAATTTAAGGATACAAGTTGGATCCCAGTACCCTGGTAACAGTCAGGTGTCCTCCAATAGCTTAGAACTTGAGCTCTGAAGGATAAAATAGCCCACTTCTGCCCTCACAAGCATACACATGAATGTGTACATAAATAAATAAATAAATAATATACCTTAAATAGAATCACAATAAAATTACTTAATATATCAATCATTTCAGTTATTAAATAATTCATGTATCTAAGAGAGCTAAGTAAAGTGTTGTTTATATATTCTCATATGATTTCACTTTAGTTTGCTCTTTGATTTATGATTTACACCGTTTTAGTGGAAAATACTTAATACATAATTAGTTAACTTAATGAGCCAGAAAATTTAGTAAGAGTGTAAGCATTATAATAATAAAGAGCAAAGGTAATTCTGTGTTGCAATTTTTTTAGGATACTTGTAATTCTTTACATATCATAATTATTATGGTTTTTCTATCTTTTTGATTTTTTTAAATTTAAATAAAAAAAGCTTGTTTCACATGTCAATTGCAGTTGCCTCTCCCTCCCCTCCTCCCCTGCTCCCTCTCCAACTCCCCCAAGGACACACCCAATAACCACGTCACACCCCAGGAAGGATGAGGCCCTATGTGGGTGATCTCCAAAGTCTGTCATTTCATCCAGGGAAGGACCTAGGCCCATCCCCATGTGTCTAGGAGGAGACAGCATCCCTCCATGTGGAATGGGTTCCCAAAGTTGATTCTTATGCCAGGGATAGAAACTGATCTACTACCCAAGGTCACATAGATTGCCAAGGCCTCCTCACAGACACCCAAATTTTTGGAGTCTGGATAAGTTCCATACTGGCAAATCAACCATCAGTATGGGGTCTATGAGCTCCCCCTTGTTCAGGTCAGCAGTTTTTGTGGGTTTCACCAGCCTGGCCTTGACCCTTTGCTCATCAGTCCTTCCTCTCTGCAGCTGGGTTACAGGAGTTCCACTGGCTGTTTAGTTGTGGGTGTCTGTTCTGCTTCCATCAGTCACTAGATGAAGGCTCTAGAATGGCATGTAAGATAGTCATCAATCTCGTTATTGGGAATGGGCTTTTAAGATAACTTCTCCACTATTGCTTAGTTTGCTAGTTTGTGTCATCCTTGTAGATCTCTGGAAGTCACACTAGTGCCAGATCTCTCCTCAAACCTTCTCTTCTTCCCACAACTCAACCTTCCTGCTCTCCTTTGTGCTCCTTTCCCATTCTCTTCTCCCCATCCATTTTTTTCCCAGCTCTGTCTACCTCCCGCCATGCTCCTAATTCACTCAGGAGATCATGGCCCATTCCCCTTCTCTGGGGTACCATGAATATCTCTGTTAGAAATTGGTGGATCTTCTGGTAGACAAATTCCCATTTTCCTGAGGAATCTCCATACTGATTTCCAAAGTGGCTGTATGAGTTGGCACTCCCACCAGCGGTGAAGGAGTGTTCCCCTTTCTCCACATCCTCTCCAGCATAAACTATCACTGGTGTTTTTGATTTTGGGCATTCTGACAGGAGTGAGATGGTATCTCAAGGGTTGTGTTGATTTGCATTTCCCTAGTGGCTAAGAATGTTGAGCACTTTCTTAAGTGTCTATCAGCCATTTTAGAATCCTCTATTTAGAATTCTCTATTTAGTTCTGTACCCCAATTGTTAATTGGATCCTTTGGTGTTTTGGAAACTAGCTTCTTGAGTTCTTTGTAAATGTTGGAGATCAGCCCTCTGTCAGAGGGGTTAGTGAATATCTTTTTCCCATTCTGTGGGCTGCCTTTTTGTCTTATTCATTGTATCCTTTGCCTTAAAGAAGCTTTCATTTTCAGTAGGTCCCATTTGTTAATTAATGATCTCAGTGTCTGTGCTACTGGTGTTATGTTCACCATAACAGTCTACTGTACTAATCTGTTCAAGGGTACCTCCTTCTTTCTCTTCTAAGAGGTTTAGTGTGGCTGTATTTATTTCAAAGTCTTTGATCCATTTAGACTTAAATTTTGTGCATCTGTTTACCCTTGTATAATTTTAGTTTCTTTGTCAAAAATCAGATGATCATGCATGTGTTTGTTAATATTAGGGTGTTCAATTTGATTCCATTGGTCTCCCTGTCTATTTTTGTGCCAGTATAAAGCTGTTTTCAGGACTACAGCTCTATAATACAGCTTGAAGTCAGGGATGATAATACCTCCGGACGTTCCTTTTTTGAACAAGGTTTCTTTGACTGTCCTGGGTATTTTGTTTTTCCATAGAAAGTTGAGTATTGTTCTTTCAAGGTCTGGGAACAATTGTGCCGGGTTTTGATGGGGATTGCATTGATGGGGATTGCATTTGGGCAATGTCGAGAGAAGCCTTTTCCTTGTCTGCTGCTTTGGTTTTTCCATTCCAGTCACCTGGGCTCTGCCGCATTGCCGTCCCCAAATAACACACAGGACGCTGTATTAATTATGAAGCTGTTGGCCTTGCTTGTTTCTTCCTGGCTAGCTCTGACTTAAGTATTTACCCCAGAATTATTAATCTAAGTATTTCTTTTACTGGAGAAAGGTTCCCGGGCTTCTTACCCCTATGGCGGTTACATCTTGACTCCCTGTGTTTCTCCTTCCCAGAGTACTCCTCGACTCCTAGTCCCACCTATCTTGCTTCCCTATTGGCCAACAGTGCTTTATTGACATATACAGGGCAAGATTGCCATTTTTGGCAGTTTGATCCTACCTATCTAAGAGCATGGAAGATCTTTCCATTTTCTGGTATCTTCATTAATTTCTTTCTTAAAGACTCAAAGTTCTTGTGATACAAGTCTTTCACTTGTTTGGTCAGCATTACCCCAAAGTATCTATGCTGGTTCTGGCAATTGTAAAGGGTGATGGTTCTCTATTTCTTTCTTAGACAATTTATCGTCTATATACAGTAGGGCTACTAATTTTTTTATCATTTTTTATTTTAATTTTAAATAGCTTGTTTTACATGTCAATCCCAGTTCCCTCTCCCTCCCCTCTTCCCGCACTCCCCTTCCCCCCCTCCCTCCCACCCTATTGCCAAATCCTTCCACATAGGGGATATCTAGAGTCTGTCATTTTACTCTTGGTAGGGTCAAGGCACTCCCCTAAGAGTCCAGGCTGAGAGAGCATCTCTCTTTGTGCTATAGGCACATGAAGACAGTTTGTATACCAGGGATAGACACTGATCCACAGCTCAGGGCCCCATAGGTTGCCCAGGCCTTCTCACTGACACTCACATTTGGGGGGTCCAGATCAGTCCCATGCTGGCCTCCCCACTGTCGGTCTGGGGTCCAAGAGCACTCCCCTGTTCAGATCAGCTGTCTCTGCTGGTTTTGCCAGCCCATTCTTTGCCAATTTGCTCATCACTCCTCTCTCTCTGTCACTGGGTTCCTTGGGTTCAGTTCAGTGATTAGTTGTGTGTTTGCCTCTGCTTCCATCAGTCACAGGATGAAGGCTCCTGGATGGTTATAGACATCAAGTTCATTATCAGGAATGGGCATTCGAGGTGGTCTACTAATTTTTTTTTACTTGATCTTTTATAATGCCACTTTGCTGAAGGTGTTTGTCACCTGTAGGAGTTGCCTGGTAGAGTTTTTCAGATCACTTATGTAAACTACAAATAGTGAAAGTTTGACTTCTTTTCTAATTTGTATTCCCTTGATCTCCTTTTGTTGTCTTATTGCTCTAGCTAGAACTTCAAGTACAATATTGCAGAGGTATGGATAGAATGGACCACCTTATCCTGTTCCTGATTTTAGAGGAATCCCGTTGAGTTTCTCTCCACTTGGTTTGATGTTGGCTGTAGGTTTGTTGTATATATCTTTTATTAAGTTTAAGTATATATGTTCCTGTTATCCCTCATCTCTCCAAGACCTTTATCGTGAATGGGTGTTCGATTTTGTTGAAGGCTTTTTCAGCATCTACTGAGAGGATCATGTGATTTTTGTTTCTCAGCTTATTTATATGTTGGATTACATTGATGGATTTTGGTATGTTGAACCATCCCTGCATCACTGGGATGAAGCCCCCTTGATCATGGTGCATGATTTTTCTGATGTGTTTCTCGATTCAATTTGCCAGTATTCTATTGAGTGTTTTTGCATCAATGTTTATGAGGGATATTGGTCTGAAGTTCTTTTCCCTAATTGTATCTTTGTGTGACTTGAATATCAAAGTTTTGGAGCCTTGTAAAAACAGTTTGGCAATAACCCTTCTGCTTCTATTGTGTGGAATATTTTGAGGAGAACTGGCATTAGCTGTTTTTTGAATTTCTGGTAGGATTCTGCACTGAGGCTATCTTACCCTGGTCTTTATTTGGTTGGGATACTTTTGATGACTGCTTCTATTTTGTTAGGGGTTATAGGTCTACTTAAATTGTTTATCTGTTTTTTATTTAATTTTGTAAGTGACATCTACCTGGAAATTGTTCATTTCCTTTAAATTTTTGACCTCATGATTCTCTGGATTTCCTCATTGTCCGTTGTTATGTCCTCCTGTTCATGTTGGATTTTATTAATTTGCACATTTACACTCTGCTGTTTGGTAAGTTTGGATAAAGTTTTGACTGTCTTGTTGATTTTCTCAAAACTCTTCATTACATTGATTCTTAGTACTGTTTTCCTAGTCCTCAATTTGATTATTCCCTGAAACCTACTCCTCCTGGGTGAGTTTGCTTCTTTTTTTTCTAAAACTTTCAATTATGCTGTTAGTTATCTAGTGTGACTATTCTCCAGTTTCTTCATGTGGGCAATTAGTGCTATGAACTTTCCCCTTAGCACTGCTTTCAAAGTGTCCTGTAAGTTAGGGTACGTTGTGTCTTCATTCTCATTGAATTCTAGGAATTTTTTAATTTCATTTTTTATTACTTCCTTGACTCAGGAATTGCACATTGTTCAATTTTTATGAGTTTGTAGGGTTTCTACAATTTGTGTTGTTGTTGAATTCTAACTTTAAAGCAGGGTGGTCTGATAAGGTACATGGAGTTTTTCCAATTTTTTTGTACCTGTTGAGCTGTGCTATATTGCCAAGTATGTGGTCAGTTTTAGAGAAGGTCCCATGTAGTGCTGAGAAGAAGATATATTCTTTCGTGTTTGGATGGAATGTTCTATAGAAATCTGTTAAACCTATTTGGGTCATAACTTCTAATACTTCCTTTGTTTCTTTGTTGAATTTTTGCTGATAGTCCTGTTTAGTGGTAAGAGTGGGGTGTGGAGTTCTCCCACTATAAGTCTGTGAGGTTTGTTTGTGTGTGTGTTTTGTGTTTTAGTAATGTTTAATGTACGAACATGGATGCCTTTTTATTTGGGGCGTACATGTTCAGAATTGAGACTTCTTCTTGGTAGATTTCTTTTGTGATGAGTATGAAATGACCTCCTTCATCTCTTTTGATTGATTTTAGTTTAAAGTCTAATTTGTTAGGTATTAGGATTGCTCTCCCTGCTTTTTAGTTGGGTTCATTTGATTGGAAAATCTTTTCCCAACCCTTAACTCTGAGATAACATCTTTCTTTGATGAGGAGGTGTATTTCTAATATGCAACAGAAGGATGGATGCTGTTATTGAATCCATTCTGTTAGCCTGTGACTTTTTATGGGCGAGTTAAGATCATTAATATTGAGGGATATTAATGGCCATTTACTGCTCATTCTTGTTTGTTTTGGAATTGTTGTTGATGGTATAATTGTGTGTGGATTTCCACCCTTTTCTTTCTTTTGGCTGTTGGTAAAATATGAGTATCAATTGCCTATACTTTTCTAATTTTAGTTAACTTCCTTGGGTTGGAGTTTTCCTTCCAGTACTTTCGGTAGGGCTAGGTTAATGGATATATATTGCTTAATTCTGGGTTTTTTTGTCATGGAATATCTTGTTTTCTCCATGTATAGTAATTGAAAGCTTTGCTGAGTATAGTAATCTGGGATGGCATCTCTGGTCTCTTTGTGTTTGTAGAATATCCAGGACCTTCTGGTTTTCAGATTTTCCATGGAGAAGGCAAGTGTAATCCTGATAGGTTTGCCTTTATATGCTACTTGACTTTTTTCCTTAGTGTATCTTAATATTCCTTCTTAATGCTCTATGTTTGGGTCCTTGATTATTAAGTGGTAAGAGGACAGTTTGACTTTTTGTTTTTTTTATTTTGATTTTGGTTTTGTTTTTCTTTCTTTCTTTCTTTCTTTTTGATCCACTATATTTAGTGTTCTGTAAGTTTCCTGTACTTTAATTGCCATTTTTTTCTTTATGTTGGGAAAGTTTTCTTTTATGATTTTGTTGACTATGTTTTCTGTACCTTTGAGGTGGGTTTCTGAACCTTCTTCTATACCTATTATTCTTAGGTTTAGTCTTTTCATGGTCTCCCATTTTTCCTGGATATTTTGTGTTAGGGATTTGTTGGACTTAAGATATTCTTTGACCAATGAATCTATTTCTCCTAGTGTATCTTCAACGCTTGAGATTCTCTCTTCCGTCTCTTGTATTCTATTAGTTATTCTTGCATCTGTAGTACCTGACCATAGGTTTTTTATTCCCAGCATTC
The DNA here is from genome assembly GCF_017639785.1 of Mesocricetus auratus. NCBI lineage: Eukaryota > Metazoa > Chordata > Mammalia > Rodentia > Cricetidae > Mesocricetus > Mesocricetus auratus. Next base: position 39,620,907 of record NW_024429200.1, read on the forward strand.
CTTTAGGCTGGAGGCTATCGGTCCAGCCTGGCCTCGAACACACAAAGATCCGCCTGCCTCTGCCTCCTGAGTGCTGGGATTAAAGGCATGTGCCACCACCGCCCGGCAGGCTGTGTTATTTTTTTATCATCTCTATTTCAGCTTCCAAGCCTTGTACTCTTTGAATTGTTTCTTGCACTTTTTGCCTTGTCTTTTCCTCCATTTCTTGCATTTTTTGGAATGTTCATGTCTTGCTAGTGTAAGGTCTCTAGATGCTGGTTGTGTCATATTTGTTTTTCTTTTGCTGAGTATGTTTTTATATTGTCTCCTTTCCATCCATTTTTACAGTGGGTATAGAAGGAGTAACCTCATCTCCTGGAGGGCATGGAACCAAAATTCCCTTCTGGTGGGTGCAAGCAGATCCAACACTCTGCTTGCAGTCTTCATTCCCTAGGCCTCATCTGCTTGTGCTCAGGACACAGGAAGGTGGCCAGGAAACAGACCCAGTCTTACCGAATCTCATGGGCAGAGAAAGGGACTATGATCCTGGCAGTGTCTCTGGGTGCATTGGGTCCTGCTGGGATGGGAATTAGAGTGGCATTCCCCAGGCCTCTGCTGGTTGCACACAGGGCACAGGAAGGCTGGCTGGAAACAGGCCTAGGTTTACTTAGTCCTGTGGGTGGAGAAAGGGACTAGAATTGTTTTTCTATTTTTGATAATTTCAAGGTAGAAGTTTCCAAGTATTTCCCAAGGTAAAAAGGAAGTACATAAAGTTATTTCAAGTAATAATATAATTTCCAAATACAAATAAAGTGATAAAATATGTATCTTGAGCATCTCAATATTTCTACCAAAGCAGTTGTTTATTCAATAAAATGTTGTTATATTTTAAATAAAAACTCCCTAAATTAAATTATCATTTTCTTTGAATAACAATATATTTTCATTGTGTCAAGTACGTTAAGAAAATGTTAATTGACATTTGTTGATCTGTGTATTTGCTATTTAGTTACACTGGGCAGCAAGGGTTCCCTAGAAGTGAGTATAATCATGGTCTTTGAAACTGTCATGAAGCAGTGTGTAGGTGTTCTTATTTAAGGTAATATATTGGGAAGATTGCAATGTTCTGTTTTTGTTAGATTGATTATTTATTTATTATTTATATTTATATATGTGAGGATGTGTGCATCATGTTTGTACAGTTGCTTGCATAGGTCAGAGGGTTTGGATCCTCTGGAACTGGAGTTATGACCCTTGTTAGCCTCATGATGTGAGTGCTGGGAACAATTCTTGGGTCCTCTGAAAGAGCAGTAAGTACTTTCATCCACTGAATTATCTCTACAGGTCATGTATTGTCTTATTTACCTTAACAAGTTAGTAATATGATTGTCAAAATTTTTGAGAGGATTTATTTTTCTGAATGATGGCTATCTGCTAGCAAGCTCTTTTTTCCCCATCAATATATGTTTTATTTAAATTAGAAGCATGCATGCTTTACATGTCAATCCCAGCTCTATCCATCACCCCTGCTCCCTTGTCCCTCCACCAGCCTCCCCTCCCCAGCCCCCAGCCCAATCCCCACATCATTCCCCAGGGAGGGTGAGGCCCTCCTTGGGAGGGATCTCCAGAGTCTGTCATTTCATCCAGGGCAGGACCTAGGCCCTTCCCTATGTGTCCAGGCTGAGAGAGCATCCTTCCACGTGGAATGGGCTCCCCAAGTTCATTTGTATGCCATGGTGAACACTGATCTACTAACACCCCAGAGATTTCTGAGGCATCCTCACTGACACTACATTCGTGGAGTCTGGATCAAACCTCTGTTGGCCTCTAAGAGCTCCCCCTTGTCCAGTCAGCTGTCTTTGTGGGTTTCACCAGCATGGTCTTGACCACTTTGCTCATTACTCCTCCATCTCTGTCACTGGGTTCCAGGGGTTCAGTTCAGGGTTTAGCTGTGGGTAACTGTCTCTTGCTAGCAAGCTCTTAATTCAGGAAATAGCTGTAGAATTCAGTCAGACAAATATATCAATCCCATGAAATGTATTCAGGTTTTCATTAACTGGCTGTAGGAAATATACAGGAGAGGCGTGCTATTCACTGAGGTAGCTGAGTATTTTAGTATTTCAGAAGACCACTAAAATGACTGTCCTTTCTTAAGGTGGCATGTATTTTATAGCAGAGACATCACCCTCCATTGATGTGCATTTCCGATTTTCCCATGGTTAACATCTTTAATTTTTACTGGAGAAAATGAGTACAAAATGTAGTTATTTGTTGAATAGTCAAAATTTTACCTCATATTAAAAAAAAAAACACTTTGGGATAAAGAACAACACATGCACTTGCGATGAGGTCATCACAACCCAAATAAATTGAGAAGGTTTTTAAAGGTAGAACATTAATCATAGAGGACTTTTGTTTGTTTAAATTAAAATTATTCATTAATTTTCACCCTGGCTGCAATTTCCCATCCCTCCTCTACTCCCATTCCCTCCTACTACCTCCCTTCTGATCCCAATCTACTCCTCTTCTCTTTCAGGTTCAGAAAAGTACAGGTCTTCCACAAATATCAGCAAAATATGGCATACCTCCCCTTGTATTAAGGCTGGGCAAGGCAGTCCAGTATATGTAAGAAATTCCTAAAAGCCAGCCAAGGTGTTATGGATAGACTCTGCTACCACTATTAGGGGGACCCACAAGTATGCCAAGCATTCCAACTGTCAAATATATGTAGAGGGCCTAGTCCCATGCAAGCTTCCTGATTGTCAGTTCAGACTCTGGGAGCTCTTATGAACCCAGATTAGTTGTTTCTGTGGGTTTTCTTATAATGGCTTGAACCCTCTGGCTTGTACAATCCTTCTTTTCTCTCTTTAGCAGGATTCCCTGGACTCAGCCTAATGTTTAACTGAGTGTCTCTGCATCTGTTTCCGTCATTTACCAGAAATTTATACGGTAGTTTCTCAGAAAATTGGGAATCAATTTGTCACAAGACCCAGCTATACCAATCTTGGGCATCTACCCAATTCATGCCACAATCATGCCTAAAGGACACTTGCTCAACTATGTTCATAGCAATATAATATTTGTAATAGCCAAAACCCTGGAAACAAACTACATGTCCCACAGCTGAAGAATGAATAAGAAAAATGTCATAGATTAGAACAACTCAGTTGATAAAAACAATAACATCAGGAAATTATAAGGCAAATTGATAGAACCAGAAAAAAATCATCCTTAGTGAGGTAACTCAGACCCAGAAAGGCAAACATGACTGGTGACTAGACCTATTGTTTTCAGAGAGCTTTCAATACAGTAACTGATGAAATAGTTTTCCTTGAAAATTAAAGATTAGTTCTAAATATTACGAATATTTTCGGTATAAAAAGTTATTACAAGTAGACTTAAATTTTTTGATAGTCATTGGGGAAAGTTACTGTTAGTGAGAACTTCTAAGGCTGCTTGCTATTGCAGAATACAATGTTTACACCTGGGTAAAATTATGTCCACAGTTACAACAGTGGACAGATACTACCATAGTGACCAACTACTTTCTAACTGGATATAAGGACCACTCCGCCTAGATAGGTTAATGGCTCTAGGGGAACCTACTTCCCAGTCTGTTATGTGGACAGTTTCAAACTGCTTCTTAGTATCATTGCTATATAGCCATAGTTTAGTGCATCTCTCAGTCCTCCTTAGGGAAGCTTTTTACAGTTAGTCAGGGTACAGTTTAGAATAAATTACAGAGAGCTCAGTCCCAAGTGGAACTTCTATATCACAACCTTTCCCTCCAACTCTCAGGAGTTTTTGTGAAAGAGACTGTTGAAAAAAATTAAGAGTCAGAAGCAGTGGATGACTACAGTAAGAAGAGCACTTGCAAAGGTAAACTGACAGTGGGTATGACACCAAGCACAAGCACTGCATAAAGATAATGCAAGATAAAAATCCAGCATCACACTGGCTGGTGATCAAACTGCTGTGTGGATGAGTCAGGGAGACTCAGATGTCTATAAGGCTATGGACCCAAGGATGTTGGTCACACTCCCTTAAATGGTCTCAAACCAAAGAGTATGTGGACAAAACAAATTGAACCTGGTGAGCGTAATAGAAAACAGGATAATTAGGTATGCACAGAGGTTGGGATGCATCTTGGAGGAGGAGGAGGAAAAATGGAGATTGGATATGATCAAAATAAATTGCATAAAATTTCAAGGAATTAATAAAAATAAATAAAGTAATAAGCGTAAAGGATATGTAAAAAGAAAAAAATCCATGTCTCTGTCTCCTGCACAATCTTCAGAGGAGTATTCAGAGAATATACTTCATTAGAGTATGTCTTTCTAAATGTTCTAAACATTCAGTCCATGTCACAAAATCACATGTGACATCAATAAAAAATACATGGATCAGTGAGACTCTTATGAACACACTGAAAGAAAATTCATCTTTGGGAACATGTTCTTATAAATCGTAAATCAAAATTGCTCCTGAAGGTAAAAAGGAGGCTACAAGGATACTGAAGGCCAACTTTCACCCAGATTTCTAATTAGTCAGTGTGAGTGTCATGCCTACTTGACTAAATTCTTAGATGAAATGTTGGTTCTGGTTCACTGAACAGATTATATTACTTTGGAGCAACCACAAACTTGACATTTCTGAAGATTATAGATATACCCTAACCAGATAAATTATTTGCCATTCTGGAGCCTATATACTTTGGCAGAAATAGCAATGTAATATGGATTTAGGAATTTAGTATCACTAAAAGTAAAGAGAGCTATAGTGAAAGTATTGAAAGTGCCAGGAGACAACAGCAAATCACTTTTGTCAAAGGCTGGTGGTCAATTAATTTTCTTGTTGTGAAAAGAGATACAAGAGCTAAAAACGTAACAGATTGTGCACCTGCTCTTCTGTGCTGAAGGGACAGAACACACAATGCCTAAAGTCATACAAGGGCCAGGGTTTTCAAGAAGCAATAAGGAGATCAAGACAGCAGCTGAACAAGAAGGGCAGCCACTGAATCAGAGAGATGTGGAAACATTTGACACTCACCAACATAGTGACAGAATTATATTCTTATTACCACATGAGATCTCTTCTATAGATTTTTGTAGGCTAATTCAATGCCATCAAAACTACCAACACATCTGTTTTCTATGTCAGCTCAGTCAGAATTGTTCTCTTAGCCAATTTTTCTTTTAAGCCACAAACTAAACATCAAAATATAAAATTCAAAAAAATTCTTCTAGAAGGTTAATTTGATAGTATATTCAGTAGCATAAGGCTAGAATCTATCAACGTGCCATTAGCTTGGTAGACGAACATATTATTACTCAGTCAATGAATGAATACATTTTAATTCATTCACAAAGTTCTACAATGAAACTGATTGGGATGTATTTCTTGAGTCCAGGTGAGATTCTTATTAACATTGTAAATTAGCATTGTCAATATGCAATGCTCTGTCTTTTTTTCTGATGTCAAGTCAGTTTCTGAAGCACGTATTCTGTTCTTGGGTAGCCCTCTCATTCCTTTGTTCTATTCTACTCACAAATTTGTTTGTTTGCTTGTTTACTGAAAGCCAAACAACACACATGTTTATTACCATTTCTATGAGCTTGACTTTCAGTTGTGTAAGAAATAAAAAGCACATGTAAAAAGTCACAAATGCAACAGCAGGGTTTTGACATTTGTGTACACAGTTACCTTGCTGGAGGTCTCAGTTTCTTCCCAAGACTTTGGGTTACTGTTCACTATTGGATCCACTCTCAGACTTCTCATACATCTCCTCTTTGCTTGTGTGAAAATGTCCCGACTTCTTCCTAATAGTTCAAGAATAATTTACCTGAGGTTTAGATCATTGATACTTAAAACATGCATCATTTCCCCACTAAATTTATTCTCTAAACATTCTGACTTTAAAACAAGTCTGCATCTGTAATGTGTTGATGGATTAGAGCAGTGGTTCTCAACCTTGATAATGCTGCAGCCTTTTAATACAGTTCCTCATGTGCTGACCCCAACCATAATTTTTTTGCTACTTAATAACTGTAATTTTGGCTCTTTTATACATTGTAATGTAAATATCTGTTAAGCAATTCCAAAGGGGTTGTGACCCACAGGTTGAGAACTGCTTTGAGGACAGGAATTCTTGACACCAGTTCTGATACCATAGTGATCCCAGAACTGGAAGGATGGAAGGAGAGAACCAGTTAATGAAAGTTGTCTACTGTCCTGCACACGGGTGCTATATTAATCTCCATGACCTGATAAATAACAAATGTAGAGAATACTAGCTTGCATGTTTCTTACACAAACTTACTTTATTCTTGCTGTTTTCAAGAGTCTTTCGTTTTTGGCTTTTGGTAAGTTTTACTAATGTGTATCTCTCTATGTCTGGATCTCTCAAGTTACTCGATTTGAAATTTATTGAGCTTCTTGAGACATTTGCCACCAAGTAGGAAAACTATTGGTGTTATTCCTGTTCCACAGGGCTTATGTGTCTTATATTTTTTCCTTTTGGTTTGATGATTATCATTTTCCCTGTTTGCCTTCCATTGACATTTAGTCATTCTGTGGGTGGGTCCTGTTGAGTTCTAATTCTTTTTTATCAGTAGTGGGCTCTTACAAATCTTATCACTTCTCCACATTTCATTTTTAATAATTTCCTTTAGTTATTGGCCCTTTGTTTCCTTTTTGTCTTTGAGAATATACATGAATTTTACTTTAAATATTTCTTTACTTAATTCAGTGTCTAAGATTTCTCACTGATTGTTTTCTGTCCATTTCCCTTGAGAATGGACCTCTTAAATACTTTTTTAACATTCTGTATTCTAAGTATGTTGAACAAAGCTAAACCTTCTAATATAATAGAGACATTCTGTGCATAAAATTTTCTTGCTTTCACACAGCTTAATATTTCAGATTGCATAATTATAAACATATTTTTGTTAATTGACTTCCAAATTTTGCTAAAGTTGCCTTGATTGTTATCTACTGTCACTGGGGTTTCAACATTGTTAGTGGTGTTAAACTAGTATTTCGGAAGAGATGTCTTTGAAGTGCAGCTACCACAAGAATCCATAGAAATATATCCCTTATGTTGCTTCTGTGGTGAATTTACCTTCAAATTTTCTCCAACTTTCTCACCATTTTAACCGATGGTCACTCATTGCTTACTTTTCCCCAAATGTTGTGAATACTCCAACAAAATTTCCAGTGTAATTGTATCTTGGAGAGTAGATATGCCCACCACTGTACTGTGAATGCCACACCTGAAATTGTATCTTCACACAGAGATCAAGCAGACACAAAACACTATCATCTTATCTCTGGATTGTGTTATAAACCACCCTATGTCATGAGCTCTTGGGAATTCAATACTTTGCCTTACAAGCTCTATCTATTCTTCTTCTGCAGAGAGCTTATACTTAACTCTCATATCTTCTCACATGCAGCTCTACAATTAGGCTTACCTTACAGTGTTTTGAACTGCAGCCATCGTTTTCATAACCGTGATGAGTGCTGATAGCTCAGAGTTTTACTTCACTAGGAAATCTTTCAAACTTTCTATGCCTTAGTTTCCTCATATGTAACATAAAGACAGAACAGCATGACCATGTACAGCTTGATGTAAGTGAAATGCAGTGCTGCAAAGAAAGCTCTCAGATCTTAGTTATTCATTTTTAAGGTTCATTACATTTGTGGCACATTCTCAAGAAGCATAACTACCTAAAGTCTTCTTTCAGCATCTAGATTAGAGAGGATACTTCATACTAGCTTTTTAAAATTCATATGAAGACATTCAATTCACTGACAAAATGAATATTATCATATACCATGAGAAAGAAAAACCATTATGTATGAAAAGCCACAATAAAAATCACAATGCCTGATGAGGTTGGCATGAGGAATAAATGGATATTAATTAAATTATTAGAATGTTGACTTGTGCATGGCCATTTCTATGTATATATTATTAAATGCCTCCATTTAATAGTAACCCATAATTATGAATCCTTCTATAGAGAGACCAGAGCCACCCATTCTCCCCCTGATAAATTACTATTCAATTATTTCTAAACTTAGCTCATGTATGCGTCTCTTCTTAGTGATGTTTCATACAACTGGGCATCTAAACTAATGAAAAGGAAAATTTTGTTATTAAATTGGCAATTTGTGATTCTAATTGCAATTTATATGAAAGTGATAAAAACATTTCCCATGGTATGAAGCTAAATAAAAAATTGGAACTAATGAGGTGTTTTTATAAGATAAACCTATAGTGCAATAGCATAAGGTTTTACAATAGAGATAGACTAACTATTGACTTTCTCCAATTCATCTATATAAACCTTTTTATTTTTAATCTTTAAAACAAGGAAATTTGACGTCTGTTATGTAAAAGCACATGTTACACAACACTATGGATTAATCTAAAAGTGGAAAGGAGGGTTTTCATAGTCTTGCTGATTCTGAAAGACTTAGTAAAAGTAGCACATCTCTATGCACAAATGTACATTTCACATCAATCTCCTAGGGAGCACAGCATAACAGAAACAGTTTTAAGTGTTAATTGTTATTGAGGCAGAATTTCAAACATAATTGTTTTTCTTTCTCTTGTTATAGGATAATATTGTTTGTCAGTGAGTTGAAAGTCTTCATATGAATTTTGAAAAGTTAGTATGAATTCCCCTCTCTAATCTAGATGTTGAAAGAAAACCTTAAACATGAATAACTAATATTTGAGAGCTTTGTTTGCAGTTTTTATCATACTATATGTAAAAAATCTATTTTCTCATGATTGGAATATAATTTCTCTCTGGTGGAGTTAATTATGCATTTATAATATAGACAAATCAAACATGAGTCTAGCATAGAGCTTCAATTTTAATGAGCAGTTACAGTAAACAAGCAAATTAAGGATTTGGGAAGATTGTGTCTTTAAAATTGCAAGTACCACTGAATCCTAAATAAACAAGCCAGGAATTCAAATTTGTTTCTTCTTGAAACAGTTTTCTAATTTGAATAGTACATTGCGCTTTTGACTCCATATGGACTAAAAATAAATGAATAGAATTCCATCTATCCCCACTGCCTGCATGAGGACCAGTATTGTTATTGTTCTCAGTTTTGCCTCAGCGCTTGATAATAAGACCCTACGGCTGAAGACATCACACACTTAAATCATAGGACATGGACAAATCAAACACTATTAACCTGACAGTTTTATCAATATTGCCTAGAAATCATAGTACTGACTGGTGCAATTATGCATGGTACCAGGGAGTAGAAGTAATCATAAATCTTAATTCAATGGTGTAACATGCAAGCTGTGGTGATATATTATTTATGATTTATTAAAGCTTGCCTGAGGATACAGAATGCAAAGATAGTCACAAGCCACAGAGTCATGCAGTAGTGATTCACACCTTTAATCCTAGTAGCCATACTAGCAAGCCATAGTGCCTGGTAGTGGTGGTACACGCCTTTAATCCCAGGATTTAGGAGACAGTCAGACAGATCTCAGCTCAGGGCCACACTGAGCTACAGACAATTGATCCCATCCTAAATAGAAACAGTTCACACAAAGGTGATCTCGGCACTTGGAATCACACACGTTTAATCTCAGGATTTGTGAGGTATAAAAAGAAGAAGCAAAATAAGTCATAGAGACTAGTCTCCAGCCACATTGAACAGAGCAGAGTCTGGATTGCACTCTGAGGATAAGTGAGGACAAGATCACCCATTTCAGTCTGAGGAAGAAGTAAGAGCTAGTGGCCTGGCTGCTTTGCTTATGTGACCATCAGCTTGAACCCCAAAATCTGTCTCTGTGTTTTCATTGATTCATGTAACACAAACTACAATAATGATGGGCCTACCAAGACATATTAACTGGTATAATAGTTGCACATGTGTTATGGGAATAACCCATCATTCTCTGGTTGGATTTAAGGACTGATCCACCAGACAGAACCCATAGTTAGAACTGTTGGTGGGATCATAAACCTATGGGTAAACAGGTCATAGGCTCCAGGGTAGAATCTGCTACTATTATACAGCTAAATGGACAGAGTTCTAAACAGACTCCTAGTATTTATCTCTACACCCACTAATTACTGCATCTCTTAACACTCTTTAGAGAAACTTCTCTCAAATTTGAAATAGATGATGATTATCAATAATGTGGGATAAACCCAAAACGTATTAATAGTCAAAAGAGATCATTGTCTGTGGTGTTAAGCTTACATACATACAGTGTCTGAAGCTATTGCATAGAATTTTGTGCGTTTGTTTCTCATGTCATTACCATGGATAGATGTAGAGATTCTTCTTAGGGAGAATAAAAAGCAAAAGTTACAGTAAAGAGAATGGTAGTAAATTATTATTGCTTTGATTAGAAGCCAATCTTATTTACAATGAATATGTTCAGATTCCAATCCATATAGTCACATATAAATTAAAAATTTTATGAAAATCAATAATATATCACAAGGCAGTGATACACACCAGAAATATAAAATGTTTTCAATGTGACTTAAAGAGTAATCACCTCTGTAGATATTTAAAAAGCAATGGATATGTTCCCAAAATATCAGTAGAAAAAATATTAGCAAATTGGAAGTGAGAAAGGATTAATTACCTTGGGGAATGGCCAAAACGTTCTGACAGCCAGCTTTTCATTGATGTACAAGCAGCCTCAGGAAAGAAAAAGACAAAATGTTTGTCTTTCTGTAAGAGAAGTGTAGTCTAGACCCCAGAGGAGGATGTGTAGAACCTTTCTGGGTAGGGAATTTGGATCGCATGTAGATTTTTGAGAGTATGAGTACTGTCTTATGTAGTTCTATCAGCATGAAGAAATCAGGAAGCAAACACTTTAAATAGAGTATAAGCTCATTTAATTGATGATCAATGAGTTTTCAGGTCATGGTTGATGAGATCTATGCTTTTGAACTTGATTATTTATTTCACTAATTATTGTACATTAGACTACAAACTGATGGGTACAGTGTGATATTTTCATCTGTGTGTTTGCATGCCTATGAGATTTTATATATGGTCGTGCATATGTCAAACCTCAAGTGTGTATGCCACAGGACAAGTTTTGGTGAGTTGTTTTTCTCTCTTTATCTTTGTGCCTTTCTTTTGAAACTATTTAATACATGTGTATACATATATACATGGCCTTAGAAAATACTGATCAATTTTATATTTATGTAAAACATAAAAACAAAGGGAAATAATATAACATGTATAAATTGTATTTGTTATTCATTTATAAAATTGTACTTAACAATGTACCAATTTATATAAATCAAAGAATGATATTGTAATTTAATATTTGTTATGGAAGTGATCATTTGATCTTTAGCTCATGTGTGTGTGTGTGTGTGTGTGTGTGTGTGTGTGTGTGTGTGTGTGTGACTTGGGGAATACACATGCTTCAGTCTCTGTTGTAAAAGGAAGCTCATATGTGCCTTGGTTAGTTGATTCAGGGGACTTCAGTAATTCATAAATAGGGAGTCTCAACTGTCCATGTCTTGTCACTAGGTGAAGCTTCCAGTGGAGTGACTGGTTTGCATTTAATTGAACTATTGGCTGAGGATGTACAATGAAATCCCCCAAACAACCAAGGCTGTTGCTAAGACAAAGGGTTACTCTCTGCACACTAACAGTGGGGCCCCATTGCTGAAGACAACTCATTGTACACAGAGAAGGTGCCTAGTGCCTACATGGAGTCTTTCCCCCTTCATTCTAATCTACTTGGTGAGGGACTGTACTCACTCTGCAGGGTTACAAAAGAGAAATGTGAACACAGATCCAACCACAAAACTTTCATTCTACAATCTGTCCTGGCTGCAAAATATGCTAGGGCAATGGTGACACAGATCTGTTGGAGTGGCCAAACACTGTCTGATTTGACATAAGGCCCACTTCAGGAGAGGGAACATATGCTCAGCCCTGCTTGGGTAGCCAAGAACCATAGACTAGATAGCCCAGAGACCTGGTCTTTAAACACAAATAGAAGACATAAAACGGTTCCTAATGATATCCTATTATACTCGTAGAACAGTATTTTATTCAGTCATCATCAGAGAGACTTCCTCCTGAAACAGATAAGAACAAATGCAGAGACCCACAATCAGACTACACTGAGAGAGAGTTGAAATGGGAGGCCTCCATCAAATGCCTCCCCTCAGAGTTTAGGGAGTCCCACAGAAGAGGAGACAGAAAGATGACAAGAACCAGAAGGAATGGGGGAACTCTAGGAGAACAAGACCCTTTTATCTTTTTTAAAGTCAAGATTCTTGTTTCTCCTGCTTGCTGCATAGGTGATTTTCTGCCGTATCTTATACTCCAACTTGCTGTAGCAGTGTTGAGATTAGACAAAAATGCTACTGCGTCTGACAGTTTGCGGGTCCTATGTCAATTCTGGTGATCAAACATAGTTTATCATGCTTGAATGGCAACTAGGTATTTCTACAGCCAGTGTCCTCAGTGGCTAGGATGCAAAGGTGACATTGTCCTGGTAGAATTAACTTAGTATTGTATAGTTTTTTCCATTTTCAGGAGTGATTTGGGAATCTTTGATATTATCTCTTCCTTAAAAGTTTGTAACATTGCATATTGGGGTGAGAAGATTATCAGAAATTGGGAGCTTGCTGTGATATTGTATCCCCTTACAGTGTTTGAAAATGCACATGTATAGTCTCACCAGCAGGACTTCCTGAACATTAGCTGAACAAGGAGCAACAATAGATCTGGTAAAGTGAATGGAGAAATGCTCTCAAGTTCTAAACCCTGCCCCCCCCCAACATAAAACCAATAGGCACCTATGGAATGCTGAGAGCTGGAGAAAGGGTCTTTCCCTGGGAAGAGCACACCAATTGGTTATCCAATAACAAATGAAAACATGTATATGAGTAACATTATATAAACTGAACAGGTTGTATTTATATATATATGAGGCAACAACAACAATTAATAAAAAATATTTCATGAATTTCAAAAACAGCCAGAAGAGGTATATGGGAGCACTTGGAAGGAGAAAATGGAAGGAGGAAATGATGTAATTACATGAAAATCTTTAAAAAGTAAAGATGTTAAAAAATGTAGAATTTGGCAGTTAATTTACTACTTCAATCTCATTTCTACTTATGGATCTGTTCTCTCTATATATTTCTCTCTGTTGGATTAATTTTGGAATTTGGATATTTTCATTTCTTCAAGATTTTGATGTTTTTTTCAAATATGAATATTCAAAGTATTTCCTAGTTACTCTTTGGAATTTATTTGAATCAGTTATAACAATCCCCATTTTAAACTGAAGTGTAATTTTATTATTTTGGATCTTTTCTTTCTCATGGTTAGTTCGGCTAGTAGTCTATCAATCTTGTCTCTTAAAGGAATCAACTTTTGTTTGACACCAAGTATTTTATATTAAATTTCATTTTGTTCTTTGCTGGCCATATTTTAGTATTTATTGCTCCATTTTGTTTTGTCCTTGGCTTGATATTTTTCTAATATCTTGAAGTGTGTTATATTAATTGCTTGAAATTACTTTGACTGCTATAAGAAATCAGAACTTCAGACACACCATTTACAGCTGCTTTAACTGTATCCTGAAGCATTGGTATAAAACTGACTTAATAATATATTAGAATAATTATACCAGCTTAATTTGTTATCTATGTGAGTTATAGATTAACTTCTATATTTGAACCTCAGTCTGTGGGTTTCTTTGTTAGTGTTGTATTCTTTGGAGAGACCCATATATGCAATACAGAGAAACCCTGTCTTGGAAAAAAAAAGTGCTTTCCTGTATGTTCCTGTGATTCAAACTGTTTCTCTTCTTCCCATATGTATATTATTCTATTAAACATTTCCAGCACTAGTAGTAGGACTGGATTTCTGGTCATGAAGTACTACAAATGTAGCCTATCCTGAAATGTTCTGATTTTTCCATCCTGTTTTAAAGATAGTTTTCCAGACACCACAAATATTGTTGGCAGTTATTGTGTTGAGAGCTTGAAATACATCATTCAATGTTCTCTGGCTTTGGTGTTGCTGACAAGAGATCTAATGTTACTCTAATGTGCTGGCTTTTATACATGATTTAGTGTTTTTCCTTCTGGAGTTTAACACTTTCTGTGTTTTGTGTTTTTGTTATCTTGACTACAATTATGTCTTGAGAATGTCTCCAGTTCTATCTATTTGAAGTTCTAAATACGTCTTTGCTTTGTATGTCCACTTCCTTCTTCAGATTTGAGGACTTCCTTGCTATAATTTTATTGAGTACATTCTCTATGCTTGAGGGTTTTGTTGTTGTTGTTAATCTTTGTGTCTTCTCCTATATTGGGAACACTTAAACTTGGTCTTTTAACCATACGCTGGGGTTCTTGGACCCCAGTGTGTTATTTTATTTATTTGTATTGGATGCACTCCTTCCTATAATTTGTCCTCTATTCATGTATTGCTGTATTGTAAGCCTACTTGAGTATATTAATGTTCATCTTCCCCACTATTTCTTCTAAATTTCTTTCTGCTTCACCCATATTCTGATTTTCTATTCCATTTTAGTGGTATTTTCTTCTATATTTCTGATTTCTTCTTCTTAGGCTTGAATTTGTATGCTGTTTTATCCTCTTAGAGGACACTGATCATTTTACTCACAAAGTTTTGAAACTTTTGTCCAAATTTTTATTTATTCTGATGTCTTTAAATCCAGTAATTGAGGAGAAATATTTTTAAGGCTCACGTTACTTATTTTTCCCATATTTCCTGTGTTTCTACATTGTTATTTGTACATATTGTTTGCATATTCCTTCTGGTCTTATCTGCCATCTTTCTATAGAGCAGCTTGCTCTTGAAGGCTCAATCTCCATTACCAGTTCATTAGGAGAAAGTGAACTGCTGTAACAGTCACAATGCCCAACTGTAGAATATATAAATTTACCTAAAAAACAAGCCATATTCATAAAGTAGAAAACAGATAAATTAATAAAGATGTGCTAAAGCTGTGTGGGAAACATACCAGATGCATGAGATAAAGGAAAGAGACGTGGAAAGAGAGGTAGCACCATTAAATAACTGAGGGCATATGGTGTAGAAAAAGGCATTACAGTAGGGAAGATAAAAAAGCAAGAAAATAGCAAAACAAAAGGGAAAAGGGTCTAAAATATAACAAGCTCCTTTTTCATAGTGAAGTTTGAAAGTAAATTTAATAACTATAACAGAGAATATTTTTTAAAAATGAAAGCATGGCAACTAGGGTAGTCACCAATCTGATTAGAATAGATGGCTAATTCAGGCTGTCGATCCACTATTTCTAAAAGTCTTAACTGGGCTCATCCTTGTAGATTTGTGAGAGTTTCCCTTGCACCAGGATTTTACCCTAATTTGTCATCAGAGCCGGATGGAAGCGGATGCAGAGATCCATAGTCAAGCTCTGGACCAAGCTCAGGGAGTCCTGTTGAAGTGAGAGAGGACGAACTGCAGGAGTCAGGTCATGACGGGGAAACCCACAGAGGCAACTAACCTGAGCTCATGGGAGCTCACACACAAAGGACTGACCTAGGCCTACCGCACATGTGTGACAATTGGATAGCTTGGACTACTTGTATGAGTCCTACCAGTGGGAACAGGGTCTTCCCTGATGCTTTGGCAGGCTTTGGTAGCCCACTCCTGATACTCAGTTTCCTTGTCCACCCTTAATGGGAGGGGAGGAGCTTGATCTCACCTGCTTGATATGCCATGCTTTGTTGATATCCATGGGAGTCCTGCTCCTTTCTGAACAGAAACAGAAGAGAAGTCGAAGGGGGAAGGGAAGGAGAGAGGGAGGGAGGTGAGAGAGGGAAAACTGTCATCAGGATATAAAATAAAGGAATAAATGTAATTAATTCTAAAAAATGAAAGCATGAGGATTTTTTTGTTGTTGTTAAAGTCAAGGTACAGGATAAACTAAAACTACTCAAGCAGCATAGAGGAAAATGGAAAATTATGGACAATAAAAAATAGAAGACATAAAAAAGAAAGAGAAAGGAAAAAGATTGTTGAGTAGTAGTAGAAATGTGAAAGCAAAGGAAGTAAAAATGTGAAGGGAAATAAAAATATAATGTCTTGAAATAAAATACATGCACTGTGGAAAGTATTGGAAAAGGGGAACGGAGGAAGCAGGAGACGACACATGAAAAAGCAGAAAAATAAGTTAAGAAAAATGAAAAAGACAAAGGCTTACAAGGTTTTCCTGAGTCCTCCAGACTTAAATGTCATCAACTAAATGCGTGAGAGCATCCGGAAGCTCATCTGTGCTCTGGACCCTTGTCCCTGTGGTTTCTGTGGGTGCGGAGCATGGTGGGCGGTGGTCCACACGAGCCATCCTTAGTTCAGTTGCTTCTTTCCCTGATAAACCCTGAGATTTTCTAGGTGGTTACGGGTCTGATAAGGGGCGCTTCCTAAGAGTGTTGGGAGTATGGGAGGCAACCACAACACTGAGACCTGTACAGGCTGAAGACCTGTCTTCATGTCTTCTAATACTTAGAGATCTAAGTGTTAATTGCCCTGTCTGGGGGATGCACTACAGAGGTAAGGGACAATAAGCAGTGAACAGAAGATATGCGGCTCCAAAAGTTAATCTTCTGGCTGACTTGATGTTCAACACTATCAATTTCCTGGTCATTCACGGTTGAAACCTGCCTCAGGCCACCAGAGATGGAGTTGTTCACTTCTCTGTAGAAACTGAGTGACTGGTAATGCACTTTCTTTGTTTTGTCAGCATTCTGTCCTCCCTGTCTCTACAGCTGTGTATTAGCACTGTCTCTTGCTCAGGGCTATGGTCAGTTGATTCAGGCTCCTCACCTGTAGTTGTTTCCTGGTCTCGTGCTCCCAAGGTAGCTTAGTTTTCAGCAGTGGGACCGGGAGAGCACAAATCAGCTGCCCTCTAAGTTACAAACTGTGACAGATGGCGTGCTTTACAATACTAACGCTTTCATCAGAGGACTCCCTGTCTCACCGAGGTCTATGACTGGGATTGAGGTTTGTGAGAGCTTTGGGTTTGTCCCGAGGGTTGAACTGCCATTGTCTTTTCGTGAAGAATCTCGGTTTACCCTTTAATGAGGTCTCTCTGCTGCACCTCTCCGCTCCGGGGAGACACTGGGAGCTTCATTTGCCTGGGCTTCTTTTTTGCAGTACCCTTCTGATTTTCTTCAATAATTTGTAGTTTTTCTCTCAGGGACTCTGTGGATTTCCAGAGCTTCTTTTCTTTCTCTCGTTGGAACATGGTCTATTATTTCTTGTATCCTCCTAATGAGGTTACACATAGAAAGCTACAGTCTGCCATCTTACTAGGAAGTCCCACATTATGACTCATAAGGAGGAAGAAATCAATGAGGGATGAAAGTGGGGGGATTTCTGTCCAAGTCATGATAACTGAGAAGCTAAGATAAAGAAAGGGGAGGATCATGGCCCTGACACCCTCTTAAAGGGCATAACATAAAGACACAGCGCTCCTTTCTTATAATCTTTATAAACTCCCAGTAGCACCACTGCATGAGAACCCAGCCTGCAGCTTGGAGGAAGGAACACTTAACATCCAACTATAATAGACATAAATTGTTTCTTTTAAACAATAGTCCCAAGAGTTAGAGTTAATTGCCCCAGTTTGATATCTAATCAAGCAATACTATAATAGATTTTACTAATTATCTTCTATAAACATAACCCTTTATATAATATTCAGACTGACTCTAGCCACTTACTTTTTCCTTTACTAGTTAAGAAGGAAGATAAAAATGTTGGTGAGTTCATTTTGCATCATGCTTTCAAATTTATGCAAATTGAACATTGGCAATAATTGTGTATAATAGAGTCTTTGTTCACACTTCTCCAAGTAATACAACTGTAATTTTAGTAGTTCTTTGAATATTTCTTCCTTCGTTATTTTAACCCTGAATATAATTGAACACCCTGCATCATGGCTAATTTACTTGTTTCTTTTGTGTCCTTTAATATGAAAAGACACTGCTTCCATTTCACCCTTTTTGTTCTGCGCATTGCCATCTTTTTATTCAGGAGAAGAGACTAATTGTCTGATAGAGTATTACACCATCTGGATCTGTTTGAGCGTCTAGTGGTGATTAAATTCATGTTAACCAACTTTAACAACATTACGAATGGCAATATTTTACATTTGTATCATAACAGATTTACCCAATGGCAATTTGCATATATTTTGAAGACACTAAATTTAATCAGTTGGTTAAGGTATTTCTGCAAAATTTTAGTATTATTAAGTTTTATTATATCTATTTTCAAGATATCTACCATGTATTATTTTGAGTTTGTATGATGATATGTGTTAAGAGATGCAGTGGGAATGGGACCTTGGCTGGAAGCCCCATGACAGGTGAGGGACAAATGACAGGCGAGAGACAGACAGAGACCTACAGACAAAACTTATGTGGAAAATTTACTTGGTGAAGGGAAGGGAGTAAGTGAAGAGAAGGGAGAGAGGGCAGAGAGAGAGACAAAGAGAGGCCTGACTCTTCCGAGAAATAGAAGGAAGAGAGAGTAAAAGTAGGTGGAGCTTGCCTCTTAAAGGGACCTTTGCACCCCCACACAGAGCCAGGGTATTACCTGCCATGTTTGCAGGGATGGCCCACTCTACCAGGTGTCCAAGGAGCCGGGCAAGGTTAGCTTGGATGAAAACAATATGGCTTCCTCTGTGTGTTTATTGATTTAATATCTTATAATGACACCTGTTTTGGTTTACTTAATATGCTGTTGTTTATAAATATAGATGGATCATTTTAAAATACATGCATGCTCAATGTTAAGAGAGCTTGAACTTCAAAACCAGAAGATATGGCAACAGGTACAGTTTTTAAATATGAAATAATAAAAATAAAGCTATTTTTAATATGAAATAAGCAAATATCACTCGATACTAATATTTTCTTTTTTAAAAGTGGATGCAAAACAGTTACAATGGCATTGATGAGATGTGACATGACACATTTTATAAATTTTCATTGAGAAAGTTATCAGGAATTTACAGTGAAAATGTGTCACATTCTGCCAAATTTTCCCATGTGTTAAGGCAGGAATAAAAGTACCAAAGTCATAGAACTTTAGGGAAGCCAATGGTTCATGAAAAGTTTAAGTATTAATTGGGGTACTATAGGTAAATTACTCATATTTCAAGCATCAAGAAGCTTTAAATATAGCTTATGTTTACAATTTTGCATTTTGAGTGAACAAGTGAGTTATTGTTTTCCTTTTTCATCTTTTTTTTCAAATGTTTAGCATTAAACAAAGGGACAGATGAAATGAAATCTAGGCTACTTTCAAAACTTACCTCTTTGTATATGCAATTTGAATAAATGGATTTGCTTTTAACTAAGTGTTCTGATCTTTCCGTGCCTTAAAGATTTTTTCAGTGTTCGAAGAAGCCCCAAAGGAAACCCTTATGAAATGTTACTTTTAATTTTGGAAGACCTCACTTAGTGTTTGGAAATTATGTCTTATTCTTTACATTGTAACACACACTATGCTTCTATAAAAATAACAGATATAAATGTTAGCTTGCTGAAGGGAAGTTAGAAATATTTATAGCATAATCATTCCTGGAAAATAAATCATATCAAGTCATTAAAATGTGTTGTGTCCTTAGAAAATGTGGTATTTTCTTAAAAGAGTGGGAAAGCAATTTTTATTGAATTTGGCTATTTGTTTTGAGAAAATATTATTTGTTGAATGAGTATACATATTCTTTATGGTGCATAAATGGGAGCTTGTCCACCCATACATACACTCATGACTATAGACATGGAATCAAGTTTGTTATGGGAGAAATACATGAAACAACTTTATGAAAGACTGTTTTTATATTTAGACAAGTTTTGGAAATCTGAATCATTCCTGTCTATAGTACTGTAGCTGAGGACCGTAATCAATGAATGGAATGTCCCAACGACACAACTATACAACGTTTGCTTCTTTGTTCATGTTAAGTTAGAATGAAATAATCAGGAAAATAGCTTAGGAACTTCAATTCCCCACTGATAAATGCAAAGCCTTGCTTTTAAACAAACCCCTCTAGACTGATCTTCGCAGCACTTAGAGCACAGCTTCAAAGCTCTGTGCTCAAGAAGGGATCATGGGGATGCAGTGATGTACCTTTGTAAAGGATCTAGCTCTTGTTGTACTCGCCTTTTGCTTTGAGCCATTCCTATATCAAAGTCATTTCGGGTAATGAAAGAGCTTTGGGGGGATTTCTAAGTGACAGGTACCATTACTAATAAATTGCTTCAGAATGTAAAAATGTGACCCTTCAGGTGGTTCAACTACATTGTTTGCAAACTGTGACAAAGTATCAAATTCCAGCTTTTTTTGCTAGGCTCTCATCATGGAACAATACAGGTCCACTCTTTAGTGCTTTAACACTGATTGTGTGGGTCATAAGTAGAGATCAAGCTTCAGAGGAATGCAGAAAAATGTGCTATGCAATTGGCTGTAACCAATCTGACCCTACTTGACCCAGACTCCTTTAAAACCTGTGGCCTGGTGCCTGATCTTTGTGTATTCGACACTGCCTCCCCACTAGCCTTTTCATCAGCCGCCTTTTCCAGCCATTACTGCTTTTGTGGCCTCATCAAGGCGTTGTTCGTTGAGGGTTGTCATAAATCGCACCAGGGTATTCAAAGTTCACACAGAGCAGTAAGAAAAATTACAATGGGAATAGAAAAGACCATGAAGATAACATTTTGTAGAACTCTGTAGAAATCACCTACCTATTTTTTAAAAATAAATGTACACCTAAATTAGGAATGACCTCAAAAGAATAGAATGATAAAGGAAAGGAAGTCCCCCACTTATGATATATGAATCTACAAACATTTAGTTTCACAGTTCTTAAACACAGCCTTGGAAACAACAAGATACGCATAACAAATATGTGATAGCTAATGATAAAAGACTCTTTGCCCTCCAGCATCCACAAAAGAGAAATCATTTCTGACAATTAGATGCCCTGTTGTATCCCATTTGTGTTTTTATCCAGTGACCAGGTTTTCTACTACATTCTTCAAAGGCAGGTGTTAAGGACAAAATAATCACAATCATCTTCATATAAAATGTCAAGAAATATGTAGCCCGTCTTTTCTCCTATTCTAGATACCAAGAATCACAGTGAAAGGAAAAGGCTGCCTCCACTCTCTGTTCTCCTCTCCCTTCCCCTTCTCCTTCCCCCTATACTCTGCCCTCCCCTCTCCTCCCCTCGCCTTCCCTCTCCACTCAGCCTCTCCTCTCTCCTTCTCCTCTCTGCCTGTCTCCTGTCTCACCCATGTCTCCATTTTCCTTCCACCTGTGGGTTCTGGAGATGGAACTCAGGTTGGCAGGGTTAGCAACAAGTATGTTTACCCAATAAGCCGGCGCCTCACCACACACTGATGTTTTAGATACAAATATGCACCATAGGAACACATGAACACTGGCAGTTACATTTCTTTATTTTAAGTCTTAAGATTTGGGAACCAAAGGAAAACTGCCTGCCCTCCAACAAAAGTTGGAGAAGTTCTGCCTACTGGCTGCTACTGTGTCCCTACACAGCAGTTGCCCAGGTGCAGGTGTCTTGGGAAATCCCTCAAATACCTTTCACGATTCCAAGTGTGCAGAAACATAAATACTTTGGAATGTTCTAAATGCTCCAGGTTAAATGCTCCCCCAAGCAATTTGCCATTTCCGTGTTAATTCAGTTTGTAGAAACATATAATTAGAATCTCTAATACCTGCATTTTTCTTTTCTTTATGGGAAAAGCATGTGGCAGGGCACCGAACAATGAGTCTCTGGGAAGGGAACACTTGTAGGGTGGCTTTCCTGTCCCTGCTGAAAGGCCACACTGCTGTACTTCCAACACAAGACAAAGAAAACCATACTTCATTCCTTTATTGGAAACTAGCACCTCTCCTTAAAACTGAAAGCATGCTTTTATGTAACATAAGTAATTTTTGTCCTTACAGGTGTTGAACAATGTGACCTGGGGAGTGTGCAATCTGGACTGGGAATTAAATCCAGGTTGCTGGCTTAATCGTATAATATATAACCACACACCCACAGTGCTGACAGTAAAGGAATGCCTTTTATCTTGAAAATTAGAGAACAGGGTCCTCTGATGAAGAGCCATGAGTACCTGGAAGTAAAAAAAAAAGTGTCTGTGAGTTTACATGCATATCTATTACGTGTGTACAAATTAATATACAAAACTCTGAAGTTCCCTGAGAATTTGTAGTTTCCCTTCAAAGCAAACACTGGTGATACAACACAAGATAAAACAATGACTTTTTCACAGGAATAAAAGTTAATAATTTTGTATTTTTCACTTAGCATTGGTTTTCTCAATTTTTAAAAAAAAGTTAGTTATGATATAACTGCCACTAATCCAAAGAAATCACACCAGTCATTATTCATAAACATAATGACTGGTGTCATTACATAACATAACATAACAAACATAAACATAAAAAATGCAGAAGTTATAGTGAAAGATTAAATAAAATATTCATTTTCTTTTAGTAAAATTAAAATTGTTGTACTTTGTCCCTTACAAAATAATAATCCTGAAGCCACAACTTGTGATTCTTTGGGGAATGTAGTGCACACATAATTTTTGTAGTTTCTATAAAAATTATTCTTTGCAGCAGTACCCATTTCTATACATCATTTGCCAAAACTATTCTTTTCTCTCCAAACTCATTTGGTTCAGTAATAATAATTGAGAAAACACATTTACTTTATTCTCATTTGGGAACTATTAACTTCAACATAACTTAATTGCTCTCCACCTCTCTCTCTTCTCTTCTCTCTCTCTCTCTCTCTCTCTCTCTCTCTCTCTCTCTCTCTCTCTCTCTCTCTCTCTCTCTCTCTCTCAGGAATTTAAACAATAGGTTCTCCAGGGAAGAGAACCCATAAGCCTGATTTAACATTCATCATATAGTAATAATGTAAGAGATCCTTTTCCCTACCCCCTGGAAACCTCTGGGCAGTTGTAAAACAAAATGGTCTGATGTGAGATGCACCATTGGGGTTCACAGTAGGGAAGACCTGAAGTGACAGTTTCAGGAATAGTCAGTAGCAAACTAGATGGTTTACCACTTCTTAAATATATAGGTATATACTAATAAAGTAGAATCACATCATTTCCCCCTTCCATTTCTGCCCTCAGGCTCTCTCAAATATACCACTCTAATCCCTTCCATTCCACCTTCCAATTGCTAGTTTTTGACTGATTTAGAGGCTTCAGAAAAGTTCTGAGAAAAAAAGGGGGGAATAGACTTGTAATACCTTGGAATCAAGAGTAAAATGCTTCTCAAGAGCTTAATGCCTTTAATGAATACAATGGCTTCATCAAGTCAGAGGATGTTAGAGAAAACTTACTCAATTCTGTGAAACATAAAGGTCTTAGGACACATCACTAACATGGCTGCTCCTGCTTTCACTAACAAGAACTTGGATGACGTATATTTTAGAAGCAGGAAATGAAGAAAGTAGCAGAATTACACTTTTGAAAGCTAAGACAAAAACATAAAAACAGGAATATCAATTAAATGTTTTGGTTGGTGACTTCTTCAAATCAGACTTTTTCTGCTCATTACAGCAACAACAAAACCCCAACAATCAGGAAATCAAATAACACAATGCCTGGCATGCAGGTGCAAAAACCGCTTTGTTGACAATGCTCTCTGTCATGTTTGTAGTGTTGTGTTGTTTATCTTAATCATAAGATAGCATGGCCTGTATCTCACTCTCTCCAAAATGCATGTCAGTATAATAAGTCAAAATTTCATTTGAGAAATCTAAAATAATAAAGGTCTTAGGACATATCACTAACATGACTGCTCCTACTTTCACTAACAAGAACAGGACATAGCAGCAGGCTCTGTGTCAGTGAGTGTTTATTCCTAGTTTATACTTAAATAAATTCTTGAGACTCTTTAAAGACTCTCCTGGGTTCATATAACAGAATGAAATGTTCACAATGTTTACTTCTTCATATTTTCCTTCTGGTTTTTCAAGACAGTTTTTTTTTTCTCTATAGCCCTGGCTGTCCTGGAACTCACTCTGTAGATAAGGCTGGCCTGGATCTCAGAGATCTTCCTACTTCTACCATGAGTTGTGCCACCAACGTCTGGCTAACTATACTCCTCTTCAATCTTCAGTAAATTTCAACTACCAATTCTCATTCAATTTTCAAACATTTCCTGAAATGTATAAAATCTAGTTACTTTCATAACTTTCTCATACTCTGGTATTTGATATTTCAGAATGTGTACTTTAGGTTGTTTTCCCTCATGGTATTTCTCCTATGAGCTCTTCTGTGTATCCATGCATAATCATTGTGGTATGCAGGTCAGATTTTGTACTTGTATCTGCTAGTGGTGCTAGGATTTCCCTAATTAATTAAGTTGTTGAAATTTGAGGACCAAAATATACATGAAATTCACTTTTGTGTTTCAAGTTTATATAGAATAGAGTCCTTCTTATGAGGAAGTTTATTGTGATATTTGGGAATCTGGATTTAGAAATAAATTTATACCCAATGTTGAGCATGCTCAATTTTACAATTTTTTTCATTTATTTTGCATACCAACCACAGTTGTTCTTCCCCCCACTCCCGTCCGTCCCATGCAGTGTGGTGATATCTTTATTGCACAAATAAAGCCTACATTCATGTTACAATGCAGACTCTTTAGATGCTGGTTCAGAGTCAGTGAACTCCCAAGAGTTCGGATCAGCTGTCTCTGTGGGTTCCCATTCTACAACCTTGGCTCCTCTGGCTACTACAGTCCCTCCTTCCTCATTTCAGCAAGACTCCCAGAGCTTGGCCCAGTGTTTGGCTGCAAATCTCTGCATCTGCTTCCATCTGTTACTGAATCAAGGCTCTCTGATGACAATTAGAACAATCACCAATCTGATTACAGGAGATGGCTAGTTCAGGAACCCTCTCCATTATTGCTAGGAGTTTTAGCTGTGGTCATCTTTGTGGATTTCCAGGATTTTTTCTGGTACCAGATTTTGTCCTAACCCCACAATGCCCCCCACACCGAGACATCTCTTTCATTATTCCGCCCCTCTTTCTTGCTCCAATCTCATGTTCTGAAACCCCCATGTCCCCCAGCTTATCCAGGAGATCTCTTTTATTTCCCATTCTCAGGGAAATCCATGCATTCTTCGTTACCTAGATTCTCTGGGGCTATGGATTGTAGCCTGGTTATCCTTAACTTTACACCTAATAACCACTTATGAATGAATACATACCCTGTTTGTTTCTCTGGATCTGAGGTAGTTCACTCAGGATGATTTTATTCTAGTTCATCCATTTGCCTGAAAAATTCACGATGCCATTGTTTTTAAGGATAAGTAATATTCCATTGTATAAATGAATCATATTTTGTGTTATCTATTGTTTCATTGAGGGCCATCTACATTTTTCCAGGTTCTGGATATTAAAAATAATGCTGCTATGAACACAGTTGAGCAATTTTACTTGTTGTATGATTGAGCATCCTTTGGGTATATGCCCCAAAGTGGTATTGCTGGTTCTTAGGGACATTGAGTCCCAATTTCCTGACAAACTGCCATAGTGATTTCCAAAGTAGCTGTATAAGTTTGCACTACCACAAACAATAAAGGAGTGTTCCCTTACTCTAAATCCAACATAAGCTGTCATTAGGGTTTTTGATCTTAGCCATTCTGACAGGTATAAAATTGAATCTCAGAGTCTTTTTGATTTGCATTTCCCTGATGGTTAAGAATGTCAAATATTTCTTTAAGTATATCTTGGCCATTTGAGATTCTTCTATTTTGAATTCTCTCTTTAGATTTGTACCTCATTTTGTAACTGGTTTTTTTGGTTTGTTGATGTCTAGTTTCTTGAGTTCTTTATATATTTCAGAGATCAGCCCTCTGTCAAATGTGAGGTTCGTGAAGGTCTTTTTCCATTCTGTAGGCTGCAATTTCGTGTTATTGACAATGTGTTTTGCCTTACAAAAAATTTTCAGTTTCAGGAGGTCCCATTTATTAACTGTGGATTTCAGTATCTGTGCTACTGGTGTTATATTCAGGAACTAGTCTCTTGTCCCAATGCATTGAAGGTTATTTCATACTTTCTCTTCTATCAAGTTCAATGTAATTGGATTCATGTTGAGGTTTTAGACCCACTTGGACTAAAGTTTTGTTCATTATTCTACATCCAGTAATGCCAGTACCATTTGCTGAAGATACTTTCGTTTTTCCATTGTATTATTTTGGTTTCTTTGTCAAAAATCAGGTTTCATAAGTGGGTGGATTTTGATTTGATTCCATTGATCCACCTGTCTGTTTTTGTGCCAATCCTTGCTGTCTTTATTATGATAGCTCTATAGCATAGTTTGAAGTCAGCAATAGTGATATGTCCAGAAGTTCCTTTATTGTATAGGGTTGTTTTAGCTATCCTGTGTGTTTTATTTTTCTGTATGAAGTTTTGTTTTGAGGTCTGTGAAGAACTGTCTTGGAATTTTGATGAGAATTGCAGTGAATCTGTAAATTTCATGCTCAATATTTATATGATTCATTTTATATCACAAATAGTCAGTAAAATACAAAACTATAATGTCCCAGGGTTAGCAAATAAAGAGAAGATAAAATGGCTGACAATTGCACCCAATTTTAGGGTTCTGATTTTACTGATTTTTTTTTAGCTCTCCTGTATTCTCTAGTTTATTTTTACAACAGATAATTGTTTTCAAAGATACTCTCTTCATTTATTACCATCAATAGTTCCATGAGAAAGTCTAATTGAATTTCTATTTAGTAACTTCTGAAATAAATTCTCTTCTTTCCCTAAACTCCATAGAAATTTCTTCTCACATACTTTTCTATGAACATTTTTTCTAATATATACTATCTGTAGTTTTTGAATTTGAAAATTCATTTATTGATTGCCCATCAAATTGGGCTCTTTGGTAGATGTAATGCAAAGGATAATAAAGATTTAGTCATGTAAGTGAAATTAGGCTCTGGTATTATATTGAGAACTGGCCTTCTGTGAATTTTACATAGGAGTAACATACAAGCTTTCTCTTAAACTATGGAGATGACCATCTAATGTATAGAACATCATGGTCTTTTGATTTACATGAAAATCTTTTTTCTTCTTTTTAAATTTAAATGAGAAACAAGCTGGGTTTACATGTCAATCCCAGTTCCCTCTCCCTTCTCTCCTCCCCTGTCCCCATCCTATCCCCTTACTGCTCCCCAGAGACGGTGAGGCCTTCCATGGGGGAATCTTCAAAGTCTGTCATGTCATTTGGAGACCTCCCCGATGCCCCCCCCCGCTCCCCCAGGTGTCTAGGCTGAGAGAGTGTCCCTTTATGTAGACTGAACTCCCAAAGTCCATTCATATACTAAGGCTAAACACTGATCCACTACCAGAGGCACCATAGATTGCCCAGGCCTCCTAAATGACACCCATATTCAGGGTGGCTGGATCAGTTCTATGCTGGTTTCCCAGCTATCAGTCTGGGTTCCATGAGGTGCCTTTTGTTCAGGTGAGCTGTTCCTGTGGGTTTCACCAGCCTGGTCTTGACCCCTTTGCTCTTCACTCTTCCCTCCCTGCAACTGGATTCTAGGAGTTCAGCTCAGTGTTTAGCTGTGGGTATCTGACTCTGCTTCCATCAGCCACTGAATAAAGGCTCTAGGATGGCATATAAAGCAGTCATCAATTTCATTATAGAGGAAGGTATTTAAGGTATCCTCTCTACTATTGCTTAGATAGTTAGTTGGGGTCATCCTTGTAGATCTCTGGACATTTCCCTAGTGCCGTATTTCTCTTTAAACCTATCCCTCTATTATGGTATCTCTTTTCTTGCTCTTCTCTATTCTTCCCCCAACTCAATATTCCTGATCCCTCATGTCCTCCTCTCCCATCCTTTTCTCCCCTTCTCTTTCTCTTAACTCCTTCTCCCCTCCCTCCATGCTTCCAATTACCACAGGAGATCTTGTCCCTTTCCCCTTCTCTGGGAGACCATGTATGTCATAGAGTTCTCCTAGTTTCTGACTTTCTCTGGAGGTGTGGATTGTAGGCTGGCAATCCTTTGCTCTATGTCTAAAATCTATATGAGTGAGTAAATACCATGCTTGTCTTTTTGTAACTGGATTATCTCACTAATTTAGTTTCTTCTAATTCCATACATTTGCCTGCGAATTTCAAGATTTTGTTTTTGTCGGCAGAGTAGTACTCCATTGTGTAAATGTACCACAAATTTCCTCATCCATTCTTCAGCTGAGGGCTATCTATGTTGCTACCAGGTTCTGGCTATTACAAATAATGCTGCTATGAACATAGTTGAACAGATGTCCTTCCTGTATGAATGTGCATCTTTTGGGTATATGCCTAAGAGTGGAATTGCTGGGTCTTGTGACAGACTGATTCCCATTTTCCTGAGGAATTTCCATACTGATTTCCAAAGTGGCTGTATGAGTTTGCACTCCCACCAGCAGTGGAAGCCTGTTCCCCTTTCTCCACATCCTCTCCAGTACAAACCATCATTGATGTTTTGTTGTCAGGGTTCTGACAGGAGCAAGATGTAGCTCAGAGTTGTTTTGATTTGCATTTCCCTTATGGCTAAGGATGTTGAGCCCTTTTTTAAGAGTCTTTCAGCCATTTTAGATTCTCTATAGAGAATTCTCTATTTCTGTAGCTCCTTTTTAATTGGATTACTTGGTGTTTTGGTGACTAGCTCCTTGAGTTCTTTGTAAATTTTGGAAATCAGCCCTCTGTGAGATGTAGAGTTAGTAAATATTTTTTCCCATTCTGTGGGCTGCAGTTTTATCATTTTGACTATGTCCTTTGCCTTACAGAAGCTTCTCAGTTTCAGGAGGCTTCATTTATTAATTGTCGATCTCAGTATCTGTGCTACTGGTGTTATGTTCAGGAAGCTGTCTCCTGTACCAATTAGTTCAAGGTTACCTCCCACTTTCTCTTAAGAGGTTCAGTGTGGCAGATTTATGTTGCGGTCTTTGATCCATTTGTATATGGTAATAGATATGGATCTATCTGCAGTCTTCTACATGTTAGCATCCAGTTATGCCAGCACCATTTATTAAAGATGCTTTCTTTTTTCCATTGTATAATTCTAGCTTCTTTCTCAAAAATCAGATGTTTTTAGGTGTGTGGGTTAACATCAGGGTTTTCAATTGGAATCAGGTAGATTCCATTGGTCTACCTGACTATTTTTGTGCTACTATTAAGCTGTATTCAGGACTATAGCTCTGTAATAGACCTTGATGTTAGGAATGGTGATGTTGCCAGAAGTTCCCTTATTGTAAAGGGTTGTTTCGGCTATCCTTGGTCTTTTTTTCCCATACAAAGTTGAGAATTGTTATTTCAAGACCTGTGAAGAATTTTCATGGGGATTGTATTGAACCTGTAGATTGCTTTTGGCAATATTGCCATTTTTACTATGTTGATCCTACCGTAACATGACTTTGTAGAAATATCCAATTTCCCAAATCTTTTGTTGTACTTTGGCATGAGAAGAAGTTAGTGACTGTGATAGCTCCAGTTGTCAACTTGACACACCTGGAAAACAGACCTATAATTGGGGAGGTTTTTGTTTTGTTTCTTTTAGATTGGCCTGTGTGGTATTCCTGCAGGGAAATTTTCTTGATTATTAACTGACTTAAAGGACCCAGCATACTATGGCAGTTACATCTTAAGTCATGTGGGTTTGGTCTATAAAAGAATGAGAAGTGAGCAAGCCAGGTGTAGAAAACCAGTAAACAGGATCCTTCCATGACATCTGCTTCAGATCCTGCCTCCATGTTCCTACCCTAAGTTCCTGTCTTGGTTTCACTTGATGACTGATTACAATGAAAACGTGAATCCTAATAAACCCTTTCCATTCCAAATTAGTTCTAGAGAGTATTTTATCACAGAAAAATTGATCAAATTAGAGCAATGACCTATCTACTGAGCAGTTAAAAACTTCAAAGAAGAGATTTCACTGAGCAGCAATGGTTGTAGTAGTAGTTGTAATGTATGTTGTAAATTAATTAATAGTTTGATAAGAGTTTCACAAAGTCTTTATAGAGGCTCCATAAGGTAGGAATAGCCAGTATTTTTTGGGGGGCTGGGTATGCTGGTGTTGAACACTGCTACATCAGAATATGTATTGATGAAGTGATTTTATGTCACATTAGAATGCCAAGTTAAGGGTGGTATTAACCACAGAGCATGCTGAGTCATGTAGCATGTTAACACATCAAAAAGAAAGAGATAGAAAACAGCATAAAATCTGCTTGGTGTTCTCAAAAGTAAAATTTATAAGCAGAAGGACTTTTTTAAATTTCCTGTACTAAAGTAGTTAGTATTCTAAATGCCATTGAAATGGACCCAGCAATTGTTTCCCAGCTGTTTCAATGATAATACTTCTTGAATGTCCCAAAATGCTTTTTGGTTAGCAGAATATATTTTAAAGTGTCAATAAAATATCTGTCTTTCAGTCCAGATACGCATTGGTGTCCTACCATAAAAGGACTGAAATGGGAAGGAGCCATACAAAAGTCCCAACGAAACATCCAGGACAAGAAGGCATTGCCTTTGAATATAGTCTCAGACACATAATCTTCTACCCAACTGAATACTTGTTTAATTTTCCTTTATTCAGAGGATACATATGGCTTTTATGTTTAAAAAATATCAGAAAATAGACATCAAAATGTAGACATGTCTTACTTGACTTCATTTAAAGTAATGGCTAAGGGTTATAGCCCAGAGTTTCTTTTAAATCTCAGTTTACATAGTGTCTGATTGGAGAAAATTTTAGTGTCCTTGAATGTAATGGAAATAAAATTACTTGGATAGTATAACTCTCCCCCCCCACACACACACTTGTGCACATACAGACATATTTGGTTTTAAAAATAGATACCTAGATGCTTATGTTAGTTACCATGTGTTCTGTTTAGTAAACATCCCTTCATCTTAATCATGTATAACTTAGTAAAGATTATTTTAAAGAAAAGTATTAGTAGATGGCAGCATAAACAGGGGAAATAACACTTTCAGCACCAAACACATAATGACTTTTCCTGCCATCATGAATGGTGTTTAACATTTCTGAATATAATTACTTACCTAAACAATGAATTATATGATGGGAGGAATGCATAACCTAGTTATACCTAGAAAACCTTTCCTGATCACCATTCAGCACACATGCTTGGGGCCTCTCTATGGTTTTATTAAATTTGACATATTAATGTTGTCAAGACTTTAGAAGTTTGTGAATGATTTTGCTGCCAGCCCAGGCTAAGACTACTCAGCAGGCAGGTGTGCACCATTGAGTTATACAATTACATACTTGAAAATCAAAAACGGGAAACGAAACCATAAAAGCTACATAGATGAGAATTCCAAATGCACTCTTAGGGTGCATCATTACATACTTCAGACACCCGAAATAGGTCTCCTTCCTGTCAACAGCAAAGAAAGAAATCAGGTTATGTCTCCCTGATACTTGGGAAGAAGTGCCACAAAATTTCACAAAAGTAGAGCAACTGCAGTGTACCTAGGAGGTCAAAAACAAAGTCAACTCTGACTCCACTTTACCTAATAAAAGACACCTTCCATGGTGTTTTCACCACTCAATTTAATATTTGCCAGACTTAGAGATTAGTGTACATCATAAAAAGAAAAAGTAAAACCTGCTACCAATGTTAAAACCTGGATTCCAAGACATAGCAGTGGGTTCATTGTTCTGTCTTTCTTCATGATGTATCCTTTTTGTAATTGGTCTCTTGTGTTTGTCTCTTTGCGATTATACTATCTCACTATCATGGAATTCTTTTGTTTCATAAAGAAAATACTCAAAGCTATACAGATTGGGTGAGCACATACCTACGTTCTAATCACTGTGGAGGCTGAGACAGGGCAATCAATTTGAGCCCAGTTTGGGCTGTGTGTGAGGAAACTATCTCTGAAAACCAAAAATGGTTCAGACTGGAAAGTGTAAGCGTACTGCCAGATTCCTACGTTCTCAGACTGAGTCTGTGTTTGACTAATGTAGTAGAGCAAATGCTTTTTTTTCTCATTGAATCTCTGGATGAAAATAACACAGAATGTCCCTCAAAAACACAAGTGTTTCTTGGAGTAATTCTCTTCTGTGGCCTCATCTCAGGTTTGTATGGTTACATAACAGAAACATAAGTGTCATGCTTGTTAGACAGATGTCTCCTGTGCAAAGTGTTTACACTTTGTTTACTTGACTCCCGTGCTACAATTCATGCTTGATTCTGAATTGTATGTTCACACTTGTTTTTTTTTTAAGTAAGATAAAAATCTATGGCTTTTGGAAAAGGGCATGTGTTAAAAGATTTAATTTGTATTTCTTCCTTACAGATAATTTTTAATGAATGTTTTCCAATATATGTCAATAAAAATACTTCTTGGCTATAAAAAGACAGCAAAACTTTTCAAGATTACATAAAGTTCACACTTTCTACTTTCCCTTGTACTCAAATCTCATACATACATATATACATACATACATACATATACATATATATCTCTATTTTGTTTTTCATGACAGGGTTTTTCTATGTAACAGCCTTGACTGTACTGGAACTCGCTCTGTATACCAGACTGGCCAAGAACTCACAGACATCTGCTTGTCTCTGCCTCCCAAGTGTAGGGAGTAAAGGTGTGCACCACTAGCCCAGGCTTATTTAGAATTTTTTTAAATGAGTACAATATGTTTACAATTGTCACACCTCCCTCTTCTTCCTCCAACTATCTTTGTGTTTCCTTTTAGTCTTTAGAAAATTTATGCCTTCTTGTTTGTTATTGTTAAATATATATTTCATTTATATATTGATAAATTTGTATATATGTTGATATATATTTGTATAATTATATATCTGGCTGAGTCCATATGGCATAGATCATATATGCATATATTTAGCTTTAACTGCTTGGTGTTTTATAACCTATCAGGAGCTTTGTCCCTGGAGAATTTATAACCTACAGGAGCTTTGTCCCTGGAGAAAACTGAGTCTCATTTTCTCAGAAGATATTAATTGTCTATAGCATTTCATCTTGAGGTGGGACCTTGTCCATCCACATTGGCAAGTCAGCTGGTGCTGGCATTGTGAAGATGTTTCTTGGGCAGTCATACTGCTGAGATTTCACATGAGCATAATGGAAGATGCTATCTGAAGGTGAATGTCTTTTTCCTCTAGCTCTTAACAGTCTTACATGTCTGCATGTATATCTGTGTGGAAACATTCAAGCTAATCCAGATACTTGTTGTGTTCAGAAGAATCAGTTGAGTCTCTTGAAGCTGGAGTTACAAAAGGTTCTCAGCCACAAAACATGAGTGCTAAGAACTAAACTCTGGCTCTCTTTAAAACAGATATGTGCTTTTAGATGCTCAGGCATCTCTCTAACCCCAAGGCCAGATTTTCACTTGGATCTTTCCAGATTGCTCTAGATGATATTGGCTGTGGGGACAAATGTGAATTACCTTTGATTTTTCTTATATTAATGAAGCTTTGCATGAACCCCACCTTCAGGAGCAGCTAAGAAATATGGAGGTTTCCTAGAGTCACATACCTTCAGGAGAAACATGTTAAAATCCATGTTATTCAACACTTAAATCTCCTAGGATGATGCAGTTCTTCTAATAACCCAAAAGTTATTTATTTGTGTCCCAACTATATATTTGTGTATGTATACCTTAATGTCATTTCAAACCTTGAGAAAGTAGTTAACATGGGAAAATATTAGAACTTTATTTTTTCCTATGTAGATATGAGGTTTCATAAAGGAGTCTGCAGAAGTTGATTATAATAATAATTTGGTTACCATTACATAGAGAATTTATATAAAATTAAGAAAGTGGATATTTAAAAATTTCTTAGTATTCAACAATGACTTAATTGGAATATTTGTGCATCCTGTTAGCTAAAGAAAGAAGGCTGTAAAAACAGTACTGATTCAAAAGAAATCACTATGTAATTCTTTTCATTTTTGAAAGCATGCAACTATTCTCTTTTTAAAAGAGAAGTAAAGAAGCACTGTGGTTATTGTTACTTAGTCACCAATACATTTTTTGGAAATCTTCTCATACTTAGATTTCTTACGTGACCTAAGATTCCACTAGCAGGCTTCTGCAGAGACCTAACTGAGATACATGGAGATCAGGAAATCTCTGTTCATTGTAGTTAAATTTTTCTATTATTATTTTATTTGGAGTTCAATTCTTACTGTTGCACAGATACTCTGCTTTCTGAAGAGTAAATCAACGTAGGGCACCAACTGAGCTCACTTTCACATCTGCTTAGCACTTAACATATAGATCATTCATTTAAATAGAATTTCCATTCTGTCCTGGGCATGGGCTCCATTTTGTAGAGTGGGCCTTACATCCAAACAATTCAAGTTTGTTACTCCCACATTTGTGCCACAATTGTACAAGTGCCTCATGCAGAGCAATTCACCACCGTGGATCACAGGGTTTGTAGATGGGTTGG
The DNA here is from genome assembly GCF_017639785.1 of Mesocricetus auratus. NCBI lineage: Eukaryota > Metazoa > Chordata > Mammalia > Rodentia > Cricetidae > Mesocricetus > Mesocricetus auratus. The sequence goes on from NW_024429200.1 coordinate 39,655,450, forward strand.
TCATTACCTCTCTCCTTTGGTGGCGTTCAGAGTACCTTCCAGTGCCATGAACACTAGTGTAAGCATAAAGGCTCTAGATAAACACCAGCATGACTTCTCCGTGTTCAGTGAAATATGTGTGTGTCGTTTTGAGTAATGGGGCCTTACCATCTGTTTGTGGAAAGCAACCAATAACCTTGGCAATAGCCTGATTGGTTTTAGGGGAATACAGCAAGGCTTCTCTGGATGACAAATTAATTACCTGTAACCAATTCCGGGCACCTGAAGTGTCCTTTGGTGGTAAAAGATGTTTAATTTGGACACAGTCTCCCCCACTATCTGGTGACTTCATTTTGATTTATTTCATATATGTATTTATTTTAAGAATCTCTATAGCAGCAAATTTCCATATGGCCCCTTAGTATTCATTGTCCCTCCCTTATTCCCTTGCTTATCCTGTCTTCCTTTCCCCCCTTTTATCTCCCTGTTCCAGTTTCTCCCTATCTCTCAATAACTATATATTCTACTGCCACTGCTTTAGGAGACTCCCCTCAAGCAGGCCCTTCCTCTATACCAAGCATCTGTGATTATGTGGGTTATAGTATGCCTACTGAGGGCTTAGAGCTAACATCAACACATAAGAGAATATATGCAATATTTGTCTTTTGGAATCTGGGTTACCTCATTTAGGTTGATTGTTTCCTTTAGCTCCATCCATTTACCTGTGGATGGATATCATGTTCTTCTTTCAGCAACTGAATTCATCTCATTGTTATAGAAGGAGAAAGAAATGCTAATATAATGCATTTTAGAATTGGAGCTGAGGTGGGAAAGATGAATTACTAGTTTAAGGCATTAACTACACTCACTTAGAACCTGGGTTCAATTCCCAGCAGTTGCATCATGTGATTCATAATTTCCTGCTACAGTTTCAGGGGATCCAACATTCTCTTTTGTCTTCTGTAGGCACACGCACAAATATGTAGTGTGTATAACTTCATGTAGGAACATACACATAATCATAACATAAATATTGATCCAATACCTCGTAGACATTTGATGTTTTCTCATAATTGTTCTGTCTAACCTTTATGAGACTGAGATTATGTAACTAGAAAACCAAGACTGATTACCATTACCCACATCATTATTGGAATATATTAATCAGGTTTTTTCATTTGTGATAAAATTAGTCTCATTTTCTATTTTATACTACATTGATACACTCTAGCATATTTCTACAGAGATGTGAAAGATAATTTTTAGGAGGGTGGGAAACCATTGTTGCAAAGTGTGAAATTCACTGAATAGCAGCACTATCCCCTTTATTCTTGGTTACTTTTGTAAATATTTTAAACAACTGCTTTAGTAACTAAGATATAAGAAGTATCGTATGTTTCCTCTCTGAGATAAAACAGAAAATCTCAGGTTCATTTATCCAGTCTCTGTCTTCTCTTTTATAGTGATTTACAGAGTTTGTAATTTGTACCTGCAGCATCATGGCTGAGTTGTCCGAAAGAAAGTCATGTCAGAAGTTACTAAGACATGTACAGAACTTAGAGAAACTCAATAATGAGCCTTTGTTGCACAGACTGCTGAATTATGGCTATTATCTGTTTCATGCTGTCTAATCTAGCTTAACTTGACTATTATAGAAAATATTATCAAAATTATGTTTTATTACTAGAAAACTAATATATTAGCTATTGACTGTATGTATGCAAAAAGTGACTGGGTTTGAGCCTTTGGATATATTCGATTCATGCCATACAAGTTCTTAGGAACGTAAGAAAGACAGAACATGTGCCTACAAAATCTTTGACTCTGGTTTGAAAGCATGCTGTCAATAATGTGTGTGATTTTCTATAAATTCTCATAGCAAAATATAAAAAAATGAGCTCAGAATATAATTGGATAGCTTGCAAGCAGGAAACAAATGGGAAGAAATCTTTTAACATTAAGCCTGTCAATGTTATGAAAACAGCTATTTTGTTACTCTGATAAATGCTAAAGTAAAGAAACTTTCGCAGATTAATGTCTAACTAAAACAATAAATAGAATAAAGATGTGTCTCTCAATTATTGGGTACAAACACACAGAGCAAAAACTACATTACAAACATGGCTTTTCTGCAAAGTTCAAACAGCTTTCACTTTATAAGTCTTTTATACTGAAGAAATGAACTATGGAATGGGGGATTAGATACGTAAAAGCTAGAAAGTGTTGGGTATCTGTATATGATCTAGACACAAGGAAATGTCTAATATTAATGCTTAAGTGGTGTTAAAAGTTATGCCAGAAACAAAACTGAGTTTGAGCCCCTCAAAAGCTGATGTAGGAGGGCCCAGCCCATTGTGAGTAATGGGGTCATTCTAGGGTTGGTAGTTCTGGGTTCTGTAAGAAAGCAGGTTGAGCAAGCCATGTGGAGCAAGCCATCAAGCGGCACCCTTCTATGACTTTTGCATCTGGCCCTGTCTCAGTGTTCCTGCCCTGTTTAGTTCCTCTCCAGAATTACTTCCATGATGGACTATTATGTGGAAGTATAGGCCAAATAAACTCTTTTTTCCCCAACTTGATTTTGGTCATAGTGTTTCATCATAGCAACAGTAACTGTAATGAAGGTATTACCTTACGCCCAGTCCCCAGTCCCCAAGAAATACAAGGAAACAGGAACAGCATCTCTATGAATGGAGCTGGTAGATTATATGGAGATTACCAGAGAGAATCCACAGCAAGGAAAGCAAATCCTTCCATCTCAGGCTAGCACCCCAAGATCAGCTGCTCATAGTACTGAAATGTCCATAGAGCAGTGACATTTTGTGGGTCTCATTCTTTGAATTTTTAATTTATATTCTATTCATATTGAGTGAGGGTTTGTGTAGGTGTATGCATGTGTGTTGGAGATGAGTTTTCTTTCACTTGTTAGGATGCACGTGGTCCAGTATACAGTAATGACGTCTAACTCTGTTAACAGAAATGCACACGTGCTTGTTAGAGTGGTGCGAGACCCATAAGCATAAACTGGCTCAGTCTTCTTTGTTGTTATATTGGAGAGCATTAAAGTATTTTATTGCATATTGCTAAGAATAAAGGTTATTTGGTGACTTGTGTGCTGCCTAAGTGATAACACTTAAATCTATTAAGTCTCAGTATTTTCTTGTCTTGGGGCTTAGGAGGGACCAAAGATTTTTCTTTATTATAAAGTAAAAGTAACACATATAACTTACTGAGTAAGAGAATTTTGCATTTTTCCTCAGCATATGTTTTTATTTAAATTAGAAGCATGCATGCTTCACATGTCAATCCCAGTTTGCTCTCTAACCCCTCCTCTCTTGTTGCCTCCACTAGTCCCCCCCCCCCCCCCACCAACCAGCCACCCAATCCCCAAATCATTCCCCAGGGAGGGTGAGACCCTCCAGAGTCTGTCATTTCATCCAGGGCAGGACCTAGGCCCTTCCCCATGTGTCCAGGCTGAGAGAGCATCCCTCCATCGGCTCCCAAAGTTCATTTGTAAGCCATGGTAAACACTGATCTACTACCCAAGGCCCCAGAGATTTCTGAGGCCTCCTCACTGACACTACATTCATGGAGTCTGGATCAGTCAGTCCCCTGTTGGCCTCTCAGCCATCAGTCTGGGGTCCAAGAGCTCCCCCCTTGTCCAGTCAGCTGTCTTTGTGGGTTTCACCAGCACAGTCTTGACCCCTTTGCTCATCACTCCTCCATCTCTGTCACTGGGTTCCAGGAGTTGAGTTCAGTGTTTAGCTGTGGGTATCTGTCTTTGCTTCCATCAATCACTGGATGAAGGTGAATTTTGCATTTTAAAAAATTTTTCAAAGTAGCTAAGTTAGCAAGAACAAATGCTGGAGCACACAGTGGACTGCTGGAGTGCATGCCTACCACAAAGAAGACCCTGAATTGCCTCTCCATTCTGTTGGATGCTGTGAGCTTATAATCCCAGGACTTTGGAGGCAGAGCCAGAGAATTCAGAGTTCAAAAGTTATCCTCAGATATGGAGGGAGTTCCATGCAGCCCAGGAGACAGAAAGCCCTAGTTTAAGAAATAGAGAGACATTGAGAGAGAGAGAAAAAAAATAGTCACAAGGTGGAAGCAGCCTGGGAAAATGAGTTACTGCAGAGGGAAAAATATTGGTCTCCACAGTACACTTGTGAGAATAAAAAATAAACCTGCATTAAGACTCTAAGATTTTATTATCTTGCATAAACTTACAATTCTTGACTCATACACTACTGTAAACATGTTTGTATGAATTATCTTTAAACAGTATTACATTATTTGTGGGTAGGAAAAACATGTTCGACTAATATTTTAACAGATGTACACTTGTTCAATTTTATTCTAATATATTATTATTATGAAATGTTACATTGTTAGAACTGTTTTCTCTCCCCGAGGCTCTGTAATCCAGACCTAAAATAAAATTGAACACATTTGACAAAGTCATAACGCTGTGAAAATTGCAGATGATTATTTTTAAATTTTCCAGTGTCATAGAAAAGTGATCCCTGCTTTAACATCTTCACTAAAATAAATGGAACAAGGAACCAATGAGTTATTTAAAGGACTCATTAACTTTCATATGACCCTATTTGTAATTGAGACAGTTGTGTCCTAGATGTACCCTCCAAGCATGATTTATGAGGTTTCTCAGGACTCTAAATTGACTGACATGAAGAGAGTAAAAGTGTGCTTTAGCCACTTTTCCTGTGAGGCCCAGGCAAAAAAGGATACATCTCTTAAATAATTCATGATAGAGTCCAGTACTTAGCATTTCAAAACATAATTATTTTTCCTAAAGTAATTAACATTCTAGGTCAATAAGGTGATAAATTTATAAAAATATTCTAAGTTGGTCTAACTTGTAGCAAGTTTAGATGTAAAATCGTTTAACTTTTTTCATGGTGGAAGTGCCATTTCTAAAAGTGCATTGCATACTGCAAGATGATTTGTGGGAATGTATTGTCTGATTCTATGTTAAGATCCCATCTACACCACGCGATGTTGAATGACAATCTGTGCTATTTGATACCAATATGTAGCTCATTTGCATAAGTTATAATTAGCTCACTTCTCATTTTGCCCAAGGACATTATTCGCATCAGTGAGTGAGTTCTCACTTCAACTAACAAGAATTTGTTTCCATTATATCTTTGAAATAAAATAGTAAAGTGATTTTAAAACAATGATATCACAGTACCTTGCACACTTGTTGTAGTACTTGATGTTTATGGATGTAGACTGGACACACTGGGTTCTCCAGGCAAATACAAACTAATGCCATAGAGTCTTTGTTTTTGTTTTTTGGTTTTTTTTTTTTGTTTTGGTTTTTGGAGACAGGATTTCTCTGTATTGTTTTGGAGGCTGTCCTGAAACTCGCTCTGTAGACCAGGATGGCTTTAAACTCACAGAGATCTACCTGCCTCTGCCTCCCGTGTGCTGGGAATAAAGGCGTGCACCAACACCCAGCTTGCCATAGTTTTAAATGCAGCTTACATTTATTGGCACTTCCCAATGGGTGGTTATATGCCCTGCGTCTCCTGAAATGACATGACTTAGTGCAGGGACCAGAGAGACCAGCAGAAACTAGAAAATTCAAAACAGGAGGTTGTACCTGAGAGCCATCTTGCTACTTGGTTTCATCTCAAAGAATCATAGCTCTACCTGTATCGTTGTAGAATTGTAATTTACTAAATAGAGGTTGCTTCCAGTCATTAACTTCTGGCTAATTTTTTTCACAGCTGTGCCAGGTCAATGAACCTGTGTAGGATCTCTTTCAAAATGTCCTCTTTCTCTCACTGTCTGTTTCAAAATCATCAGAAATAAGAGTTTGTGAAAACCTTGGGCATTGCTGAACATTGTTCTCTTACAGTATTTAGTTTATATCATAAAACAGAACTGTGAAACAGATGTTTGTTCAATTATGCTTCAGAAGATTTTGTGATAATGTCATAGGAGTGATTCATGGTAATCTCTGTGTCTTTCAGTGCACCAAACAAGGGTGTTTTATTATTCTTAGGTCATTTAGAGATATACAGTAATAAATTTAGTAAATAAATAAAATGCGAAGCCAGGCAGTGGTGGCGCATGCCTTTAATCCCAGCACTCGGGAGGCAGAGGCAGGCTGATCTCTGTGAGTTTGAGGCCGAGCTGGACCGACAACCTCCAAAACAAAACAGAGAAACCCTGTTTCGTAAAACCAAAATAAATAAATAAATAAATAAAATGCTTATTTAGATATATATCTTTGTGGGAATGCATATTTATGTGGAAACGTGCTTTTGAGCATACACATGTAATAAAAGCACATGGAGGTCAGAAGACAGCCTCATGGGTGCATACTTGTGTAATGAGATTCTTCCCGCCAACCTGGTCCCAGAGCCATGTCAGTCCCAAGTTAACACACAGGATGCCATATTAATTATGAAGCTGTTGGCTGTTTTCTATGGTTTCTTGTTGGCTAGCTCTGACTTAATAATTAACCCATAACTGCTAATCTGAGTATTCCACATGATCTTCTCTTACCAGAGAAACGGCCCAGACTCTTACTCCTCTGGCATCCTACATGGTAACTGACTGTGCCTCTGTTTCCCAGAATCCTCCACCTCTCCTAGTCCCACCTATCTTGCTTCACTATTGGCCAAAGGTGCTTTATTCATCAACCAATAAGACAAGCATATATACAAGAGGACTTCCCCCATCATGTTCAACCTTGTCCAAGACAGGATCTCTCAATTGATTCATTCACCAATTTATTTAGCTCACACCTCTCATGTCTCCATGTTCTGTTTCACTGCAGAAGCACTGGTCTGGCAGAACCACTTGCAATTGTATATGGGTTCTGGGGATCGGAACTCAGGTTCTCACATACAGTGTCCTACTTTGTTTCTCTGCTGGCTGCAATAAGAACCAGAAGAAACTCAGAGGGCAAAGGCTTTATTTCACTTTACACTTCCACAGCATCACAGTACACCATTGAAGGAAATCAAGGCAATAATCAGAAACAGGCAACTGCAGCAGAGACTGTGGAATAAGGTATATTATTGACGTTTTTGTCTTTGGCTTGCTCAGCTTACTTTTTTTAGACAATGTAGGACCGCTTACCCATGGCAGGCACTGCCTATTTTATGTTATAAACCATGTCAAATATTAATCAAGAAACTGCTTCATATGCCCACAGGCAAATCCAATGCAGGAAATTCCTCAATTTAGGATCTCTTTCTATTTATGTGAATTTGAAAACTGAAGACACTCCAGTAAATCCCCTACACACTGAGCCGTATCCCAAAATCCCATTTAAAAATCTTTATTTTATTTTATTTATTTATTTATTACTTTAATTTTAATAGCTTGCTTCACATGTCAATTCCAGTTCCCTCTCCCTCCCCTCCTCCCACACACTCCCCATTAGCCCCCCCCCAGCCTCCCACTCTATTCCCACTTCCTTCCACATAGGGGATATCCAGAATCTATCATTTCACTCAGGGCAGGGTCTAGGCACTCACCTAAGAGTCCAGGCTGAGAGATCATCCCTCTTTGTGTTATGGACACAAGAAGTCCATTTGTATGCCAGGGATAAACACTGATCTACTTCCCAGGGCCCCATAGGTTGCCCAGGCCTCCTCAATGACACTCACATTCAGAGGGTCTGGATCAGTCCCATGCTGGCCTCCCAGCTGTAGGTCTGGTGTCCAGGAGCTCCCCCCCTTGTTCAGATCAGCTGCCTCTGCTGGTTTCGCCAGCCCATTCTTTGCCAATTTGCTCATCACTCCTCTCTCTCTGTCACTAGATTCCATGAGTTCAGTTCAGTGTTCAACTGTGGGTGTTTGCCTCTGCTTCCATCAGTCACTGGATGAAGGTTCTAGGATGGCATATAATGTAGACGTCAAGTTCATTATCAGGAATGGGCATTTAAGGTGGTCTCTCCACTATTGCTTAGCTTGCCAGTTGGTGTCATCCCGTTAGATCACTAGAGATTTCACTGGTGCCAAATCTGTCTTCTAACCCATGACTCCCTCTTTTATGGTATTTCTCATCCTGTTCTCCCCCTATTCTACCCCCAACTCAACCTTCCTGTTCCCCCATGACCTACTCTCTCTTCCTCTTCTCCCCCTTTCTTCTTCCCAGCTCCCACTCCCCCCCCACCCCTCGCCACCTTATTCCGAATCTGTTCAGAAGATCTTGCCTCATTCCTCTTCTCTGGGGTACCATGCATATCTCTCTTAGGTTCTTTCCTGTTTCCCAGACTCTCTGTCAGTGGAAGTGCAGACTGGCACTATCCTGATCCATGCCTAAAATCCATATATTAGTGAGTACATACCATGTTTGTCTTTTTGTGACTGGTTTACCTCACTCAGGATGGTTTATTCTCATGCCATCCATTTACCTGCGAATTTCAAAATTCCATTGTATTTTTTCTGCTGAGTAATACTCCATTGTATAAATGTAGCACATTTTCTCTATCTACTCTTCAGTTGAGGGGCATCTAGGTTGCTTCCAGGTTCTGGCTATTACAAATAGTGCTGCTATGAACGTAGTGGAGCAGATGTCCTTGTTGTATGAATGTGCATCTTTTGGGTATATGCCTAAGAGTGGAATTGCTGGGTTCTGTCGTAGATTGATTCCATTTTCCTGAGGAATCTCCATACTGATTTTCAAAGTGGATGTATGAGTTGGCACTCCTACCAGCAGTGGAGGAGTGTTCCCCTCTCTCCACATCCTCTCCAGCATAAATTGTCTTTGGGTTTTTTTGATTTTAGTCATTCTGACAGGACTAAGATGGTATCACAGAGTTGTTTTGATTTGCATTTCTCAGATGCTTAAGGATGTTGATCATTTTCTCAAGTGTCTCTCAGCCATTTTAGACTCCCCTATTGAGAATTCTCTGTTTAGTTCTGTACCCCACCTTTTAACTGGATCCTTTGGTGTTCTGGAGGCTTGCTCCTTGTGTTCTTTGTAAATTTTGGAGATCAGCCCTCTGTCAGATGTGTGGTTAGTGAATATCTTATCCCATTCTGTGGACTGCCTGTTTGTCTTGTTGACTGTGTCCTTTGCCTTACAGAAGCTTCTTAGTTTCAGGAGGTCCCATTTGTTAATTGTCGATCTCTGTGTCTGTGCTATTGGTGTTCTGTTCAGGAAGTGGTCTCCTGTACCAACTCATTGAAGAGTATCTCCCACTTTCTCTTCTAAAAGTTTCAGTGTGGTTAGATTTATATCGAGGTCTTTGATCCATTTAGACTTAAGTTTTGTGCAAGGCAATAGACATTGATCTCTCTGCAGTCTTCTGCATGCCAAAGCATTAAAAGTCTTTAAAGGGGAAGTGGGAGGGTATCGGGAGGAAAAGAGGGAGTGGGAACTCTGGGTGGAATGTAAAATGATGAATTAATTATAATTAAATAAACAAAACATTTAAGACAGGAAAGCATCTCCTTGTTATTCTTAACTGTGTCACTTTGATGTTCTTTAAGATAAAAATAGTCTAGATAAGATACTTCAGAAGATACATCTCATTTCCTTGGAACTATATGTTGAGATAAATATTTTTTATTAATTATTAAATTAATTAACTTTTCCCAACTCATTTGCAGTTTCCCCTCCCTTCCTCTTCTCTTCTCAGTTCCTTCCCCCAACCTACCTGTCCCCCAACCTACCTGTTCCCTGCCCCGTCATCCATTCGCTCTTCCTTCCATTCAGAAGAGCTAAATATATTTAAATAAATACAAAATTCTTTCATCATAACCCCTCATGTTGTTGTGAACTTCACTGAAATAAGATTTCCAGAGACAAGAGAGATAGCTGAGTGGTTAAGATGTTCAATGTTTTTACAAAAGACCCTAAATGCTGATCCTGAGCATCCAGGTCTGGAGGACGTTCATTATCCTCCAACCTCTGCAGGCACCTGAACTCACAAGCACAAATCCTCTCTCTGTCTCTGTCTCTGTCTCTGTCTCCCTCTCTCTCTCTCTCATACACACACACACACACACAAAAGAAATTAAAATTGTTAAAAGAAAAATTAACAATGTCTACTATTCTGATCTTATTCCTAACTAATAGCACAATGTCTCCTCTGTGTGTGTGTCTAAAAGATTTATTTATTTATTTTTATCTGTATTAGTGTTTTGCCTGCATGTATGCATGTGCAAAATGTGACTGCATGGTACACAGAAGTGGGTTTCAGATCCCATGGAACTTGAGCCACAGACAGTTGTAATCTGCTGTGTGGGTGTTGGGAATCAAACTAGGTCCTCTTCAAGAGTAGCCGGTGCTCTTGAGCACTGAGCCATCTCCACTTGTGTCAAAATGCCTTAAATTTGCTGCCACAGAAATTTAATTTATGTTTTTTAGTAACTGTGTGTGAGTCATGCTTCCAATATTTTTGCCTTTACTTCTCACAAATTGTCCATAACCGGAAAATATTGTGAGCATTAAAATGGGAAGCGAAAAGCCACCAGTACTTTGAAGTTTATTGTCTACAAAATTGGAAGGGTTTTCCCATATTAATTATGATGAGCATAGCATTTAATTTTGTTTCCACCTCATTCTTGTTATGGAATGTGTTGGTGATTTGAGGATATTTTTCAAGACCAGACCTCTTCCTGAAATTGAACTTTGTTCTTATAAATAGCCTCAATTGTATTCATATGTTTGGTAGATGAATCCAATAGCGTGCTTGTCTAACTGAATGAGCAGTTTGCTCAGTTCTTTGGAACTTCACTCAAATTCAATGAATAGAGACAATTCAGTCTAAACATGATTTTTTTCTTGTTGACAATACTTTTTCTCATAAGCATAAATTTCATCTTGCATGCATGTGCCGACATACACTGGACAAGTTTTAGAGACACTAACTGTGGAACTGTGAATGACCTGCAAGATTTATAAATGAATCCTTTAACTACTAAAAAAGATGCTCAAGATTCCAGAGGAAGTCATTTTAAGTTATCAATCATCAGGCAAAAGAAATTAAACAAACATAAGTCACATGTAATCTTTTACAAATTGAATTTGTTTTTAACATATTTTTAATCCTAAAAAATTTTTAAAAATATATTTTGATATCATAGTCACTCGCAATTCTGCCTGCCTAACTCCTCCAATATCTACCTTCCCTTTCCTCATGCCTCCTAAATTCATGTCCTCTTTTTAAAATTTTCCCTGCATGTGTGTCTGTGTGAGGGTGTTGGATCCCTGGAACTGGAGTTGCAGACAGCTGTGAGCTGCCTTCTGGGTGCTGGGAATTATACTCAGGTCCTCTGGAAGAGCAGCAAGTGGTCTTCTTAACCATTGAGCCATCTCTCCAGTCCCTGTCCTCTTTTTTATATATACATTTTCATTTTTATGTTTTTGAGAGTAGTATAAATGAGTACTGAATTAAATAAGCACGCTAAGAGTTACAGAAAGTATTTTGCAGCTGAGTAATTAAGTTTCCCACTGTGGGACAGAAATTAACAATACTGGAAGTTTCCTAACAACAGGAGGCCTTTTATGGCACCAAAGGCCTTTGGTAAACTATGTTATCTAAGCAAGTAGCTCCCTCAAAGTTAGAAAACCATATTGAGGTAAATACTTTCTCATCAGTAGTAGATAGGTCTGCCACAAGGAATGTAAGTGTTGTCCAGATGCAACTCAACCATGTGGCATGGGGTGCGGGGGTGTCACAAAACCAGGCAGAGTCTGATTAGTTATCTAAATTAGAATCTTATGTGCCTGACAAAATCTTTCTTCATATGACAGAAAGTTCTAGCTTGGGAGATGAGTAACAGAGATCAGTGAGTAAAAGTGTGTGGATACCACGTACCATCCTACAACGCCATGAATAACTCAGGCAAGGCATTTTACTTCTCAGCTGCTATTCCCTATCCACAGAACAAGAAGGAGAATCTAAGAAGTTTGCTGGTTGGAGATGAGTTCTGTGAAGTGATACTCAAGAGCCCTTTCATCACCAACACTAAGGAAACCTGAAGTAGTGAGATGCTCTAACATAGGGTACTGGGTGAATAAAAAGCAGCAGCTTGTGTTAGGATTGTCTCTGTGGAGTTTGCACACATAATGTACTCAAAGATAAGGATTTATTCTTAGAAATGTTGACTTAAAGGAACCACTGCATATTTAAGATATCCACATATTTTCCCAGTGGTCTAACCATGAGCTATAGTACACATGGTGTTGTCATGCAAAAGTATGAATGAATATATACCTCAGTTGTATCTGTCTGAGAAATACATTAATCTTATGGTTCCCTATGTATTTGTTAATCATCTAGCTTAAAAAATGTAAATCCATCACTAGAAATAGCAAGCATCATCAATAAAGAGTTATGAATTCATCTAACTAATTAAATTACTGGAAGCTTACTTTTGTAAATTTTGTATATGCCTGTTCTACATATATTGTGTGTAAGGAAATATTAAATAGATCATTGTTTTTTTCCTGTTTAAGTCAATTCTAGGAGATTATTTTATCATCATTATAAATACATGCAGCAAAATACAAAATTTATAAAATTAATGAAATATCAATAAATAAGCCAAAAACATTTTTAGTAAGTAAACCACTGACTTTTTAAACATCCTACAAAGCATATATTTATACCTGTATATACAGATACAGGTATGCTGTTCCATATTTAGGACAAATATATGAATTGAATTTTTCTTTCACAGTGTGTCATTAAGATATGTTTATGTAGCTGCACACCTTTAATCCTAGCACTCAGGAGGCAGAGGCAGGAGGATCTCTGAGTTTGAGACCAGCCTGGTCTACAAGAGCTAGTTCCAGGACAGCCTCCAAAATCAAAGAGAAACCCTGTCTCAAAAAAAAGATATATTTATATATTATCACTGAACAAGTGCACAGTTCTACGAAGCCATACACATGTACATTATTAAAAACCATATGCATGAAATGTGTCTAACAAGCAGGCATTTTAATTGTGGTGTCTATATTGTAGAAAGGGAGTGCATTCCTTTTAAAAGGGGCATTAATGTTTTCGATTCCCACTTTTATGGGAATTTTTGTGAAAGCATCTTTCCCCCAAATTTATTGCTACTGTTTGAATTCATTTCCCTGAACAGAATTGTTGGCTAATGATGTATACATAACACACTCTCTTTCATGAATCTATTGTTCATTTTGTCTCCAGAAATGCAGCAGTGTCTCGAAGTTAGGCCTGTCAGTCTATTTATGCTGACTTTCTTCCCAGCTACTGCCCTGGAAAGGTTCTTCAAGCTACTTTATGTTCTCCCGATTTCCCACTCAGGCCTTTTTGAAGGTTTTATAGTGGCCCTTCTTTTTGGCCCTTTCTATGCCTTAAACTAATATTGTGTTAAATTTTATTTTATTTTTCTCAATATATGTTTTTATCTAAATTAGAAACATGCATGCTTCACATGTCAATCCCAGCTCCCCTCTCTTATCCCTCCACCAGCCCCACCCCCAGTCCAATCCTCACATCATTCCCTAGGGAAGGTGAAGCCCTCCATGGGGGATCTCCAGAGTCTGTCATTTCATCCAGGTCAGGACCTAGGCCCTCCCCCATGGAATGGGCTCCCAAAGTTCATTTGTATGCCATGGTAAACACTGATCCAAGGCCTCCTCACTGACACTACATTCATGGAGTCTGGATTAGTCCCCTGTTGGCCTCTCAGCCATCAGTCTGGGTTACCATTAAAAGATGTAATAGAACACAAAGATACACGATGGATGTTAGCAAGTATAACTTCAACTTTCAAATATTACTGCTCACTTCTGTTTGCCATATACTTGGTGAAATACTAATACATGATATATAAATAGTGAAATGCTACTCATATCTTATGTGTAATAAAACCATGAAGCTCAGAAAACAGAAAAATTAACAAAAAACCTTAACTTTTCAAGGGCAAATAGCTTCTGCACAATGCATCTGCAATTTGTACCTATAATGCTTCTCTTCTCCTCTTAAGGACTGTCACTTGATGATCGTATTTGGAGACAGAAATAAATGCAAGGTTTTGCTAGGAAATCAAAGCATGCTCTCCCAATTGATGCTGATGCCTTACTATAAGGCAAGAAACAGAAATTTGGATCTGAGAAAGCCTGTGCTAATGATATATTTTAGTATATTCCTATTATATTAGTCTTTGCTGAAAGGCCATCATTCATATTTAATTTTCATTATGAAAAAAATCAACCTTTTATTCTGGTTAAAAGAATATTTATATACTCAAGAGGAATTTGGGATTGAACCTAGTTTGTAGATAAATAATTTCATTTCTTTTTTTATTTTTATGTTTAAATTTAGATTACAAACAAGGTTGCTTCACAAGTCAGTTCCACATTTCTTATCTGAGAAATTATTGTACTTATTGTGCATTAAGACACCATAAAAGAAATTATGATAAATTTGATGGTCTTCCAGCAATCCTAAACTTAGACACCTGGGGTCACCTGATGCTAGCTCACTGCAGCTCCTTAAGGTTGGCTAGTGTCACGGACTTGGTAGACCAACTTGAGCCACCTTGGCCATGGCTTTTTTCTGCACAGGTTTCTCATTTTTTTTTTCTGTCAGCAGCAGGTTAGCCAGTGGTGTCTCTCTTCTGTCAAGTATAAACCACAAGAAAACAAATAGCAATGTATGTCTTGGGTTCTATTCATGGAACAGACACACTCTCACTTTCCCTACATTCTGTTTCTAGAACAAAGTCTCATTTCCAAATGCATAGCCAAGGATTGGCTAATATAGCCACCCCAGTCTGTGAGCATGTGTATCAGTTCATGCGACTAAGCAAGTGGCTTTTGTTTGAAAATGTTTTGTTTCCCAACTAAGATATAAACATGTAGTCCTATTTGATCAACGGCCAAGAGGAGACCTTTTAGTTCCCCAAGGGAAGGAGGGATACCATTGAATTTCTGGTCAGGTAGTTTCTTACTGTGAAACTATTTTGCTTCTCTTTTTCTCTGGACTTCTTTCTCTCCTCTGACTTTGTGGATTCAGTTTCCAGGGCTCAGACCTCTCTGTGAGTGACTCATTAAACCAGTCACCACTCTTTCCACCCCCTCATCCTCATACCACAGAGACCAAAGCTGAGGCTGCTGTGTCACACGAGCGTGACAACCAGAGTCCAGAATTCTTATTCAACTTGCTCCAGCAAAGCACGCCATAACGTTTTTAAAAGGACCATTTGTAAATCATTGTGGGCAAGAAAAATAGCATGCTTGCTGGGTAGCTAGATCCGGATGGGACTAGAGCACACCCACAGTGAGTTCAGCAGAAACGAGAGGGGAGGACTCAGAGCTGGAGGCCCTGTGAAGATAGAAGGCCGGAAATGTCTAGTGGCTGGAGGGTGAACAGATTTCGTCTAAAAAGATAAGTCAGCTAAATGGAGAGTGAGAAGACATGAGCCAAATTTAACATACAAATGATGGAAATGATCTCCTAGGATCCGATTTGGGAAGAAGTGGGGAGATAAGATGGATTTGAGTGGCTGGAGATGACAGAACAAAGAGGTTAGCAGAACCAGTTTCAAGGTGGGCAGGGATGAACTTTAATAAAAAAGTCTACAAAGAGTGTTAAGGTTTTTATAAAGGCCAAAATTAACGGTTTGTTTGTCTGTTTTGCATTCCAGGCAATTTTAAAGCACAATCCATGGGACAGCCTGTAAGGTGACAGCGGGAAGAACTCTCAAGGAGCACCGTCACTTCTGCAGGTAGGGGAGAGGAAACGCTCTCTATAAAGAATGGGCTCCCCTGCTTGTTACTGGCATCAAATGAAGCCCACACCTCTTTAAAGAGATTATAGCTTCTTCATGCCATTACAGTCAAAGTGAGGGGAAAGCAGTTTGAAAGGAAAATAGAAACACAGCCAGTAACATTACTTTTTCAAAATCCTAGTATATAGAATAGTGGGTTTTGACTGTGGAGCACACTTTGGAATAATGGCTGTAATAATAATGGACCTTTAGTAATTCTATGTTTTTAATTTAAATAAAAAATGATAAAACTCAAAAAATAACTCTGTTTTTATATTTTCTTTTAAATTTTAACTTAGTTTTAATTTTTTTGTTTTTGAGAATTCCATACTTACAAGCAATGAAATACGATCACATCTACCCCATGTTTTCTCCCTCTGACTTCCGTCATCTTTGCCCTGACATGAACCTTCCAGTACTGTAAGTCTATTGTGAGGACTAGATAATGATGCCCATATGTGCATAGTTACAGGACCACACTGAAGTTTGAGACACCTACCAGTGGCCACATCTTCAAAAAGGAACATGCTGGGTTTTGGCTGGCTTGATACTCCACACATCTTGTCCTAGCAACCCCAGTTACTGTCAGTTCGTTGCTGTAATATCTAGAAGACGGCAAGTCGCACATGCCTTCCTGTCTTTCGGCTCTTACAGCTTTACCTCATTTTCTTCTGTGCTCCCTGAGCACTAATGATAGTGGGGCTAATATAGATGTCTGGTTTAGGACTGAACGATCGCCTCCTATTCTTAGCATTTAACCCAGTCTGCTTCTCCCCACTGACTGCGTCCGGGGCAAAGGGCGCTTCTCTGAAGAAGGCTGTGAGCAGCCAGCATCTAACAGTACACAGTAAGCATTTTGAAAGCATGATATTTATGTTAGTAAAACAACAATGGCAGGTTGTACCCTAGAGCCCATGATCTTCGTAGCCACTGGCTTTTGATGATTACTGCATCAGGCATGGAATCCTGTTCTGTGTTTAGATACCCACTACAGCCGTGAGACTACTGCATCCGTAAGCATAAGTTGCCCCGCAGGTTGGTGTTCAGCATTTATCACCCAGTGCCGATTCAAACCACTGATGTCCTCTCCCACTTCACCCTGTTTAATGCCTTCCAGCACTATGCAACCAAAACATCATGGGGGGATTTCTGTAACAGTTTGAGAATGATTTCTCCATGCCCTGCATGTTAAGTGTTCAGCAACGGGGTCTTGCCATGTAGTTATGAACAACCAAGGGCAATTGCAATAACTGTAGTGATATTTATTTATGATTTAGTGATATTTACTTATATTATAATTTAGTGATATTATTTATTTATGAAACAACAGGAGATCAAAATGCAAAGCTAGCCACAGGCATAGTGGCTAGGTGGTGGTGGTACACACCTCAAATCCCAGAACTCAGAGACAGACTGATCTGAGGCCACACTGAGTTACAGGAAATTGATCTAGTCTAAAAGAAAAACAGCTCACACCAGGGTGATCTCAGCAATTGAGATCACACACCTTTAACCCCAGTACCAGGTTAGTAAGCATTTGGACGGATGGGATGGGACAGTTATTCTGGCACTTGGGAGTCACAGAATACTGAGTGTTACACAGCTCAGACAGAAAGGTATCCTGGAGCCCGGGAGCCAAGGACTACCACAGGTTGGAGTAAGCTTTGCTGCTTACAGCCCTGCCTCAGGGAAAGACTTCCCCAGTGTCTACTCTAACAGGAGAGGATCTCCAGCTGGGGATGTTTGCCCAGTGTAGCAGTTTTGCTCCTGCAGGAGGTTTCTTGGGGGAAATTGCTACAGTTTAGCTCTGCTCAGGGAGAGTGGAGAGCTGAGTGTAACAACTCCACTCTGAGGCAGAAGTGTTACAGCCCTGCTTCCTCTGCCCTGCCCAGGGTTGTCTGTGCTCCACAGCAAAGCTGCAAAAGAAGGTCTTCACCAGATTGAAGGGGTTTATTGGGAGGGAATAATCCAGGAGAGTGGCTGCCCTTGGCCACAGTGGCAGAGGAGAGCTGGGTAGCACTAACAGCCACAAGCTGAACACACACAGGCTTTACAAAGGGCTTCCAGGATGGTGATTGGTCAGATTTCAATGCTGAGCTCAGATTAGCTAGAGCTCCTGCTCAAGGATTGGTTAGTTTTCTGTACAGGGTTAGGGTCAGATTGGGCTCTGGTTTTAGAGCCAAAGTGTGTTTCTTTCACTGGTCCTTTTTAGCCTTTTGGCTCTAGTTTTAGGGCCAGGGTAAATTTCTTTCAGTGGCTCTGATTCCAGGGACAAAGAGTGTTTCTTTGGCCCTGGTTTCAGGATCAGGGTGCATTTCTTTGGTTCTGGTTTCAGTGCAAAAGTGTGTTTCTTTGGCTTTGCTCAGGGTGTGTTTCTTTGGCTGGACTCTTTTCCCTGCACTAAGGAGATGGAGGCAAGAGTGATGTGGTTTGCTGGAGAGAGCAATATAAGATGGGAGGAGACAGGAGCTCAGAGAATTGCAGTCCCACTATCCCCGTGTACATTTTTAGGTTAGGTGCGATACTATGCCATCATATGAATTTTTATATCTGCGTTCTTTGTGCTTTGTATTTGCCTGACAGCTAAGAATTGTTTGTACTCTTAAAGCATTTCTTAGCCATTTGTATTTCTTCTTTTGAGACTATTCTGTTCAGTTCAGAAGCCCATTTTTTTTCTTAAACTGGCTTGTTTGTTTTCTTAGTGTCTAACTTTAGAGATTTTCTAGACACCAATCCTCTGTCAGCAATATTTTTTCCCAGTCTTTATTGAATGGGCTTTCCATTAACTCACTTTGTAATTTATGCTTCTGTACAGAGATGTTTATACTGAGATCCTATTTGTTGAAACTTGGTCATATTTCCTGTGTTCCTGGAGACTCATTCAGAAAGTTATTACTTGTACCTAGAAACTGAAGCATACTGCATTTTTCCAGCAGCAGCAATTTCTGTTTATCAGGTCCTATTTTGAGGTCTTCCATCTATTTAGAGTCCAGTTATGCACAGCCTGAAAAGTTAGGATCTAGTTTATTTCTTCCTGCTTTGAAACCCAATCTTTCTGACAGATTGTTTGATATTTATTTTTTCCAGTATATATTTTTCTTCTTTGTGAAACTCAGGTAACTGTCATGATGTTGACTTATATTTGTGGAAGTTCCATGTTGTTTTTATTACTATGGCCTACAGTATAAACGGAGTCAGGTGTATTGATATCTTCTACAGTACATTATTGTTCAGGTTTGCTTTTGGGTATGTACATTTCTGTGAATCATAGTATTGAAATTTTTGGGGATTGCATTGATTTTTGAAATATTATATTTATCACTATATTAATTCTACCAACCCATGAGTATGGGAAGGCTTTCCGTCTTGTGGTGATCGCTCAATTTTTAACTCAAGTGTACTAAAATATTCCTTGAAGATGACTTTATTTACTTAGAATTATTCATGGGTTGTTTTTCTGGTGTGTGTGTGTGTTTTGTGAATAGGATTATTTCTCTGATTTCCTTTTTGTCCATTTGTCCATAGAAAGGTTACTGATAGTCTGTATACTGAAACCTTTCTGAAATTACAGATCAGCTCTAAAGAGTATTTTTGGTGGAATCTTTAGGGTCTTTCATGTATAGAGTCATATCACCCTCAAGTGAGGATACTTTTGCTTCTTTTCATATCTTTATTCCTGGTATTTTCTTTTCATGTCTTACTGCTGTACACAAGACCTCAAGTGCTATATTGATGAGGAGTAGAGAGAAATGGCTAAGCTTGACTTGTACTTGATCTTACTGGGAACTTTTGAGTTGTCTCCATTTAGTATATTGTTGGTTATAGGGTTGTTCTATATCTCCTTGTCTTGTTCCTTCTATTGCTAGCTTGTCTACAGTGCTTATCATATATTGGATTTTGTCAAAGGCAATTCTGTGTCTAAAGAAATGTGTTGTTTCTATCATGAGTCTATTTGTGTGATAAATGACATCCATTGATTTTCATGTGTTTAACTATCTATGGAATTCAAACACGGTGCTGACAAATGATCTTTTTGAAATAAGCTTGAGATTAAATATGACAGTATTTTTGTTGCAGTTGTTTAAAGCCATTAATGTGTTTTAGTTTTGAAATGTTTTTGAGAATTTTGTACATGACTATAGTGTTTTAATAGTTCCATATATCCCTGTAGCTGCTGCTGGTTTTGAATCTCATCTATCTGGGCTTCCTGTCTCCTTTTAATACATGCGCACATGCAAACACACACACAAATAAACACACACACATGCATATACATACATGCATGCACACACACATGCACACACACACACAGCACCTACTTAGTGCTTCATGAACAACACTGCATGTTGCTCATATATTTGGGGATGTAATCATGCATATGTGTTTATCAGGGAGATTACCTTATGATTTTGTTTGCTTTGTCTCTATCTGTTTTTGTATCAAGGTAACATCAGTTTCATAAAAATAGTGTGGGTGCATACTTTCTTGGGATAATTTTATTATTATTGGTGTCAGGGACTAATGGCAATGTCCCACCAGACAGCAAAGCTGCATGTTAGCAAAGAACAGAATGACATAGAAGGGGAAATCACAGCGTTCTGTGAGCCATATAGTTTATTGTTGTCTTTCTTTTAAACTTGTGTTGATGGCATTAGATGGAACCATGTTTATTTAAAAAAACTGATGCAAGAATATAAAATATATTTTCATGCAATTAAAATACTTGTACCCATATATTTAAATGATGTAGAATTTGAACTGAATAAAACTATTAATTTCTTTTACAAAATGACAGAAAATATTTATCGGTGATTTCCCAGGGCTGTGAATGTCCTTATTCAAATACCCAATCGTGAAAACAATCCAGTCTCATGAAGTGTAGTGGGATTTTAATTCATTGAACTGTTTTCTTCTAAGACTATTTCTCACACTTAATGAATCAATTGTGTTAGCTTAAAATTAGGTCCAGAATAGCTGCTTCTTAAATCATTCACTTCTTTTATCTTTGATGAATGGAATTTTCAATAATGTGTGTGGGGAATTTGTCAGATGATGTGGCATTGCTGAAAGGAAATTTCAGCAGATGTGAGTGGACTCTAAAGGCCTTGCTACTTTGTTGGGCTTCTGAGGCAGCTGGGTGATCTGTGTCAGAACACATCATCTATTTCCCCCACCCCCCTGCTTTCTCAGAGAAGCTACCTACACTGTGGTTTACTGGGTACCATTTTCATTTTTCCCATCTATTCCATCTGCACCGTGTTTCCTAAGGAGTGAACACTTCTCTGGTGCAGCAACAGTAAGTACAAGAATATCTCTGAGTTAGTATAGACCTAACTTCAAGGAGCCCTGAGTAGAGTTCACATGTGACAATCATCTCCTTAAATTTGCTCTTTGAATGGCAGTTTCATCCTAATGTGTTTATCCAGAAATCAAACCTTGGACAAGGATATCCCCATGTTAGCTACTGGGGAAAAAAGAACAGAAAATGCTACATATTATATGACCATGCAAATACCAGTAACTAATAGAATTCTATGCACAAGAAGAGGATTCTGTGTTCCAGATCTTTACAGGAAGACACCCTAACTGCAGGGGGATATGACAAAACAGAATAGGGCTTATTTGCAGACATTTTTCTGCCATGTACCACTATCACAAACTGTTACCCAACTTTGGCAAATAGGGAGCTTGTTCTCATTGAAAGTTTCAAAGTTCTTAAATTACCTTCCAATATTCATGGCAATCCCAGGTTTGAATGATAAATTGAAGGTAACATTTCTGAGTATTTATTGGATGTATGGAACTGAGAGGTCTTTGCCTTCAATCGATACTGCTAGGAGAAAAGTATTGAAGTTATTTTCTCTGGGAACTCAGTCTTAAAGATATTATCTTATCATACTGATTTGAAAAAAGAGTTGCTATCTCAGAGAGATGGTCTTCAGACTTTGCATTCTTCAGCAGTAAATACCAAACACAGAAATTATGTGGGAAGCATTGAAATCTTCACTTAATGCAATTAGAAAGCACAATGAAGAGGTGAATTACAAGCAAATATGAAATAAAAAGCAGGGCTGAGTTATTCCTCAGTACCCTGTTCCAGGACTATCTGTAGGAAGCAGTGATGTTGGAAAGCACATCTTCCTCTTTGACATCCTGTTGTTGACTGCTTGGCCTACACTAGGTGTTTCTTTGACATGAACATGTCATTTTAGTCCACATGGATTAATAATAGGGAATGCTCTTGACATTCTCCTTCTTATTCATGTCATTTTCCCCGAAGGCTGGACTTTTCCAATCATCTTATAAGACTCATTGTTACATGGATTTCATTAGCAGAACGAGTTCTTCAACTCTATACCTCCTCCTCAGTTATTCCCATCTATTCATTTCAGTGCATTATTCCTTCATATTTAAAATATCTAAATCCTTTGTTCAGTAAAAATAGATACATTTCTTGTACACTCGCATAGTTCTGTAACTTAGGTAGAATGACCTGGTATTAGCTTTCTGATTTTGTCTTTGTTTGTTGTAATTGTCCCTTCAGTTCTGTAGTAACGTTCTTGTAGAGAGAGATCTTACTAGGTACCTGTGGCACCTATACATTCTATTCCCTTTTCAATGCTGCATCCTTCTATCTAGTTAATGTAAGTCTCCCAACTGTTATGGATGCCTAGGGTACCCTGGGTGGATTCCCAGGCATCACCAGAACATACTTCCATTGAGAACAGATTCTTCAATAGGACTCAGCTACTGTTGCGTGTTTTGTGATTGTTTCATAAACTGTAAAAAAAATAGCTTATTTTTACATGCCAAATTTAAAAAATTTTGTTTGGACTCATTTGTTGCTCTTTAGCCATTCTTGAGATCTACAGGGAACCAATTAATACTAATTAGAACCATATTTGAAAGTCGATTATATGTAAAACATGCTAAAGTTACAAGATCTTCCAGGATTATACCAAGTTAATTAAATTCACTTTCTATGGGAAAAAACAAAACTCCTTATTTCTGGTCAACTACTGTGAGACTCCTAATGTATCACCTGCCTGTATCTATGGCTTGACCACTTGGCCCAGGTATTAGTTCACCTTACTAGAGAGTCAGGGCCTGTTGGGGAAGCATTATCAACCCAAGTGGTATTATTCAATTTGAACTTTTTACACACACACACACACACACACACACACACGACACACACACACGACACACACACACGACACACACACACACACACACACACACGCGCGCAGACTGTGAGCAAAGATGTTTTCTGTCATCTCTGCTGTTCTTTATCTCTCTTCTCCACTCTAACTCAGTACACTCCCTCCTCCTTCTCAGGGGAAATCCTGCCCATCTTAACATTTTACCCTTCAGAGCACCTGCAGCCTACCATCTCCCTCTCTGGGCTTTATTCTCCTCCCCAGCCATGGTCCTCTCTGACTTTCGTGGCTTCTGCCGTGACTCCCGGTTGTGTACTCGCATCTGAAGATTCAAAGCTGGAATCCACAGATGGTGAAGAACACACAGCGTGTGTCTTCCTGGTTACCTCACCCCATATATTTTTACTTCCATTCATTTACCTACAAATTTCATTTTTTATAACTGAACAGAATCCACTATGTAGATGGCCCACATTTTTATTATCCATTCGTCACTTGAAGAATATTTATTGGTTCCATTTCCCAGTTATTGTGAATAGGATGCTAATGAACATGGCTGACAAAGAATCTGATGAGCAAGGGGAAGAAAAGAAAATCACATTGGCTATCTCTTTAGAAAACTGACTTTTCTTTTCGGGGGTTATTAAACATAACAATTTCTGGAATATTTTTTCATGTTTGTTGCCAAAAAGTTGTATGCTTCACAGTCACCTCTCTTTCCTATAGTATCTCACTAATGAAGTATCAACGGATACAGCATTTACACAACTAACCTAATGTGACCTTCCTGGTATTTTTGTGTAACTTGATATATTTTTATTTATATTACATTCCATTCTTTTGTCTTTCCTTAGGTTTAGAGTTGGTTCTCTGTTAGTTTATTTATATTGAAAAAGTTAACAATTGTTTGGTAAACAATGAAAATAACCAAATTGAACCTTTGTTTACAGCAATTTAATTTATTTTTATTACTGTTGAGTAGTAACATCCTGTCTTATCATACCCTATTTTCTTTTCCTTCTGATTTACCCTCTAGTTTTCTTGTAACAATTCAACTTTTTTCACAGGAGTGAATGTAGAATCTTAATATTATTCTTAATGTAATATATAATTGATAGTATATTTTAAAATACTTTCCAATATTCAAGAGAAAAGGTTAAATGCAAAAATGAAATATTATGGGAAAATTTAATCCCTTATATTTGTAAAAGCAATTCCTTGTCATACAATTTTAACATTTGTAATTTGGAAAAAATTACTATTGATTTGTGTGCCTGACCTAAATATGGCATTTTGTCTGTCCTCCTTGATAGTTGAGCACATTAGCACTATATCGGCTAATTAACTATGCAGTTCTTAGTGATGCGAATATACTCCAAGTTAACTTGAAAGCACAATGAGAAATGCAGTGATACTTTTGTAATTATAGTCTCTTTTAGCATAACACCTTCAAAATCTAACAAGTGTGAACTTATTTTTGATCATTTAAGAATTAATTTTCAACTTAAAATATGAGTTTATAGCAGCTGTGGTATTCATTAAGGGCATAGGATAATTTTTATTCTCTTCTGTCTGATGTGTAGGGCATCATCCATACCTGGAATTTCAGAGCTTCCCATATCGACAAAAGTAGTAAACGGAATTTAAAACCTGAATATCAGTTTGAAAACCTAGGAAATAAATTGTGAACACAAGATGAGTCATAATAATACAATTTTGCTGCTGTGTCTATTAAAATTAAAAATAATTGAAAAAGTGACAATAGGAAAATTGAATGGCCTGATTGACATTCTTTTTGATTTACACATCCTCATAGTTGTCAAATTTACTTGTTTATGTAATCAGCAGTGCTCTTCTTATTATAACACACACACATCACAAAGTCTTGAATTCATAATGATCTGGTATTTGCTTTCTTTATGGAATTCAATTTCTAATCTTTAGTAAATTTCTACTAAATATACAGTTATAATTTAAAAAGTGCATTTCAAGCAATTTTATATTTAAAGATATATCTAAGTGTCCTTTGTCAAGTGCAGGCCATTTTCTTATAGACAGTCTTATGTTATGTGGAAAAGAACTATTCATACTATTATAATCAGAGTGAATGAGTACGGTCAGTTTGGGATGTGATTCTTAGACATATTTTAGGAGTAACATGAGATACAATAGCTAAAGCACTGTCTTGAAAAGTGTCATTCTAAAAGGGAAAGTTAGGAATATATGTGTGTAGTCCTGTGAGCTCCACACTCCTGAGATTGATACAAATGGATCACCATGTATGTCTTTGGCAAACATAGTCAACAAAGTGAGTTTTAGGCCATATTAACTTACATGTCAAGTCTCTGTCTTATTAAGGTAATTAATTAATAGGAATATAATGTGGGAAATTAAGTGAAATAGATTAAATAACTACATCACTATGATCCACTAATGTAATTTTCTCCCAAAAATATTATTGGTGGGTAGAGATTTAGAACCACTGAAGTAATTTTTCAAGAGAAAATTGTAATACATTTAATATTCAAACTATGCACAATGAGGGAATGGGATCTTTAGAAATAATGCAATAATTAGAAATGAAGCAAATGATAACTGTAATCTTGTCATATCTTATAGAATTTCTGGAGATTTTTTTCAAGCGTATTTGATTTTAATGTAGATTGTTTCCATTGCTTCCATTTGTAACATTCTTAATGCCAGGGGATTATTATTACTATTAATTTGTTTTTCATTCCCATATATACTGGCCAGGTAATCTAGATTGAGAAATCACATTCTCGAGCATTTCAAAATAGATGTTTTCCATGTTCTTTATTCTTAAACTGTTTAACTTGGGTACCAATAGCCTCAGCTTTCCTTAATTTCATCCTTAACTTGATTATCTGCATACAGCACACAAAATTTTCTACAGCAGGAAGAACATAAGATAGATTGCAAATGAGAAATTACTGATAACATCAATGTGTAAAAACTGATAGTTGATGAATTATGACATTTTAATAAATATTTATAGGGATTACTACATGAACATTATGATTCAACTTCTTTTTTTATTCAGTTATTGCTTTCCTTAATTTAGATAATAAGTAATATGCATAGTATCTTTTTCATACAATTAGTATTTTAAAATTTACCTTTCTATAGGTTATGGGCTTCTTGTTGAAAAAAATATTATATAAGTAAAGACTTTGTGCCTGTAATACATTGTAGAGATATAGTGGCTAACTGAATGCAATATTATAGTGAAGGCACATAATCTGGTGCCATAGCCCCATATCTCAGTTAGAGCCCTAGGCAAAGTGAAAAGAACGTACATTTTGTGAGAATGAAATCCACATACTTATGCAAATATAAATTATAATTTTATGTCAATGAATGAACGAAAATCTACTATTGTACAAAATGGGCCTTAAACTTCAAAACAACATTGTTTTTCTTATAGTAAAACACTGAAAGTCTGGTTTCTGGTCAAAGAAGTTCCTGCTCTGATATTGTGCATCTTCTGACAGATTCCATTCTGTATACTTAATTTCCCTGGGAATCTTTACTGGAAAGGATCTGTGTTGTTATTGTCCAGCCAGGAAAGTCTGTTATGCAGATGTTACACACTCTTTCATTCTGAAGGAATTACAGTTGGAGAAAATCATATTTTGTAACCATTTTGAGAGTAAAATGTAACAATTAAATAGAATAGTAGCAATATATTTGTATCAATTTTGAAAGAATTAACTGCTCTGCACTTATTCATTCTGGGTGTTTTATCTATCTGTTTTCATTATAAATACCAGTTATAAATCCATTTGTTCCTTGTGAGATATTTGAATACTATAAGCTCAGAATATAACATTTGAAAGGAACTCATGTAAAAAGCCTAGTTTCAAATTTTTTCTTAGACTACCAAGAAAAACAATGATGAGTTGGTAGAATTAATATTCTTCAC
Organism: Mesocricetus auratus; assembly: GCF_017639785.1. NCBI lineage: Eukaryota > Metazoa > Chordata > Mammalia > Rodentia > Cricetidae > Mesocricetus > Mesocricetus auratus. Next base: position 39,682,278 of record NW_024429200.1, read on the forward strand.
CTTATCAAACACAAACGTTTGGGCAATGGCACTTTCTCTCTGGCAATGTATGCCAAGCTACAACCTACTTTGCATATGATTTCACATGAAGCAGGACCTTAAAATGATTTTTTAAATTGGGAAATACTTCTTTTAAAAAAAGCCTTCATTTCTGACAATTTAAGAGAAAGATCTAAGAAGAGAAGTGGAAGAGAAAAGGAAAATGAAAGGGAAACAAAATGTTCCAGATGTACATGTGATAATCAGTAGAAAAATGGGTATTATTTCTCTATATACTACTCAAAGAAGGATTATGAGTTGAAAAGCACACAGATGTCTCTCTAACGTGAATTAGCTGTGTAGCAAACTCAGAGAAGAAGCTGTGACTTCACATTGAGGTAGCTATGACCAGTGCCTTTTAGTATGACTCTTGATGTGCTGGAAACTTGTGAATTTATATCATTATTAATTTCGATTTATTTATTAAATATTCACAATATATTTTTGATAAGATTTTATTTCACAGTAGATCACAGTGACATTTTTACTTCTCTATTTTTAGTACATTAAGCTTATAGTATATAAAGAAGGTAAGCATTAGTGTGTAGAGATAACATATGTTCTCAATAGACAACTGACACATAAAAGAAGAAAAATGTGATTTAATGATGCAATTTCAGTACTTACAAGTTAACATATGGTTTGACAATAATATAAAATCCCCAATCAAAATGGACATAAATGCTCATATACGAAACTACTTCAAGTTAGTCCTCAGGTTTTATAGCATCTTAATGCTGTGATTATCAATGCTTTCTTAACTCTTCCCTGAAATTCACTTTGGGGGTAAAAAGCATCACAGTGACTTCAGATGCTGTAAATAGCACAGGACATCATTTTCTATTTTAATATGACAGGAAAATTGAAACACATTTTCTCCATATCCCATGTTAATTTTAGTCATCTATGTTGAACTCTGATTTACCCATCTGAAGTATTACCAAGAATTTTATTCTTTTGCATCTTTATTCAAAGTATCCCAACTGACAAATCTGGTTTAAATTTTTGAAGGCTCCTTGTTGCCTAGCTTCTCTGGAGCTTTGAGTTGTAGTCTAGTTATCCTATGCTTTACATCTAATATCTACTTATGAGTGAGCTAGCTTGTGGGAGCCCATTTCTTATTGTAAGATGCCATGCTCAACTTTAACACAGGGAAGAGGGGCTTGGTTCTGCCCCAACTTAATGGGCCAGGGTTTGTTTACTATCCATGGGAGGCCTACCCTTTCAGAAGAGTGGATGGAGGTGGGCTGAGGGGGGGGAGTGAAGGAAAGTGGGATTTGGTGTGGGAGTGAGAACTGTGATTGGAATGTAAACTGAACTTAAAATAAATAAATGAATAAATAAAAATTTTGTAGGCTCTTTTCCTATTCTAGAATATGTGACTGTAAAGTTATACTGGATCTATCTATATATATACTAGAATTTCATTAATATATTAATGCCAACATATATTGATATATTCATTGATAAATCTATAATCAAAAACTTAGCTTCTAATGTAGTTTTTGGGAGAATGAACTAGCTTTTAGAGTTGTCTTTCATAGGTCTATCTATGAAATGATATGCTAAAAAATGAGCATACAAACCTGTAAGTCTGTCTATAAATAGAAAGTAGGGAGTATCCTACAAACTTAGCATTGCCTTTATCTAATTGTCCATTTGTAACAGAAAAACAAAAGAATACCTATATGAATCCTAGGAAAAGTAGTAATAAGTGCTAAGGCTACAAGGTATCAGGCTAGGGGCTTCCTCTTAAACCTCAGTTGGCATTACCAATATGCAGGCAGTGGGTAAGCACAGAAGATATTATTGCAGAGTGACAGAAGTGTGCCCCTGTATGTTTACATTTTCCCTCTAGTGCATACCATGTGTTTACTCTCCAGCCCAAGTCCCCTTCATTTTGAACCTGTCTGTCTTCACAAATTCAAGAAAACCTTTACTGGCATGGCTGCCTAGCTCGTTTCTTTTTTAAAAAAATTTATTTATTGCAATTTTAATTAGAAACAAGCTTGCTTCACATGTCAATCCCAGCTCCCTCTCCTTCTCCTCTTCCCACACCTCCCCACTAGCCACCCACCCCAGCCTCCCACCCTATCCCTACTCCCTTCCCCATAGGGGATATCCAGAATCTGTCATTTCATTAAGGGCAGGGCCTAGGCCCTCCCCCCAAGAGTCCAGGCTCCACTAGTTCATTTCTTTACTAAAGGCTTGTATGGAATGAATTGTTCTTCCTCAGTCTATTTTTTATTTATCTTCCCTCATATTTATCTATTTTCTTATAATCTACTAGCTGCAAATGTTTATTCTATTTGTAGAGTAAACTTGTATTCTCCCAGCACCTAGAAAAATTTGTGACATTATAAAGTCTCAAAATTTGTTCAAGAACAAAAGGGGAGAAGGAAAGAAGCTGTCAAGAAGCCAAGGATAGGAAAATACGAGATGAGAAGGTATGCATTATTAAAACAAAACAAATAAACCAAAACACTAAGATGTAAAAGATCAAGAAGCCATGGTAATAGATTGTTTGAGAATACGAAACAAATCCTCTGACTCTATTAAAAAGAACAATTGTCAGCCGGGCGGTGGTGGCACACGCCTTTAATCCCAGCACTCGGGAGGCAGAGGCAGGCGGATCTCTGTGAGTTCGAGGCCAGGCTGGACCGACAGCCTCGAAAACAATACAAAGAAACCCTGTCTCGTAAAAACCAAAAAAAAAAAAAAAGAACAATTGTCTGAAAATTACAATATGCACATACAACGTGTATGGACTAAGAATAACTCATATGGCACACAGACATATACCTTCTCCAGAGCCAGTGACAAGAGAAGGATAAAGTATTCTGAGACACCTCCAGGATAAGGTGCTCTTCTGATACTCTCATGGTAGATGGATCATCATAATGTTGAAATTCCTAGTAAAACATAATTCATTTAAAGCACCATAGTATTATCTTAATTATAGCACCTATATTTTATCTACTTCTTTTATAATATTAACTTACAGAGACAAGCAAGTCAATGTCTTGTCCTCAGTTTATTTGTTCTTTTATTAACTATTTAATTTTATTAATTATGCCATGGTGATATTAACCTTTAACCAATATATTTTCATTTTTATAGAATGATATGGGTTTTTTAAAGAATAACTTGTTTGACAAAAAATCATTGGATTGAAATTTCCCAGATCCTAGTATTCCCTCTTCCCCTACATGGATCCAGCCTCCCTTCTGTCAACACTGTCACGGAGCTTTAACCAACTTCATTTATTAAGAAAGTCGTTATGGCATATATCATGGACTTTGTTATTTTTACATTTATTTCATATGCGAGTACGCACACTTGCAGTAGAATGTGTGTGATGGCTGGAGAACAACTTCGGGGTTCAGGTCTTTACCGTGTGGGACCTGTTGTCTGACTCAGTTCATCAAGCATGGCAGCGAGTGCTTTCCCCCGCTGAGACATCCTGCTGGGAGTGCACAACATGATGAGCTTGGACAGGTTTATGTAATCATCTGGCCACGGTGGAAGCTATACGCTGGAGCACCGTCACAGTTCCCTCAGGATCTCTGCATATCAACTGCTGTTCTTGTTGCTGGCAACTACATAACGACTTTTTACAGGAAAGATTTATACATTGTTAGAACTTCATGAAGTCCCTGAGAATGTATGCCTATTTGACTCAAATTTTCACTTAGAAAATGTTTCTGAATCAGTTTTTGTCCCATGCTATTCCTTTTTTGACAAAGTAATATTCCATTGTGTGTGAAATATGGCTAAATCATTATTTGTCAACTAGTTATCAAGGTATGGTCTCCACTTTAGTTTTGCCAATAGGATATAAGGTTGTTAGACATTTTTCAATGTAAGTGTTTCAGTGAAAGTCTACTTTTCATTTGTGTAGCTAGTGCTTTGATGGCTAAGTCACTATGCTAAGACCTGTGCAAAGTTTATACATCCTCACTATTGCTTAGGATCATCGATGCTTTTAGTGTCAGCCATAAAATAAAATTTCTATTGGCAGCTCATCATGTTAGCATTTTATGATTATTTTAATATGTAAGCCTACTGGCCCTCATTTCTGTGTGGACTTGACAGTTGTGTGTTTTGGCAAATGTCAGTGTAAATGTTTTTCACACTGTATAAATAGATTTGCTTTTTTATATTCTTTCATTGCAGAGACCATTCATGTATCGTGGGTGCATATTCTTCAGACACATGTTTTGAAAATGTTTTCTTCCATTCTGTCCTTTACTGTTTTTGTTTTCTTAACATTGTCTTTCTCAGCCAAAGTTATAGGCTTTCAGTAAGTCTAAAGATTGTAGCTAACACATCTGTCTCTAGGGTTTCCATCTGGAAAAGTGAGCCTTAATGTCCATATTCCTAAACTGTGCTGGTTCTCATCTTAATGGTTGCATTTATGCCACATTGTTCAGAAACACTAAATTTTATTTTCTATAATATTCAAAGTACTTTCCAAACTTAAGCCAAAGGGTATTGACAGTCACTCATATTAGTTTTAATGTTAGTAAACCCCAAGGTTCAATGTATTTTATGTAATATTGCATTGTTTATAATGACATTTTTTTATAAAAGTACTATTTGGAAACTCATAATTTTCTACTCCTTTTTTGTAGATGATACTTTTTTATTTTATCATTGATTTTATATATATATATATACATATATATATATATATTTGAGTGCACAAGTGTGGTGTGTCTGATTGCCACATGTGTGAGTAGGTCAGAGAACAACCTTGAGTGAATATCCTCATTTTCTACCTTGTTTGAGACAAAATTTCTTGCCCCATGAGAGATGGTTTGCAAACTTCCTGGGGTTCTCATTGCCTCTGAATCCCATCTAAAAGTATACTGTGAGAGACTACATGTGAGTTCTAGGGCTCTGAACTGTCCAATAGTGTATCATCCACAATTCAGTACCCAATTATTCTCAATTCACTCATTATCTTTTTTAAGAGAACTAAAATTTGGCTAAGATTGAGATATTAGCTAACAATGAATTGATTATATATTTGCTTTTCTTTTTCTTTCTTTTTCTGATAATTCTAATCATTAGACACAGAAACTTACACATTAGATGAGGCACTGACAAAACTAAATTACTTTTTAATTTTTTTCTCAGTAACTCAGCTTATGTTGGAGAGGATGTGAAATCAGGAGAACACTCCTCCACTGCTGGTGGGAGTGTGCAAACTTGTACAGCTATTTTGGAAATCAGTATGATGGTTTCTAAGAAAATTGGGACTCAAGGCCCAGCTACACTACTATTGGGCATTTGCCCAAAGGATATTCAATCATAACACAAGGACATTTGCTCAACAATGTTCATAGCAGCATTATTCATAATAACCAGAACCTGGAAACAACCTAAATGCCTATCAACCGAAGAATGGATGAGGAAAATGTGGCATATTTACACAATGGAGTATTACTCAAGGGTAAAAAAAATGATGATCTCATGAAATTTTCAGGCAAATGAGCAGAATTAGAAAACCATCATGAATAATGTAACCCAGACTCAGAAAGACAAACACAGTATGTGTTCAATCATAAGTGGATATTAGATGTCAAGCAAAAGATAACCAGACTACAATCCACAGCTCCAGAGAAGCTAGGTAACAAGGAAGACCCAAAGAGAGATGCATGAATCTCCCTGGGGAAGGAAATTAGATAATATCTATGGGGCAAACTGAGGGTGGGGGTGACAAGGGGAACGGAAGGGGGATGAAAACAGGAGGGAATGAGATGGCCTAGACAGGGTGGGATACAGTAGAAGAGCAATGAAAGAGATATCTTAATATAGAGAGCCACTATGAGCTCAGGGAGAAACCTGGTGCTAGGGTAACTCCCAAGAATTCACAAGGAGGACCCCAGATAAGACTACTAGCAATATTAGAGAGGATGCCTGAACTGGACTGTCCCTGTAATCAGATTGAGGAATACCCCAACTGTCGTCATAGAGCCCTCATCCAGGAACTGATGGAACCAGACTCAGAGATCCACAAACAAGAGCCAGGCTGAGCTCTGGGAATCCACTTGAAGCAAGGGAAGAGGGAACATATGAGCAAGGGAGGTCAAGCTCATGACAGCTGAACCAAGCTCATGGAAACTCCTCCACTCTAAACCTACAATTGTGAAGACTTCAGAGGACCAACTTATGCCCTCTGCCTGTGGGAGGCAGTTGTGAAGCTTGGACTCTCAAGGGGCCCCTGGCAGTAGGACCATGATGCAAACATGGTACATGAGCTAGCTTGTTAGAGCCCATTCCTTAGGGTGGGATGCCATCCTAATTGACAGTGGAACCATGATATTACTCTGGTGTATGAGTTATCGTTTTGAAGCCCACTCCCGTGGTGGGAGGCCATGCTCAGTTCTAATGCATGGGAGAAATTCCCAGCCCTTCCCCAACCTATTGTGCCAGACTATGTTAACTCCTCATGGGAGCCCTTACCCATGAGGACCAGTGGACTGGAGATGGACTCAGGGGAGGTATGATGGCGTTGGAGGAGGCAAGGGGGAGTTGGAGAAGGTATGGGTGGGAGAATTGTGGTGGGAATGTAAAATGAAATTAAAAATGAGAAAAAATATATTTAAATATTGCAGTGATTAATTTTTAAAATAATCTTGGTCATTTTACTTATATCTTAAAAGGAAAATATTTATTTAATATAATTAAATATAGAGTTATATAATATAAATAATTAAAACTTTATAATTCTTGAACATGAGATGAGCAATGAAGTGATTCATTAAAATGACTAATAGTATATTTTTAAATGCAATTATAAGCTATTGATTTTCAATTGTCTTGAGGGGATTTTAAGAAAGCACTATTTTCTTATATTTATTAAAAAAATAAGACAACTTAATGATCAGTTGAGATCTCTGTTCCTTAATTAATAATAGCATTAGCTCTCAAAGGTACTTTTCTATTCTTTCAACACAAAGTCATCCACAAGCAGTTCATTTTGTTACACATAGAATTATATTAAATTCAGGAACAGTTTACCAAGCCAGATTTCAAAGATATAATTATATTGAGAATATCTGAGCCAAATACATTATTATAACATTTATAATTGCTTTGGAAATCCTGGCAAACATACAGCAGAATCTTGTGTACACATTTTCAAAGTAAGTGCTTGAGGTTTATACCAACAACTGAGTAAAATATAAAAACAAATTGTGGTTGTTTTAATTTACAAAATTGGAAATACAAGAGAGAAATGAATTCTGACAATTTCTTAGCAACCTTTATGATTATTGTATATCTAAGTACAAAACAAACAAGGCAATAAGGAAATAAACAAAAGACCCTTGGAGAAAAGTGACCATTTGCACTGTGTTATTAGTATAAAGTGGTGGCCTGTTTCCATTTTACTTCCTGCATGAAGGAGTTTCCAGTGTCTGTGATATGGAAATCACACACTCTCTGACTTCCTGACTGATTAACACAGGCATTAACCTGACTTTGACAAATATATCCAGCACCCCACTCAAGTACTTCCTAAGTATGAAGGGTCATGGGTTTTGTTATCATTGTTAAACAGTATATGTGTTTGTTTTATCAGTTTTCAAAGACAGACAAGGTTTAATCTTTTGTTTAAAAAAAGCACTATGTCAAGTACTATAACCTATTAGTTTTATATTAAAGACTATAAATCATGGAATACTTGCCAACATTCTCATAATTGCTAGACGAGTTTAAAAATCTAGTGGACTGAGGCAAGACCTCAATCTTTACACTCATCCTCACTGTGTCTTCATCCCATCAACAGCTTCAACAGGTAACACCTTCTAAATAGCTCCAATACCCTTGCCTCCCTGTACACACAGTGATAGCGTCTGTGCTAGCCCCCATCATGGTTAACATGGATGATGAAAGCTGTTTCTATGGTCCTTAAGTGTGACCTTCTTGCTGTTTGCTGCTAAAGTGCAATGGGAAATGACATGTCTCCTGTTTAAGAAGTTGAAAGTGGCAGTGCAGCTCTGGACAGTATCTTTGATCTAGAAGCTTCTGCTGCTTCTTTTGGGAACTAATGCTCCACCAACCCTTATCTCTGTCCACACTGCATCCTTTCTGTATATCAGGGCATTCCATTTCTACTCATTCTCACATGAGACCTTATAATTCACCACAGGTAGGACACCTTTCCTAAATTCTCAAATGAGATTATTTTATTCTTTATTACCACTGAAGCTTTATTTGCTCCCAAAGTTTGTAGTTTTGGGATTCTTTATCTGCCATTTACTCAGGAAATGCTAGAAATTGAAATTAAAGAAGCACAAATGAGTCAAAAAGAGTTCCAGAATTCACTTTTTATTTTTCAGCTAAATTAGTGTTTGGAAGCAAATTTGGTTTCAAATGTTGAAATAAAGAAAAATTGTATACATGTATGCATATATGTTCACCTACATGTGATATTGTCAATGTACTTCCTTCTGCTGTAAATATTCCACATTTAGTAAATGAATACACTAAGTAGTGAGTTAAGCACAAATCCAGAGTTACCAATACCATTCTTTTTTTAAACATTTTTTTTATTTTACATACCAAAACTCAGATCCCCCTCCCTTTCTGCATCCTACCCCCATCCATGTCTCAGAGAGGATACGGCTTCCCATCGGGTGTCAACAAAGTCTAACATGTCACATTGAGGCAGAACCAAATACCACCCTATCTAGGCTAGGCAAAGTATTCCTCCATAGGGAATTAACTCCAGAAAACCAGTTCATACATAAATCCTGATCTCACTGCCAGTGGCCCTACAGACTGCCCAAGTAACATAACTGTCACCCATATTCAGAGGGCTGAGCAATGTCACTCATGGGCATACACCCAAAGGATACACACTAAAGGACATTTGTTCAACTATGTTCATAGCAGCATTATTTGTAATAGCAAAACTTAGAAACAACCTAGAAGTCACTCTACAGAAGAATGGATAAAGAAAATGTGGCACATTTACACAATGGAGTATTACTCTGAGGTAAAAATGACATTTTTTAATTTGGAGGCAAATGGATAGAACTAGAATAAAACATCTTGAGTGAGGTAACCCAGACCCAAAAAGACAAACATGGTATGTTCTCACTCATAAGTTGATATTAAACATAAAGCAAAGGATATCCAGCCTACAGTTACAACCCTAAAGAAGCTAGGTAACAAGGAAGACCCTAAGAGAGACATATATGAATCTCCCTAGGAAGGGGAAATAGACAAGATCTCCTGAGTAAATCAGGAGCTTGGGGAGGAAGGGGAATGTGGAAGGGGAAGTGAGGAGGGGGGAGTAGGAGAACATGTAGGAACAGGATGGTCAACTAGGGGAAGAATAGAGAGGGAGAGCAATGAAAGAGAGATCTTGATAGAGGGAACCATTATGAGATTAGGGAGGATCTTGGCACTAGGGAAATTCCCAGGAATCTACAAAGATGACCCCATCTAAGACTGTAAGCAATAATGGAGAGGGTGCCTCAACTGGCCTTCCCCTATAATCAGAATGACCACTACCAAAATTGTCATAATAGAACCTTCAATCTATTAACTGATATAAGCAGATGCAGAGACCCACAGCTAAGCACTCGGGTAAGCTCCTAAAATCCAGTGGAAGACAGGGAGAAGTCATAATACAAGCAAAGGGATCAAGACCAACGCATTTTTTGAGTTACTGGTATAAAAGAAAAGAAAATACCCTTACCTATGGAAGTGAATACAAAGACTCACAGCCAAACATTAGACAGAGATAAGAAGGAGAGGAAGGATTGTAGGGGCCAGAGAGGCCAAAGACACAAGACAACCTATAGAATCAACTAACCTCATGGGACCTCACAGAGATTGAACTACTATCCAGAGAGCTTGATGGGACTGACGTAGGCCCTCTGTATATATGTTACAGTTGTGTAGCTTGATCTTGTTTGGGACTCCTAAAAGTGGGAGCAGTACTGTCTCTGAGAACAATTGGGTTAGATAATGATGTATGAGTATAGCAGAATATATATTGTTAGGCATCATTACATTGACTTTTTATTCTTTTTATAATCATGTTTAGTTTTATCCTAGGTCTCTGGGTTATCCAGCTTGTGCGTGCTGATTCTCCAGGCAGTGTCAGGGGTGTGCTCCCTATGGATGGATTTCAAGACTAACCAATCACTGGTTGACAACTTCCATAATTTGTGCTATACCTTTACTCCAGAAATCTTGTAAACAGGGTAAATTGTAGGTCAAAGGTTATGTTACTGGGTTGGGATCCTAATCCCTCCACTGGAAGTCTTTCCTACTTACAGGAGATAACTTATGCAGGCCTTGTATCTCCCATTGCTAAGAGTCCTAGCTAGCGTCACCCTCACAGATTCCTGGAAATTTCCATTGCACTAGGTTTCTAGATCATTCCAGAGATGTGCTTGTTTCCAGTTGTCTTTCCCAGTACTCTCTCCCTCTGTCCTTCCCTCACCTAATCCCTCCAGTTCCTATGCCCATACCTCCTCCCATCTAGATTCCTCCCTCTATCCACCTGTGACATCTATGCTATTTCCCCTTCACAATGATATTCCTGTACCTCTTTGAGCATTCCTTGTTACTTCGCTTCTTTGGGTTTGTGAATTGTAGTATGGTTATTCTTTACTTTTCCATATGATCATCTCGTTAGATGCTGAAAATAGCGTTCAACAAAGTTAAAATATATCTTAAAGGTTCAAGGTGAAATTCCTTGAATTATTCTCCAAAATGATTTAATCACTCATGATTTATTTCTCCCCAAAATAACCTCACAACTCCTCTTTAATTATTTGAATGTTAGATTTTACATAATCATTTTTATATTCAATTTTTTCTGTTTTAAGTTTTCAGGAACACTAGCATTATTACTTAGTTTAAAGTAATTATAAGAATAAATGTTTGTCTACAAACTTGGAACAGTATTGCAAAAGTTGAAAAAGACAGAGCACTCTAACCAATGCCATGAAAGTATTTTCTTTACTCCATTTATCAAAGAAAAATTAAAACAAAAAGGAACCTCAGAGTATTTACCTTCATAGTAACTATGTGAATGGGACCCAAATCCCAAATCAAAATAATGACCCTTATATTCCCTAACTCCATACTGCATGTGCACAGAACCAAAACTATGGAGATGCATTTTATAAGCATTATTAAAGTTACCAAACCCTTTCCACTGTCCCTGCCAAACTTCTACACAGTAGGAACTATGAAAACCAGGGCCAACCCCTCACGTTCCTGATATAGCATCCAACAGCTGCAAACCCTTAAGCTTCAAGTACAGCTGCCTGGAGTAGAACTATTGAAAGAGCCCACAAAGGCAGATACAGAGATTACATATGTTCAATAAATTTAGACCCACAATAAGAATATGTAGCTATATTAAAGCCCTTAGGCAGGAGGGAAATTGTGCCAACACTCTCTAATTGACCTTACAGGGAGAGTGTGATCTCCACATTGTATCTCCATTACTCTCCAAATCATTTACTTTTGTTCGAATTACATATTCTTTCAACACACAAATCCACACCAAATAGAGGCAATTACATTGGTTAATGAGTGTCGAGTTTCTGAATGGTAATTTTCCAAAGGAGAGGTACTTAAATACTTAATTCCTGAAAAGTCTCATGCATCAAATCACTACTAGGAATTCAACAAATATTTTATATCTCTCTATATATTTATTTATATAATATGTATATTTATACATTATATAAATTTATAACAAATGTTTTATACATAGAGAGACAGAGAAGCAGAGACAGAGTAAAACCTTCCACTGAAGCCAGGACTCAACTATATTAAAACAAAGAGCAAATTCAAGTGAAACTCTACATCTGATGAAAATATCCTAAAATTTATTATCCTCACAATTTTTTTTCAATCTACGTCTGGCCACACAGTACCATTGTTCCACTCACAGATCAAACGAAATTCAGACGATACTTTCAAACTTTCCTTCAAGAATGTGAGAAACTTGGACATCTGCAAATTGCTGTTCTGTTATTTAACTTCCAACTTTTTACAGATGAATGAACATTATTGGCCAGCACCACATGAGGACAGAACTGGCGTTTAAAGGTTTTTGTTGTTGTCATGGAGATGAGTCAACTTGAATCCATGACTCTGCCTGTTACTAACATTATGCTAGACTGAATCTGCCCACTCTTCCCAGTCTCTGGGTCCAACTTCTCATTTCTCCAAACTGTAATATTCAGTGGAAAAGAATTAATCATGGAGTTCACAACAAGTAATTTATGGGAGCAACTGAAATGCCAACTCATAGTCAAGTGCTTGAATATTATGAGTATTAATTAATATAATGCTAATCCTATCAACATTTGTAGAATCAAAATGCTTAACGCACATTGCTATGCAGTAGAGACATGATGTGGAAGCTGGAGGGGGTGAGTTTAAAAGTAAATGACTATTTGATTCATGGTTTAATTCCCTCTTCTACCTAAACTCCACAGTCCTAGTGAATAGAGGTCTTTGTTCTATAACTGAAACACCAAATATCTGCTTCTTTTCTATCTTTTGGGAAAACAGAATTCCCACAAGATAGGTGTTTTTAAAATTTTCTTATCAAATTTGCTTGCCCATCATTAAGACACAGAACATTTCTATTTCTATATGCATGTTTTAATCGGTGTTGAGAGAGAGAGACAGAGAGAGAGAGAGAAAGAGAGAAAGAGAGAGAGAAGAGAGAGAGGAGAGAGAGAGAGAGAGAGAGAGAGAGAGAGAGAGAGAGAGAGAGAGAGAGAGAGAGAGAGAGAATGTGTCCAGGGTTATTAAGAATGCTAGTATTTATAATATTTACATCAGGATTTTGTTAGAAGTCACAATTCTTACCCAGGAAAGCTCATAATTCACATTTGCTTTGTGTTTTTTTCCCTAAGACAGGTAGATCGCTGTTTACTGAAACTCACCTTCAGTGAATGTTGTATCCTAGGTAATTATATACACATAATTTTGTTCTTTCCTTGAGAATACTTAACACTGCAGGTAGATGACAAGCATCTGCCAGCTCTTCTTGCCATACTGAATTCAGTTAGAATGACCTCACACTCAGTTGTGTAAGGCACTTCATGATCTATGTAAATTCTTTATTGAGGAGTTTCCAGAAATCAAGAATGCAGGCTTGCTTCACTGTGATCTTCAAACAATGACTCCACAACCCTTTCATGTTAAACTCACTTTGAAGCTTTCCCTCAAACTTTAATCTTGAGCTGATACTGATTCAATAATCCTTGAATTCAGGGCTTCTGTGGGGTTTGAGCTACATTTGGAAACATTGCCGGTGAAATATGAAAGGGTGACATGCAAAGTATTCATTGCCCAATAACATTTCAGAAGAAAAGATGAGAGCTGTATGTTATCCCTGTATATGACTTCTGTTGTTCTTTTAAGCTATGTGTCTTAATAAAGGTAGGTGAAACTATGTGGACATGTGGCAGAAGCATTTTGTGACCATGTCTTTACTACACATTTATCAACAAAAGGTGCTGAAAAAATAAAACCTAATTTTTCCTGTAATTGTCTTGACATTTATTTTGGAATTTATTGGCATATATTAAGTAATTTATTTGATTGAATACTAGTAAAAAATTTAAAATATTAATGCTTACTATCCACAATATACTTCTAGTTTATATTGATCAACATATTAGTGCCAAAGGGTTTTGCAGTGTAATACCATTTTCTAAGTAAACTAATTGAATCTTGAGAAATTGGAATTCCTTATATAAAGTCACCTGAGGAACCAGATTTAAACTCAGGCTGGCTGCCTAGTACCCTTGTTCCTAAGCACAGTGATTTCACTACTGTCACAAAGACAGTTTGAGATCTGGGAAGGTGTTGGCACAATATAGATAACTACTCTGCTATTCTTAGCAAAAATATATTTAGGTTAGAATTACGAAGCCCATTGTGGCAGTACAGAATTTTCAAAATAACGTGGAAGGGCTATTTCATAACATTGCAAGTTAGTATTCTATTCAATGAGCTTGTGTAAATATGTCATTATCTCTTCATGATCCTGCTTGGGGACCAGATGCCTGTGTCTCTGATATGTACCTCTGGCATTCTAGCCCGTCCTCTTCCTCAGACACATTTCTCCCACAGGCTCCCAGAACACTGTCTTACTGTATGGAGGAAAATGGAGGCTGTGAATTGCAGTTCATGTTTTCACTCTTGCTTTGACTGAACATCTGCTCACCCAAGGCCAGCTTTTTTAGTTCCATCTACTCATTACTATGGTTACCACGGTATATGCTCTATTTTAGGTCTGTATCTATTGGCTTGTAGCCATTCTCTCTTGGGGAAAGAAAAGAAAGTTTTCCAGAGCCAAACTGGCCTTCTATTCAGTAAATATGGTAATTTTTGCCTATGCTGAGTTTCCACCCATCCCCTTTCCTTTCATATTTGGTGTTCTTCTGTGTGCAAAGGGATCGTTCCATCCAACATTTTTTGTGTGGATTTAACCACACATTTTCTACTTAATTACCCTCTCTGTTTTGAAGTTTCCCCTTAATTGCACCCATATAGGATTTGTTTCTATAGTCATTGTGATATTTAAATGTGACAGTTGCCTGCTTATATTCCTCTAAATATGGTGTTTAGGAAGATTATGCCTCAGATAGCAGAGTGGATATCATAGAGCTTCTCAACCTGGACCACCCCATTGACCTGTGCTGTCCACTATAATATGTAACCTGGGACTATGCTGTGTTGGTCTGAGACATATATATATATATATATATACATATATATATATGTGTGTGTGTGTGTATTAATAAAAGTGATGTAAAATATCTCAATTTTTATATTACTCCAATGAAAATATTTGTTTTCTAAAATAAACCATTAAAACTACTCCTCTTAATATGTAAGTCTGAAGGCTAGGAAATAATTACATAGTCCACATTATTTTCATTATATAGGGATGCTTTAAGATCATCTATAATGTTTGATATGCCAGTAAATTAAAATGAACAAATCATGTATTCATTACTTTTGTTTATATATGAATTCTTATTGTCAATTATTAGGTCTTTGCTTCTATGAATGTCTGCACAGTTAAAAAAATACTAATCACCCAAATGTATCACAGTTGTATCCCTCCAAATATGTTAATCACATTATCATCCTTTATTTTCAAAAAACAATTGATGGTATTATGTGCACATGATTAGATTAAAAATGTATGACAGCTGGAGATCTCTTGCTCTTTCCTCCATTTCTCAAAATACAAAGATGTGAAAAAGTGATTTATGCTAGAGCTAACAAATTGACATTTTAAACAATTATGAGCTACATTTGCCATTGTAACAATAAAATTTTTAGCACAAAATGAATTTTCATTGGCAAAAGGCATGCAGAAGTTCAAGAATGAAGACATAACCCTTATGTTTCTTATTATAAAAACAAATCCATCTTAATATCAATGCATGAATGTGAAGCTATCTGTTTTATAGGCATATTACCTCAAGTTTCACCTGCACCTATCATCCATCAATGTTAATAAGAACATGAATGAATTGCTAGGAAATCCTTGTAATTGACATCTTTAATTCATCATTTCACTTTATCCATAGATAGGTCTAAATTATTTCAAATAATTGAAAATTTTCAGAATGAGTCTTTGTCAATGATGAAACATGAAAATATTATTAAAAGGAAATATACTATAATAAATATATAATTAATATTCCCTACTAGTAATATTTTCCAAGTATTAGAGTTTATTAGCCTACTTTAAAATTGGTTTAGTAAAAAAATTCTACCATGTATTAATTAATCATAATCATGTATTATTATGTATATTTTTATCTAATTCACTTAATATTTGTGTTATTCTGTTACTTGTTCCATGTTTTAAATAATGGTTTCTGGAAAGTTTATCTTACCCATACAACCTTACACAAGGTGATAAACTGATAGTTGTATTGAATTTCTCTATAGTCAATTGTGAAAGTGTTTGAGAGCAGTTCAACATTACATTTAAATCCTGATTACATAAAATGTAGTAACAGTTATCAATGTAAAATATAAAATAGCATTATATGACAAATTTCATTCCAAATGCTTCCTCCCATAAGGTATCAATAATTTTGAATCCCGCATGCTTAAGTGTCAGTGGTCCCAGAGTAGCCTTTGAAATGATTGTTTCTCAAATGTGGTAAATTTTCAGAAGAGTGTTATATAGAAGTTTCATTCCCAGAGCAATGGTGGAGTGCAGTTACATTATATTAAATTTAGTCAGCAGGGTATGAATTTAGTCATCTTTTGTTAATACTCTTAGTTTTAAATTCGGGCAGTGAAACAACATTTATTGTGGGAAATTAAAAAGTTGGTTTCTTTAACAACAACAACAAAAGTAGTTTTGTGGATGTCCCATGCCCAAGAATTCATGTAAATTATAGCAGATATTTAGTCACTCCATATTTATGGCATATGTCTTGAATGAAAGTCTCAAAATGAAACCAAAGACAAGAACTGTCACTGCTCATAGGCATTCTGCCTTTGAAATTTTCCTGTCTTGAAAACATTTAAAAGCAGCACACTTTCCAGATTACCTTCTGGTTCTCTGGTACACTGTGCTTTACTTCATCTTAGTT
Organism: Mesocricetus auratus; assembly: GCF_017639785.1. Lineage (NCBI taxonomy): Eukaryota > Metazoa > Chordata > Mammalia > Rodentia > Cricetidae > Mesocricetus > Mesocricetus auratus. The sequence goes on from NW_024429200.1 coordinate 39,698,951, forward strand.
TTCCTGTGGAGAATGGACATACAGGGACAGGTAAGAAAGTTTGAAATTTAGTGTCTCTTGTAAGGAAACCAGGGAGAAGCAAGAACCTTCTTTTAGCTCAGTGTCTGAATGATTTGCTGTAATTTCTCTATGGATCTGGGATGCATGACAAATGGGAAAATGAAGCCCATGAGACTGGGAGTTGATATTCTGAGAAGTTGTAGCATAGTTGTTTTAAAGTTCAGCCTTTTTTGGAAGTGAATATTTTCTAATAGAGAGCACCCTCCTAGTGTTGCGTGTGCCTCATTTGGCAAAATTTAAGCATCAGATTGGAGAGTGTCAAGGGAAAGTTTTAACTTAAAAAATTCATTTAGTGTTTATGAGAGATTTAACTGAAACTTTTGAGGATTATATTTGTTAGTATTCAGGCATCTGTTATTGCTGGGATCCAGCCTGTATCAGTCCTGCACTAAAGGGGTCATCTATCCTGGACTGATGTCTTTGGGCCTGTGTTCAGAACTAGTGTATCAGCCCCAGGTCAGATCTGAGTGGGGGAGTATGGATCAGGGAAATCCTAGCTACCCAAGAGAGTTAAGAACTAGACAGATGCATCTTGCCATTTTAGGAAAGCTCTCAGTCCATTCTGGAGATACCAATTTATTCAAGCATCCTCTTAAAAAGCTTCCTAAAAGCAGGGGTACTGGCAGAAGACCTCTATTATCATGTATATATGGCTAACTAGGAAACACTTTCTTTAACCCTAGAGATGGTCCTAGAATGCATCTACACAAACTCTCAGACCTCTCATAAGACACTTCTCACTAGTTTTCAGGTATGTCTCACTGGTCCCCAGGCATGTCCCACTAGCCCCCTTGATAGGTGTGGGGCCTACATCTATTGTTACGCAAACTAGAAGTCATTCTCCACTGTGGCTAGTCCAACCTCAGGTAACAGCCCATATCTAAAAGACAATAGGAGGTTCGAGCTCCTGGATTTGAATTGAGGCCTGTATAGAAATATCATATTCCAGCAACCTCACCCTGCCGACATGTACAAGCCTGCCCTTGGGGTCCTGACAGTATCAACCCTCAGCTGCAGCCATTAACAGCACCTCCTGTGTACATTCACTGTATTCCTTTTTAAAAGGGCCCTGCCCACCTCTCATCATTCTTTTTTCCTCTGCCCCCCCCCCTCTTCTACCACTCTTGTCCCCTCTCTCTTCCACTTTCTCTGCCTCTTGTCTCTCCTGTTCCAATAAATCTCCCATGTGGTTCCTGTCGTGTGATGTAACTTCTCTTCCTGGTGATTTTTAAATTACAACAATACCTTTTCAACTTTTCTTAAATGTTTAAATAAACGGTAGAGTGACAACTTTTCCCCCTTTCATAAGAAACATTCTTTAAAGACCAATTTTTTATCTCAAAAATGTAATACTGATAAAGATAAGTTCAATAGGTTAAATGACTTCCTAAGTCAAATGAAATCTTATTAAAGACACCAGTTTAATAAACTGTGATTGAGTTATTTCATGTATATTAACTAATACAGTGATTCTTGGCTCTAAACAACTATGTTGTAATATACATAATATGACTAGAGTGAATACTGCTGTTCATGTGAAATACAGGATTACTCGATGTCCACTATATTCAAGAAGCATTAGTATTCACTGAGTGATAAAAAACTAGTAAATAGTTATTTTCTTCTTTCTCTGAGCACAAATCCATATATATATATATATATATATATATATATATATATATATACATACACATACAAACATGGAATCTATCCTATGCTTATAGTATGTTGTTTAAGGTACTATACTGAGATATGACTAGAAATTAGGTTCTTTACATTTGGAAAATTGTTTTATTTTTCTCTTTTACTTCAAGTGAAGATATGTAATTTGGCCTGAGGCTTAACATCCATTTTCTCGTGTTAGACCCAAAAGTCTTTAATTGGTTTGGATGCTCAGATTTCTGTAGACCACTAGAATGGGAATTCCCTGACATCCAGTTAGGACAACTTCTTTCCATGTGGTGCTGAGTACTATAAACAGTGAGTGGCAGATTATACTGCCAAGTATACTAAGCCATCAAAATTTTTAGTCACATGGCCCACACTTTTGTGTGCAACATACATGATGTCATTCTTTCTGTAAGTGAGCTATTGGGAATGGACTTCTGGGTGTACTTGTAATATGCTAATAAGAACATACACTATTATTTATTTGATATTAACATCTTGCATACTTCAACCTATGTGTTGTCTGAATCCTTTGTGGGATCCTTTTAAGAGGAATGATGGCTAAAAGAACAGTACATAATAAGGTAATGATATAAAGAACAGCAACCCCGAATTTCGTAATTTGTGAATAGTCTGAAAAGAAACCCCAATGAGTGTGAACATTCATTCTTTGACTTCTGTATATTTGTCTATATAAATTATATTTTCTCAATGTGCCAGAATGTTTCTCTAATAATAGGGAAATGCCTCATTTCCAATCAAGTGTAGCTGACTCTCAAGTACATTCCTAATTTACTCAGGCAGGGTGGACTTTTCGCTGCTTTCGCTTCTTTTCCTACACCTAAAGGGGCATGCACATGCCACGCAGACTTCACCTTCTCTTGTTACTTGACAGCTGTGATACTCAAATGCCAAGGTCTGAGATTTTACAAACAGCAGCAGCAGCAACATCTGGACCTGGGAAACTTTAATGTTGGCTGCTTTCCTTCATTTGCTTCGTGGCTTCCAGGCACCTGTGGACAGCCGGTCCATATACAATGACATCAACCCGTACATGGAAATCTGATTCTTCTGGTATATGAACAATGCTTATTTAGGAAAGTATAAAACCACGAACTGCTGGTAATAAAGAATGCATTCAATACACTGAAAATATGAAATCATGAAAATGTATCTCGAAGTTAAAGCAAATATAAAGGAAGCAGTGAACAACAGTCACCTGAGTCTCATTTCCAAATTTTATTATAAAATTGTGGGTTCAGATTCGAAGCAGAAACTGAACAGACTTATGTAAGGTAGAGAGTTCCTGTCAGAAAATATTAAGCCTTGTTTGAAGCCCAAACACATTTGGAGGAAAGCCAATTTTTTCCCCAAATACCCCTGCTAAATTTCTTCACCATTTTAGATATTTGATTTTTTTTCGATACCCTGAAATGCCCGATGCCTTTTTGAGCTCCATCTTAAATGACTACAAAGTAGGATTTGGAGATTCTTCATCAAATCAGTTCATAGTTTGCAAAGGGGAATTATGCTTGGTACAAATATTGACTAGTTGAAATTCTAGTCCATAAATTTCTGCAGAGGTCATGGCTTTCAAAAACAGCAAAAAATGGAGGGGAAAAAAAAGCTGAGGTAGGGCCTTTGATCTATAAATCTGGTAGTGTATGCATCTGCCCTTTCTTTCCGCGGCATAGAGCCATGGGCTCACATCTTAGATGCCACGGCTAACCATCCTCAGATGTCAGTATACAGGATGTGGAGATAGAACAGGACTCATTTCTATACATTTTCATCCTCAGTGACTTAAAAAATCTGAACACTTTTCTTATTTCAAATTATAACCAAAGGATTATTACAATTTTAGCATGTAATTCTTGAATGGATTGTAATGAAAAAATAACACTTCATTCCAAAAGAGTGAAATCAGCTAGCCATTTAAGCATGCAAAAAAAAAAATAAATCATCCAAGTTACCATTACCATACTGCTTAAACCACAGGGGAGAGAGCAGGAGAAATACAATGCAATCTTGGCAGATAAGTTTCAGGTAATAATGGGAAGATAAAAAGACATAATAAATATTGTTTCAATACCCAAATGAGAAAACATCCCTGTCTTTTCCCAATTTATTCCTCACAAACTCTCTTATTCATATTTTATAGTGTTTTGTTATGGTATTTACTTAAGCCTTGCTCTTCTTTGAAAACTCATATATCTTGTTACTTAAGTGTGCTTGATTTTTTTATTCATTAAACATGTCATTCTAAGAATTTTAAAAAATAATTTCAAAATTGTGATACTATGTTTATCACTTGTTCCACGATACACTTACAGTATTACAATATTCTATCTTTCAGATAAGAGATTATTGTCACCTTCACTTTAAAACTAACACATAATGCTAATGAAAACTATTTAAATCATGTTAATACTATTCAGGATTCAATTAGAATTATTTTTATAGTTTAATGAAACTATTACAAAATGAACAATGGGATATATATCCATGATATTCAATATGTATTATATTATTCCTGGATTTTATAAATCAGTGATGTATTAAAATACCTTGAACATAATTTAATACCTCTTATTTTACTTAAGTTACTCTCTATGAATGCCTCTTTTCTTAGGGTAAATGTATCAGACATCTTCCATTGATTATTAGGATTGGGCCCGATCATTACTACTAAAATAATTATATGATGGTAGTCATTTATTAATCTAATAGTAAGAAATCCTAAATTTTCTTGAAAAATACAATCAATGCAGTATAGTATAAAATTTTCAAGACTATAAATATTCCACTTTTACATACAATTCCCCACTTAGAGTGGGAATTATATTATTTTTTACTAAAATATGCTGTATATAACTGATTTTTAATATCTTAACCATAACTATTTTCAGGAGTTTGATGGATTGAACTTTGACCAATATTATGTTAGATCTTTGTTTTGTTCCCAATACTATTACAATACCACAAATGTCATCTAGGTTCCTAGAAGTATCCATTGAGCTATGACCAAATTTATCCTCTGATTATGATTCCCTACAAATTTTTTAAAAACTAGAACCTTTCATAAATCTTGTATCTTAAAGATTCATTGACACGTGTGTTCTAATATTTTAACAATTACTTCGAATTCAAGGTTTCACTTTCTCTATGCCTTCGTACAAATGTAGCCTGTGACTAAATACTCCCTAGAAGTCTTTGAATCCCATTACTTCATCCTACTTTAACAGGTCTACTTTGACTTTTCTTAGTGATCTGATTTAAACTTCACTTAGGAATCTGTGATTTATTCACAGTTATTGCCTTAAATTATTTGCTCCAATTTCTATGTCCTCTTTGCCTGTTCCATTCAGTCTTTTGTTATGTTCCCTATATCAAAAGCTTCTTATCCCCGAGATTACCTTATCAGTTCCTTTCCTGTTGTGTGATACAGCACCCAGACAAAAAGAAACGTAGGGAAGAAAGGGTTTGGGAGGCTGACACACGCCTTGGGGATACAGTCTGTCACAGCAGGGGAAGCAAGGCAGCAGGAGCATGGGGTCAACCATCCACTCAGGAAACTGGTGGATCATTTTCATCCACACAGAGAAAGTCAAGGAAGTGGGAGCAAGCTATACAACCTCAGCCTTATGATGTATTCCTTCCGGAAGGCTCCACCACCTAAAGGTTCCATAAATACAAATGTTCAAACACACGCCTCTGCGGGGAACGACGCTCATTCAAAACATGTTTATCTTTCCCTCTTTCTAGAACCCTTTCTCCTTTCTTTATTACAATTACTGAGCATTTATTTTGTGTCTGAAACTTCTCTAGGACATGTTCTTAAAAGGGTCGTTAATAGTTATTTATGGTTGATGAGCTCCCTCATGGTGATACAAATCACATTTTGGAAATGTAAAGGTGAGGACACTGGATATTTGTTTCCACACATTGCTGTCAATAAAAATTAATCGGCATCTTTATTTCAATCCTATTCACTGAGTTCTGTTTCTATGATTAATATTTCTAATGATTACACCTGCTCTTTTACTCCTTTATAGTTTAAAAATACATTTATAACCTGAAAGGGAATTATATGCCTGCTAATAAAAACAGACTATTTAAAGATAAATGAAACTGCTACAAAGATTTAATTCATAAACTCAAAACAGTAATAAATCAACTATCATCCTAATACATTAGAAAATGTTATAATTGTCTTTGTGCCTTATTTATTTTCTGGTAAATGCATGCATGGTGTCATTAATTCTAGTTTGCATTTTATCTCATGCTGAAAGTCCTAAATAAAAAGACAAACAGCCTGAAGGTTTGTCCATTCATCAAACAGACCTTTTTCACTAGCTGCTGTCCTATATTGAAATTTCCTCCATTTGCATGCTTTTAGCCTTGAAATGTCTGATTAAATGCCACATTTTTTGTGTGAGCACAAAGTGGTGAAAGTTATAAATCCGGAGCTCATTCAAATTAATGATACTTTGAGAAATTAAATGCATATATCTTTATGTCTATAGTAATATCATAGGTATTTTATTTAAAGGGTTTCAGAATTATTTAATATATTAGGATGGAGAATGCATGCTCTCTTGGTCCCAGTTCTGAGTTGCACATCTCACTGATGCTAAATTAACTGTATAAAGAATCCTAGTAACATTCTTCACATACATCAAAGTTTCAAATTTTCTTTTCATTACTGCTTTTACTTCTTCAACCCTACTTTTATGTCTCTTATAATTTTTCTTTATAGCCCTTTCCTAATGAAGTATTTCCAGAATATTCCAATTAAAATTAGTTACTTCTTTACTGCTGGAGAATATGTATACTAGTTTGAGGAAAAAAAAAGAAAACTATTTTCAATATTTTACTTTGAAGGATCTCTTGAAATTCTCTCATATACACATTTTTGCTTGCTTGAAATATTGCCAGTCCTACTAAAATGAGAAAACTAGTGTAGTAATTTTATATGTTTCAGAATATAGTTTCTGTCGCTATTTTCAGTATATGAGTAAATGTTAATGCCACACAAAAACTTAAGTACAGTGGGCCAGCTCATATTATTCCTTTACTCAAAATTTCTGATTATTTAAAATGCTCATAAATTTTCATAAAATAGAAATTTTAATTTCAAATAAATGTATAGGCAAAAAATTTGACAGGTACATTTAATTTCAAGTTTTGGTTTTTTATATTTACTCTTTTCTTTTTAAAATAATCTTATTTTATACACCAATCTAATGTTCAGGTTGTCTAGTTCATTCTTATGTAGGTTCCCCAGCTATCAGTATGGAGTCAGTGAGCTCCCACTTGCTCAGATCAGCTGTTTCTGTGGGTTTCCCCAACATGATCTTGACCCCTTTGCTAAACACTCCTTCCTCTCTACAGCTGGACTCCAGGAGTTTGGCCCAGTACTTAGCTGTGGATCTCTGCTTCTGCTTCCATCAGCTCTATGATGAAGGCTCTAGATGGCATTTAAAGTAGTCAGCAACCTCATTATAGGGAGAGGACATTTTATGTGTACTCTCCACTATTGCTTCGATTCTTAGTTGGGGTCATCCTTGTGGATTCCTGGGAATTTCCTTAGTGCCAGAAGAGTTCTGGTTTTTGATAGAAAATTTTACAAAGTAAAGTAAATCATTAGGTCTGGATGAATGGCTTGATGGCTAAGACCTACTGCTCTAGCATGAGGACCGGATTTTGGATCCTAGCGTAAAGGTTAGGATACTCAGAGTTATGTAAGTCCAACTTCAAGGATTCTGTTGTTCTTTCTAGCATCCACATGTGTAGGTGCAAACGCACCCACACCGTACCTGCGCACACACGAAGCACACACATCACACACATGCACACACACATAATGTAAACAAAAAATAAAATGAATTACTTTCCATGTCCTCAGTAGTAATAAAAACAAAACAAAACTACGGTTTGCCCATGGGACTTATTTGTATATTCAAAATCTGAAATAAGAGCAAATAGTTTCAGAAAAATCTTGTGTTTGCGGATTATAAAACATTCAATTTTGGTTTACAATATTTTGTTCTAGAAATACAGAATTTGTATTTCTATATTCTCTGTAGAATTTAAAACTTAGTCAGAAGACCATGTCTGAGCAATACAACTATGAATACCTTTTCTTAGGCAGCCAGTATGTTTCCTTTGACTCTGGTGAAAGCTGTTTGAGAGTATAATTTGATTTGCCAGTTTGATCAAGAAACTCCAACAGTTCACCTTCCTTTCACTTTTCAGAGTGGTCTCTTAAAATGTTGTGTATAATATAAAAAATAATTAAAGACAAAAAGACCATGAAATCAGTGAAGAGCAAAATGATGTGGATGGAAGATCTTAGAGAAAAAGGAAGAGGGAAAAATGTGATTATATTATAATCTCACAAAATTTTCAACAACTAAAGTACCGTATCATAATGCAACATTATTTAGCCACTTGAAATGGAATAGCGTCAATGTATGTGGAAGATATCACAGTAAAACTATTAACCATTTATATCAAAATAAGAGTGTCAGCTACCACAGGATCTCATAATTCCTTGAGTGTAAATAATGCTCACATTTAGACAATGATAGAGTTTGCTATGAGGGATGTGGTCAGGAGGTCTTTTCACAGGGTGTAGATGTTCAGTAGCAGATGATCTAATCCTGTGGATGTACTATAAAATATGAATAGTGATGTGTGTTAATATGTGTGCATATTAAATACTGTGGTATTACATATTAAATAGAGTTGGTCTTTTAAACTTTTTAAATATTGAAAAATATAGATAGAATGATTTAATCATTCACTATTCTGTTGAAAACCCTCTACCTTCTTACCAATACAATGCTTGGCCTGATTCTTTACTCAATGTCTACATGACTCTCATTGGACAGGTTCTCTCCTCTCTTATCTGACGTGGTTTAGGAGACTTCAGGCATGCATGGTACCTTGCTGTTTCTAGTTTCTTCCTCAGCTTAATTACCCTATGGCCAGCATTCTTCATTTGTACCATTTGCAAGTAAACTTCTAGAAAAACTCTTGCAACTCCTTCAGATTAAAATAACAATGCATATCACTCACTTTCTTCCTGTGCTGTACTCTAATGTTGTTTCTAAAATCACACACTTTACTGCTATCTATCTCCACTTACAATATAAGCTCTGAAAGGGCAAATATTTTGTTTGTTCAATGCCATAAATCCAAAACTTAGAACTACATGCACTCTCACTACCTCATGATGTAAAAGAAGTATTTATTGAAAATAGATAGGCAAACGATGGTGATGATATATTGGCAGGTAGATAATAGATAAATAAATGCATATAGCATTATAATGTTATAAATGTATAAATCTGTTCTACAATACAAGCAAAAATGAATTATTGAAAACAGCATGTGTTATTATATTTGATTATATACTATTTCAATAGCATACAACTGTTTATATTCATTTAGATGCAGTTTTTAGATAGAATAAATTTCTTGTGTTTACTAAGCTTTTTTCTATTTTTTCACATTTTATTTTTCATATTTCTATTTTTAACCATCTATAATCTCTTTATTTAAGCATATTTTCATATGTATTTATATTTATAAAGCTGGAGAGTAATTTTAATACAACTGGAAGGTGGCTCAGTGGGTATAAGCCTAATGACCTGAATTTGATCTCTTATGCCCACATAGTAAAAGAAAACAAATTCCAACAAATTGTTCTCACCTCCACAAATGTACCATGGCATATGAAAGTCATTTCTTTTCTAATGAGACTTCATAATAAAATCCAGTTAAAAAATGAACTCTGAAATTATTCTAAATTTTGTTATACAGAATTCTCATCTGATAAAAGATGATTACTAAAGCAAATATATATATATATATGTAAGTATGTGTGTATGTACACATGTACACATACATCATTCACAAACACACATGTGCGTACACACACACACACACACACACACACACACTTTTTTTTCTATGAGCCAGAAGCATCATTTCTTGTTTCAAACATGTGTTCTTGTCTCTTTGTTCTGGAACAGTCCCATTTTTTTGTTCCTTCATTAGAGCTGGCAGATTAGTGTGGGTTTGAATTCCGCAGTCAGTTCAGCATTAACTTTATATCCATGACCATTGTCAACTGTAAGCTCAGAAAATATTGAGTGATCTGCTGTTAATCGTCCCTGTTTACCAGCTCCTGTACTAGTGAAAATGCTTTGATTGGAAAGCCAAGTTGATTTCTGTCATGCTGTAACCCTTGCTTTTCTGAGAAACCTCCCTGAAGATATACCCAACCCAATAAATTCAGACAGTTACAAATCAACGTTATTTGAAAGGTTTTAATTACTCTGTAACTTACAAGTTTTTTGCTCATAGAGCAAAATATAAGGTCATTTATCATGGTGGTAAACTATGGTCCTTCAAATAATTTTATTTACAAATTTTCACATGGTATTGATTCTTCCATTTACTAAAATACTCAGGAAAAATTCATAGTAAGAACTTTAAACATTATCTTTTAAACCACATTCTAAAACAAAAATTGATTACTTTCTGAAAGAGAATAAACAGACATACATGATTGTAAAGTCACATTGTAAATATTTTCTACATAACATATTTGACATAAATATTTTTATTGTGCAGATGTGCTATAACAAAGAAAAATCATGGGATATTGCTTTTTGTCTACTGTAATACCAAAGAAATTAAATGTTAAATTAAAAAATAAAATCCTTAGTCTGTGTTGCATAAGCTGAAATGACGGTAATCAACCATGATGCATGACTAAGGCTCACATCTGTCCGTGAGGGTCATGAAGGAATATAAAAAAAATAGGTTCTCCATTTGTTTAGAGGCCTACAGTTCATTGTACAAAGGGGGCCATGCTTCGCTTGGAAACAAGGAGGTTTTATTTATTTAATTTCTGCAAGATTCTATTCTTTCTCAAATTCTCTTTATTTTCTATTTTCTTTATTCATCTACTTTAAATGCCATTTTGTGAACGACAACTCAGGAAATAATATGATTTCCCTTCACCACAAAAATGCTTTATTTTTAAGGGAATAGTACTTTCACTCTGATTCAGCTGAAGGAAATATGTCTGTCTTTGTTCACATGTGTTCATTGTTCAGTGGTTAGTGCCAAAAGAACACACAGACTAACAGTGAACATGGGCTCACATTAGCAAAGAAACTCCAGGGAATTGCATTTTTGCAAAAGCAGTTAAATATTCTCTATGATTAGTGGCTTTGATAAATAGTATTATAGAGAGAAGTACATCACTAGTTTAATTTCATGCTGTTAGCAACTGTTAGGTATTTTGTCAAGTTGACACAAGTTAAAGACATCTAAGAAGAGAGAACTTTTCACTACTAAAAAAGCAAAAACTCAAAATGAGTCTACATGTGACTAATGGGGGATGTCCTTCTGTATACATATTTCTCTTATTGGTTAATGAATAAAACACTGTTTGGCCAGTAGAGCAGGAAGATGGGTAGGAGTAGGAGATGAGGAGAATTCTGGGAAAAGGAGGCAGAGAGAGACCATGAAAAGATGCCATGTAGTAGAGGAAGGAGTAACAGGTCTAAACCTTTCTCTGGTAAGACAAGACTATGTGGAAATACTTAGATTAATAGAAAAGGGTTAATAATTAAGACAGATCTATCCAGTAAGAATCCCTAGACATCAATCAACAGTTTAATAATTAATATAAGTCTCTGTGTGCTTATTTGGGACTGAAGGGATGCAAGAAAGAACCTCCAACTGCACCTCTTAAATGTGTAAAGCCACAGCTATTTTGACAGTCATTATATTATGTAAGTATTATGCCATTTACTTCTAACAGGTAGGCAGTACTGTGATATTCATTTTACTGGTGACAAAACTAATGTCACACAACTAGTGAATTCAGAACATGCCCTTAGAGGTTGAATACATAACTTGTCATCAACCAGACTTGTTTGTTGTTGACTTAATATATTTCATCACTATGTCTTTTAACTGGGTAATTTAATCTAACATAACCTTTAAAAGATAATTGTGGCTAGATAAGTTCTTACCGGAGTATTTTTTTAACTTATTTTCTAGCTTTACTGCATCCCTTTCTTTTTTTTTCTCCTTGCCTAATAGTATTCCTTGTTGTTAATGATTTATTTTTGCAATGTGTTTTGATTCCTGGCTGATTATTTGGATTTGTTGTTTCTAAATTTCTGTGTTATGCTTACTATAAATCTTAGAGAAGAATATATTTTATTATAACTAGCTACCTTGACATAATTGCAAACTAGCATGGCTATAAAGAAAGTAAACCCAAATATACTACATTATTCTAAAATATGCTAATAAATGCAAAAACCTCTCAACATTCCTGCCCACACTGTATATTTTTTCAGTACCATCTTTCTCTAGTGTTTGTCTCTTTATTTATTATAATGAATACTTTAATTGAGTTTCCTTTCTTGTTAATGTAAGAAATTCCTCATGTACTGTGTTTACAATAGAGCATCCTGAGTATGTTTGCATAGACACAGTAGTGACTTCTGAAGAGGCATCTTGTTCTCGTCTACTCTCCAGGCTGGAAAGGATGTGCTCCCCTTTTAGGTACTTCCCATGTTTATGATGAATGAAGAAATGTGGATTAGGGATACAAATGGATTTTAGTTGCTCTCTGGTGTCAAAGTTGTGACAGCATGTAAAAAAAATCTGGGGTGAGCTTTAAGTGAAGATGTCACCCAGAGCTCAGACAGAAATGACTATAGGTTCAAGCCCACATAGAATTCCTGGAATGACAAACACAAACAAACACTGACTAATTAAAAGCACTGGACAAAATACCCTTCAATGTTTTATCCACATACATCATAATGTTTAGAAGATATTGTGGTACTTGTTGGCCAGATACTAAGCAAGGTGCATGAATTTTCAGGTGGAGAAAGTGAATCAATTGCTTTAATTAAGCTTAATGGGCTTCCAGAAAAGAGAGCTAAAATGCAGTACTCTAACAGAAGCATTATACCATGATGAAGCAATTTTTTCTTTATTAATGTTTTATTTAAATAAAAAAACTATCTTATTTTACATACCAATCCCAGTTCCCTCATCCTCCTGTCCTCCCATTCCTCCTACCATCTCATGAGAGAGAGTGAGGCCTCCCATGGGGGATCATCAAAGTCTATCACACCGTTTGCATTAGGAATGAGGCCCTCCCACCTGTATCGAGTTGAGAGAGTATCCCTCCACAGGGAATGGGCTCAAATAGCCCATTTTTTCACTAGGGATAAATACTAGTTCCACAGCCCCAAAGACAGCCCACCCAGGTGAAAAGCAAATCTTTGAGGTGAGCCCTGGTGTGGGGTATATCAACAGCAGAATAGATCACAAAGAAGAGTCAATCTGTGGTCTTAGAAACTTGGTATTTGAAAGTACAAAGATGGACGAGAAGAATGATACACAGATGAATAGTAATAAAGAAACTCTCTGGGGAATTTGGAGCAGCATTGTAGATGGATATTGTAGCCAACAGGGCCTGGGAATGCTAACAAGCTAGAAATCTTATCCACTGATGTAGTAACAAAATCTTCCCAAAGACAGAAAAGCCTACAAATATCCAAGAACTGGAAAGTCAAAGATCCTCAGTCAGATTTAAGTCAAACACTGCTGCCCTAAAACATCCTATAGTCAAGCCCTCAGAGATGCAAGATAAAGAGGAGATCTGAGACAGACGAAGAAAATGAAACAAAGCAGGCATAACAGAAATTTGCGTTGGAAAGTCCCGACTCTTCTCATAACGGAAGGAACTAGGAGAAAGTCAGAGAGGATGAGAGAAACTCTTCTTCATGCTCAATGGAAATCCTGAAGTAATATTGGATGAAGGACTCAGAAAGAGCTACAGAACTAAGAAAGCACTGGAGGTGGCCCCAACAGACTACAATAAAGGCTAAAAGCTGGTCTTCACATAGCTGTGAAGAGACAATAATGAACTGAAGGGAAAGGTTGGAAGGTATAAAACCACTGACAAGAGTAATTGCATTGAAATGAAGCATGCTTAATGTTGTAAGTGTCTAACACACTTACATCTTTATTAGAAAACTAAACTCCAAAAGAAATAAAAGTAAGTATATGAATGGACAGAAAATAGGGCGGTGCCAGGACAATCCTTTCATCCCATCAGTGGAGAGGCAGAGACAGGCAGATCTCTGAGTTAGATGTCAGCCTGGTCTACAAAGCAAATTCCTGGACAAACTCCAAAAGCTACAGAGAAACACTGTCTCAAAAAACAACCAAAACAAAAGAATGGACAACATAGAAATATATGAAGCATAAGAGCAATCCTTATACAGTGGTGATAGAGAGGGAGATTATTTGAAAATATTGGGGTTTATTCTTTATTGTTAGTCTATGATCGGGTTAAGATATTATTTTCAAAATGGGTTCTTATGACCCAGGATTTATTTCTTATAAGCCTCATGGTAGCTAACAGCAAAAGTTCTAACAAGCAAATAAAGCCTAAAGACTGTTATAAAAATGCCATGGATTTTAAATGATTTCCCTGTTTAAACTGAGTTTCAAAGTAATTGCCAGCAAATTTGCGATCATAAATTTGGTATTAACATTTATCAGCTCAGAAAATAATGGAGTCAAATAAGAAAACTACATATTTTATCTTAAAATACACATATTTTCATTTGATATGTTCAGAAGTGGCAGTTTCATGGTGAATTGCTTAATAAATGATTGCTTATTCATTTCAATGAAGAAGAAAATAGAGGCTCTTATATGACCTAAAATGTACTTTATGACAACTTCTTTCGAAAAATGTCCATTTATCTAACCATCCGTACAGTTTCTTTTCCAGTGTAAAACTGTTAATAGAATTTTTTGATTGTTTGAATTTTAAGACACAAGTATGATTTTTTAAGTCACATTTTTTGAAAGCTTATTTAGAAAGAAATATGATGCGTTCAATTCTGTTTTGTAGTGAGTGCTTTTCTGGGGTGGTTGCATTTCAAGGAGTTCATCCTAAGAATGCAACCAGAGAACAGTTATTTCAGCTAAATAATTTATTGGCAACTCAGCAACCATAATAACTGATGAAATATATTGAGACAAGGGGTAGTGAAGTATAGTGAATGTGAAATGTACTGCCAATATTAGAATAGAAAGAGCACACAGCGAGACAAATACGAGAACCAATTAAACCATTAGACTGAATTTAATTTTCAGATTTCAGAATGAAAAGAAATAGTATTATTTAGGTAAAGAACATGTGTCTCACACAGGAGTTAAAGCTAAAAGGTTAAAAACAACAGCAACAAAAAACAAAACAAAACCCAGAAACAACAAAACCCTGGGCTGTCAGTGACAGCCTCATGGCTGGGCAGTGTGAATAATGCAGATAGATATCTCAGCCACTGATCTACAACTTTATTGGTATCTATCATCTAGTTCAGGCTTAATGTTTTAAACACGGTGCTTCTATCTATAAAACAGAAAGGTAGAAAACCGAAAAGTAAAGTAACATTAATAGGTCTATGTTGTCAGCAATCACCACAGTGACCCAGTTTTCTTTTCATTTTCTCTTCCAAATCAACTATGTGTTACTCCAGTAAATTCTGTATAAAAGTCCCTTAAGGCTACCCATGGCTAATGCTTCTTTGGGACAACGTAGCCTGAGGGATGAAGAATTTTCAGGGTCCCTACACTGAATTTCACATTAATATGGAGAAATGTCCTATTGAGATGGAAGGGCCCAGCTAGCAGAAGAATTTCCTGATGTGTGAAAAAATGTTTTTGCTGGTATCACGAGCTATGTGCTGGGCGCACTGTTTATTTGGAGCCCGCTATGTGTGAAAGCTTCACCTTTTCCATTTTTAGAAAATGTGAGGCAGCAAAAAGGGTTTTGACACAGTGCAGATCCTGCATTTAATCACCTCGATTGAGGGCACCCTACCACCACTCCCTGTTCTTTTTATATTTGGACACTAGCCGTTTGGGGGGAAATACCTGATTCTGGTTTTAAAACAAAAATATAATTCCAGAAGATTAAACATTATCTGCTTCACAAAGTCGTCAGCAAGTAATAGGAAGGACGATTCACCGGAACACCTAATGGTAACTCTCTCTCTCTCTCTCTCTCTCTCTCTCTCTCTCTCTCTCTCTCTCTCTCTCTCTCTCTCTCTCTCTCTCTCTCAATCTCTCTCTCTCTGTCTCTCCCTCTATCTCTCTCTCTTGCTCTCTCGCTCTCTTTCTGGTCCTCTTTCGTCTGATAATTACTTAATAGACTTAGACCACCTCTGTCATCTTGTTAATTGCTTGGTAGGAGGGTAATGTACTTGTAGGATGCAAAAACAAGGTATGGCAGGACGTTATGGGTTAACCTTGCTTGCAGTCATTTCATGTGCTGTGAAATAAGTCTTCTACTCATTTCTGGATTTTACATTGTTTAGTTTTGCATTATTATAATTTGAGAATGTTAGCTGATTTGTTTCTAAATAGGTCCGTATATAAGCCAGACATAAATACAAAATAGTTATGTTCAATTTGAACAATTTCATATCAGTATAAAAAAACAAGAAAAAATAGGAGGTAATAGAAATAAGAAACACTTAATTTTAAAATGCCAAGCAAACAAAGAGGAACAAATTTTTTAATTCGTTATTTTATTTACTGTAAGAATTTACATTAAATGTTCAAATTGCTGGATCAATTAATAATTAAAATTCTGTAGCATCCAACTATATTAATGTAGCATGTAATACTGAAATCTGAATACATTAACGTAACTTAAAATAAAATGTTTGTGGTAGAATTCCTAAAAAATGCTAGAGAAAAGGCTAAATTTACTTGTTTAGGATGGGAATTTAAGAATATATGGTTGTTGCACTTCGTCCTTTAATATATACCAATTGTAATAATAATTATAATTAGAAGGAGTTAATTTGATATTATTCACTAAAATTACTATCTACTACTGCTTTTACAAAAGTAGTAAATGTGTAAGATGTAGTGATGAAATTTTGTGTACTACATAAGAATTGGTTAAGCTATTATGTGTCTAGATTGTAAAAAGATGATCTAGGAAGCTGTTTATTTGTTTTATTATTGATTTTAAATCTTAATAATTCTGCTATTAATTTTTTATTTATGTTGATATTATAAAATAATTGCACCCCTTTCTCTTTACTATCATCCTTCTAAACTCTTCCATATATATCTCCTCACCTCTCTCAAATATATGGCATATTTTTATTTTTATTACATGCATTTTTATATATTGTATGTACATGTATATATATACATACACAAATATTGATATTCCTAAATACATAAAGACTTCTTCAGTTATTTATCTATGTTTCAGGACTGACTGTTTGGTAAGGGAAAACAAATTTTTCATGCCCTGCCCTGGGGAAGATTACCTCTCCCACTCTCAATAGTCTTGGCTAACCTGTAGTTCTTTATGTAGTGTCAAGGCCCCATGGGTTCTCCCATCTCCTTTGTTTGCCACATTTAACCTCTATTTTAAACAACGATCTTAAAAATGATGAATTAAATTGAGTATATCAGACATTGAGACTTAGAAAGTAGGGAATTCTCAGAGCTTGTGGACCTTAGTTCATGGAGTTTATGCCTACATTCAGATGTCATTATATAACAGAGATGCCAAAAGGTAAAGGCAAGAGACAACACTTCCTTTCAGTCACATATACATATGTATTCACATAGGGTAACACTTCACTGGACTGACAAACCCGTCTTTCTCATTCATAGATTTTTGACTTTCAATGTGAAATGCTCTTTTACAGTTCGGTTACATTTGATTTTCTGAGATTACCTTCTCTGAGATGATTGACTTACTTCTGCAATCCGTTAGAAAGAGTACATAGGAGATAACTAATAACTAACAATCAATTCTCTTTAATTAGCTTGATATTCTTCTACTACTAGTCTACTATGTAGTGTTAGACTTATTATGAGATTAAATGAAATGTAACTACATTCTCCATTATTATTTTTATTATATTTCCCTCTTGCATATTTAGAAAAAATACGTTTTCTTTTCCATTTCTAGTTCTGCAGATCAAAAATAGGGTCTCATGGTTGCTAAGCAAGTATTTTACTACAGAGCTAAATATCTTCCCAAACTAGCTTTACTTAGGAAAATAATTGTCAAACAAATTCCTAGCTGCTAGCTACCTGGGATTCTTGTCAATGCAGACAGCACAAAACGAGTCATGTCTAAAGGACAGTTCTTCTCTATGCAAAACTGACTGTCATTTCTGATATTGTGTGTGTGTGTGCATGTGTGTGTGCATGCGTGTGTGTGTGTGTGTGTGTGTTAACATCTTATTTCATGTTTGTGTGTGCTCTGTTACAATGGTCCATAAATGAGGCTAAACTAAGTTGCGCTATGATATTAAAAAACAAACACAGTAAAGAGAAAGAAAAGAAAAAACATAGAAGATGACCTCACCATCTGTGTTCCTAAAACAATAAAGTTTATATAATGCACATGTTCTGCATCCGTCACAGGACAGCTTAGGCTGTGTGCCATGATTCTAAGCTATAAAAAAAGCAAGCCTTAGCTTGACACACACTAGTCTCATGGGGGGAGGGAAAGCACACCATGAGCTGGCTACTGAAGCTTCTGCTCCACAGGTGGCTGGAATCACGTGCCATTGTCCCATGAATGTCAAAACACCAAGTATGAAGACGGTGTAGGAAGTTTATTTTTGTGCAGTGGTGTGTTCCTGTAGTTTGTGTGTTCATAGTGTTTCAGGAAACATTATGCTTTACTTTATTGCTTTACTTGGTAGATTAACACTTAATATCAATTGCACAATGATGAACCCACTGAATTCTATTAGGGATTTACAGGCATCAAATTAGTAGTTTTGAGTTTGGGATTTGTTTGGGGAGGGGAATTCTAGAGAGGGATCTACAAGTTCTGGTATGCTAAGTAAATAAATGCTCTGCAAATGAGCTATTACTCATATTTGAATTAAATTGATTTTTAATTGTTACACAAAAAGTAAGAGCATAAACATCAGGCATATAAACAATAACTTAATGTTTAACATATGAATATATCTTGTTATGTGTAGATTAAGTTTAAAATTCCTATCTCCTTAAACATTTATCATTTCTTCGTGATGAAAACTTTCAAAATCAGCTCATGTGGGTTTCTGACATGTACAATGCATTATTGTTTTCTGTAATGACCCTTCCTGCATTATCAAATCAGAGCCTCTTGCTCCATCCCAAATGTAAACCATGAACACATTGGTCAAACATTTTTATTCTTCTCATTTGTTCACACCAGTGACTGGTTTCCACGATTCTTCCTTTAAATTCCTTAGAAAGAACTTTATGATTCAATATAAATGGGAATGTATGGTACATAAAATAAGAGCTGGATTTTGAGTGAACTTGAAAATCAAGGATAGAACATTTATCTTAGAAAAGTTTTAAAAATTATGTGCTTTCTGCTTTCTATATTCTAGCACTATTGCATAATGACCCAAAGATGTTCCTTTGTATCTCTTTAAACAGTAATTATGATAACAGTAATGATTTGGATGTTACTGTAAAATATAAAAGGGAAAATACCAGTTTAAATCAATAAGTTGAAAATGAAAACCTTTAGATCAAATGTGAAAACCACAGACAAAATAACTAGCTTATTTTATCGGTGAAGAATTTCAAATTAATAGCTGTGTTTTTCGAGAATTATTATCTGTTGGTAGAGACTCAAAGTCTTCCCTCCTCTCATGATTTTGATTGTTTTATCTTTCAAATTTGTTGTCATATATAGGGTAAAGTACTTAGATGTCTAACAGTTGGTATTTTAAAACCTGGACTAATTCTAAAGCATGATGGAATTAAAATCAACTTACTAGTTATAAGAAAATCAATGCTTTATAAAGTTTCAAGAAGAAAAATGGTAGATTATGTTGGAAACCCTCCTTCAGAATAGTGTCACAAACGTGAAGAACCAATGCTTCAATCATGTCTTTAGCTGTGATTAAATGGAGCATTCAACATGCTAAAGAGTTAAGCATTTACTTTAGTAGATCACACATCCTCTGTAGGATATAGGGATCCCAGCAATATTGGAATTATTAGGCATTCAGGAGCTAGAAGCTGACATTTTATTCATTTAGATTCATAGCAAAGTCTACACAACATAACTAAAGATAGAGGGAGGGTTATGCATTTGAGTTTGTTGTTTATATGCTGTGTGCCTAAGGTTCACTTCTCTTCTTGGATTTTTATGGAAAATAGGTGTTTTCTTGACAGAGTA
This sequence comes from Mesocricetus auratus, assembly GCF_017639785.1. Taxonomy (NCBI): domain Eukaryota; kingdom Metazoa; phylum Chordata; class Mammalia; order Rodentia; family Cricetidae; genus Mesocricetus; species Mesocricetus auratus. The sequence continues at coordinate 39,718,983 of NW_024429200.1, forward strand.
TATTCCGATTATGGCTTACCCTTCTTTTACTCTTCCCAGTTCCTTTCCACTTCCTCAAATCTGCATCCACCTCCTTTCTGCCTCTCATTAGGAAAAAAAAAGGCTTCTTTGGGATAATGATAAAATATAACAAAAAGTTAAAACAAAAACTGACACATTGGACTTGGACTAAAGGAAAAGAGCCTAAGAGAAGCCACAAAAAATGGAGACAGACTCATTCCCACACTCAGGAATCCATAGCAACACTAAAGTGGAAGCCATAATATGCATGCAAAGTACCTGCACATTTGGAAGAAAGAAAAAAAGGCAATCTGTAAATTAAATAAAATGCATAAGATTTAAGAAGGTGAGCCCTGACATGACATTATGAGACAAGCTACTCCAAAGACTCCACTGAGATCATTTTCTGTAGAACATCTCCTGCTGTGTATGGGGTCTACCCTTAAGAGTAGTTTGTTTTCCCTTGGAGGAAACTTCATTTTCATTTGTACATGGTTATCAATTGAAGATAACTTCTGGGGACATGTGTCCACTTCTTCTTTCAGCTCTAAGACCACAGCTGATGCAGACCTGTGGAAGACCCTGTACATACTGCTCCAGTCTCTGTGAGTTCATAGGAGCTTTGCTCATGTTGATTTAGAGGTTGTTTTCGTGATGTTCCCCCTCTAGCTTTTACGATTCTTCTGCCTCCTTTTCCACGGGGTTTCTTGAGCCCCAAGAGGAGGGTTTGCAGAAGACATCCTTTTTAGGATTGAATGTTCCAAGGTCTCTCACTCTCTTCCGAATGTCTGGCTGTGGGTCTCTGCCACAGGAGGAAACATTTCTGATGATGGCTGACCAAGGCATGTGTGTATAACAGAATGTCATTTGGAGTCCTATGATAGATTATTTTTCATAAGGTTCATTTGCAAAGAAATGATTTGTAGCTATCATATGATATTTATGAATAAAAATTTAGAAGATTGTCTTATCAAATAAATGAATTTAATGATTTAAACGATAGATGGTTATGTCTATAACAATATATATAATTGGTTTCCCTTTAATTTTAAAAGAAGATTTTTACCAAACATTCATTGTCAGAGTGGCTTCCTTTATGATCTGTCAAGGCTCTCAAATTATCCCAATATTTGTTCAGGACAAATTAACATTTGATATAAAACAAAAAAGGTATTGTGGGGCGCTACTCATTATGAAGGCCTTAGTTTTTGTTTTCATATGGTCAATGTAATCTTAATGTAAAACAAAATAATGAAATGTTTTGTTTCAATACTATTATAAAATGAAGGATGATCAAACAGACTGCAATAAAGTTACTTATGAGACAGATTCCACAGAAATGTTGCAAAAATTAAACCGTTTTTCATCCTTTATTAGTAAGAGCATTAGTCTGGGTGGTAGAAGCTCTATTAAGACTTCTGTGGCCCAATGTAGCACTGATTTGTTTTGGTGAGTCCCATTCCTAGTATTTCAAATGCATTAGACTATACCCTTGATGCAAATACCAAATGTATAATTTTAATTTCTCACTTAAAACATTCCCTGAAGAGGACTTGCTGTGGTATAGGCCTGAAACACCGGTTACTCTACAAACCATGAGAATTGAAGACCAGCCTGTGTAGCTCAGTAAGACCTTGTCACACAGTGCAAACTAAGAAAACAAAGATAAGGATACAATTCAGCATTAGAGTACTTTCCCAGTATGTGGGAGGCCATAGTCAAAGCCCAAAAGTGTAAAAAATGTCCTAATTAGTTAAATTTGTTTAATAAGTGTTCTAAAAGCAATGATAAAAATATGATTGAAAATTGAGTAATTTAACAAGTTTGAGTATAATTAAAATATTAATTAGAAATGTGATCAATCTATTATAAACTATTTGGAATTCTGCATAATATATAAAATTAAATCCCAACTAATGATTTTGACTTATTGCTAGCTATTGCCCAAATCCTCTCTTCCTTTTTTCTAATGATAGAATTTAAAAAAAGAGAGAAAGGAGGATGAAAAATGGGTAAAGAGAAAGAAGTTTTAAATTTGAAATGAACATTTCTGCCAATATTAATGCCAGTTTTCAGTGCTTCTAATAAATGTACTGTGGTTTTTAAATTAAATGGCCAGTATCAGTTTCAGGTTTCCAAACTCTTAGTAAATCATTGCTTAATAAAAACTAGTTCAGCCAAGAGTAGATTGCTTTATTTGTTCATACACATCAGAGGAAGAACCAGCAGTTCATCAAAGTCACAAATCCTTTAGAGTTTCCAGGAGAATGCCAGGATCAAAGAGAAGAAACAGATAAGATAAAGAATTTTAATCTATTTGCATTAGGAATTTCCCATTTAAGTTTTACTTGTTGCTATCATCTTCCAGCAATTTAAAAAGTTTGCTCCTTTGAAATCTTTACCTGACACTAATGGAGCTTCTTTAGACAGATTTTTTTCTTTTGTAGAAAAAGTATATGGTGTGGACTGTAAAAAAGAATTGTCATATTAGAACAGTTACTTTGGGGCTGCAGGTGCTTCATTGGCTCATCTAATCTTCCCCAGAGAGGTGGAGTGTCTCATCTGGGCAGCATGTTCTCTGGGCTGTCAAAGGCTGTGGACAGCTTACCCTGCCAAGTAAATCTATATAACTAGTTGTTGTAACTTGTTATTTGAACAATAGTCTGTTTAGTAGAATGACACTGTGATTGTGCTGTGAGACCTTTATTATGGATAGAAGCTGCTTTCTTTGGAATATTTAGTGTGTGTGTGTGTGTGTGTGTGTGTGTGTGTGTGTGTGTGTGTGTACCTTCCTGGGTTTATCTGCTCTATCTGTTTAACTAGTACATTGTTATAGACTAGGAGGTTATGACTTGAAATGGATGTTAAGATGTTTATAGTTCTTTCTTGGAATTAGGTTCACAGTAGTAATGACGTTGTATCTTGCACCACCCCCTCTATCCTGTCACCCTGCTCTCTCACTATTGATAAGCTCATCTGTTCCTGGATATTCTGCATAGGATTTAACACAAAGCTCTTGCTTCATATCACAGATAAAATGTCACTGAGAGTATATTCATGACCATGTCAGTCATCTTTGGTCCTCTCATCCCAGTTCTCTATGTACACAAGAAGAAGTCCACATATGGCAAGCATCCTTCTACAGGCAAGTGGTGCAAAACCCATGACAGGCTGCCTTTTTTGCTGAGAAATATCTATCTTAGAAGACACCCATTTTTCAGGTCAAGAGTGCAGTGGATATCCGTAATTCCCAAACATTTCTAGCAAAAAAAAATTATAACATTCCTCTGATCTTACTGACACTCAGACTAATCACTATTGTCTGTTTTGGGAAACTTGGGATTTACCTTATCATGCCCACTTTCTTGCTTTATGTCACTCACTAAAGAGAACCCAGAACTTTCAAGTCATCCCCATCACTAAAACTAATCCTGATCCTTTAGTTCTGTCTCCTGATTGTCTCCTGATGCTCTCTGGGTCTCACCAACAAAGGCTTTCTGTCCTCAAACACTTTTGTGTATTCTCCCTTATCTTCTTTGCACCTGAACCCTCATGACTGCTTCTCACACCATCTTTCAAGAGGTGGCTATTTCCTCCTAACACCACTTAAATCATTAAGATTGGAGGTGAGATAGTGTCCTATTAGCTCCTCATTGCCATATCCCCAGGAGTCTCTTTTCTTGCCCTAAATCCTATAGGTAAGTCCTCATGACATTAGGAGATAGCCTTTGTATCCTCCTATCCCTCCCCCAATTTCTATTTATTTTTATTTCTTTTTCTTTCCCAGGCTGGATGCTAGGCAAATGCTGTATGCTCAATCTAATTCTTCCACCCAGTAATGTCACTTTTCCCCTTTGGTTAAGACTTAAGCTTTTCCTTTCTAACTTTCCCAGACTGGTTTCTTGTTATGCTTTATAATAACTTAATTATCTGTGCAGTTTGATGCTGTTGGATGACTCAGTGACAGCTGCCTCTCATGTATGAGATTTTGATTTCTAACCACAAAACCAATAAAACAAAAGGATTCAGACAGATGAGTCTTCATAACACTATTCCTGACACAAGGCTTTTCTCTCCTTTAATCACTTCCTTGAAATAATCTCACCATTTTATAATACACGTATCTAAGGGTTGTCTAATGCCAACATTGACATTTGCCTTCAAAATTGGGATGACGAATTCTCCCTTTGCTTAAATCAAGGCTTACTTTTTTCTAATTTTATCACATAATAATGGTAATAATAAATATCTATTGACTAATAAAAACTTATCAAATATACAGCAATAAAATGTTCTTTATTTCTCAAAAATGTACAGTTAAAAAGACAGTGTTGGTTATTACTGTGAAGTAGCTAGTAGCTTAGAACTTATAACACCCTACTGGTTCGTTGAAATCTGATAATATTTTGAATAAGAGTAAATATTTGAATCTACTGAATCTACACATCTTTTCCTCTTTTTGTTTTGAACAAATTATTCTTTCTGTAAATAAAACATTAAGTCTTGGATCCTATTCAAATTATTTATTCCTAAATTCTTTTTATTATTTATTCAATGTGATAAATATCTAGTCAGTTATAAAGTGTATGGTATAGTAAAATTAAATTGTTTAAGTTTGTATTTTTCTTTGAAATTTTCAGTTGTGATGCTTATGTCAACTTTTGTCTGGAGTCAGAATAACAACATAAAAATTGAACAAAAACCTTGTCTTGAAGTGAAATCCAGTTACTTGCTGCCAGTAACATGACATGAGTATTTAGCTAGGTGGTCATTTGGAGCCTTTCATAATTGATGAAAATGATAAGGACATCATTGCACTAAGACAGCTCTTTCTACATGGTCAGAGCCTCAAAAACAAATTGTTTCAAGGGACCTCCGTCTGTTCAGTGAATGTAAATTGTTAATTTCTTCTATGGAACCAGAGTGGGTGGTTCTTAGAGTTGATGCCTGCCTCCTGTGGTACCTTTCCTATATAGCCATTTTACTATTCTATTAAATATAATGGAGGTAGTTCAAGGGATTTTAAGGTGACTGTTGCCTTTGAGAAATTTCTAAGGTGCCTAAATGTTGAATTTAAACTGAATTACAACAATGACCATGTTTATTTTTGTAGGGAATTAAAATGTTCATGTCTTTAAAATAACAAATTGGACTGAAGAAATGTGTCTCAGGCAGTAAGACCTTGAAGGAGGTAAGATTTTTAAATATATATACATATTAAATACATATTTTGGGATTAAAATTCTCATTAAATGTAGATATACTAATACATATCTTTGCAGGTAATTTAGAAGATAAATTTTATAAGTTAAGAACACTTCATTTGTCACAAGATACACTTCTATGGAATGATTTGGACATTTGAGACAGTTCCAATATTTAAAGAAAATGCTCAACAGGAAGGCTACATTTCAGTTTTAAAGACGAGAAAGTAGATTGCTACTATTTTTTAATAAAAGAATTAATAAATCCTCATGCTTAGTAATTTCCCTAGGTTGGCCACTTTTCCCAGGGGTTTTAGAACAGAGGTAGCTGGTATGTAGGTAGATTGTCATTCCAAAGAACCCTTTGGCTAACCTGACCATTCTGCATTTCCTGGGGCACATATGGTTACTATCAGTTGACCACAGGACCAAACTCAAGGGAGCTAGTCAGTTTCTACTAACTGGTATCTTCATTTTCACCAAAGATGTGAAACTAAACTATCACCCTTAAAGCAAACCACAGTTAGGAGTCCTGAATATGGACACAGTAGTTATTTTAGATCATTTCAGTGTCTTTCCAAGATTCATGTTATTTTTATAAAGTAGGGAGACAGTGTAGCAGTAATAAACGTGTAGTTATGCCTCACTGTGCATGTTGTTATTTAAAGAATGGAGAGAATGAACAAAGGGGTTAAAAATGTGTGCAGATATGTGTGAGTAATTGTGTGTGGAACTGGAAAGGAGAAGTCAAAACACAACTTTATATATGCTTCTTTTTATATATGTTTTTATGTATGTTTCTCTAAGGATCATTGAGTAAAATTGATTCATAAATTTTATTTTGATATTTAGAACATTTTCCAATTTTATTAGATTTCTCTGAATTTTATTATTGTGTTTAATAATGTGAACAAGTAAAATTTCCCTGTATATTTTACACTAATATGACGGATGTAAGACTGTTCGTGAAGCCAATATTAAAATGGCTATGAGCAAAAGCCTCTTACATCAGCAACACGTTTACCATATAAGGGTCCAGATTCATTGATTCAAGATGTGTTTTAAAATGGAAGCTTTGTATTACATTGTATGGATTTTGCAATTTTCTTAATAATAATATAATATCTAGTACGGGAAGAATAGTAAAGACTGCACACATTTGTATGAGTGTATATAACATTGTTAGAATCATCTCATTGTTAGACTTATCTCATTTTCAGCTCATTCTTCCCATTCTAATTCCAGTGATACTGTTTGTACAGAAGTGCAATTCAGCCAAGATTAAATATTTAATTTTTTAACCAAATTATCAGTTCCTGATTATCTTATTATAATATGTTCAACAGAAACAAAGTTATATAGGAATGTACACAAGATGCATTTGCTGTGAATCTCTGCTTCTGTTTCCATTAACTACTAGATGAAGGCTCTATGACAGCAATGGTGGTAGTCATCAGTCTCATTATAGGGGCAGAACATTGAAGGTAGCCTGTCCACTATGGCTTATATTCTTTTGTCAGAATTTTTTTCAATTTAAATTAGAAACAAGCTTTTTTACATGCCAATCCCAGTTCACACTCACTCCTTTCCTCCCCTGCCCCACATTGACCCCCCCATCCCATCCCCTTTCTGCTATCCAGGGAGGGTGAGGCCTTCCATGGGGGATCTTCAAAGTCTGTCATATCATTTGGAACAAGCCATAACCCCCCCCTCGTGAGTCTAGGCTGAAAGGGTAACCCTCTATGTGGAATGGGCTCCAAAGTCCATACAAGTACTAGGGATAAATACTGATCCATTACCAAAGGCATGATAGATTTCCCAGACCTCCAAAATGACATACACTTTCAGGGGGTCTGGATAAGTCCTATGCTGGTATCCCAGCTATCAGTCTGGGGTCCATGACCTCACCCTTATTCAGGTCAGCTATTTATGTGGTTTCTACAGCCTAGTCATGATCCCTTTGCTCATCGTTCTTCCCTCTCTGCAACCAGATTACAGGAGTGCAGCTCAGTGTTTAGCTATGGGTATCTGCTTCTGCTTCAATCAGTTACTGGATGAAGGCTCTAGGATGGCACATAATCTAGTCATCAATCTCATTATAGGGGAATGGCATTTAAGGTAGCCTCCCCACTATAGCTTAGATTGTTAGTTAGGGTCATCCTTGTAGACTGCTGGACATTTCCTTGTGCCAGATTTCTCTTTAAAACTATAATGGTTCCCTCTATTATGGTATCTCTTTTTTTCATTATTACTTTAATTTTAAATAGCTTGCTTTACATGTATATCCCAGTTCCCTCTCCCTCCCCTTCTCCCCCACTCCCCTACCATCCCCCCAGCCTCCCACCCTATCCCCACTTCCTTCCACATAGGGGATATCTAGAGTCTGTCATTTCACTCAGGGCAGGGGCCAGGCACTCCCCTAAGAATCCAGGCTGAGAGAGCATCCCTCTTTGTGTTATGGACACATGAAGTCCATTTGTATGCCAGGGATAAACACTGATCTACTGCCCAGGGCCCAGGCCTCCTTACTGACTCTCACACTCAGGGTGTGAGGTCCCATGATGGCCTCTCAGCTGTTGGTATGGGGTCCAAGAGCTCCTCCTTGTTCAGATCATCTGTCTCTGCTGGTTTTGTCTGCCCATTTTTGCCAATTTGCTCATTGCTCCTCTCTCAGTCACTGGGTTCCATGGGTTCAGTTCAGTATTTAACTCTTCTCTTGCTCTAATCTATTCTTCCCCTGACTTGTTCTTCCTGCTCCCTCATGTCCTCCTCTACCCTCCTCTTCTTCCCTTCCCTTCACCCTAAATCCCTCTCCCCTCCCCCCATGCTCCCAATTAATTCAGGAGGATTTGTCCCTTTCCCCTTCTCTGGGGTACCATGTTTGTCTTTCTTAGGGTCTTCCTTGTTTCCTAACTTCTCTGACAGTATTGATTGTAGGCTGGTAATCTTTTGCTCTATGTCTAAAATCCTTATATGAGTGAGTCCATACCATGTTGTATTTTTGTGTCTGGGTTACCTCACTCAGGATGATTTCTTCTAGTTTCATCAATTTGCCTGCAAATTTCCCAGATTTTATTGTTTTATTTCCAATAAGTGATACTCCATTGTGTAAATGTACCACATTTTCTCCATTCATTCTTCAGTTGAGGGGCATCTAGGTTGTTTCCAGGTTCTGGCTATTACAAATAATGCTGCTATGGGTCAGTTCAGTGTTAAACTGTGGGTGTTTGCCTCTGCTTCCATCAGTCCCTGGATGAAGGTTCTAGGATGGCATATAATGTAGACATCAAGTTCATTATCAGGATGGGCATTTAAGGTGGTCACTCCACTATTGCTTAGCTTGCCAGTTGGTGTCATCCATTTAAATCACTAGAGGTCTCACTGGTGCCAGATCTGTCTTCTAACTGATGACTTACTCTTTTATTATATTTCTCATCCTGTTCTCCTCCTAGTCTACCCCCCATTCAACCTTCCTGTTCCCCGTGACCTACTCTGTCTTCCTCTTCTCCCCTCTCTTCTTTCCAGTTCCCACTCCCCCCCCACCCCTCGGCATGTTCCCAGTTTGTTCAGAAGATCTTGCCTCATTCCTCTTCTCTGGGGTACCATGTATATCTCTCTTAGGTTCTTTCCTGTTTCCCAGACTCTCTGCCAGTGGAAGTGCAGACTGGCACTATCCTGATCCATATCTAAAATCCATATATTAGTGAGTACATGCCATGTTTGTCTTTTTGTGACTAGGTTACCTCACTCAGGATGGTTTCATCCAGTGCTATCCATTTACCTGCGAATTTCAAGATTCCATTGTTTTTTTCTGCTGAGTAATACTCCATTTTGTAAATGTACCGCATTTTCTCTATCCACTCTTCAGTTGAGGGGCATCTAGGTTGCTTCCAGGTTCTGGCTATTACAAATAATGTTGCTATGAACGTAGTGGAGCAGATGTCCTTGTTGTATGAATTTGCCTCATTTGGATATATGCCTAAGAGTGGAATTGCTGGGTCTTGTGGTAGATTGATTCCCATTTTCCTGAGGAATCTCCATACTGATTTCCAAAGTGGGTGTACGACTTGGCACTCCTACCAGCAGTAGAGGAGTGTTCCCCTCTCTCCACATCCTCTCCAGCACAAGATGTCTGCAGTGTTTTTGAGTTTTGACTAGCTTTTTGCATTCTTTGTGCATTTTGGAAATAAACCCTCTGTCAGATATGGGGTTGGTGAATATCTTTTCCCATTCTGTGGGCTACCTTTTGTCTTGTTGACTGCATCCTTTGACATAATGAAGCTTCTAAGTTTCAGGAGGTACCATTTATTAATTGTTGATCGCAGTGACAGTGCTACAGGTGTTATGTTGAGGAAGCATTCTCCTGTACAAATTTGTTCGAGCGTACCTCCCAATTTCTCATCTAAGACGTTCATTGTGGCTGCATTTATGTTGAGGTCTTTGATCCACTTGGACTTGAGTTTTGTGTATGGCAATAGATATGGTTCTATTTGCAGTCTTCTACATGTCAGCATCCATTTATGCCAGCACCATTTGTTGAAGATGCTTTCTTTTTTCCATTGTTTTAGCTCCTTTGTGAAAAATCAGGTGGCCTTAGGTCTGTGGGTCCATATCAGGATTTCCGATTAGATTCCATTGGTCTACCTGTCTATTATTGTGCCAAAACCAAGCTGCTTTCAAGAGTATATCTCTATAATAGAGGTTGAAGTCAGGGATAGTAATGCCTCTGGAAGTTCCTTTATTATAAATGGTTGTTTTGTCTATCCAGTGTCTTTTGTTTATCCATAAAAAGTTGGGAATTGTTCTTTCAACATCTGTGAAGAATTGTGCTGGGGTTTTGATGGGGATTGCATTGAATCTGTATATTTTCTTTGTTGGCAACATTGTCATTCTACCAATCTAAGAACACGAGATATCTTTTCATTTTCTGGTATCTTCTTTAATTTCATTCTTTAAAGACTCAAATTTCTTGTTATACAAGTCTTTCACTTGTTTGGTTAGACTTACCTCGAGGTAATTTTTAAGATTTTTGTGGCAATTGTAATGGTGATGTTTCTCTGATTTCTTCTCAGCAGATTTATTGTCTGTATATAGTAGGACTACTGATTTTTTTAGTTAATCTTGTATCCTACCACTTTGGGGAAGGTATTTATCAGCTGTAGGAGTTCCCTGGTAGAGTTTTTTGGTCACTTATGTAAACTATCATATCATCTGCAAAAGTGAAAGTTTATTCTTTTTCAGTTTATTTTAATGGTTGATTACATTGATGGATTTTCATATGTTGAACCATCTCTGCTTCCATGGGTTCAAGCCTACTTGATCATGGTGGATGATTTTTCTGATGTGTTCTTGGATTTAATTTGTCAGTATTTTATTGAATATTTTTGCATCAATGTTCATGAGGGATACTGGTCTGTAGTTCTCTTTCTTAGTTGTGTCTTTGTGTGACTTTGGTATCAAGATAATTGAAGCTATGTAAAAAGAGTTTGGCAATGTCCCCTATGCTTCTATTTTGTGGAATACTTTGAGGAGAATTGGTATTATCTGTTCTTTGAATTTCTGGTAGAATTCTGCACTGAAATCATCTGGCCCTGGGCTTTTTTTTGGTTGGGAGAATTTTGATGACTGCTTCTATCTCATTAGTGGTTTTAGGTGTATTTAAATTGCTTATCTGTTCTTGATTTAATTTGGGTTAGTGATATCTTTCCAGAAAATTGCCCATTCCCTTCAAATTTTTGAATTTTGTTGAGAACAGATTTTCAAATTATGACCTGATGATTCTCTGGATTTCCTCAGTGTCCTTTGTAATGTCCCCCCTTTTCATTTGTTATTTTGTTAATTAGAGTGTTTACTCTCTGCCTTTTGGTAAGTTTGAATAAAAATTTGTCTATATTCTTGATTTTCTAGAAAAACCATCTCTTCATTACTCTTTGTATTATTTTCTTAGTTTCAACTTTATTGATTTAGTCCTCAATTTGATTGTTTCCTGGCATATACTCCCCTGGAGTGAGTTTGCTTCTTTTTGTTCTAGAGATTTCAGTTGGGCTATTAATTCTCTTGTGTGACTATTCTCCAGTTTCTTCATGTGAGCACTTAGTGCTATGAACTTTCTTCTTAGTACTGCTTCCAAAGTGTACCATAAGTTTGGGTATGTTGTGTCTTCATTTTCATTGAATTCTAGGAAATCTTTAATTTGTTTTATTTTTTCTTCCTTGACCGAGTAATGGTGCCATTGTCATTGTTCAATTTACATGAGTTTGTAGGTTTTCTGTAATTTGCGTTGTTGTTGAATTCTAACTTTAAAGGGTGGTCTGATAAGATATAGGTAGTTATTCCAAATTTTCATATCTGTTGAGGTTTGCTATGTTGTCAAGTATGTGGTCGATTTTAGAGAAGGTTCTATGTGGTGCTGAGAAGAAGATATATTCTTTTATGTTTGGATGGAATGTTCTATAGATGTCTGTTAATCCCAATTGGGCAAAAACATCTGTTAGCTCCTTTCTTTCTTTTTTAAGTTTCTATCTGGTGGTCCTGTCTAGTGGTGAGAGTGGGGTGTTAAAGTGAGGTTTTATGTGTGATTTGAGTTTTATTAATGTTTCTTTCATGAATGTGGATGCCTTTGTATTGGGGCATAGATGTTCAGATCTGAAACTTCATCATGATGGATTTTTCCTGTGATGAATATTAAATGACGTCCTTTATCTGTTTTAATGGATTTTAGTTTAAAGTCTAATTTGTTATTTATTAGGATTTCTACCGCCTCTTGTTTTTGGGACCATTTGATTAGAAAGTATTTTCCCAACCCTTAACTCTGAGGTACTGTCTGTCTTTGAAGTTGAGGTGTATTTCTTATACACAGCAGAAGGATGGATTCTGTTTTCATATCAAAACTGTTAGCCTGTGTCTTTTTACAATCAAGTTAAAGTCATTAATATTGAGGGATAAATAATGACCGTTGATAGTTCATTCTTGCTTTGTATTTGGTGGTGGTGGTAGTATTCTGTGTGGATTTCCACCCCTTTTTTTCTTTTGGCTGTTGGTAAAGTGAGATTATCTATTGCTTAAGGTTATTATCAATCTCATTATCGGGGAAGGGTTTATAAAGTAGCTTCTCCACTATTGCTTAGATTATTAGTTGGGGTCATGTTTGTAGATCACAGAAATTTCCCTCATGCCAGATTTCTCTTTTATATTTTATTTCTAGAGAATGTCCATCATCCTTTATCATGTTCTGTATTTTCCTCATTGTCTTTGTCTCTTCAAAGTTTTTTAGTGATTTATTTCATGTGTTGTTGTTTGCCATTATTATTTTTCTTACCAGCTTTCCCTGTGGCAAGTAATTTGCTGCTAGACACTGTTGTTAGTGAGTGAGATGTCAGAGCAGATTTGTACCTGCCTTTAAGTCTGGAGATGAGATTGAGGCTAGAATGGATTAGAGATTATGCTATAGGTTATTACATTTAAAACTTTCACTGTAGACTCCTAATGATGCATATAGAATGCTTTATCTAGTACTTTTATGTTTCTCTCATAGCTTATACAGATACAACATTTGATAACTGTTGTTATTTTCAGAGCAATATAAGAATGCTGGTATTTTCATAGCAATCCCTATGTCTTCCAGTAGGATTTACATTCAGTGCTAATCGACTTTCCATGTCATTAGTTATAATTGTCTTGCTTATCTTAAATTTGCCAACTCCCCTTCTCTACATACATTGCTTTCATGGTAATTTTTCATTCTCCAAGTTCTGGCAATGTTCTATTTTAGTGATTGCTTTTTATCATTCTCTTGGACTTACGAGTTGAATAGATTTCTCTTTGTTTTTATACTTTGCTATCATTTCCTTTGGGGTTAAGGGAGGAAGGGGAAACTTTTCTGGTTTAATTGGAATTTGCATGATATTCTTAATAAATAATCAAGTATATTTTGCTTAGTCCTATATCTCTTCAGTATTATTATAAATGACAAAAATGTGTATCCATAGGTCTGATGAGGATGGAAACTCCCCCATTTACTTCTCTGAAACAGATGTCTAATGTGACAATGAGTAATATATCTTTTCCCTTTTGTGACCAAATTTTAAGTATCATTTTATATAATTATTGGCACCTATACCACAGTAAGAGATGGGAAACTGCATCTGTCCATTTTATTTCAGGCTAAGTTGTTTTAGTAAGAAGTAAGTAGAGGGGGGTTTGGAAGTTGCTGTCTGAAATGATGCTTTGGGATGATCTGCAGATTTCATTACTCGTGTTATTTCTGTTCTATTACCGCAGGTAATTGACTATAGTTTAAGTGGGAGTATGAACTAAAATACAGTTGCAGTTCATCTGGGTTTCATCAAAACTATATCCCTGTTGGGCCACAACTGGCCTTTGAAACAATTTATGTCTACAAGAACTACCCAGATTCACTGGGGAATTGCCTGAGGTCTGAGGCAGTTGCTATGGAAACAGCCCCAGTCCTTTCTTATTCAATAATTACTTTACAGAATTTAACCAGAAATGAGTGTAACAATGAAGAAATAAGTATAAGGAAGCAGTGTATTAGTAGTAGCTGAATTTGTAGAATGTTGTGCATAAATCCATGTTTTGAATATGACCATTTAATCTATACTTTAAAAGTTGTGATCCAAAACTTCACTATTTAAGACTCAACCCTTATTCTACTTCATTTCAAATATGAAGATGCCAGTTCCCATGAACTTCAATCAAGTTCTTTCTGCTGTTTTTGTTTCAAATTTGCAGGCTAAAAATTGCAGACCAAACTATAGAATTATTTTTCACCAAGAGACAGAATCTCTAAACATTCTGCAGTTCAATTATATTTTATCAAACATAATTAGATATCTCACAAAGAGACTTTAGGATTATATTTAGAAACTTGCCTTAGTGAGCAGGACTATGAAGGTGATGCCTTTTGAAATTACTTTAAATTTCAGTATTACCATGGAAAACAATAATACTAGTAGAATTTAAAATAATGGTCCCTTACCATCTTATAATATAAAGATCCTCACAATCTCAAATTCTTTTTTTTTTTTTTTGTTTTTACGAGACAGAGTTTCTCTGTATTGTTTTGGAGGCTATCGGTCCAGCCCGGCCTCGAACTCACAGAGATCCGCCTGCCTCTGCCTCCCGAGTACTGTGATTAAAGGCGTGTGCCACCACCGCCCGGCTACAATTTCAAATTCTTATTGAATATTGAAAGTGAAACTGTCACAAAGAAGCATGTGCAAAATAGAAAGATGACTAAAACAAAGATATTCACAATCATAGAATCACAATACATCAAGACATTATGACTCACATGAGCAATGCTGACTATAGTTTTATAATTTAATTATTACCCTAACTTGCCTTGTTGAACACAAGTAATTCCTCATGCATTACTAACTACTGGAGGCCAAGCACTCTGCCCCATAATCAGTAGGGAAGAAACCACGATACCTATATGGTCAAGCATTTACATGTGTGCACTAGATAGCATGAAAATTAAGTATTCTTTCAACCCTTTCCATTACTGTCATTTAATTTCTTAAGGATCTGAAGAATATATTAATTGAAGTTGAAATTTAAAAGAATAGCAGTTAGATGGAAGTGTGGTACCAACATGTGGTTATTTCAAATGGACTACCTTATTAATCAATATGAACGCCACTCCCCAAACCACCAAACTGTATATCAAGCTCTGGGCTTCATCTAAGTATGTCTTCTAGAAAAATATCAATGTTTTGTAATGCTCAACACATGTACAATGCTGTCCAATGCATGACTTTTGCAAATTCTATGTCATTTGGGAACTGAAATTCTATTAATTAGTTAACATGTTAGTTATTTTATTCTTCATCATATCATTTGGGTGTAGAAACAATATCATCTGTGTGCTTATTTGCATAATTTCTTATTGTTTCCAATAATATGTGAGAATAATTGTCTCTAAAATGGCTTTGACAAGTATCCTCTGACTTTGTTATCAAACCCAAGGATGCATGATAATATCTATTATCATTGTCTTATCATGTTGATTGATTTTCCCTCATAATCATGAGAAAAAACAATTATATTTTAATATATAACATAGACTATGTGATATACTAGAGAGAGAGGGAGATAAAAGACTTTCCAAGTATATAATTGCTATGTTTGTTTTATATTAGTTTTTCTTTACCAAATAATTGTAAATTAGGGTTAAAATATTACTTAGATAAAATTATTCACAATCCATTTAAGTATAGAGGAGAAAGAAGAAACGCAAAGTGATTTGTCTTAAATCACATATTCAAGAAAACCTATATTTAGAAATGAGAATTTTGAGCCTTAGAAAGAAACATCATTTCCCTTACTGGAAGCATGTGGTATTCATTTCCAATATTTTCCAAACTTGAAAATGTATTCTTTTGAAAAATGTTTGCCTCAGGCAGAAGACAAAATATGACATTTACATTCTTAGAAGGAAGTCAGTCTTTACCTTTACTTCATGGTTAACAACACAGTGTCAGTCCACAAAAGTAATGAATTTTATGCCACTAGTCCAACAGATAATGACACTGTCAGCATTTTTATGAATTTGTATTTTGAATCAAGAGACCACTGAGTTTCAGTAGTATTCTAGACTGATTGCTAGTCTAGACTTTGATGGTAGATGGAGGTTCCTTCTGAATTACAACCTTCCATATCCCACAGGCAAATAGCACATACATCTGAGATGTGTTAGTTGAAATTCCATTCAACTATTGATTGCCACGTTTGAATGGAATGATCACAGTAGAAATGTAAAGAAGCTAGGAAAATCATCACATTAAAATCCACAGTCGACAGACAAGACCATGGAGAACAGAGGAAAGAAAATTTCTCCACGTGCTCCCATCATCATTTTAAACTTCAAGTTCACCTATTTTTAACAAAGGTGTCAGGGGAGGTGTAATGGAGTTTTAAAAATAAGAAGCTAATAAACTAATAATTAATGCAGAGATAGTTTTTGAACATCTTTATGTGGGACGCCAACAACTAACTATACTTATTCCTTCTCGGGCAGTTTCAGTGGACAGAGAAGAGGCAGATTTGTTGATGATGTGTTCTCTTCAGTGTTCATTTTCTGAATATGTAAAATTTTCCCACATATTATAGTTAATTATTGGAATAAAAGCAATTACTCTATAACTAAAAGAGTACCGTTGTGGACACTGAGCTCTAATAGTTTCAATAAAACATGATAAGGTTGAAGACAGAGTGCCCAATCCCAGGTCGTCACTTTGCTTTCCTAATGACCATCAGTATACTGGGATTTAATCTACTTAGTTATAAATTCCGTTAAATGAGATAATGTAACATTGACCAATACATAGAGATAGGGAATAACTGCACATCAAGGTGCACAAGCAGAGAGCTTGTATAATATGCAAATTGGATATACTTTAAAATCTATTTATCTCATTTTTATTGGGTATGAGTGTTTTGCCTGAATGCACCACTTGCATCCCAATGCCTTGGAAAGTCAGAAAAGGGCACAGATTCCCTGAAAGTGGAGCTATCTATCATTGTGATGTACTATGTGAGCTCAGGTCCGCTGAGAGGGAAACAATGATTTTAACCACTGAGGCATCCATGCAACTCCATGCTCTAACATTTTGATAATAAGGTATTTCTTGATCAAACTGGTGGAAATTGTGATGAAGAGAATTGATGTCTTTTGTGCTTCTATGAAGTGCACTCTGGATATAAGGGATTCATATGACCATTAATTCTTAAGAAATTGTCAAGGAATATATACAAAAACAGAAAGGTGTCATTTTATTAAAATATGTCATTAAGGACAAGATTAAAGTTTCTTCTCAAGCTATAACAAGTGTCCATCATTGACGAAGAGTTGCCCAATGTGATTTGAATCTAAATTATTCCATATGATATATTAATTTAAAGTATTTGTCAGAGTTACTCATTTTACTGCAGATGGGTTTATGATGTATATTTTCTGAAAAGAACACTTCCATAAGTAGTTAATCCGCATGTACATATATTTCCAATAATGGCCTGACTGCTGTGATGCAAAATATGAAAGCTATGGTTGACTTTACAAACCTGGGGCAGATATGATAGAATTAGTTGGAAAATGCTGTTAATTTTTACCAATAGATGACTAGAGGCTGATTTTCTTTGAAAATATAAACTATTTTGGAGATACATGAAAAATGTTAAAAAGTAAAAAGATAATGCATCTGTAATAGTTTTTATTACTCTGTAATATACATACACACTTTTTGCACTCTCCCGTCTACTTGCACAATCACTCCTGATGCTGTTTCAGACATGAGTTTTTTATCAGAAATGCAAATATTCTCTTTTGCATCTGCTCTTTGCCTTGTTTGTCCTGCCTCCTAACAGGTAAGCTGGAGTGGATAGTATTTCCTCCACGAATTTACTTGCTCTTCCCTAGACTACAAGTAGCTGAACTACCGTTGATTAGCATTCCGAAGGAACCCCTGGCATATGTGCGTCATTCGAAAGCAACTGTGAGAAAGCGGCCCCAAAGCCTGTGAGGCAGAGGCTTTCAGAACCCTGAAGTGTTGCTCCTGGCTCTGAATAGGCAATTATGACAGTCCATTGCACAGGGCACTGTGGATTAAACAGCCACGATGTTCCTTCTCAGCAGCGATTGGTCCAGATGTTTAAATTCTGATTATGCTCCACTCAGAAACATTCGAAAATATGTGCTTTAATTATAGACATGGAAATAATTATTTCCCTTCCTCATCCATCACCCTGCCACGCTGAGATTTTTATAACTAGTGCTTTGTCTGATGCAGCGGTAAACATACTTTCTATAATTTTGCTGTAACTGCCTTCCAATTACTGCTTGTATATAATTTGCCACATGAAATATGCAAATGACCTATCCATATATTTATTAATATATTCACCAATTATAGTTCATCTAACTGACCTTGCCACCATAAAACAATTTCATAGAATGGGACAAGATATTTACCACAATGTGAGTATCTGTAAAACATGTAGTATATTGTTATGCCTAACAACATGTGCAAAGGGCTTCAGCACTTACAACATATGATTTTCTTCTAAAGAACTTAGATGCATTATCACTTTAATACATCCTTTTTGCTTGCATTCTTGGAGCCACTGGCCTTCATGGACCATAGTGCCATTAGTGTCAACCTTTTTGACAAGATGTGATGAGGTGAATTAACAATCCACTCTGG
The DNA here is from genome assembly GCF_017639785.1 of Mesocricetus auratus. NCBI lineage: Eukaryota > Metazoa > Chordata > Mammalia > Rodentia > Cricetidae > Mesocricetus > Mesocricetus auratus. The sequence continues at coordinate 39,737,410 of NW_024429200.1, forward strand.
TGAGTTCTAATTTTGGGTCCTCTGACAGTGCATTTCCATTTCGCTTGCTTTCAATTAAATAACATAAAGTGTTGCTTCTGTTTTTTCATGATAAAGGTTCATCTTTTTCACTTTCATTCTTAGTTTGATCCACTGGAGTCATTATATGGCATCCGGACTATTTATCAAGAAATTATGACACATTGTGATGATGAATTGTTTAATTGAGTCAGAGGTTCAGTATAATCCAATTCTGACTTAATTACTGAAAATGAAGATGCCATAATTTATAGCAGTCTATTTAGATCCAAGCATAGCTCTCCAACTGCATATTTTTCCCCATTTTTCAACATTCCAAATTATCACTGACAATTAGCCGGCTTTTAACATTCATCATGTTTATCTTCACAGATGCAGTGACACCTAAGGTGACTGAGAGTGGGTAAAAGACTCTGTGTTTGGTAAAGAACTAAAAAAAATAGAAAATAAGAACTGATTGTGCTTGTTGGTTGAGTGGTTAGAGTTAGATAAGTGGATTTGTAGTGAGGTCATCAGTCACAATTGGACGGTAATTTGAAAATGGATTAGCTTAGAAGTAGCAATTTCTGCTCCATGGGTTTCAGTGAAAGAGTCTGCCTAATTCTGTAAGAGACCTCATAAACTGGCAGAGATCAATGCCTACCTAATGTGCCATTATGCACTGGGCACACTTCAGTGATTACTGCACAGCTGTGGTACGGTTTTGCTTGCTACTTCTTTAGCACTTACACGGCAGGTGCCCCCCATGACTATTTGGCCCAAAGGAATAAACTTGTTAGGGAATAAATGGACTGGGGCAGCTTTGCCTCCTCAGAAGCTACTCACATCTGACCTGAGGAATCATCAGGGAGGGGGACAAGAAGCCTGAGCACAGTGATAAATAAAGACTAAGCAATGCACATAAAAGGAATAGCTTCTTCCATACCTGGGTGGCGCTTCCTTACTTTGAAATGCTAAGATGTGACTGTCTTACTTTCGTAGCTTTGAAGACTACAGTGACACAAATTTCATGTTTGAGATGTGTAATGTTTTTATAAGACAACATTCCATATTTCAGAGATTTTGTTGTTCTTGTTTATTTTAGACCATGTAAATTACATGACAAAGGATGAGAAGGAACTGGATCGAAACAATTTTAAATAAAACTTGAGTATGTGACATCACTGATAGTCTTTGTATTCTTAAAAAAGAAAACCTCTCTCTCTCTCTCTCTCTCTCTCTCTCTCTCTGTGTGTGTGTATGTGTGTATGTGCACTTGCACGCATGCATATACATGCACATACCAGAAGTCATTTTATAGGAGCCATTTCTCTTCTTCTTTTTTATGGGAAATGGGATTAGAACCTGTGTAAGCGGCAGGCACCTTAATCCCTGAGCCATCTTGCCAGCACAGACTTTTCATTCTCGTGTTCACAAATCTCTCTACTAATTACTTTAGTGAGCCAGGAATGAAAAGTTAACAGCATCAATGTAATTTGAAACACAAATCTTTATTGTAAAATAATAAAATTTAACTGCAATTATATGTGAAAATTTCCATCTTGCACCTCACTAAATATGATATCACATGATATGGAATGGAATAGTATACCTAATTAAATATTGTATCACATGATATAGAATAATATAAGCAACCAAACACAACAGAGAGAAAATAATCTGTTGAGAAGATTTATGATTAATTACCTGGAATTGGTATAAGTACTATAAGGTATATATTATAAACTCTTTGAATTTCCTTTTTACTCTATAAAACTATACGTCCTATTATTTATTCAATAACCAAACTTGTCAGATTTCATTCCACTATCTGCACAAGGTGAAAATGGAGTAACTAAATGACACAAAGATATAATTAGAAAATTAATACTAATAAAAGTTGGTTGAAAAAGAAGCTTCCTGTCCCCAATTAGTTCACAATCCAAATTTCCAAAGTTCTTTTGAAAAGGGGTTATTCATCCAATAACTTTCTGACTTAAACTTATACAAGTAGAAATGCCTTGAAATCATCACTAAAAACCAGACTTCTCCAGGGGAGAAGTGATCACTGGGATGCAGTCCAGCTGAGGATAAGGAGGTGTTCCTCTAGACTTTCCGTGGTCTGTGCAGCCAAAAATGAATTGGAGCTACAGATGTCACTCTGGTAGAGTGCTTGCTTCGCAGGCATGAATCCCTGAGCTTCATCCCCTCACTGTACGAATCCAGGCATTGTGGCACTCTAGTGCATTCTGCAATGTAAACGCTTATGAAGCAGCAGGAGGGGAATAAGAATTTCAAGGTCATCCTTGTCTACAGAAACAACTGAAGGCCAGCCTGGAGTGCATAGGAAACTGTGCCTGAACGCATTAATTGTGAGTGCAGACAAATGATAGAGGCACACAGGAGTTTGCACTGGTGATGACAAGCAGTACTTGTGCTGGGCACTATGGTTTGTTTACACAGTGGCCCCAGGATGGAGGTTCTAGTTCGCACTCTCTTTCTTTTATTTCTTTTCCTTTTATTTTTATTTGTTCAATTTTTTATAGTGTCTTAAGTAGCTGATGTTGACCTTCCTTTCAGTGTGTAGCTGACGATGACCTTGAGTTTCTGATCCTGTTGCTTCTACCTTAAAAGGGTGGAAATTACAGTTTTGCAGCATAGTGGCCAGGATTATGTAATAACTTACTTTTCCAGGTAAAGAAATATATAGATCATGTCCTTGTCAGATTTTAAAATTGAAAGAAACGGTTATAGAAATGTGCAGATAAAATACACTTTACATGGTTTGAGGACTAAGAACTTCAGTTAGAAGGGTAGGATGCAATCAGTTACAGCCTTGTTACCTTTTACAAAATTTCACCTAATTGTCTATATTATTTTAGCACTACTCAGTTTATATATGTATCGAAATGTCACATGCTATTCCCTCTATATGTGCAATGTATAATCAGCAACAGGAAAGCTCAAGGACGGTATCTGAAATCTGTAATTAACAGGCCATAACATTGTAAGTTTTCAAATAGGAAGAGTTCTCAAAGACAGCATTCTTTTAAAATGATTAAAAAGCTAGCAGCTAAGAGTTCATATATAAAGCAAGTAAAATGTAACTCAAGAAAAGGATCCACCTTAAGAGCAGGCAAACAAAAGCATCATTAGATATGACAGGCCTTTCATTACCAAACAGGGTGGGGAAATGCAGCAGCAAAAGTATAGATGGTCCATAGGAGGAGACAGCTTTAGAGTGAGGTGTGTGGTAGGGCAACATGGAGAATGTGTCGTGTGCGTGGAGTCTGAACACAGAATGAGTCAAGGGAGGAGGGGTGGGAGAGGGAGCTGGGATTGACATGTAAAGCATTCATGTTTCTAATTTAAATAGAAACATATATGGAGGGGAAAAAAAGATTGGAAGGTCATACGTTGAAAATGCAAACAAATACATCCATTGTGTTTGTGATTCTGAGGACTGGTCACAGGGTGCTCCTCATACTGGGCAAGCACTTTACTACACAGCTTCTTCAGTCCGGTCATGGCATGGATAAAAAACATAGTTCTTCACAATGAAAAGTCAGAATATGGGTAGCACATCCAGAACCTAGACCAGGATAGTGTAGTCGTCAACAATGAGCATGCAGCGTAAGTGAAGGAGCAGTGAGACACCTTAGCGCATCTCCTGCCTTTGAATTATGGATTCACTGTCGTCTTTTCTTCCTCCACTTTTGTTCAGTTCCTCTAACCCCTGTGTCTGTAAGACAGAAGGAAACAATGGCTGCCATTTGACAGAGCGATTCTGTGGACAGATGAGGTAGAGCTCAGGACTTGTTAGCTGTCGTCATGAAATCCTTAAGACATCTACAAAGCTTAGGCTGTGATTTCTGTCATTATGGATGCTGCTTTCTCTTCTCTCTATGAGACCTTTGTATTTCCCGTGTATTATTTAACAAGTCCTAAGACAAACTCTTTTAAATAATTCCCAAAATCTTTGTATTCTAAAGAGGGGCATTATATACAAAATTCCAATTCAAATCCCATTTCTTCCTTTATCTGTGTTCCTCCTTCTCTGCCCTGCATTCCTTCGTGTTCTGGCAGTGAGTTCAGTCAAAACTCAAGACATGAATGAAAGGGTTTGATTTGGACGGATGTCAAACCAAAGCCGCAACTGCTGCATTGAGCTGCCTCAGGTCCTTCTCCTCTTCCTTCCCTTAGAATAAAAATAAAAAAATTGACTACTAGGCATCTTTTTGCTTGGAGTGGGGAGATGAGATGAATTTATAATTTTAAACAAACTTTAGATGTGGAATTTGAGGGCTTATGCTTTTACATAGCTATTTTTATTCCTTTCCCAATGAATATTCTGCTATCAAAATCTTTTCCTATACAGCTTTCTTAATATGAAACATCTTGTTACAGATAAAATGAAACTCTTAGAAAGCTAAAAAGTAATGCAGAAATACAGGCTGTATCTAATATTACTCTTGGAACTGTTGATATCTCCTCTTTCTGTACTAGTAATTAGTTGAAGGAAAAATGTTACAATTTGGTATTAAATAAATTGGAATTTATGAAATACTATTGCCATTACTTCAGGTTTGAAGAATCCAGTTGTGACACAAGTTGTGTGTATATGTGTGTTTTCACACACCCACACACTCTTTTCTCACTTATTTTTATTACATGCATATTACTTTCATTTCCTAGAACAGCCTTTGGCAGGGCGTAAAGTCTGACATTTGTATTTGCTTTTGTCTAACATCTTCCTACAGATTTTCAGGCAACTGCTATATCGCCTTCTGTTTTTAAACAGTAAAGAAAGTCTATTCATTGCTGAGAGAAGCTTGATTTTCTTCTCAGAAATCAGTGGGAACTGTGGGTAAAATATGTGAGAACCAAATGGACTGCCACTACCACCACAGAAATAATACAATAAAATAGAGTGTCCACATATGGTCCAAACAGATATACAGAGGAGAGGAGAGCAGCAGAAAGTGTGCTGTGAGCACACTTTGACCTGCTGCTTTCTCTGTTGGGGGCCACATGGCTTTGTTTTTCATCTAATTGTAAGAAAACACAACCACTGGCTAAGGCTTTCTGAATGCTGAGCTGAGTGTTCCCACTGTGGTAAGCAGGATTCAAATGTCTGTATCTTTAGGAAACCTTTGCTTGGTTTTTGTTTTTTATCCTCAGAAATAAAAATGAACCTATCAGACAAAAAGCAAAATAATCTAGAGAACTGGGAGAGGGTTTGGTTATAAGAAGAGAAAACTAATGGCCTTCTCCTTCTCACCCTCACTAACCTAAAAGTGGGTTGGGAAAACCACTGAGTTTCTGGGAAACAATGTATAACATGGGTGCAGTATTCCTATTGAAATCACTTAACACTCTTTAAAAAGAGGATATCTGAGCTTCAAGACAAGTTTTGATTTAGATTTCAATGAGCAAAAGGAAGTAGAACATTTGCATTCTACAAATTGACAGTAGATTTTTGTACTCTTACCCTGAAATGTTTTAAGAGGAGATCAATGGTCACCACAGTCAACCAGATTAATTTGGGGCTTCCTGTGTTTTCTGTTTGTCTGTTTGCTTGCTTCATTTACTTTATATGTATCTCTCTATTACTATGATCATTCACTAACATTAACAAAATTTAAATGCAATGGTAGTATAATTAAAGAATGTCATAAAAGAAAGTCACCGTTAGCAGGAATGAGAACCAGGTTGAGTATTTCTTTAGGAGATAGTTTTTTTGCTCTTCTACCACCCTGTGACAGCCGGAAGATTAACACAAACACCTGCGCACAGACATGCCCACTGTGTTTACTTCAAAAGAGAATGGAAATGTGCTAGCATTACGTGCTTGTCAAACTGTGGAGATGGCTTGGTGATTGCTGTACAAGCCAAGAACCTAAGCTCAGATCCCAGAACAAAGATAACAACTGAGCACTTTGACACACTTCAGCAACCACGGGGCTTCCCAGAGGCAGCAGGAACTTCTGGGATCTCACTAGCCTGACAGTCTAACTGAAAAGTAAAGCTCTAGGAGCAGGGAACTATGCGAAACCCATAGTGGAGAAATGAAGGTGAAAGACAGTCTGGTATCAACCTCTGGCCTCCACATGTGTTCTCATGCTGAGAACACCTCCACACACTTGCATATGTATACAGACACAGACACACAGTAGCACAGATTCAAACTGACTTCAAAGTAGTCATCTGATTTCCTTTTATCACAAAATCATCTGGATTTAGAAAAGAAACCAATGTTCATTTTCTGAACTAAAGTTAACATTTACATTCTCACTGAAATATTTTGTTTGCATTTTAGCATTCCCCTCTGCCACCATAGTTAGTGACTCTAAAGATATATTCAAGAAGAAGCTTGCCCTGATTAAATGATTGACATTTATCCATGAAAATTTTAGGAACTTTTCACAGCTGGCTTTAATTTTCAACTTGATTCAACCTAGAATCTACCACCTAAGAAGAGTCCCAATAAGAGGTTGTCTACACTGAGTTGATCTGTTTGCATGTCTGTGGGGGATTGTCTTAATTAAGATAATTAGTGTGAGATCCCAGTCCACTTTTGGGGGCACCTTTTCCTGGCAGGGGGTTCTGACTCTGTACAAGTAGGGAAATGAAGCTGGGCACAGGCAAGCAAGGGAGCAAGCTTCACTTCTCTCTGCTCTTGACTGTGGATGCAAAGTGACAACTGTCTCAAGTCCCACTGCTAGGATTTCCTGCAGTGATGGACTAATAGCTGGGATTTAAAACTATCATTTTTTAAATTGGAAAATAAACCCAAGATATTTTATCATAATAACAGAAATGAAGCGAGGACAGAATTTTTTTCATAATTAAGAAATGTGACTGCTAAAACTAAATAAAGTAACACTTAAAAACCTTTTCAACATATAATTTTCTGACACTTGAAACTGTGCTGCTATTTTCAAATTTCAATGTTAACAAAGACCAGAGAATCAAGGATACATGGGGATTTCATTCTAGATGGGTAAGCTTATCTTTTGTCATTCAACTATTCTGCCTGTCAGTGCTGTTCCTGTGTGAATTATTGTAAAGAGATTAAATATACAAAAAGGTTACGTCTGTATACTGTTTCTTACCTGTCATTTTAACTGATACCTTCTTAATATTTAGTCTGGCAAATCAGTTCTTTCTTCCATTCTTCCATGCCATAAAGCATCCTTTGTCATGCAATTCCCTTCCTAGAGGTTCAGGCCTTTTCTGGTCACTCTTCGCCCTAAGAGGAGGAATCCTCATAGCACATTGTGCTCAGTTTTGTAGTTTTTTAACAGTGAGAACATGATACGTGACAGTCTCTCAGGGTTCAGGAAGGTGGACGAGGACACAAAAAGATTGTGTCTGAAGAAACGGATGACTCCAAGGAAACGGTATCTTTCAGACACAACAGGATGGATGCGTATAGAACTCACAGAGACTATAGCCTGCACAGGCCAGCACAGGTTCCAGTCACTCAGTCTCGGTGCTGAGTGGGGGAAGTGGACCTGTGTTCCCATCTCTAACCTAGAAGCTATTGCAATTGGTACCCATTAGCAAATGAATAACCAGTTTTCTCCAAAGTAGTCTCACTGGTTATATGAACCATACTTAAGTGAAGGCTCCAGCAGTGTTATCCACTGTTACCCAGAAGTAAATGGATAACACAAAATGAACTCAATGGTAATTTTTTTTAGCCATTTTGTCTCCTATAACTTTGTTTGGGCATTTCTTATTTAATATCGTTTCTCATTTTCTGTTTTGATAGGTTTTATTTTGTGGATATAGGTGTCTAGGTGTGTGTTTCTTGTGCTTTCTTTCTTTCTTCCTTCATATCTTTCTTTTTTTCTTTATTCTGTTCCCCTCATTTTCTAAAGCAAGAGAGAAAGAAGACATGGAGCTGTGTGGGTGGGGAGGCAGGAAGGATCTGGGAGGAGTTGGGGGAAGGGAAAACATGATCAGAATATATTTTATGAAAACTTATTTTCAATTAAAAATAAAAGGGTATCGCTTCTCAGTCTTTTAGATAAGATAAAGTATAAAATAAAAGAGAGCAATACATAAATAGAAAGAAATTTTTAAAGATGATCTTAGTTTCAGTCAGGCTTGGTTTGATGCATTCCTTTACAAGTGTCCATGAGCATTAATAGATGCACCTCTAATCAACCTGTATTCCTGAACACCCTAGAAAAAGTCAGAATAGGTTCAGGTGTGTAATGATTCTTCAGTAGTTTAATCATTCTGAAAATAATGAATTAAGTGCCAACTATGTTTGTAGGTGAATATCATAATCCATATCTGCAATATGCAAACACACACACACTCATGTTTCAAAATTAACAGCCTATATGACATAATAAAATGTTAAGATACTTTTCTGTAAAATAAATATTTACATAGTTTTATTCACTATTTTCAAAATTTATTTGACCTTGGAATTGTTTTTTCTTGAAAGTTAAGTATGGTGCTTCTGTCACTATCTAAACCCACATTTCCTCTTCAGAAGGAAGACTGCTTTCTGATATGCTGCCAATCAGAGAAAGATGTAAAAAAGAATGGGAAGAGAATTTCACCAAATTTTAAGATGGGAAGGTGATACAAGATGTTTTGAGGAAGGGGAAACACTTATACTTGTTAATAAATGTAGGAAATCAGTACAAACATTGTGAAATCCAAGACAATCAGAGGATGCTCATTGTAGGGACTAGTCCGACCCCTCATAAAAATGAAGCTATTTTTAAAACTCCCGGACATTAGCTGTTCTAGAAATATTGTGGTAAGTTCAAGATGTAACTAGTTTATGGGAATCACAAAAAAAGAAAATTCCTTCTTCCAACAGGAAATTAACAAAGGTTCTTCCCTAAATTAAATCAGTCTGGAGGATCAAACAGTAGTTTAAAAATGTAATGTTGGCTTCTAAATTTAATCAATGAGTCAAGTGCTTCTTAACAGGCACAGGACCCTGAGTTCAAACCCCAGTAACATATGAGCTGAACACGGTGGCGAATACTGTGATTCAAGCACTCAGAAAATTATAATGGCAAAGAGATGAGAAATCTAAGGTCATCTTCAGACATATATGTAATATATTACATTTGAAGCCAGCCGGGACTCCATAGAACTACACACACACACACACACACACACACACACACACACACACACACACATACACTATATATATATTTTTTTTAACTGAGATGTGCATAACTGAAATGGGTAGACATTTGATAGGAAAAGATAGGGTTCTGAATTGAGGCAAATAACAGATTTCTCTGGGTGTAACTTAGTTGGATAAAAGCTCAGAAAAATTTGAATATTATCTAAAAGTTGATGATAGATGAATGCCAATAAATTCTAATTTCTTACGTCTACTGAGTGGCAAGAGGATGACACTTTTTTCTGTCATTTTCTATATCCTGGAGGAATAGAAGGAAAATATTTCAATACCATCACAAAGTATTTTAATAATAGTGAACATTGCTATGTTGCTTTCCAAACAAGCATTGGCTATATATTGACTCAGCTTGTCTTTTCTTTGGAAATATTTTATTATTACATACTTTTCTACTCTTTCACAGTTGATGAAATCGAGGAAGGAAAGATTAAGTGAAGTACTCAATATTATGCAGTCCATCAATTAGAACACAGATTTGCCCCTTCCAAATTGCAACTAAAAATCTGTTTTAATCATCCAGATAGTATCAAATCTTAGGGATAAATGATAACAAATCTAAGCTAGTACAGACATGCTCATGAGAATGCCAGCATTTCATGAATGAGGTCGACATCACCTCCCCCTGTTTCTTGAGAAGGAAGTGAGTCATCCTGTGAGTCATCCCTGTGCATGTCTATCTACCCTTAGTTACTGATGTTATGGACATTATATAGCTGCTTGACGAACTTCCTCTGTTGTCATGAGTGTGACATTCCCAGTGACGCGGTCCACAGTCCCAGCAGGCACGTCCTTATGTTCCAGTCATGAGTGGCTTTCTTCTCTGGACCTAAACAAATTGTCCCCAGCTTCCTGCTGGTCCTCCAACTGAGAACCCATTCACAGAAGTCAGGCAGCAGAGAAATTAATTTTTATTTCATAATTTGTTTTTCCAAGAGATAAGGCTTTAACCTCTACTATTGAAGAAATGTTACTGGAACCAACAAGATGCCTCAGCCAGTAAAGTTACTTGCTGCTCAGTATTACACCCTGAGTTTGATCCCCAGAACTAACATGGTTGGAGTTTACTGACTCCAATAAGTTGGCCTGTGACCTCCATATTTACACGGTGGCAGACACATGCCCCACCACTAACACATACACACACAACACACACACACACACACACACAAACACACACACGTTGATGGAATTTTAAACACGATCCCTGTCATTTTCAAATGATGATTTTCTAGTTTCCTTTATTTGAATGCACTGATTAGCTGATATTCTACAATAAAAATTTTCATATAATATCCAAATAATCATGTTATATCATGAGTAACAATCAATCCCTGTTTTATTCAATGTATGATAAGTATTATTATAAATATCCCAGAGTCATTTTATAGGAGTTCTTTATTCTAGGCCCTTTATTATTTTGATATGTCCTTTGAGAAAAAATTGATGTCCTGCTCCAAATAATGTTTCAGAGGCCTTATGGATATTTCAACCACAGCCCAGATGTAACCCATCCCTTGGGAAAGTAAATGCTGGTTTCCCTTAGTTGAAAATAGTATGCAGAAAGAAAACTCTCAGTGGGAGATTTGTTGGAGGTCTGAGTTCATTATCTATATTTTGGTCTGAAATGAAAACTCTATAGAGACACAAACAGAGGTCCACATAGATTTAAGTGTCAGTCTCTAACTATAACATCACCTGCATTTATATAATAAGCTATATCTTTAAAACAACAAATATATATATTATATATACTATTACAGCTAGTTACTAAAATGGAAATGGAATGTCTCAGTATTCACTATTTTGATATAATATTCATTCAGGGCTGTCATATTCTTCTCCCTACATCATGAGATGATTCTCTTAATATTTTCAATAGAAACATGAAGTAGCAATTTAAAATCCAGTGGAGACCAGTGTTCAAGCATGCTGAGTTGCTTAGACTGTAATAAGGATACTAGGAAGGGATCAAATTTTGCTGAATTTGTTTTATCTTTGATGATACTCCTAACATTTTAGAACAAAAAATATTTGTAATAACAATAGGAGGTCTGGAGTACAAACTGCCAAATGGTAATCAAATTAAAATAATCTTTGGTTTAAAGAATGAAGTTAGTCTTGAGATGCAGCCTGTTAGGGACAACTTGCCTAGGATAGACAAGGCCCTATAATTGGTACCCAGCACACGGAAATCAGAACACATAATGTAATAATTCATAAGTTAGTTTGCAGAAGTAGCTGATTTCTTAAATTTTTATCATGTTATTTCTTGAATAATGTCATTCCAAATGGTTTGTGTTGTGTATTGTAAATGGCAAAAGATTTTTATATGATCTGAAGAGAAAACAGAGTATGTGCTGTATATTGTGCTTGAAGATATAGATATTAAATCAATATACTTAATTGCTGTATATTTGTAAAAAATGCAGTTAATACAAATATAAAATGTAATGTGAAAAAATATTTTCAGTTTCCTTTCAGAACCTCGTACATGAATGTAGAATTTACATCATTTCCACACTTCTTTCCATGCTCCCCACTCGGCTCTGTCAAATTTATACCATCTTCCAATTGAATAAGTGTTGTACAGATAAACACATATATTTATTTGTATACAAATGTTCTTTATATATCCATTACATACCTATGGCTCTTCATCTAGGTGTAGGTCCTTGTGGGATTTATTTCTTGCAGACACATGGGCACAACCAGGAGAAATGGCTTAGTGGCAAAGGTGTTGTGTGGCTCCTGCATTTGATTCAAGGGTGCATCCTAATATCTACATTGGCTGGGTGAACTGCCTGAAATCTCCTCTATGGGATCCCTTGCCTTCTCTGCTCTATGGGATCCCTTGCCTTCTCTGCTCTATGGGATCCCTTACTTTCTTCTTGCCTTCTTAGGTGCTTGCACAAAAGCGTATCTACATGCAATTAACATACATAAGAAAGTCTTTAAATATAAATCTATAACACATTATAGAACCACAAATTAAGTATCTGCTGAATGATTTTATATAAAAGATATTTTTAGGGAATAAAAGAGATTTTGTATCTCTTACGAAGTACACAATATATTTATTGAAGCTAAGACAGTATGCAATTTTTTTTCTTCTCTATCCCAGTACTAATCAATATTACTCAATTCAGTGTAGGCACTGAATTCAATGAGTATCAAATTGTATCATGTTGCTGAAATTTGGAGCAAGAAATGAGGAAAGAAAATCTGGGAAGACTAAATGAAGTATATAGTAAATATCAGTGTGAAATGGAAAAGTAATTTTGGCATTAAAAATTATTTTAAATTTCAGTGGGCACATTAAAGTTAATCATTTAGTTCCATACTATGCTAAAATCATGTCAGTGAGAGTTCACTTCAACATACAGTATTTCAACCATTATTGAAATAATTATTTTACACACATTTTTGTAGCAAGTCTTTAAAATTTGCTAGGCATTTTTATTTATAGTGTTATCCAAGTTAACTCTAATTAGTTTAAGAAGTAAATTGAGCATCACAAACATTTATATACTCCATTTGCAATGGGACCTTTATTTGGTCCAACTGTCAGATTGTTTTGAAAGCTGTTATAAGAACTAACATTATACAGGGGAGAGCAAGTATATAATACTGGTGAGTATATATAAACAGATGCAACCCTGTAATTAACGAAGTAAGGCGACAATGACTCCTCTGGAGGTATCTGCTGACTCAGGATCACTCTCACCCTCAACAACATGTTTTCATACAATATTTTCACTCATGTATCCAACACAATGCATGACTATTGGAAGCCAACACACAGATTGATACAGTTAATATTATTATGTTAATACTAACTATGCATTATCTATAATTATTGCAGATCTAAGCCATTGAGTACTAAACATTTTAGATACAACCTAATGATAACAATATAAAGTCATTTACTGAATAAGACAAAACTATTTTAAATTTCAGCCTCTTTTCATATATTCAATTTTGTGAGGGAGTTCTGATTTGTGTAAGTTTATTAAATGATTTTCTTAATAGCGTCATGATTTTCTCTGAAGAAGAGATCTTTTGTGGGGGATAAATCATAGGATCACTTAGTTATGACATACCATTCAAATGTGTAATTTAGACGCTTTATAAATAGCATGAAAAGAAATAGTATATATACATTATTTTAAAGTGAATGATCATCTTTTCTGGTGGTTATTTGATCTTTCTCACTGTCTGGCTTGGAAGATTGCACAGTGAGGCCTTGCTTTGCTGGAAGCTGGAATGTTTCCCGGGTTCACCCTTAGCCCTTGTTTAATTGTTCCGGGCAACCCCTTTCGGGCTGTGAGAATGTGTTCCCTCTCAAAATTATGCAAAGCGACAGACTAGGCAGACCTGTGTATGTTACCCTACTCTTCCCTCTCCCTATTCCGTGAATTGTGGGAAGAGGGGAAATAATTTTTCAAAATTTCAGAAGCATTCCCTGACAATCAGATTGTTTGCTGACCTCAGGAAATACAATAGCAACATCAGGCAACTCCCAGCAGGTCAAGGGAGAGGAGCCTGGAAGACCCTACCTAAGGAGAGTCTAAAGAGAATTGTCATCTCCTTCAGGTTTTCTCACTTGGGGTAATTTAACTGTGTACTAGAAACAGAAATTCTGTGTTTGAGGAGAATGAGTAAAAACCAAAATTGAAATATTTGAAAATAGGTCTTATTGTAAATAACACTTTTTATATTAGACCTTTAAACATCTATATATATTTAAAAAATCAAATTTACCTAAGTATACCTTTTCCTTTGTACAAATATAGTATTATTCTTTATATTGAAGAGAATTAGATTGACAAAGCTTGGAAATTTTATTCATAATTTGAGTGCCCCATAAAACAAAAGATGTTCGACACTGAATGTGGGATAAACTGAATGAATAATTGCATGACCTTGATATGGAGAAATAAGGGAATCAAAGATTATCTGATACATGACTCTTACAGTGGAGTGAACTTAGAGTAGGGGTAAACTCCTACAAAAACGGTATCAAGAAAACAAAACAACAACAAAAAACAGGCTTTGGGTAGAAAGTGTAAAGACTTTAAAGTGCATGCACATGTATTCTACTGTAGGTTACATAGTCATAGAAAACTGCTTCATCTGCATCCTGGTATTGCTATCACACATTTTATTGGTATGCAAATAAGAGTGGCTAAAGATAATATTTCTTAAAATGTATTCCTTTGGAGGTTATCAGGTCATGTTCCTCTGGAAAACATTAGTTTTTCCAGTATGTTTTGGGGGAAACTCTGCCACATTGAATTAACTATGGACAAAGTCGCTCAGTTACTACCCTAAAATTCATTTTACACATGCACATAGTCAGTGGTCTTACTTGAAGTAGTTATACAAGTATTCTCGCTCTGTTTTTCCCACTACTAAATTATAGTTCTCAAGTTACAGAACCATTAGTTTGAGTGACAGTTCTGACTACTGTCATGTACTATCCCAGAGAAAGTTGTAGGAGGTTAGGCGTTAGTTGTTAATGTTGTGGATATTCACATACAGAGTTGACTCTGAAGAAATCCAATAGTAGGTTGAGAAGAATATTTTAAAGTTCTTTAGGAGTGCTTAGAATTCCTGTTTGAGTAGTTGGACTTGTATCTGTGTGGAAAGGTAACATTATGTGCATGCCTACATTAAAGTATCAACAAGAGAAATGGAAGATAGCCTCCCAGACACAATGAGCCACTCTTGAGTATAAAACCTGTGCTGTTAGAAAGGCTAGCACGCACCAAGCTACTATTTTCAGTGGTCTGTACAGCTCTGGAAGAAGACTGGCAACTTCACAGAGGGATAATGTGGAAAACGATCATTGCTGCTATTTGAATAATATAATATACCATTGGAAAATAACTGTATTGATTTTCAACACATGATTATTATTTTTTTCTTAGGGTGGAACAAAAGTTGAGCAGGAAAAATAGAATAGTCCCCAAAGAGTTGATTGTTAGTGCCCACAGACTAAATAGCATAGTTTTCCAGATGCTGGAAGATAATGGTGTAATCTGACCTGCATAGATAAGGGTAACTTGGTAGAAGTGTGGGAAAATATCTTCAGTACCAGACTATATATCTTGTCTCATTTATTATCAATCTAAGTGACTCAGTTTAAAAATAAGATAATTCAAATAAGATCATTGAAAAGAACTGACATTGGAGTACATCATGATATAATATTATTTTGTTACCTAGTTTTCGAACTAAGTTATTTTAGCTCAGATCACTTAACATGTTATAATAACAAATAATTTTTATTACTCAGTTGAGCTTGTGTTAATTACTAACAACAATAAATGTGAACGGTCTACTTTCACTAGCAAATGAGTAGATAATTTGGACATATATATATATATATATATATATATATATATATATATATATTCTTTTTTCTTTTTCCAAAGCACACCCAGATTGAGAATCCCATTGAATCTGCAGCAGGTACATGGGAAATTACCCAGGTTGTCAACGGCTTACTTTCTTTTATAGAATGGTGTTTATTTTTCAGTCTTGGCCTATGATTTATTGCAAGCTCTTTTCAATGTGATTAGTGGAATTGGTTTTACTGAGTATTAACTTTGCCTAAGTTACTTCAGTCATTCACTACAACAGTTACTCAAGATGTACCACTTAAGTGCTGGATATCTGAACATTTGTATCAAGAGATAATTCCACTAGATAAAACTGTATGGACAGCAGCCAATGATAAGTGAGTGACAGAGGAACTAATGACACTTAGTAACTGAGGGAAATCTGCATTATCTCATTGGGAAGGTAAAGGTTGAGTTAGGAAAAAAAAGCTCCTGCAACAATAATTTGGGGATGTTTGGTAGTGTGCTTTCCTGAACTTCTCAGAATAATTTCTGGGTAGGTTTAACACAGAACTGCTGGTGGGGGTAGAATTAAGAGCAATCCTGATTTTTGATCAGGTTCCTGGGGTGTGTTAGTTAATGCTACCCATAGTGTCAGAACCACCAAGATAACTGTCTACTGTGCTCCCAAGATCTGGGAGGAGCCAGAAAACATCTCCCAGGTTGGTACTAATTTATTTGTTATTTATGTTTATGCTTTCATTAGTGTTTTAAATGAATATGTTTCCACAAAAATTATAATAATGGTTTCACAAAGGCTATTTGGACTATTATTGAAAGGTTTTGAGCTAGTTTTCTTTGTTTCTGTTTTGTTTTTCCATGTTAGGGGGTCCATAATTTTAATCATTCTGAATGTGTATGTGTGTGTCTCTGAAATTCATATTCAGCAGGTAGTTAAAAACTAAATTGATAAAGAGACCATGCAAAAAGGAAACTAAAATAATAATAAAAAAGTTGCTGCTGAGTACAATATGCTGTCCCTGTATATTTCAGAGGAAACACTAATTTAAAAAAAAATTCCTGTAATAGCAAATTGCCTCAGAACTATGGGTTGACAGTGGAGTGGAATTTGGAATTTATGGGGAAATGTGTACACACACACACACACCCTCCACAAAGATAAATGTTACCAATTCAATATATAAAGCAGCAGCTCACCCAAGATTAAAGAATGTAATCTCCCTAAAACATCAGTTTTCTGTAAATTACCCTGTTGACAGAGCTTACAAAACACATAGTATTTCTCTATTCCCCATCTTCTGGAGAAGGTTCTGTTAGTGTATTTTAAACTTTTATGCCTGACTTGGTTCCTTTTCCATAGTGAATAACATTTAATCCTGTTGCATCACTGAAGTTTACTAAACAAGAAAGCAATACAAATAATTAAAAAGTATACAAGATAAGCACAGAAGAATAGAAAGGGAACGTTGTGGCCAAAGGCCAATAAACAGCAAACCTTTCAAACAACCAGTTAAGTTTTCTGAGTGAAGAGATGTGGGAATAGCCCTCAGTTTCCTCTCCTGCTCCTGGTGCACCTTTTTGGCCCGTGTCTTCTTGAAGAACAGGTCAAATCAAGGTCTGAGATGTGGTGTAGGCCATGGATATTTTACAAGAGTTACAGATGTTTGTACTTGGAATGCAGGTGTTTCAGATTTTATTTTCCACCATGCCAAGGGCAAATTTGGGGCAGGGGGAGCAATACAAATTCCTCTACCTGATGCACAGAGTTGAGCCCACCCAGGCTGAAAAAATAAAACACGATTTGTGCCACACCACATCTCACGGCCAAGCAGACAAGCAGGTAAATCATTTGAGAAGATTTCCTAGCTTAATCCTTTGAAAACTGATCTTCCCTCAGGGGGATACCAAATCACATTCCGCATCAAAACATCTCTGCTCCCAACAACACTGGCTCAGCAAGTTTGGCAAGGCACAACTTTTTTATTTTTTTTATTTTTTTGTTTTCAGATAATGTGATTTCAAGCCAAATATATAGCTTTAGATTTACTATTCAAAAGTTATATTATTTTTCTTCAGAAGGATATTTTATAATAGACTATCATAATGTGTTTATATATATGGCATCAAATTTAATAAGGAGAACTGTATATTCTAAACATACTCATAATGCATTCAATCAGTAACTTATACCTGAGACGATTATTAATTAAATTGGGAAAAAAACTTTTTTCAAGAAAATATTATCCTGGGTGGATGAAAAGTTGCTTGTACAAACCTAAAGTTAACAGTGTTTATTTCCTCAGTATTAGACTAAAATGAATTCTATTACAGAAGCACCATGTCTGGCTCGCGAAGCAGATGAGCCCTATTTAAACGTGTGCTCCCATATCTGCTGTATCTTCTTAGGTCCTAAGCTCTAAGCCTATGATGCTATGAAACAACCCACATATGATTCCATCTACAAATATTCAAGTGACCTAGTTTTTATCAGGGTACATTCAGATTAATCCATTCATACTGAGGACCTTAAAGCCAAATAAAACTTATGATGTGTTGAAAATATATTTAACAATGGCCAGGAGTGGTGGTGCACAACTTTAATTCCAATATTCCCAAGGCAAAAGCAGGTTGATATCTGAGATCTGAGTTTTGGGCTAGCCTGGGCTACAGAGAAAGTTCCAGGATAGTCAAAGCTATACAAAGAAACCCTGTGTCAAACATATACCTGTATACATGCACACACACAAATACACACACACACACATATCACTATTTAATATTTTAACTCTAAAAATTAACCCAAATCAGTATAGTAGAGATTTTAACTGTAATACTTGTTTTATTTCTGCTGTCACATAACATATTTGAGTTACCACAGTTTGTCTATTTAGTAATCCAGAATGGAAAAGAAAAAACAAGCAAACAAATAAAGATCAACCAATAACCCGGATTAAGATTTCCTGAAATGGATCCAGAGAGAATCAAAGAAAGGGTGGGAGGTAGGAAGGAGGCAAGAAAAGAAGGAGGTTAGGAAGGAAGGAAGGGAGAGAGGGAGGCATCAAGGGAGGTAATATACATGGGAGGGAGGAAGAAAGGAAGGGGGAAGAAGGAAGGAAGGGAGGAAGAAAGGAAGGGAGGGAGGGGAGGAGGCAGGAAGTGGGGAGGTAACAGTAGACAAACATTCCTTATAATTATATATTAAAGTCAGTTTTTCTAGCAAAAAGGTTTCCCTGAGGTGCTTCATTGATCAGCCAAGGGTATGAGCAAATTAGAACCATTTGGTTTCCTTGAGTTGTAGTTGAAATTCTCCAGAGGAGTTTGCAGGTACTGATGGATAACGATTAACAGGGAGTGAGTTTCAAGTAATTTGATATTTGTTAAAGGAGCAAACTTGGCAAATGATTTTCTTTCAAGTAAATCAGAACACATTTAGGTTAAGCCTATAATAATAACCCTCTTGCTTAAAAAAAAAAAGGGTGGAGTAATAGATGACTGTGAATTGCATGTAACCTTGAAAGCCTGTATTCCTGTAGCTGAGAAAGTCAAGGACATTGAAAAATACGCAAACCCAGCTCAACTTTTCCTAATGAAAGTAAAACACCAGCCTTGGCTCCTGATTTAAAGTAGACATAGAGTATGTCTTTGAGGCTTCTTTCATTCCTCTTACTTGGGCCCATGTGGGTTTCACTCCTTCCTACAGACAAAAGGCTGGTCTTCTGTAAATGTCAGGTTGCTGTTTTCTCCCAGGGTCTTCCCTGGGTGAAGCAACACATGTGCACACACACGCGCGTGCGCGCACGCACACACACACACACACACACACACACACACACACACACACACACACACCTACCTGTCAAGGAAAGATTCTCTGTTCCAAGCTTGGTGACTCACCTTAAGCCTAGAGAAATGGCATTACCTACAGTTTGCATTGCAGACATATAAACTGCACTGCAAACAAGCAAACAGCTCTTTGAGAACAGTGTTTCTCTGTTGAGAAAACATAGAAGTACTTCTTCTACTTAATTCATTTACTACCTTAGATAAAATAATATTTAGAGACTAAATATTCATCTGTTGCATTCACCTACATGCACTAATGAAAAGCAAATAAATTCTGCCACCCAGTCCCTATTCCCTCTTCTCCCTCTCCCTCCATTCTCACCCTCTACTGTACCTCTCTTACCTCAGCCCCTCCCCCTGGTAGTGCCTCATCTTGTTTGCCATTAGTGCATAAGTAAGTGATGCTCATGGGAGAAATTCCACTTTTAAAGCTACAGAAAATACTCACTTTAAAAGCTAAGGGCAGATGTTCATTGCTGAGTAAGGTGATGAATATGGTTTAATTGTATTTATTGACAGATATTCTGAGTGTTAGACATATTTCTCTTTTCTGGAAATTTAATTTTAAAACAATTTATACCATGAAGAACTATGTATTACTGAGCAGTGGTAGCCCACACATTTAATCCCAGCACTTGAGAGGCAGAAGCAGGAGAATCTCAGTGAGTTTGAGGCTAGTCTCATCTACAAAGTGAGTTCCAGAACAGCCAGGTCTGTTACACAGAGAAACCCTGTTTCAAAAACTAAAAAATAAAATTATGTATTGTGTACAACCTATGTAGAGAATAGAGACGAAATTATTTTGATAATCTATTTAGTAATGTATATATATATATATATTATAATAATGGCCTCAGGTATGTACTTTGCTGAAGTTGGTGGAATTGATTTAGCTGGTGTATCTAACCAATATATCAAAAATAAAATTAAGAAATATAAAATGTCTTTCATAAATTTACTGCATTTCATTATAATTTTAGTAGTCTCTTCTATAATTATGAACAATATTTTGTTACTATGGTTTGAAACTGTGAGGATTACATAATGTTTATATTTAAGTTGTAAATATTCTCAATAGGTTCTGTGTGTGAGATTGACAGTATTGGAAAACATCCTAGCAAGTCCTGGGCTGCCCAAACCTCAGCTAATTCATCATCCCTATTTTCTCACTCAACAGTTAAAGTGATCCCCTTGCACGTGTGTGCCAGTTGGCACCTCAAGTGTTTCTTCAATTATGTCTTTAATTTTTGGAGCTGCATTTGGCTTTCCATTTTACTGCAATGCTGGTAACCACCCCTTCCTCCGACTCCGCCCCCATCACTTTACATCTTTCTTAATTTAAAATTGTAAATACTTCAAATTGTTAATAATTTGTAGCGATGGGTTCTTTTAAGAAAGCACATAACATTCAGATTCACTATCTTGTGAATCTATAGTCTGCATTGGTATTCTGGTTTTTTTTTTCTGATATTGTACAATAGGAAAACCGTCCTACTCCATTTCCCAGGGACTCCACCAAAATTATGGTACAGGCCCAGCTTTTCTCCTTCCTACAGACCCTCTCAGCCCTCCTTTTTAGTCCATTTCCCTTCCTTTAGTTTAGTGGCAAACACTAGGGATCACTTCCTCCCTGGGATCGCCAGGGGCCTTACAGTGTACAAAGAAGCTTCAGAGAAGCTTCCTCTTGTAGATGGGAACTAACACAGGGACCTACAACTGGACAATTCACAGAGGATGTAGACTTTGGAACGCTCAGTCCTAAGTGGGATGTCGTCATCAAAGCCCTCGGGTGCTATACGGAGGAGGAGGCAGAAAGATTATCAGAGCCAGAGAGGATGGAAGACAGCAAGGAAACAGTGTCTTTGAGACACAACAGGACTGATGCATATGTGAAGTCGGAGATTTTGCAACATGAGGGACTGCACAGGTTCAAGTCACGTGATGCTGAGAGAAGTGAATAACTGCTCTCATCCCAAACAAGGAGCTAGCTCCAGCTGATATCCACTTACCAAGGAAAAAGCAGGCTCCATAGCCAGCAGTGTAAGCGACCAACACCAAATTAACTCAATGTTTTTTTTTTGTCTCACATTACTTTATTTGAGCTCTTTCTTGTCTTAGCTAGTTTTGCTTGTATACAGTTTCTGATTTTGTGTTTTATGGGTTTTATTTGTGTGTGTGTGTATCTATATATGTGTGTCTATGTGTGTGTACAGGTGTGTGCTTATGTGTGTTTACCTGTGTGTATATATCTTGTGTATGTGCGTGTACATGTTTGTGTGTCTGCGTGTGTATATGTGTATATGTTTACATACTTTTATGTGTATCTTGTATGCATGTATGTACATGTGTGTATCTGTGTATGCATGTTCATGGGTGTGTATCTCTGTGTGTCTTTATTGCACATTTTCATTCTTTTTATTTCTGGTTTGTTTGCTTGTTTTCTAAAGTGAGAAAAAGAAAGGGAATGAAATTGGGCTGGGGGAAGGTAGGTAGACTCTCTAAGGACTTGAGGGAAGAAAAATCATAATCTGAATGTATTTTTTAAAAAACATATTTAATTATAGATGTATGTATATTTCCAAACAAAATAAAAATTCCTAACTTTAGTCTAATGTCAAGAACAAATCTGCTATAAAATAGATAGAAAAGGTGGATTACCCACATTATGAATACTTAATCTACATGGCTGGAAAGAAAATAGTTCAGCATCCCTGAGAAGGTCAATGATTTCAGCATTGAGGTAGACAATAGGCACACAAGTCTAAAGCAAAAATACAACTGAAATTCAATGTGTGCTTTGTGTGATTATTATAATTCTCTTAAATAAAAACACAAAAACTTACAGTTTTAAGCAAACAGAAGAAAAAGAAAGAAAAACTGTTCTAAGACACAAATTTAAGTTATTAAAATATAGTAACTGGACTCTACTTACTAAATTATATTTAAGGAAAACAGTCCCAACAATTTTCTAGTTAGCTCTACTCCCATGTTTTCGACATGTATTTCAATGGCCTTCCTTTTGTGTTAGATACTATGGATTTTATCTTTGCAAGCCAATTAGCTCACAGGAGGCAATGGTCAGATGTTGGAGTAGCAAGTAGTGGATGATATAAGGTTAACTAGTAGATGATCCCATGACGCTTGACCAGTACACTAGGAAAAATATTTTAAATAATCTGGCAGAGATGTAGACACACCAGGACAGGAACAGTCTGGTTCATTCATAATATCTGCTAACATAGCATTATAGTTCTTAAAATATCCAAAGAACAGAACACATTACCAGTAGGTTTAGGATGAGGAACATGAGAAATCTGAAGGGCTCTATGAGGCTATATCATGGGTTATGGTGCTGCATTCCAGGATTCAATTTAGACACTTGTCTCATTTACTCAGAGATCTAAAGACACAAGCTAAAGCAGGAGTATTAGCTTAAGAAAATGCAATGTTACTTTGAGATTAAGTAGAATTGAGGATGCGGTTATAATTCACCTTTGTTTTGTACTAGTTCTCATTCCTGCGGATGCAGAAGGAGAGATAGTTTACTTTCTTTTATCCATTAAAGTTTTTAAAACACAAAACAAAATTCAAGTATTATTCTTCAGGCAGAAAGTAATGTATTTAGCAGTACATAGTATTCCTAGGGAGCAGATTGGTTAGTTCATGATATGATAAGAACTCCAAATAGGCCACAGAATGAAAATGTTACCAAATGCTTGTAGAGAAGTAGAGACAGGTTTTTCTTTTCTGTGAATCTGAACAAACACCTAAGCAAACAAAGCAAAGATAAACAAATGACAACAACAGAACAAACGAACAAAACTGGCCACCTTGAGATCCTTTGATCCAGAAAAAAAATGGCAGGAGATTGCAACTTCCTGCCTATATGTCCACAATGGAACAGAGTAAAAGTAGAGGGGGCAATGAGTGTGTCCAGCTCTACTTCCTCCCTACTGAGTCTAAAACTTTGCGGCTCTTCTCTTCCAACCAAAATGAAAAATTTGACTAGTTTCTGTATGCATGAATGTAGCTCACACTCCTGATAGTAACTCCAGGGCACTGGAGAGTTGTCTGGTAATGCTGACATCCTTAGGTCTGTTTATGGAGTTAATTTTATTTGGACCACATACTTGCACAATTGTCTTAGACATCTCATGAAAATATGTTATCCCACAAATTACTGATAACACAGAGCCAGTTTAAAAAAATCGTTTGTTTTTCCCTCGTAGATATTTAGCATTTCTCCATTTATCTTCAGCCAGAAGCACAGTGTATTGGTGTTCAGGAACATTTACAAAGAATTGGGGAAATCTTATACTCATTGTCATTGACCCCCCAAGTAGTTTGCTTCAGGTTAGTCTTTATTTTCTTCAAATATTTACATTCTTTTGTAGCACACTCTGGAATCATGATGTTGAATTGTCTTGACTATTCCATCTAAGTGAATACCTAAGAAGAATCTGTAGGCTTGTATTAGCAAGAAGGCTGACTTATGAAAATTAAAATATTCCTTATCTGAATAAAAGGATTAAATGTCGAACCAAGACAAGAATAAATAAAGGTAATTAAATATCACTAACATGAGGGAAAGACTTATTATTAGTCTCTATGGCAGTAGACATAATGGTAACTGAGGCAGAACCTCTTTATAATTTACATTTTAAAAGAAATCAGTTTGTGTTATCTTTCTTTAAGAACTTTAATTCAAGATAACCATGCATAAGACACACACTCATATTGGTTAATAGAACACAATTATGTTTAACTCATCCTGTACAATCTTGACCAGTAACTCAGTACATAGTTTACAATAAAAACTTATGTTATCTTTATTACAGAGCAGTTGTACATATGACAGAATAAGATCTGGTTTCCACAATTCAGCCTTAGTTTTTATACCCCAGTCTGACAGCTGGGGAGCCAGCGTAGGACTGAACCAGAGCCCCTGTACTTGGGTGTCAGTTTAGAGGCCAGGACAGTCTATGGGGCCTCTGGCAGTGGAACCAGTACTTATCCCTAGTGCACAAATGGGCTTTGTGAGCCATTCCTTATGGTGTGATACTCTCTCAATTTAAATAAATGGGGGAGTGCCTAAGCCCTGCCCTAAATTATGTGACAGACTTTGAGGATCCCCCATGGGAAGCCTCATCCTCCCTGGAGAGTAGATGGAGTATGGGATGAGGGGGTCATTGGAGGGCATGGGAGGATGGGAGGGAAAGGGAACTGGGATTGATATGTAAAATGAGATTGTCTCTAATTTAAATAAAATTTATTAAAAGTTTTCAAATTTAGTGTAGTATAGATTGTGTTGCATTTCCATCTTTTAGGACCAACAGGTGTGAATAAATTACAATTTTGTCATAATACAGTTCTAACATGTGTTCTCTTTTTAATAATCACCAGAAGGATGTTGCACAGAAGTCAACCTGTGAAACCTTCTGAAATTCAATGCAGGATATAATGAATCAGGGCAACACTTAAAGACATAATGTTTTAAGGCTCTGTGTGTGTGTGTGTATGTGTGTGTCTGTCTGTCTGTCTTTCTGTGTGTGCATGTGTGTGTGCATGCCTGATGGAAGGATTTATAGAAGAAAGAGAATAATTTGTAGTTACATACCATTTACTATGAGCCAAAGTTATTATATATGTTCTATCTTCTTCAAAAACAAACCTTAATATTTTATTTTCTTAACATACCATGCAGGAAATATATACTTTCTGTGAATTCTATTCTACTGCACCAAGTAAAGTTTGTCACAAGCTGCACACATGCTTGCTAACTAGTCTGTAAGGTTGATGACATAAAAACAGTAAAACATTTACATATCTACTAAACATTTAAATACACTTTTTGCAAATCCAGAAATGAAACAGAAACCAAGGAAGAAAACACCCACTCAACAAAGACAAACCTGTATGTCAAATCCCAGACCTGAAATCATCCTAATTCGAAGTGATCACATGCCAGCATAAAATTCAATCAACAACAGCCAGTGCAATATGGCTCTACTAAAGCCTAACTATCCCAGCACAGCATAGTCCAACATACCTGAAGCCCAAGTAAAAGACTTTAAACAGCCTTATGAATACGATAGAGGTCCTTAAGGATGTAATTGATTAGTCCTTATAGAAATCTTCACTATCAGGAATGGAAATTGGTTTACAATTAAATTGTTCAGTTGGTTCTATTTATAAAATAGTTAAGTGTCTTTGGCATACTTATAGGTTATTAACCAATATATCATTGTGGAATTTATTTGCTCTCATGGGAAGGAATTCAACATAAAAGAAATGCTATTTTTTAAACATTGGTATACAAACATGTCTCATTAAACATACACATTGGTGTGATTGTATTCTGAAATATTGAAAAGTGTCATGGCCACAGTGTAAAAGATATACTTGTAAAATTTCTCCATAGATTCAATGCAGTATTGTGATTAAGTTATCATTAAATTAAGAGATCATCTTCAATACAAGTACACATCCCCCTGAAACACTACTGTTACTTGTGTTCTTACTCCAACGGTTCTGCAGAAATGTTAGGATCTTGTGTATAAAAAGAGAATGCAAATATTCAGCTTAATAAATGTCCTAATATAGTGCCTAGCATAGAAGGAAAATCATGTTATGACATTATTGGGAAAGACTTATATTTTACTTATTCCTTTATGAAAATATTGAAAACATTCCAAGACTAAACATTTCTGTTATTATCAAATATTTTTATTATTTCATTCATTTACCTGTTTCCTTAGTATTCTTCCCACTTTCTGTGCTAAGCAAAAAAAAAAGCACTATTCTATCGTAAGTAAAATGCTGCCTAAGAAAAAGTATAAAAAAATTTTCAGCCTGTGCTGAAGTCATGAAGCAATGCGGGAGACATCTACACTGAGCAGAGTTTCAGGCTGTCCCATTTCCCCACAAAGCATTGGGGGGCCTTAACCTCGCTTGTGGTGTTGCTCTATCCTGATGCTCACTTTCATTTTTTCACTTGGAGGCTCTGTCTTTTCATACTCTACTACCTTATCTGTGTAATCTCCATTGTATCCAAGAAAATAGCGTATTCATAGCACTATAAATTATTTCCTGCATCACAAATATTTGTTTTTCTTTCTAAAATAATTACATTGGACAAGTAGTGAAAATGTTTCATTTTATTAAAAACTATTATTTTCTTCTACAATGTGTCCTTTTTAGATTTCCCCTCCCTCGACTTCTCCTAGTTTGTCCCCCTTCTCTCTCTCTGGATCAACCCCTTCTGTCCTTTGGGGAGTGAATGGGTTCCTGACACTAGAGCCTGCTCTTGGGTTGCCATGTCCTTCTTAACATAATAAAATAAGTATTTTCATGATTTGCATGCTCACTTTTCCTTTTAGGGATCTATTAAGATCATATGTTCCTTCTTGAACTTCTTCCTCAGGCCTCCCAGTTCATCAAGTCCCCCCACATATCTTACATTCCTATCTCAGGAGGACCCTACCTTGCATAGGTTTAGGAACCAGCTTCTGTTATTTTCAGGACTGATGAGATGAAAATATGAAGGATCAAGAAAATCTTTTTCTGTGGTGGTAATTTATTTTAGAGGGGGTGTTATCTCTAGATAGGGGCAGGAACAGAAATTATTTTTAAAGCACGAGTGTTACAATGACAGAATTTTCTTTTTAACATAACCTGTATAACTAAGCCTCTAAGTATAATCCCAGGAAAACATGACAACTGTCATTAATATTCTCTTTTTAAAAATATACTGGAGATTTTGTAGATGCAATTATATCAGTCTTTGAAGATATGTCATATAAAATAGTAACACAAAAGTATCTACTTTGGAGGTAGTTTAAATACATTCTCAAAAATAAAAGACACCTTATTTATTTGGAAGGATGAAACCACAGATCAGAAAAAGAAATGAATAAAAAAAGAAGAACCTTCTGGTTTGGAAAACCCCTAGAGTTTTGACTTCTGAATAAGCCTGGTTTCCTACTTCAGGACCTCAGGAGGAAGAGTGAGATCCTGTCCATGGAGTTTATGACTGGAAGTGGCATATCCTGCATTCTAATTATGGTTATGCTGTTACTCACTGTCTCTAGAGCAGTGAAAGAACACTGGTTAATGAACAAATATTGACAGACTGTTTTCAGAGCCCTTTAAAAAGCACACCAGCAAACACTCATTGTCACCAGAGGTATGTAAATATTTAAAATGTTGCTATTGAAATATCACTTAGCCAAAAATATTAAACAAGAGAGACTTTTCTTTACCAGACTATGGGTATATAAAATTATGCAGAAAGCAAAGGGATAGTCCTGATTCCCTCCTCACAAGGTTAAGAGAATTTTGGAAAGGGTAGAATCATCTGCTCAGAGTACAGCTTATGAATCTTTCTTTGGATTACTGTGTCACAGTTCTCGTTACCTTTGAACTTTCACATGGTGAAAGGGAATTCCTTGCCAGTTCTATAGAGACATTGTGTCACTAAACATCCACCTCCCATTTGTTGCACACAGGAAGGGAGATGGATTTAATAACAGCAACATTGACCAAGTACAGCAGCTGAACTTGGAAAGAGGAGTCTCAAATCACAATATTAGTTAAGGGCCAAGATTTTCATGCAACCACTGACCCCACAGAGAGTCAGCCTAAATAAATGAACTGTTGGACGTGGATCCATGTGATAAAGGAGGTGAACAAGCCATGTGCTGACCCTGTGTATGAGAGTGTTGTCAGAAGAAAGGTAGCAATCAAGTCTTTGAACATACAGACATGATTACTTCCATCTCAAACCTTTAGAGACCATTGTGTCCCATGCCAAAAAAAATCACAAGATGATTCACAGTTATTGCAGAAAAGAAATGAAAAGCAAGACATGAAATGTCATCTCATTTAATGAATATACAAGACCAATTTTAACATATTTTTGCATGTATTTCCCTTTAAAGCATTTAATTTAGTTTTGTGACTCACAATATTGTCTCATCTAAACCATTTTCTTTTGGTTATATAAAGATAGCTATACCAGCTTTGTCACAAGTATATCTAAGAGGACGGAGATGAATATCTTTACATGATTTTGTTGTGAATGTCTTCTGATTTCTAGATCCATTAGATGAGAAATGGCATAGAAAACAGAAGAAAATAGATGAGAGACCATAACTAGGTACTGGAGATTCTCTGCTAAAGATCCTCCTAGCCCCTGTGAGGATTGTTGCCAAGAGCTCATATTCTTATCCTAAAGCAAATGGCTTGAACATTATGGATAGTATTCACATATTTATGAATTCTAGTATCTTAAAGTTTATCTGATTGCATTGTATGAACTTGTGAACATGTACCAAGGAAAATTAGAGAAATGAGAGGACTCTATGTATAATATTACAGTTTATGATTCTGTATACTGTATGTACAATCTCAACTTCCCTCTCTCCTATAGAAAGATGGAAGTCCTAAAACAGGGAACACAATGAAACAGCTTTGTAGAAGATTTTAACTACAGGTGGACTACTTGTAAGTTCAAAGAGTTCCAATAGAGACTAGAATACTGAATAAAAAAGAAAGTACCCAGCCTGTTTTCGATAAGTGTTTGACATTTATTACTTCTTCGTCCTCCTCCCCTACTTAATATATATATTAAATGATTCAAGAATACCAAGTCTCTGACTACTATCAACCAAGAAATTAAGTTATTCAGAAAATTAAATTCCTTTGTTAGCTTTTGATTTGTGGGAAATTGTGGAGACACTTGTTTTCTCTAAATGATTCTTGACAGTTTCATAAATTCCCTTTCCAACTGCCTTAGCTGTCTAAACCTGGAATACCTAAATCAGAGGGAAAGAGAGAAATAAAGAAAAAACAATATAATATATTACTTTTAGATGCTGGTTTGTGCATTCTCCATTCTTGTTTCAACAGAACTGAGAAAAGCCTCTGACAGTGTGACTGCATGAGATGCTGTTTGGCCCAACACCATTGAGTTTCCACCCAGGGAAAGAAGTCATTAAAGGATTTAGAATACTTTTCATTTATGTCTCATAAACAAGTTTAAAAATAACACCAAAAAAGGATGTTAACCATATGCCGTCTCACAATTTGCGACTAAAGGGGATAAAGTTACCAAAGCTCCCTCAAGCCCTTTGAACTCGAGAGCCAGCATGCATTTTTCCATCCTCTTATGCACTATGATACACAGTAACTCCTTCACTGCTCCATTGACATGTGTTTTGGGCTCCCTTTGTTCAGAAAACATAATACATCATATCATTTTTATTGCTGTGGCTAATGAGAATACTCTCAAACAGATGCTTAAATTCACTGGACTTTTCTGTTTGTTAGCTGCATTTTGAAAGCAGTATTTTTAGATAAAATAATGATCAAATATTATGGCTTTAAGAATTCCAATGTGAATCTCAAGGCAATAATCATTTGCAATGAATTGTAACCATGTTTTAAGAATACAATCACTTCAAGTTTGAAAGATAAGTCAGAGATGAAATTTCCCCTTGGATTACAACTTCAGGTGTTATAAGACATAATAGATCTGTTGGGTCCTGCTCTGTTTACAAACACGCACACCATTAACATAGAACTGAGGTTGGTCATGGCACATTCTTCCACTTACCACAGCATCATTTCATGCAAAGGACAATCACGATCATTCTTTCTCTCCATTCTGTGTATATTTAAACAAGCATGGGAGCTGCAAAAGAGCATGGTCCAACAATCAGACTTTTGAGTAGTATTTGCTTTACCACATCATCTCTGCCACCCCCATCAATCACATCATCTTCAAACGATTCTAAATCCTAATTGCATATTACATTTTATGCACGTGCTGTGAGAAAAGATTATAAATCTTGGGATACTCAATAAATCTGAATTTAAAAGTGATAGAAGCAAGATTGCTTTGTCTGCCATCACAACAACAAGGACGTTAAAATTTTCAAAGTCTTGCCAAGTTTCCCAGTTGGCAATTGTTTAAAGGATCAGAAAGCATCAATGCAGTGTGATAGGATTTCTTCTTTTGGCTTTGCAAGTTACTTTGGTATGGCTGATAAGCTATGTACAATCTGTCTTTTTCTCATTAGCAGCATCAAGTCTAATAATATGATACATGATGAATTAAAGACTGAAGAATTTCAAATAGTGGTTATAAACAAGGACATGGAGAAAACCAATCTACATTGTATCCCTCCAGGAGAGACTAAAGAGAAAGGCAAATGTCAACTACAGAGAGTTTAGTCAAGAAAATAAATGTGAGTGCTTCTTGAGTCTTGCTGTGAGAAAGTGTTCCCTTGGAGACAGTCTGGAGAGAATTCCCAGGTGGAGGCAGGGATCCTTTTTCTGTAGTCCAAGTATGTATGCTTTGGATTAGTAGGTAACAAAATTATGGTAGAACTGCAAACTTACAGAAACTTTAAACAAAGCTATGTATCTATCAAAATAATGCCTGCATTTTGAGGAACATGTAAAATTAACAATTAGCTGGCATTTGTGAGGTTAATATTAAATCATTCTTGAGCCAAAGCTCATGAACCTCTCCAGGTAGTTACTCCCCAGCATTTTTCTTAATGCTTCATGAATGATATCTACTTATGCAGTAAGGCTCTTGTCCCAGATAAGTTTTTCCTTGATTTGGACTTCCTTCAGAAACTTGAACTTGACAATATCCATTGCTTTTCGAAATAGAGAACCTTCCAATCATTTCATCTCCATTCAAATTTGAGGATAGTAAGTACCAATAATCCTGGCATAACCCTCTATAAATAATTCAAGAGACACACTCAATTCTTCATGGGAACATGTAAAATAGTTAAGATTAATCTAGTAATCAAAGCTATGATTAACAATCACATGTTTCAGAGAATAACTAAGAATGAAAAGAAAACACAAAACTATCCATCTTTTGTTCCTTGGCATGATCCTTTTGTGAGTATTTGCCTACTATACATAAGTAGATTGAGGCTTGTAATCAATCTTCTATAACAGAAATATTTATAATGATTAAGAGAAAGCTACCTAGAATGAAAAACGTCCATGAACAATGTGTTATAAGAACTTACATTGGAATTGGAATGGTATAGATTGCTGTCCTACGAGTTCGAATCTCCAAGACGTCTCTAGGCTGTTGTACTTCCTTCCGCTCTTGATTATAAAATCTGTACTTCTAGACCACATCACTCAGCTTTCCACTTGTGACTCTTTCTTACACATATTCAAATAATTTCCTGACTGCTTTAGCACCCATGTCTGTTTTCATTTTTCCCCCCTCCATCAAAATGCTACTGCTATCTTAAGGAAATGCATTGTCTTTGTTCTGCCACAGATGGCAGCTTGCCTCTTCAGTTCTCTGGTCTCATCTCCACTCAACTCAACCTCAAATCCCATAGTCACATCTGGGCCTTGTCATCACTACGAGGCACTTGGAATGAAGATGGAGATGACTAAGAGCACTGCTCTCTTCCTCCCCCAGATCCCACATTCGTGTTTGCATGGAGAAGTCCCATTGCTTTTTCTAACTCAGAAGCTTGATAACTTTATTTACTAGATTGTGATCATTTTTCATTTCTTTACTCTGTGCCTTGGCTCGCTTATCAATCACTCTTGTGTTAGTACCTTATTTCTCCCACATAGCTGAGCTTATTTTCTATCACTCTGCCAAACCCCAACCTTGGATCAGGAAAAGCAGTCCATCATTTCTGTGCTCCAACAGAACTATTGGAGGAAGTCACAGATCAATGGAAGGTGGTAACTGTACACCTTCAAGAGGTCTAGCAGTGCCCAACCACAGGCTTCCCAGGGATTCTTGGATCATTCCTGCATTCTCTGATAGTGTTTCTTCAATGATGTGTGGAAATGTCTTTGTTGTTCCTTCTGCCTTCCCAATCCTTCATTCTCCTAGATCTTTCAGTTTCCTGCTGCAGTGGAGTAAATAATAACCCACGCATAACTATACCAACACTGGCAGCTGACAAATGATTATAACTGTTTCACTGGCTTAAGAATAACTGAGTTTCCCCAGGATTATTTGTGTGATACTGAGTTTGGAACTATCTGTTGGGCTACTCAGTGTGTATACAATGAGGCAAGATCTGTCCTCCCTCCAGAATCTATCAGTAGTCCATAGTTAAGCAGGAAAGGGTAGGGTTTTGTAAACACATTGCCAAACTATGATTTAGTGTTTGTGTGTTCTTTGGAATTGTTTAATACTTTTGTTGTTGTTTTGGATACTGAGCAACATTTTTATTGTATTCACCCTTTTTATATTAAGGGCTTCACAGAAACTGGACAAAATTTTAGACTTTTTTTCATATTCTAAGCAAAGTCAGAAAAGAATACCCAATATTTGAGACAGTCCATGGATTAAGCAATGCAGTTAAACTTGAGCAAGTTTCTCTGAGGATTAAACAAAGTGTTGATATTGTTCAAGGGAATATTTCTATGTCGTGTTGAGTGGGTCAAGGGACAATCTTGTTGTAAGGAATACAAGTGGTCACTGTATGGTTTCCATTGCAGAGACAGCCTTTCACACTGTATGGAAATAGGGCCCTTTTAGGTCAGTCTCTGGCTCAGTGACCATTTCCCTGTCTTCACTAAAGCATAAATGTCCTCACTTAAGATAAATGAGAACACAGCTGATTCTGGAGTCATTTCTTAGGCCATGTGCACTGGCTTCAAGTCCTCATCTCCACTTGGAAACAGACTTTTGGCTTTAGTTAAGCAAAGCAGCCCCTCCTGGCTTCTAACCTGCTGCTTCTTAGTCAGAAGGTCCAACCCAGCTGCTTCCCTGATCACTTCCAATGCTCAACACCTTGGAACAGCAGATGATGATTTTATCATCACCAAATGCTTCTGAAAACCCAGAGAATCATGGCACTGATAGAAATTAAGATAGCCAGTGGCATAGAATAAAGCTATCGGTAGTGTTATTGAAGTTATTGACATGTTGGAATCCAACCCACGTGTCTCTTGTTGCATGAATGGCTACAAGGCACACTCTATGTTTGTACTTACTTATGCAGTGAAATTCTTAAGAAAAAGATAAGCTTTAGAATATGCCTAGTAACAGCTCATCTCCATTTCTTAAGAAATTATTATCTCCCCAATTAATTATAAGTATCCAGGACATGGGTCTTTATTTCCAAATTAAATTGAAAACCAAGGTAGAGATTCAGGTATTTCACACTTAACAAATCGGAGTTTTTTGTGAGCAGACTTTGTGGTAAATTGTCAAATTAAAAAAAATAGCTCTGGCAATCTGCATTCTTTGTGTATTTTTGAAAATAACTTATTGGTCAATGTGATGTTGAATGTTGGCTTTAAAAGAGTGAGCTGTCTACTTATATTGAATTGTGAAAACAGATTAAAATGATAATGTAAAGTGCCAGGCTTGTTTTAGCATTAAAAATATCTTATTGGCCTGTGGCCAAAATATTTGCCTCCCCAATGTCATCTTTAGAAAAATTTTTTAAATCCACTGTGATTGCTTTTCCCTCCTCTTGACTCCCAGCAGGCTAAAGCAGACCTCACATAGTCTCAGGCAGATGTAGACGGAGTAACTGCTCATTATCAATCAACGAGCACAAACAAGCTGAAGACTGCTAGGTTCCCTCTGTTAGAGGTGGACAGCGTTACGGCCCAAAGAGTTTATTATTCTGGGACTCAGATTGTCAAAGCCATTTGATTTTGACTTGCACAGTAGCCACAAAGGTTAAATTGAGGTTAAGTCTCTCAAACAAAATGGAAGTAATTAAATAGTTAAATAATGCTATTTCTTTTTTGGCTTTTAACCCAAAGGATTTTCCCAACAAGATATTAATGGAACCAAAATGTAAAGTTTTCAATATGTCTGAGTTAGGGATACATAAAAAATTATTTTGAGGCTGATCCTATATTATTACAGCTCAATTAAAAAGTATAACCACACTAGTATGTTTTTATATATCAGAGGAGTAACAGATCATAAGAATTCTCATTTGTAACAAGATACTAGAGCCATTCCGCAAACTATAATTTATGATTAAATTGGAAATGCATTTAATTTAAATGTGAGAAATTAGAAAAAAAAGCCAGTCATGGAGTAAAAAAAAAACATGATGTAGAGTAATATATAAGCATAAACTAAATTTTTAATCTATTTATTTTCGTGTGTGTATGCATACTTGTGAGTGTATTTGTATAGTATGTATATAGCAGGGGTATGCACCCTCATGTTGTGCTTGTACAGGCCAGAGGTTGATGGCCATTTGTTTCACCATCTTATCATTCTTGGACATCCAATGCTTCACCAACTGTTTTCTATCTCTGCAACTCCATAAGACAATTTTTTAGTGATAATTTTTACACTCCTTATTTCATTTGAATGCAGAGGTCATTGTGTAAATTAGAAGAATCCTTGACAAATTTTAAAACAAGAACATGAAGATAAAGACATTATGTGATTCACCCAGGACCACATATTTAATGAGTTGGATTCAGATTAAAATCCATTTGTAATTTTATATATTGCAGATAAGACATGGGATTGTCTCCTTTTTGGGTCATCGAGTTTTAGTTTTATGTGTAGTAAAATATTATATATATATATGTATATATACATATATATGTATACATATATTAGATTGTGTTCTTAAAAAATAATAGACAGACAGATGGATTAGGTGTTAGTCTTAAAGAATAGTCTTTTATTCCTACAAGCAAAAGTTCAAGCCTAGTATGTCTGCAAAAAAGGGTCTGGTCATCAGCAATAAGAAAACTGAATGTGTTCATTTTGACTACATATATTGACAAAAGAGTACTTAGACATGTTGAATGACAATCAACACAAAAATCCTTCCTTACTAAATTCCTTCTCTATCTTGGTCTTTTTTTACAACTCAAACAAATAGTCTCTGTCTGAGGGTGATCTCAAAGTGGTTCATTGCTGAGGATTGGCGGGAGGGTTGAAGAATGGTGTCTTTAGACATACATTACCTTCTGTGCCCTCCTCAGCGGCAGGAGCTGGGAGGAACACAGACCAGTGGGGAGCCAGAGGCTTGACATCAGACCGGGAGAAAAATTACTGTCTCCTGTGAGGCAGGAAGAGGAGCACTGAGCTGTACAGACTTAGTGTGCATGATGCCTCAAGTCTCCACACATCTAGGTTTATCATCCTGAATCAGGTTAGAGCATGAGCCCCAGATGCCAGACATATATGCCCTTCTCTGATCCAGATCATGCACAAGGGAACCACTGGTCAGTTTGAGGAATAGCCTGTGGTTTTTGTGCCATGACAACTTACTCCCCATTATTGGGCAATTAACTGTCTTAAAATGTCTTAGTCTTAGGTAACTTTATTTGTAGCTTCTCCACATGTAGATGCTCCTAACACTGATACATGTATATGAAGAGAGAAAGAGGGAGAGAGAGAGGGGGAAAGGAGAGGGAGAAGGAGAGGGAGGGAGAGAAAGAGTGAGAGGGAGAGGGAGAGAGAGAGCTTGGAGAAGAAAAACCTTTTAGTACTATAAACAATCATTGCCATGCTGTCTATTGAAATGTCTGAGAAAAGAAAGCTATTTTAACTTTTAAAGATAACTAGGTTAAAATGCAGCTTTTTAACATTGGAAAGAACAAGTAGAGAGAGAGTCCCCAAAGATGCTAATGCAATGTCTACTGACACTCACACAAAGACAAGGAAATTTTCCATCTACGGTGAACTCATTTCCTTGACCACACGCCACAGTCCTCGAACTAAACACTGATTTTACTGCTGCCTTATGGCTCACAGTATCTGCTTCTGAGACCTCTAATACACACACATGATGAGAAAGTATTCTTGTGCTTTCTTAAATGTGCTGCAGTAAATAATTTGAAGTAATTTTAATGATCTTAGTCCGATGAAATATTAGCAAATATTTAAAGAACAAACTAGAAATAATTTGAAGTGGAAGAAGGAATTGGAGGGGAATTGTGATCATCAGAAAAGGAGAAATGAGTATATTTTTCACATTCATTGTTTGCCATTTACTAGAAAACATGAAAAGTTTGTTTTGCATTTTTAAGATTCATTTTTATCTTTTAATAATATGCTTATGTGTGTGGTTAGCAGGGGAAGTACATGCATGTAAGTGTAGGTGTTCAAAGTAGCTGGAAGATTTCGATCCACTGGAGTTGGAATTACAGACTGGTCTGAGCTGAACTTGTACTCAGGAAGAACATTGTGATTCTTAACTGCTGAGCCATGATCCAGCCCCACCCCATGTTTCTTTTTTGAGGTGATAAACAAAGACATATATGTATGTATGTGTATTTGTGGGTGTGTTTATTTTGTGTGTATACCTTATATATGAATTTTTTATTTGCATATTTGTTGATGACAAGGAGAAGACTGTGTTTTATGACAATACAATTGGAGCATGGTCCACCCAAAACTTCCTCTGACATCCACAAAGAAACTCAAGCAATATATATGTGGGTATAGCCCTAAGAGTAAATCAGGCCTCAAGGATCTTGAAGATATAATCAAAAGTCACTGTGTTTACATTGCCGGCACTGAGTCAGCCCCATCTGCCTCTCTGTTTTCTTCTAGGACTACAACTTCCTGTGCAGCACATCTAGGCAACTACCCAGTGGTAAGGTGATAAGAAAGTTGTGGTCTCCTTCCACTTGTTTCTTCAAAGAGATCATTCAAACTCTTGTTTCAAACAGAGGCAGACATTTGTACTACAACTTAGAGATATTTTTCCTCTTATTCTAACTTTTATGATTGCTGGGAAACAAGACTTTTCCTGAGAAGAGTCAATACACACATAGGAAGCCCACAGTGCACCAAAGCACAGATCCCACCAGTTTAGCTTGGTGAACCAATGAGTTTGCTTAGGGATATTTATAGAGTGTAGGCAAGAGGTTACTTACGTGAGCAGAAATGACTCAAGCATCGTGAATTATTCCGGTAAGAGTCTGAATGCTCCAAAGTCTGAGAAAAATGAAGACAGTAGTAGTCTTGCTCAAGGGGCAGTGCTCAACAAGAAGTAAATTATAGGCTGCTTTCCTACACTCTGGCAAAATTGCTTCATTCTGCTTATATCCTGAGAACTTGCATGAGGCTGAATTTAAAAGTAATGGCTAATTTATTTGGTAGAAGAAATTTCAAGGCAGAAATTCTGAAAGGCATATTTATTACTGACTACTCTTAAATGGGAAAAGGTCCAACCACTATGGCAGAAGAAGAAAAACTTATGCAATTTGTCAAGGAAATGTTTGAACAGTTTAAAATTGTGGACACATCTTCTAAAAAGATGCTATAATTAACAAAAGGAAGTTGGTGTTCTCTATCCTGGGGCACTAGAAAGACACTGATGACATAACTGCAACCATCCAAAGCTCCAGCTTCTTAAATGTAAACATTTTCATAGGAAAGAGCCTAAACCTGCAAGGGGTTTCCTGCTCCTAGAAAACAAGATGATTTTTCATAGGCAGCATTCAGAGACTTCTGCATCCGTCATCCCCAGGGTCAAAGGCTGTCTGCATAGATATCAATACTTGGCAACATTATCCAAATGTTACTAATTCTTCTGGTATAAAAGTTACAAGACTTAAGGTATAAGAACTCTTTAACATCTGGACACTGCAACAAAGTTCCAGAGAACTTCTGATGCTAGACTGTATGTGTCTGGATTGAAGTCTCTAAATGGAGTACCTTAGAAGTCACTATATGTCACAGTGAAGGGAAAACCTAAATAGTAGTGGGGAATAAAATATGTCGGGGATGCCAGAGACCTGGAAATCCACAGAGGGAAGCTACAAACACAAAACAGAGCAAGTCCGGGGAAATACTGTGTGGGTTATACATTGTATTGTTGGGATTACCTAATCCCTTTGGAGTCCAAATGACTCCATCAGAATTCCCAGGTAATTGATATGGAGCTCTGGACTTCAGTTTTCCCAGTGGGTTTCCCTTTTTAAGATTTCCTTTGTTATGTATTTATTCCGCTATTGCATAGTGGGAGTACGTTATCTGTTGTTCTTATTTAATTTTATTTTACAGGGGATCACAGTTAAGAGATTGCTTTTAGTTTCAGAAAAGATCTTGAACTTTAAACTCTCTAATACTACCAGGAATAGTAAAGACTATGGGGACTTGTGAAAGTAGACTGAATGTATTTTGTATAATGAGAAGGTCATAAGTTGTCTGGACCAGAGGCTGAATATTAGAGTTTCAATGTAAAATATCCTCCTTAGATTTGTGTGTTTGAACATTTGGTCCCCAGCTGGTGATGCTGTTTGGGAGGGTGGTGCTGTCATTGTAGGGAATCCACACTTGAGGCTTTATAGTTGACCCGACTTTTAATTGTGATTAGCCAACGCCTCCTTTTGTAACCATGTCTTCTCTGCCTGCTGCTCTTCCTTCATGACCAGGATAGGATGAGCCCCTTAAACTTTAACCCGTAATAAACCCTTTCTTCCATAAATTGCCTCTTCTCATGTGTCAGCAGCTCTTCCTTCCTTGTTTTTGTCAGGTCTCAGCAACAAGTAAAATGACTGAAATGGATCTTCATTAACACAGAAAAAAAGAAAAGAGGTTCTTTCTCGATAGAGGAATAGAAGGGATTTGAAGTGGTTTTGATGGAATGCACTAGCCTCGGTGATTGGCTATATGTACTGCAAGTTGATTGAAAATGCTATTGAGGTCTCAATGCCACACATGGACAAACCTTTGTATTGGAGAATGAAGTCAATTATATTAGTCTAATATTTGATCAAGAAGATTAACATAGGCTATATAAAATAAAGGAATTTTCAAGAGGAGATTGAAGTTAAATTTTTGTTTCCATTTCCCCTACAAAAAGAGGCCACAATCATCTGAATCCTAGAAACTAACCACTGAGATGGGAGAACTAAAGAAAAACAGCATTTTGAAAGTTCTGGTAGGATGCTATTCCAGAACTCTACCATAGAAGTGATTGATGGCCACCTTAGGTCAGTACAACTGGGAGCATAGAGGAAGTAGCACCTCATTCAAAACTTCACTTCGTTTGCCTACTGACAAATACGGGATAGACACATCATTAATACAGATATGGTGACCAATAATGAGGCATGTGGGAGGGAGGAAGTTCAAGAGGTCTGATTCTTTAAATCCAAGCAGAGGAGAGGTAATCTTAAAAAACACGGAGCAAAAATGTTTGGAAGAGAAGCTAACAAATTCTCATTTGTACCAACAGAGTTTGCATGACTTCAGGTTTATTTGTGCAGTAAACAGTTGACAGATAGGCCAGTGCCTTTGATGTTTAGGGAACATTTGACAGTCATTCAGGAAGGACAGTGCCTAGAAGGTGGGAGGGAAGTAGATCAGCAATGACTCCTTCGAGTGGAGAGGGGATGAGCTCTGAACAGAAAACCTCAACACAGCCTCTGCTTAGAGGACAGGAAGGAGAAAGCCAATGAAAAAGCCAAGAGTCTGTGACACCGGACACGGTCTGAAGTGCCCCGTTTTAATAACAGCATATCCAGACACATCAGATTCCTTAGAGTTTCTAAGATAATAGAATAGTTGGAGTCCAGAAATGAGATTTCAGCCTGTTTAGAAACAAAATACAGAAAAAAGAGTATGAAAATAATGTACAATATAGTAGTAGAATCAATTATTAATAATAACTTAATAACATTTTACACGCAATTTTTACAGAGAGCATCTGGCACTATCTGATATGTGCTCACATAGACATTCAATGGCATTTAATATGTAAACTTGGTATGTTTTGTTTTACCCAGTAGTAGAGTAAAAATTTCAGGTCACTGTATATCTGCATTTGGTTCTTATCTTCCAGTCCACTTTGATGAAATAATTAACATAAATTAATTATGCAAACTAAAACCAAACATATTTGTAAGCTTTTCTGACAATTGCATTCAAATAAATAGGTGGAAGTGAGATTTAAAGTTTAAAGGATGTACATATTTTTATTATTTTATATAGTAAAGAGACTACAGAAAATTTATAATTATCTACATTCCAAATGAACTGCAGACTGTTTTCCTAGGTCAAATGATTGAAACTAACGGAAAGCCCTCTGTGGTATAGAAGAACTAACAGAAGACTGTGGATCCAGGACAAAGTGAATATGGGCAATGGTTGTTTAAAGGGAAGGTTGACAAGCCTGTCAGAATGTGCCTTCCAAGTAGCACTCTAGACAAGTGTGGTTCATCACCTCCATACTGTACCTGCAGAATCAGGTGGCAGCAAAGTACTAGAGTGTGAGCAGATATTAGTTATTATTTATTGCATTGGACATAATTACA
This sequence comes from Mesocricetus auratus, assembly GCF_017639785.1. Lineage (NCBI taxonomy): Eukaryota > Metazoa > Chordata > Mammalia > Rodentia > Cricetidae > Mesocricetus > Mesocricetus auratus. Next base: position 39,778,075 of record NW_024429200.1, read on the forward strand.
TTGCTAATCTTTATAATATTTTCCTAGATTTTAGGAGTTGCAATGGCACATACGCAAACCACAGAGAGTCAGAGAGTAAGGGGCAATAACAAATGCAGAGAATTGGTCATGAAGCTGTTGACTATTAAATACCACAGGGTAAGGATGCAATGAAGTTTGGGATTTGTCTAGAAAACATAAAAAATCATAAGCATTGGACATTATGAGATGAGCAAAGCACATAGATAATAAGAATGGAGGTCTTTGAGTTTGTAAGGTCCAATATAAGCTGGAAGCAATGGTTTAAAGGTTCATTAATGTGAACATTAAAGACCAGTAGAGAGAATGGTGATCAAAGAATATTGTGATTAAAGCAGTCATAAATCAATGAGGAGAAGAGACAAGGTCAATGAAGTGGGAGAGATAAAGGTAAACTGGAGAGCCCTGGCTTAATAGTGTGGATCTGAAGGGGAGCGGTTGTTGATAAGTGAAACCAGGCCCTAAGTAGTAGAGGAATTCTCACTCTTCCTTATGCACTCATTAGAGTGGAGTCTGGGCAGCCTCTCGGGGTCAGTGATGTCAGAACATTTAGGTCTTGGTTCACACAAGGAAGTGAATCATTATTCTAGGAAAAAGTATAGATTGTGAAATTTAAAAATATCTACAGATCCAGACTACTGACAGTAGCAATTCCATTTTGTAAGTGTTCAGAGAATGAGGACAAGATGGATTACTAACTCATTCAACACACTGAAAAAGTTTCTATTGACATATCATATTGTATTATGATTATGTTGTAATCATCAAAACAAGCAATTAAACTCAACTGATCACTGTGGTTTTGCAATTCTTCATCAAAATCTGGTTTGTGTATAGCATCTGTTAAATTCATATGTTAGTAGCAATATTTTAAATTAATTATGAATTAAATATATGCAATTGAATAAACACTAAATGTTTATGGCCTATAAAGGCCTGGAACATCAATGATTGAATATTTTGCATAGCAGAAATTTCTAGAAATACTCTCTGTAAACATATGAAATATAGCACAGGTATTATTTTTAAAGTGCCCTGTCTTTTACAAATTGAAATATGATTTATAAATATTACAAATATAAAATGTAAGGTGAAGCCTCCATACTTTACCAGGAGCACTTGCGAAGTGTGTTAACATTTTAATGTTTTTTAATACATCAGTGTAGTTTCCAAATTGTTTTCAGGGTCTTGATCTGTTTTCAGGATCCTGTTTATGTTCTTTTATTATATTTATTTATATTATTATATTATATTATTATTTCATATTTATTATAATATGAAAAAAATCCTTTGCTGATTTAAATGATACTCATGGTCCAAACACAACTTTTAAGTTTATTTGTTTATTTATTTGTTTGTTTGTTTGTTTTTGGAGACATCTCATGTTACCCAGCGTGACCTTAAACTTCCTCTGTAGTTAAGCCTGGATTAGCCCTTCTGATTCTCCTGCTCCTATCCCCCAAGAGCTGAGATTATAGACATATTGCTCTTTCCCAGAGCTCTATCTATCTATCTATCTATCTATCTATCTATCTATCTATCTATCTATCTATCTATCTATCTATCTATCAATCTATTATAGCCAGACAGGATTTCACCTCCCTCCCATCCTCCCAGTTCCTTCCCCTACCTTCCCTCTACCTCCCGTGCTCCACCCCAATACTCTCCTCCTCCATTTCTATTCAGAAAAAGACAGATTTCTCAAGAATCTCAAAAAAATTGCATATCTTGGCAAAAGTCTGGGGCTGGCCACTCCCACAGTCTCTGAACCACCCTTATCTAACACCTGCCATAGGCAGGACAAACTGTAGGTTGAACATTATGTGGCTAGGTTGGTGTCCCAATTCCTCCACTAGAAGTCCTGCCTGGTCACAGGACTTAGCCAGTTAAGGCTTTGTATCCCCCATTGCTTGGAGTCTTAGTTGGGGTTATCCTCGTAGATTCCTGAGAGTTCCCCTTGCACCAGGTTTCTACATGACCCTGAAATGACCACTCCTTTTCAGTAATTCCTTTGAATACTCTCCCCATCAATCCTACTTCAATCTGATCACTCATGCTCCCATCTCTACCTACCCCCAGACACTAAGTTCAGTAACTAATAAATGAGAACTCATAAAACTAAAAAGCTTCTGTAAGGCAAAGGACACCATCGATGTGACAAGACTGAAACTTATACAATGGGAAAAGATCTTTACCAAACCCACATCTGACTGAGGACTGATTTCCAAAATATGTGAAGAACTCAATAAAGTAGATATCAAACAAACAAACAAAAATAATCCAATTAAAATGGGTATAGATATAAACAGAATTCTCAACAGAAGAATCTGAAATGGCCAAAAAGCAATTACAGAAATGTTCAACATCCTTAGCCATCAAGGAAATGCAAATCAAAATGACTAAGAGATTCCATCTTACACAGGTCAGAATGGCTAAGGTCTAAAACACAAATGAAAGATCATGCTAGAGAGGATGTGGAGCAAGGGAAACACTCCTCCATTTCTGGTGGGAGTACAAACTTGTACAGCAAATTTGAAAATCAGTATGGTGGTTTTTCATAAAATTGAGAATTGATCTACCTCAAGACCCAGCTATAACTACTCTTAGGCATACACACAGGGTTGCCAAATCACACAACAAGGACACTTGCTCAATTCTGAGTAGCTTTATTCATAATAGTCAGAACCTGCAAACAACCTAGATGCCTATCAGTCAAAGAATGGATTAAGAAAAATGTGGTATTCTTACATAATGGAGTATCACTCAGCTATTAAAAATAATGATCATGAAATTGGCAGGCAAATGGATGGAACTAGAAAAAAATCATCTTGAGTGAAGTAACCCAGCCCCTAAAAACAAACTTAGTATGTATTCACTCATAAGTAGATATTAGCTGTAAAATTTAGTCATGCTGCAATCCACAGACCAAGGGAGACTAGAAAACAAGGAGGATTCAAGGACAGATGCCTGCATCTCCCTTGGAAGAGGAAATAGATGTCAATTTTCATTGATTATTATAAGAAAAATTGCTAATGAAAATTCTATATTAAATTTTATATGGAGAATATTATGTAGTTGATAACCTGTAGGCCCTTAATCCTCATAACTCATAAAAACTCTAAAAAACTTTTGCTATGAAACCTGAGGAACATAATGTTACTTTTAGTTTCTCTTTGTGTGGTCCTAGCTGTTTTGGAACTCATTGGGTAGACCAGGCTGGTCTTGAAATCATGGACATCTACTGGTCTCTACCTCCTGAATACTGTTATTAAAGGTGTGCACTGACACTGCCTGACAAATCAAACTATTTTTTAAATCATGTTTTATATTTTTCCCGTTTTTGATATGAATTTAACTGGGTAGGTAATGTCTTCGGTTGTGCTACAAGTGTGTGGATATTCACTAAAATACCCAGAACCTACATAAATCCTAATGTAGTAAAACACATCTATAGTCCCATAAGTACTATGATGAGCTTAAGATGGGGACAGGAGAATTCTCAGAAACTCTTATAACTCCTGGCCTGGTTTGCACAGTTCTGAATAACAAAGAGACCCTGTCAAATAGGTAGAACCTGAGCACCAACATCCTACATTCTTCTGTGGCCTTCACTGACATTTTTGTCTACACACACACACACACACACACACACACACACACACCACACTTGTCTGTGTTTTGCTAGAATATTAGAATGAATTGTTACCAAAATAGTAAACATACTAAGAAAATATACATTCCAGGCTACTTGATGTGTTCATTTTCATTAAAGAAAAGCAAGTAAAAAATTTAGATGAAATGAGAAAAAATAACATGATTAATAAATATGATGTTGCTCTGACCTTTTGTCTTGCTTACTTCTTTCACTTAAGAAATCACCTTTGGAAAACTGAGTAAAGTTACAGAAAAGTGAGAAAAAAGAGTTGAAGAACTACAAAGACAAATTTTATCTTAATTAATTGCCAGTGTCTAGAATTAAAAAGATATTATTAATTTGTTGTCTTTCTCTTACTATGAAGAAGTAAGTGACTCGAAAATATCACCTATCAAGTAGTCTGTCCACAAAAGAAGGCCAAGAAGAGGCAGCACTCAGAAGAGTGAAGATGACTAAATATTTGTCAAACAGGAATCAGTGTTTGTGCAAAGCATTCTTTTGCATTTATAGAGACTTGGAAACAATTCAAGGAAACGAATGAAATTAGAAGTGAAATGCAAACTGGGTTTTGTAAGAGAATATAAAGAGCAAGCCAAATTTTACTCAGAAAAGTTATTGAAAATTGAATACAATGTTTTCTTAGGTGCTATGGTTGTAGTGAAGAACCTATCAAAAGAGTTGAACTCAAGAATGCAAGGCTGGGACTGTAGCAGTCACAAAGGGGAGGTGATGGATGTCATTTCATCATCAAGGGTAGCTTCTTAAATTTGTTGTGCAACTCTTTTGTATCCTCAAAGTGCGCACTCTTGCTCTTTCTGTCTCTCTTTCTCTCTCTCATAAGTGTGTGACTAAATAATCTATCAGTCAGAGATGTATTAAAATCTTCTTTCATGTATATTTATATTTTTATCTAGGAAAAGAGAATTTTTAAAATAAACTTTTAGTTTAGAAAAGTTTTCAAAAATGTTAAATACAACAAACTAAACATTTTATTTGATGTAGTTTTTCTGAAGAGGCACTTTTAAACTTAAGGAAATTGTGTCAGGTATATGTAAGGTTACAAAAGTTTCTTTTAATTTGATTAATCGTGTGTATGTGCATATATGTATGTGTATGTACATACATACATGCACATATACATACATACGTTCATGCATACATACATACAAAATTGTTTTAATCCTTTAGTTTCCATTGTACACCTCTGACTTTTGGTGTTCTTTTAAGAATCAGGATTAGGAACTAAGGAACCAAGGCTGAATCTGTGACATAGTTTCAGGGAAGGGCATTTTTCCATGTCCCTATTGAAAGAATCACTTTGCAGCCTTTGAGGTGGTTTCCTATGTCAGTTACACAGACCTAAGCTTTGTCTCCTGTCCCCTTGCATTAATCTCATAAAAACATGTTCCTTTTGTACAAGGCTATCATTAGGGTGGTGACTTAACAGTGATTCAGGCTTTAAAGCCCTTACTGAGTTAGAAGGTTTCTCTTGTTATTAGCAAGATGCTAAAATCAGATTTATATCCCTGAATATTTAGCTTATTTTTAGTAGTGCAATAAGGAAGAGAATGTATCATTTAATTTTAAAGTTTTAGGATTGTATTTCACTTTATTTATGTTTTGTACTCCCAGAAAATTATCTTCAAAGATCTTTTCTTTGCTCTGATCTCCTTCTACTCAATGGTGACTCACGGTCTCCGGTTGTCTGTTTAACCTCATATATTCTTATTCCAGGCCTATATGATGCACTGCTATGAGACTTTCATCTGTTGGTTTTCTCTCCTACGTTCGTAAGCTGTGGGTGGACACATATTTATTCAAGAATCACAATGACTCAGAAACTGTGTTAGGTACTAAGACAACTAAGAAATTAAACAACCAAGGCACATTTCCTGTGGTCAGGATAGACACACAATAACTTAGGCCATGTACTTGAAATGAGACATTCTGCTACAATAATGCACAGATAGATAGAAGACAGATAGATAGATAGATAGACAGACGGACAGACACATGCATAGATGGATAGATGATAGATGGATAGAAGATATATACATGTATATATGTATGTAGGTAGGTTCCAAGGTTGCTGGAATTCATTTGGGGACGTGAGAAGAGAGGCAGAATGAGATGAGGTGGGTTTTAAAAGTATGATTAACCTCTCAGAAAAAGGAACATGGCATTTCAGACAGCACAATCCAGTTATGCGTAAAAGTAGTAGATGCATGACTTAGATAACTGAGGGGATAACTGAGCTTTCAAGGTTATTATGTCCATTGGGGAAAAGTAAAAAGAATGATAATAATGAATTTAACTTGCCCTTGGCAAAGGTGAATTTTGTGGAAAACATTAAGTAGTTATTATTGCTAAAGGGAGAAATATAGGTTTTGGTGGTCAAAGTAGCAGTATTGACAAGGGCTATTAAGTTGTATATATGTGTACTATCATATATGTAATAGATGAACCTGGAAATAAGGTGAAAACTTGTTCTTTTTTTTTTTTGAGACAGGGTTTCTCTGTATTGTTTCGGAAGCTGTCTGGAACTCGCTTTGTAGACCAGGCTGGCCTCGAACTCACAGAGATCTGCATGCCTCTGCCTCCCAAGTGCTGGGATTAAAGGTATGCACCACCAATGCCCAGATGAAATCTTGGCCTTACAAGTTCATTAAACTGGAGACAAATGTAGGCCAGCAGTAGAGAACTCTCTTGGTATTTCATGACCCAAGTTGATCTTTAGCACCAAAAATAAAAAGAAAGAAAGACAAACGTAGCTTTTTTTGGTAAAAAGGACATTGTAGACAAGAGCGAGGTTGCCTGAAAGGAATGGATGTAAATTCATAGGTAAAGATGGCCTTTTGAATGGAAGAAGCTGCTCTTCACTGCATTGTGTTTCTTTTCCAGAGAAACAACACATAAAAATATCCAAAACATCAAGATACTGAATTTAAAGAAAAAAACTTAAAATACAGGGGAATTAATATTATTTCACTTTGTATTCATATTTTATATGATTGAAATGAATACTTTTATACTACAAGACTCAGGATAAATTGTATTTCTTTGTTACTATTTTAAAGAAAACCTTAAGTTAAGGACTAGCATTGATATAATCACACAGGAGTTGAAGGCATTGCAAGTTTATAGAAACACAAGATTCTGTAATGGACATCACAAAGAAACAAAGCATTTTAAGAGATTCTGTCTGGAAACTGACCTCTGTCATTATGACATTATATGTAATTAGCAACTGAGGATTATTGATTGAAAACTTTCTGGAGGGAAAACAAATGGCTATGTGAGCACATAACTATTGTTTCATTGGAGAGGAAGAGTAATGGAGATGAAGTCCTTACTGTAAGTTTCTTCTTTTTAAATTTTAGTTATTTTTAATTAAAAAAAAGCTTACAACTTCTCACGGCCAATCAGCACTTGAATTCTTTGCCTTTATTTTCATGTGAAAATGATACTATTCAAAAAGACATGAGAAAAATATGAATTTTTGCCAAATTCAATTCGGGATTTTTATGCAATTTTGTAACTATATCCACATGTCCCCCACCATTTTAAATGTGGTGACAGTTACGAAGGCCATTCAAAGCACTGGGGGGAAGCTGAAGAAACAAAGCAATCCACACACAGCACACCCAGTGTGCCTAGCTGTCAAGGGCGGGGGGGGTTGGAACAGCTGGTGCGAGCATGGTGGGTAACCTGAGGAGTTTCGAAACAGGACTCTTGACAAAGGTGTGGAAGAGAGCAGGAAGTCCACATGGAGCGGTGCTATTTTCCAGGGCCATCACCAGTCCCAGGACTAAAACATATCTGGGAGAAGTGTTTACCGAATGTGGAAAAGTGTTTACAGAACACGGAAAAGAAGGCAGCCAGCCTATAAAACCCTCCAGGGATAAGACCAGGGAAATAAACATGGACCCTTACTCTTCCCCCCCGGTCTGATCCAATGCCTGTTGTCAGCACGCTCCTAACAGAATACAGGGCATCCAATTGCATTCTTTTTTTTTTTTTTTTCTTTTTTCTTTTTTTTTGGTTTTTAGAGACAGGGTTTTTCTGTATTGTTTTGGAGGCTGTCCTGGAACTCGCTTTGTAGACCAGGCTGGCCTTGAACTCACAGAGATCCGCCTGCCTCTGCCTCCCAAGTACTGGGATTAAAGGCGAGAGCCACCAATGCCCAGCTTTCCAATTGCATTTTTATCTATGTACTTAGGCACGCTAACACAAGAAGAAAGGAGAGGGGACATGATGTTTGGGTAGAAACTATTGTGTTCATTTTTATATATGAACAAAAGAATAACATTTTAATAAAAATGGTTATGTTTCTTAATAGTGCTAATCAACAAATAAACATTTAAATGTTAGTTTAATTGGGTAAGGCAATTCACCCTCTTAAGGTCCCCAAAACCTAGGTCATGCTGAACAAAAATCTGATATTTCTCAGCAATAAGATGTTCACTCTGTTGCTCAGTTCCCAATCTTCACAGTTTGCACGTCTATTAGTTCTAGCTCTGATAATTTATTACATTATACTTACTGTACTGTGGTGTCTTCACTGCACCATTTTGGGGCACATCTACAGGGTCGGTTCTCTGCATTTAGCTGATCCCAGCCACAGCTTGCCATTTTCAAAGCACTAAAGCCTAGTGCTAGGTTTATATTAAGAGTTGTCTTCTCTAGTCACTGACCCTTTTTAGTGCTAATTGTATGCAAGCTTTCAGCTACTCTCTGTACACACATAGGACCTACTGGTCCCTAGTAGCTAAACAGGGAGAAATTGCTAGAAAAGGAGAATTTCAAACTGGTAAAAATAGACATGCTACTATGGCAGTTCCGCAGTAAATGTATTTTGTATTTTTAAGCAGAATCTTCTATTTTGATTAAATCATATACCATAGGTGGATCTGTCCAGTAAGAAAACAATTCCCAACCCTCTCCTAATGCCATTACAGTGAATGTAAGACAGGACGCTCACTGAAAAATTGCTGTCCTATCTTTGATATGGAAATTTAGTTTTCAGGAGGAAATTTAAATTAATAAAATAGACTTGCTGTATCAGAGTTCAACTAATAAACCAAGGAATGCATTACTTTCCAGGCAAGTGTTCCATTGCAATTCATTTTGTTTGGTTTTTCAGTTGTTACATAAAACACAATTAAAGCTAAAATGTATTTTTTGGCTTCTCTGTTATTCAAGAAATCAGAGGGCAAACAAAATGGCCTCTGTCCAAGATTGCAAGTCTTGCCTGCTTTTCCTTTGAAGACTTATCTGTGGAGGCTTTAGTGTATGAAAAGGAACATCTAGAATCACCACTGCAGTTTCTGCTCTGATGCCAAACCGTCTCATGTACTTTCACATGCTTGCTCCACGTGTGTAAATCCATAACTAGGATCCTTTAGTAATTAACCTAGTAGAGATAAATGCCCCTACTTTCCTAGTCTCTCTGACTACAAAGAATAAAGTTCAAGCAACAAACAAATAATTAGGGCTGAACCAATGATGCATGCTTAATGCACAGGGGATTTAATGGCATCTCTGTAATTACAGACAATGATAACTACCTATAAATCTTCATTTCCCAAATGCCACAGCCATTAGGAATTGAATGATGTGTAATTTGTACTAGATTTTTTAAAGGACCTTTAGCCAAAATCATCTTGCCTTTAAACATTGGCTATAATAGATCCAACCCAAGAAGTTTAATAAGATCATGCTTGTATTTATTTTACTACTACCATGACTTGGGATATAAATCTTTGCCAAATTATTGCAGGATTTCTTTCCTAAAAGTTAAATTTATCTTACTCAACAATATTAAAAAATCTTTGTTGCTCTAGTGGGCAATAAGACACATTGAAAATACAGTTATAGAAAAAATTTTCTCATATGAACATTCTTCTTTACAACTTCATTATTATAACTTAATGTAATTTATTCTTACAATTTTATTGCACAGAAGTTTTCAGTAATTCAAAATTTCTATGGAAGTTTTGGAAATATGGGTTCTCCATGCCTGTTTTTGTATACTTTACAGACATTGCTTATACATTTAAAGTCATTTTACTAATAGACCTTCTCATAGGAGAGTCTATAACAAACGTGTGATTTTTGACACCTTTGCTTTTCCTAACAGCAACGTTCTGAATTTATGTTCCCTCCTTTCAATCTCACTCTCTAGGGACAGTGACAACAGAAATTCTCATTTCAGGTTAATTTCAGACCCTTTCCTGCTTGAATACCGAGGAAGCGCCAATATTTAGGCATAAATGGTTTTTACTTTGGTCTCATTTGAAGATGATATAACACCATTCTTAATCCCCCCTCTCCACTAGACTCTACCTTGTATACAATATGCATATTGGAATTGAATAAGATACATTTCTGTATGGCTTCCCATGGTACTCTCGGGAAACTTGCCACATAGCCAACTAATAAATAAGAATGTTTAAACTTGGCATCCGTGACTGTTTAAGTGCTTCTCAGAAACTAACCCATTAATCCTGGTGCAACTGCTCGTAAAGTAGACAGCGCATCAGCTCGTCTGTGCCGCTTTCTTCTGTCTGTTATCACACTCCATAAGCTCAGGATTCTTCTACACTGTTATGTCCACATCCTTCTGGAAACATCTGCAGCTGGCTGCACTGAAGGGAGAGCTTGCCATTCCTGTGCAATCCTGTGCTACTCTCACGTGTTGTACCATGCAGCACCCTAAACATTGCTGGGGATGTTTAGATGGCTAGGAACATGTTGGCTACATTGTATGAGCTGGTGAAACAGTCCCTCTGTCTGATAAACAGAACTTCCTTACTTGTGAAGGGAATTCCATTCCTTGTTCTGCACTCACTGTTTCTCTTTCTCTGCTATAAAAGAGATAATCTCCTACTAATAATACAAATAAACAAAAAAAAAACTTCTGAGAACTCTGTCATTAGTTTCTCATGGTCCATTCAAGGGAACAACCTTGTTATCCCTCAAAAAGATAACCATTGTTTGAGGATGTTCAAATTCTTCTCAGAACTCTGGGAAACTTCTCTGTTTCAGAAGAAAAGTCCATGAAGTAGCATGAGTGTGAGGTGACCAAATGCTCAATGACCAAATGATACATTGTGTGGCTTATTAAGGGATATGGTCACCACTTAGAGCCCTTCATCATGACCCATCTCTCTGCAGAGTGCATACAAAGCTTTACATAAATGTACTGATTCAGTGAATAGAACATTAGAAGTTACTGGTTATAAACCAATGACAATCAGATACAAATGTTAATTCAAAATTGTCTATGAAGCATAATGTATGCTATTGTAAAGTATCATCTCCTGTAAGTCTAGCAGAAACTTGGTCTCATTCTGTATTTCATGACTCAATTCTTCCCCCAACTTACTCCTTTTATAGATTTACAGTTCAGTTACATATACTTGAGCAGAATATAAAGCAGGCTCAACTTGTGTTCATAATGGGGTTGGATTGCCGCCTTATTGCATGCGGTGTTGATGGTTCACAATCCCAAACATTAGTAGGTTCAAGGGGAAATGAATGACTCAATTAACTTCTTTGTGGGTAGCTGCCAGCTGTGGGGAAATGATGTGTGTCCTAAAGGAGACATTGTTCAACTTGAGAGTGACAGATGAGTAAGCATGAGGGTACACCCACCTCCCAGTGGCTGATGTGACAACATATATTAGTTATTTCATTACTGGTACTTGAAAATGTGTTCAAGGTATCCCACATATACCTTAACACTCACACTGAGTGAGACAATCCTTGCATGGATGGATTTCGTCTTGCTTAATGGGTTGTATATAGTTCATAATATATATGTCCATGGGAATGTTTAACTCCATGTCAATGCCCATTCATCATGATGTTGTTTGTTTTTTAAAAAATCTAAATAAAGCAAAAGATTATGAGATCTTGTGCCCTTTGGTATATTTACCAGACAATTTCTTATAAATAACTAAATCTAGAGAATTTGAGTGGTTATGAAAAATTACCTAAATTCCTTTCTATTAAATCATATGATTAACAAAAACATGATTCAGGGGACCTAATCCATAGATTACTTTTATGGTCCACTTTATTCTTTGTTCATCACATTTAAGTAAATGTTAATAGACCATGAAGAATTAAAAGTAAATGTTAAAATGAGTGATCAATTTAAAGATGGAGAAAGTATATGAGAAAAAGTTTATTGGCTTTATTTTTAATATTTGAACACTTATCTTTGGTAAAGTATTCTTTCATTTTACTTCAAAAGATTCTTATCCATGTACTTTCATTTTACATGTATTAGTCTTGACTTTTGTTGAGGTTTCATTCTCAATATTACCTTTGTGTATATTTGGGTATTCATTTGAATGGCTGTATGTAATACAAGTCACAGTGCTTTTTACTGGCGAGCACTGCAACTGGGTTCAGTTAAGATAAGATTTCTATTGTATTTTATGATATCATCTTATTCTTCCTACGGTTCACAATACCTGGAATTCTCTAGCTATCATCTTAATTTTATCATCTTTGTTTTTCTATATTGGAATCACATGTTGATGACTGATATTTAAAAAAATGTCCTGTAAAATCTATGCTGAACGAATTAAAAAACCCCTTATTACTGGCTCAATTGCATATAGAAACATAGTACATATTTTGATTAATTAAAAAAAATATATATTAGCAGAAAATTTAGTGTTTTGTACTCATCCCATTAAATGAGCTAATTTTATTCTGAAATGTTACAGAATTGTCATGTCAGAAACAGATTTTATTAAAATTTGAGTTCAATGAATGAACACTATAATCACAAAGAAAAGTTTATAGTAATGAACATATGTGTTATACAGGCAAGCATATGGCTTGTAGGCATATTTATACCCTCAACATACAGCCATAACCAGCCATCTTCCATTGTTACTTGTTTTAACCCTAGAATGCTGTTATGACAAAATACATGAAACTAAATATTTAACATAGGATAGAGGTTTGTTTAGCTCACCATTATGGAGATCTAAGAGTGTTGTTTTGGTAATTGTTTGATCTCTTCTTGCTACAACATGGCCTAGGGCATCTTGGTGACAGTTTGTGTGAGAGTACAGGCAAGTAGAAAGGGAGTAATCAGGAGACAGGCTTGCACCCTTACAGCAACCCATTCACAAAGGTACTAATTCACTCTTAGGCAAAGACTG